>NC_059331.1:159589142-160249559 GCF_018350155.1 Leopardus geoffroyi
AGCAACCTATAAAAATAATCACACACAATATCAAGTAAGGTTTATTCCAGGCATGCAAGGATGGTTCAACATTTGAAAAGCAATCATTGTAATACACCTGCCATATTATCGGGGTAAAGCAGATAGAAAAAGATCATGTTAATTGATGAAGAAAAAGTACTTGATAATATTCAACACTTATTCATGAAAAAAAATCCCAGAAAATGAGAATAGCCAGGAATTTCTTCAAGTTAGTAAAGAACATCTACAATAAACCTATAGTTAACAGCACACTTAATAGTCAAGGACGAAATACCACCAAACTGTTTTATACAGTAGTTGCGTCACTTTACATTCTCACCAACAATATATGAGGGTTCGAATTTCCCCATGTCATTACCAACATTTGTTATTTTCCTTTTTTTTTTTTGCCTATTTTTTACTACTCACCCTTTTCTACTTTTTACGAATCATCAAAAAGTGCTATCTTGTGATTTTGATTTTCATTTACTTAATGACTAATAACGTTGAGCAAGTCTTCACGTACTTATTAAAGCTTTGTATATCCTCTTTGGAGAGATGCCTATTCAAGTTCTTTGTCGATTTATAGCTGATTTTTTTTGAGTCGTAAGACACACACACACACACACACACTGGAATATTATCCAGGTATAAAAAGGAATGAAGTACTGATATATGCTACAACAGGATGGACCTAACTAAAAGAAGAAAGATACAAAAGATCAGGCAGTATATAATTCCATTTATATGAAATATCCAGAAGAGGTAAATCCATAGCAACTGAAAGCGGAGTTAGTAGAGGCTGGAGGGAGAAGAGAGTGAGAAGTAACTGCTTAACGGGTGTGGAGTTTTCTTTTGGGGTGGTGACAAAAATGTTTGGGTATTTGATAAAGGTGACTTCACAACACTGTGAATGTACTACCTACCAATGAATTGTATGTTTTACAATGGTTAATTACATGATACAAATGTCACCTCAACTTTAAAACGTG
Organism: Leopardus geoffroyi; assembly: GCF_018350155.1. Lineage (NCBI taxonomy): Eukaryota > Metazoa > Chordata > Mammalia > Carnivora > Felidae > Leopardus > Leopardus geoffroyi. Next base: position 159,590,135 of record NC_059331.1, read on the forward strand.
GCAAGAAATAATAGCAGCTAAACGAGAGAGGAGGTAGAGACTGGCAGGGAGCATCGAAAGGGCTTTTGGGTTCCGAGTGAATGCACGATTTCTTCAACTGGGTACTGGTTTTCAGAGGAGTCTTAATGCTCTATGCTAATGATAAATGCACTTTTATAGAAATGTTATACTTTAAAAGTCCATTCAAAAAATAGCTGGGGGTGCCTGGGTGGCTCAGCTGGCTGAGTGTCGGGCTTCAGCTCAGGTCACGATCTCATGATCTCCTGGGTTCCAGCCCTGTGTCAAGCTCTGTGCTGACAGCTCAGAGCCCAAAGCCCGCTTCAGATTCTGTGTCCCCCTCTCTCTCTCTACCCCTCCCCTGCTCACGCGCTCTCTCTCTCTCTCAAAAATAAAGAAACATTAAAAAAAAAACAAAAAAAGAGAAAATACTCCAAGGTAGGTATGGCTATTTTCACATTTTAAATATTGAAATAGCATTGTGCAGCATCATACTACCAGTAAATCTAACACAGAAATTCTAATATAATTCCTAAACTCTCACCATTGCATGATGCACTGGACCTCAAAACAGATATCTGTGGCTATGTTATCATCTAAAAATCTTATATTGAGTATTCTTCTCAGGTGAGTACTCAAAACCTAAGCCTGTTTTTGTTTTTACAGCTTTCAAGTTACTAGTAAGTTTTGATATGTCCAAGTGAGGATGTACACCAAGAGTTATGGATGTTAAAAAGAAACAATATATAAATTGATCTTAAGATAATTTAAAATAAACTAGAATATTGATTGATGAATTTAATCTACTAATTGATCTTTTAGCCATTGTTTCAACAAAGCTAGAGAATGTTAAATTTCTTTCCGTAATGGATTATCACCTTGCTTCAAAAGCCTTAAAAGAATTCTTTTGGTAGCTCAATTATTCCATTATTTTTGTTTTTTAAGGAATGGAACAGTTGAGCTAATTAAAAAGCTAAATGCAAAAATTATCTCCTCCCCCCAAAATACACTGCCCCTCTCTAATTGAGCACTCTGCTTTCTCTTTAATGCACTTGTTTAGATGAAAGTGCTATCATATTAGCAGAATCCTTTTTGTTTCCTTTGTGTTGATTCCCATCACCTAATCTTAGTTGGTAATTTCTCTTTTTTTCCCCCCGAGGCTGCTCAGAAAAAAGTAAGAGCAGCTGACAACTTTCTTGAATTATTTGTATTAAATCCATCTTTTTCCATTTCATCTGTCATACATCTGCCTTCAGGAATGGAATTGCAGTTCTCTTCGACATGCTCTGCCTTAGCCAGTATTCTTGTGTGGCGAGGAGTGGAGGGTACCCTAAGAAAAAGGACAGTTACGAAGTCTCTAATTTCTGTACTTACACAACCAGCTTGTGGGACACACACAAGCACAGACGCCAAGGTGTATGCGTGCACATGTGTCTGTGAGTACAGAATCTATCCTCTTTTTTTTTTTTTAATGTTTACTTTTGAGAAAGACAGAGACAGAGCACGATCAGGGAAGGGGCAGAGAGAGAGAGGGAGACACAGAATCCAAAGCAGGCTCCAGGCTCTGAGCTGTCAGCACACAGCCTGGTGGAGGGCTCGAACTCATGAACCTCAAGATCGTGAGCTGAGCCGAAGTCAGTTGCTTCACCACTCAACCACCCAGGTGCCCCTAGCCTCTTTTTTATGAACATCTGTACTTTTAATATGGTATAAATGTGCTTATAAATTTCTATAGTGTTTTTGACTATGTATTAATGTTCCTACTGGTGTTACCCACAAATACCACCCACAAAGACAGATTTGCATGAGGATTTTAAGCTATTAAATACCATGTCAGAGTGATGATAAATAATTCACATGTAAGACTAACAATGTTTTGTAGTATAGAAATAACATTACTTGGGCAGGTCAATTTCACCTGGAATTATAACAGTAAGAACTGTTTCTGGGGCACCCGGGTGTCTCAGCCGGTTGAGTGTCTCAACTCCTCATTTTTGACTCAGGGCTCATGATCTCACAGGTTCATGAGATCGAGCCCTGTGATGTCTGGTTCTGTGGTGAGAGCGTGGAACCTGCTTGGGATTCTCACTCTCCCTCTCTTTGCCCGTCCCCAACTTGCACACCCTCTAAATAAATAATAAGTAAATAAGTACGTAAGTAAATATTTTAAAAAAACGTTCAGGGCACCTGGGTGGCTCCCTCATTTAAGGGTTCAATTTTGGCTCAAGTCATAATCTTGCAGTTCACGAGTTCAAACCCTTGTGGGGCTCTGTGCTTACAGCTCAGAGCCTAGAGCCTGCTTCGGATTCTGTGTCTACCTCTCTCTGTGTCTACCTCTCTCAGAGATCTCTCTGCCCCTCCCCTGCTCTCGCTCTGTCTCTCTTTCTCTCAAGTATAAATAAACATTAATTTTTTTTTAAATAAAACAAGGATTTATCATATATGCAAGAACGTAATCATTTGGATTCTCAAGGACTCAACAATCTAAATCCTGTAGGTCAGAAATGTTTTTTTTTTCTCTTTTATTTACAATGCCTGGAACACAGTAAGGACTTACTGATATTTACTCAGTGAACACACACAAGAGTTCGAGCAAGTATAAAGTGAAAATTGATTTTATCATTAATTTATATGTGTGTATTATACCACTACACACAAACGAAAATAAATAAAACGCAATATTGAAGGGAATTCTAAACAATGCTGACTCAATTATACGTAAATATATATGTAATTCATATATATAATTATATACTTTTTAAATTTTTAATTATATATTATAAACATGATTGATTTTGTAAAATTGCCACTGGTTTTTAATGCCCCTGTGTCTCTTTATTAACTCTTGAGGGTCGTGAAACTCTTTAACACCCAGTAAGTGGATTGTAGAAAGATATGATGCAACTGTACAAACTAGTCCCATCTTCACTTCACTTAAGGTTATGCAAATATACCTGGATTCTTCGATCTGAGATACAACAATGGGAGTGGGGAGTTTACATCACCAATGGAATTTACAGCAGTAAAAGAAGGATCAAAGACAAAGAAACCATATTATATTTAAGTGAAAACTATATATCTGTAATGTTTTCTCACATGGAGCCATAACTAAATCCCAATACTATAAGAGAAAACAGATGTGTTTTATTTGATTCTCTTATTTTATCTTCAGATCCCTCACTAGAGTGATTCTCATAGTGAATTTTATTCATGGAGAACATACATACAAAATTCAGTATCCATGAATGACTCACTCCATTCATTCAGCCATATAACTGAAGATAGCACTAAGAACGGTATTACCCACAGCAGATTTACTGCCAGCTCGATTTAATAAAAGTGTTATGAAACTTTAAACATTCTCCCAGATGTTTAAGTAGTTGACATGGCTCATCCCTGCTAGAAGTTACAATATTGTGGGAGAAAAAATGGAGACAAAACAAATACCTGACATTGTTCATCCCTGCATGAGGTTACAAGATTTGGGGGAAAAATGGCCCATTAGGCATTTAAAAATTAGGGAATAATGCAAAATTACAACAAGAAAGTGCTAAATGGAATATAATCAAATATCAAAAAAAAATCAAGTAATCCAAAGAATAGCTACAAGGAATCTCAATGGGGCCTTGTGTTACAGGAGGAAGCCTCCTGAAGGAGGTAGAGAACTAGGATAAGTTTTAAAGAGGTTGAAGAATGGAGACAGAGCTATAAATCCTTGGCCACATACAGAGAAGGGGAGTATTTTTAACTGTGAGAAGCCATCTTTTCAAACTTACTTTCTGAAACCCTATTAAAAGCATCAAGTTTCTAGCAGTCCCTGGTGGGCCTCCTGTATACTATGTTAGGAAATTCGGAATACAGGACAGTAGAAGGAAAACAGTGGTAATGTGTGCAGAGTATAACCCCAGCATCCAACGGGGGACTCTCTCCAACTCCCTCAAAACAAAACAAATGGAGAGCTTTAGGTCAGCAACGTTTGCATAAAGATACATGTGCATCCCACATACTATGTGTATTAGAAGATTTCTGGAATCCCATCTCTGAAAACCAGATTATGGATAACATCCCTGTTAACGAGGGCAATTAGCAAGTATATCAACATATTTTGTGTAATTCAATTATAATGTAGAAGTAGATATTGACTTATCTATGTAATTTCTGAATTCGGTGCCTTGCGATTAAAACAAGAATCATTAAATTCAAATATGCTTGCGTAGTTCAAAAGCAGTTCCATAGTAATAGTTGTTACTGACCAAAAGTATGGCAAACTTCTAAGTAAAATTTTTTTTTTTTAATTTTTTTTTTCAACGTTTATTTATTTTGGGGACAGAGAGAGACAGAGCATGAACGGGGGAGGGGCAGAGAGAGAGGGAGACACAGAATCGGAAACAGGCTCCAGGCTCTGAGCCATCAGCCCAGAGCCCGACGCGGGGCTTGAACTCACGGACCGCGAGATCGTGACCTGGCTGAAGTCGGACGCTTAACCGACTGCGCCACCCAGGCGCCCCTCTAAGTAAAATTTTTAAAGCTTTTTTATTATTACGATAAAGAAAAATAATTGGGGCATTTGACAAGTATTTTTCCCAGCTAATATTTATCGTAATATTTATCAGTCATTCCTGAAACATAATAATGAAATTGTCTATTTCTGTTCTGATAGTAAAATAACTATTTTTCTCCAAAAGAGTATTTTCTCAAAAAAAAAAAAAACAACACAAACAACATTAAAGGTAATTTTTAATAATGGTCACTCAATATCTCTTCATCATAGCGATCAATGTTTGATATTGAATTGTGTAGTCAGCATGTACATGTTTTTGCTTTGAAAAATTTCCTTCTTTTCTATTTTTCTTACACAAAGCACTTCAAAGATACTTAACAAGACCCATAGTCATCTCCTTATGAAGTTTTCACCCTACTTATTTTCATAGATAAAAGTGCAGCACTATTTGGTTTTAACTTATGTGTCTGAGCTCCAGAGTAAATATTACCCAATGAAGAAGTTCCACGTTGGATGCAAATGGCTAGAACGTTTTACAACTGACTTGCTCAAATACTGAGTGCAGTCCATCCTGGAAAATCAAGTCCTCCACTGTGCCATGTTGCTCAGTCATTGGCAGTGCTGTAAGCAAAGTTAAGATCTCAGCCTGTAAGAACTGAAGCAAAATCTAAAGCAGTTAACAGCTGGGGGCTATCAGCTAGCCCCTCCCTTCTGACAGCTGGCTTAATATAAATAGAAAATATTTCCATAAATTTTAGTAACCCTTTATTTGTAAACAAAAAAGCCATCCTTTAAATACATATTTCAATAACATTAGTAAAAAAAAATCCTTTCACTTTTAAGTAATTCAGAATAGCTCATCCTTCATTTCAGTTCCTACATTCACCCACTGAAGTCCTATTCTATTATTCTTCTATGTATTCTATGTCTGGAAAAATCCAACTATTTCAGATTAATATGAACAAGGAAGAGGTGAAAGACAGGAAAAAAAAAACATCTAGCATCTAGCATACCCCAAAAAATCATGCATGTAAGATTTGAGCAGTGCATTGCCTTCAATTGTAGAAAAATGTGAAACTATTTTAAGATTAATTACCTTAATCAGCTAGGAAGAAAATGTGATCAAAATTGACATGAATGTGAGTGATGATTTTAACAGTTTTCAATTTTTCTTATTGGGAATGTCACCCCAACCCAGCATGATCTTTTCAAGTAAGCTCTAAAGATCAACAGCATCTTCAAAAGGTAAGCATGTTGTGTTCACACTGACATTTACTGTTTTCTATGAAGGACCAATAATCTTCTTTATTAAACTAGCCCTCAGAAATTAAGTATCTTTCATTGAAAACACACAAATCTGTCAAAATAGTATGCTTTTTTATTAGGAACACTGCTAATCAAATGAGATCATCCCCCTTCCCCCTCAACCTTCACAGCTATGCCACCAAACTAACAGAGAGATGTTAAATTAACCTCTGCTAAAATATCACGATCACTACTAAAAAAGGAATCGATTTACTTACAAGGGAAAAGAAGGAATGTACTGTGTTTTGGACATTAACATGTTGAATGTTATCTTGAAACAATTTAAGAAATAAAATACATGAAAAATTCCTCTAAGAATAAAATCTTGTATAGTAGATTCCAAAGGGGGAATCCCTTGTGGTGGGTCAGTTACATGCAAACGACTACTCAAAATTTCCTTCATGAATCCTATTTAGGGAAAATTACATAATGGAAGAAGCAGTAATACAAGATGCCAATACACAAAAGGATTTGGAAGAAGTCGGTAGAGCGAATATTTGTATATACATAAAGGTCAAAGAATTACAAGTCAGGTATCTTTAGGACCATACAAGGTGCTCCAAGGAAAAGAATGTTGGTTCTGGTCCTAACTCTGTCATTTCTCATTGTTCTATTTGTATATATTATTGTCCAAATCACACTGTGTAATAAGTGATGTTTTAGAGTAGGTCTTGGTATCTGGTAAACATTTCAAGATTATCATGTTTTCCTATGTTTTGCATATTTTTGCAAATATGTTTTCCTATGTTTTGCAATTCATTTTTCAATTTCCAAAAAAGACTGGCTTAGATTTTTGTTGAGATTTTACTGAATTTACAGATAACATTGGGGACAACTGGTAACATTATGTCTTACAGGTTTCCAGTCCAAGAACATAGCATATCTCATATAAATTATATTATTTTCTCCAATTTTTAATTTTACAGTCGTGTCCTATAAATTTAGGATTTGTTCCTTGGCATTTGAATTCTCTTATTATTCTAAATAGTATCTCCACAGACTGGGAGAAAAAAAATACCTGCAACACACATAGCTAATAAAACCTGCATTTTATGGTATATAAAGAACTCCCATAAATCAATAAGTAAAAAAAAGTAGCTGAGTCAATGGGGAAAAATGGAAAAGTTATTCAAACAAGACAAGTTTTAAAAGATATTCTAAATATCCCAATACACATACAAAAAGGTGTTCAACCTTATTAGTCTGAATATAAATAAAAATTAAAATTAAAACCAAACATAGATAACCCTACACATTTGCCAGAATTAGTCAAGTCAGGAAGACACATGGCGGCGAATGTTTGCAAGAACATAAAAAGGCGCTGAAAGACACTGCTAGTCACAGTGTAAATTTGTACAACCAGCTCAGAGAACTATCTGGCCTAACATACTAAGTCGAACTTACACTTATGATTTGCAGGCATCTCACTTCCCACTGGCAAGGAGCCCAGTGCTATGCTCAAGCACATACACATGATTAAGCTAATTCCAAAATACCCTATTTTAGGGGTTATCTCCTGAAACTTTCTCCATATCTATCCTGCATCAGAACACAGCGAGGACACAAAAACACCAGTAATCTGAACAAGGAAATCATTCATAGAAAGCATAATATTAATTGTGAATAGGGGAATGCCTAGAAAGGCTGATTAAAACAGAGTGTTCGAGAAAAGCCTAAGCCTGAGAGAGCACAGGCAAAGAAGCAGCAAAGAAGGAAAAGGACTACCTGCCCAAAGCTGAGATTCAAGCCTTCTTGGGCAGGGTGTGGCTACAGCCCATTGATGCTGGAGAAAGTTACGGGGTTCGTCCAAAGCTGTGGGGTCAAGGCTGGAAACTAAGAAACAAACCAAATGGGAAGATGGAATCTAGGTGGTCCCCTGCTAGAGCTGGCCCACAGATACTAGATAAAGCCTGATGAGCAGGAAGCTTCCTGCCAGACCGCCGGTAGGTTGAGGCTGGTGAGTAGGAAACCATGGGACAGGATGGGCAAGGAAACGTGCTAGAGGACAAGCACTCCCTTGGTGCGCACGCCGCTGGCTCCAAGGCTGGCTCCCTGTACGTCGCCGGGGCTTGAAGGGAAAAAGCACACCAGAACCAGGAGAATCCTCTTCTCCATCAGTTTCCCTCCCGTTCCCTTTGCTGACCAAACGTAACATCTCAGCTGGCCAAGAAGAAATGTTCACGGAGTCTAGGTCCAGTATCGCAAAGCAAGGCAAGCAAGGCTGGATTGGGACAAATTCACACGTGGCACAAAAAAATTAGGTTACTTATAGTAAGAAATTCAGAAAGAGGAGCACCTGGGTGGCTCAGTAGGTTGAGCGTCTGACTCTTGATTTCAGCTGAGGTCATGATCCCTGGGTTGTGGGACTGATCTCTGCACTGAGCATGGAGCCTACTTAAGATTCTCTCTCTCTCTCTTTCCCTCTGCCCCTCTCCCCTGCTGATGCTCTCTTTCACTTACTCAAAAAATCCTTAATAAAAAAATAAATTAAGGAAAGAATTTCAGAAATAATGTAATTAGAAGAAACTAAGTAAACATGTATGGCTGTCCAACGTGAGAAGCCTAGACGACTGATGATCACATAGGACACGCTTAATACTACTTGGACATGAATTAATTCATCTCAATACTGCTACTAAAATAGAATAAAAAAGGAAGGGTCAGAGAAAAGGGTGAGAGACCAGTAAAAGACAGTGCCACAGAAGTCGGGAAGCAATAAATTTTTAAATGCAAGGGACAGTAAAAGTGTCAAAAACTCTAAAGACAACAAGGAGAATTAGGACTGAAGAAATGCTTCTGGTTTGGGACAGAAATAAATCACTGGCGTCTCCTCTGTTACTTGTGAATTCTGGCCAGATTTCCGGTGATTAAGAAAGAGATGACTGGATACTCAGGAAAGTGAAAAATGGGAGATGGCATGACATTAGCAGTTAGCATGCATCTCTTAGATCAGACACCGTACAGACATTTGAGGTACAATATATTTTTTAATCTCCTCTGTCTCCTGTCATAATAATTATTATTTCCATTTCATAGTTGAGAAAACTGAGGCTGAGAGCAATTAGGGAAATTGCTAACGGATTTGAAGTTCCTATGTGACAGAACCGGGACTTAAATCCAAATTGATTGAATATCTGCCAGAAGGGATAAATGAATCAAATGAAAGTCAGGCTCATTTTTAACATGAAGCTGCCTGTGACTATTTGATTTGCAAGGGATGGATTTCATGGGAAAAATAATGAAGCTTCTAAGAGACGAGATGTATATTCTTGTGATAAAAATATTAGTAGCCTAAATAGCAAGTGTTGAACCTAGAGGTTATGGCAGATGACATCCAACAGAAAGAAAACAATTTAAGTTCATTAAAATCAAAGACTTTTGTGTCTGCTGAGACTTTTGTGTCTCTTCCTATCTGTATAATCTTAGGCAAATTACTTTACCATCTGTCTCCATTTCCTCATCTACACATTTACTTTAGTTATTATGAAAAGTAAATAAATTCATATACATAATGCATTCACAAGTTCCTGGCCCATAGAAAGTGCTTTATATATTAGTTTTGCTATAATACAGAGATGCAAGAATATATCATATACTCCTTTTTTTCCATTTCTTTAAAAGTTGACACAATGAAGCTACTTTAAGAATATGTTCAAAGAGACAATTTATAATTATTTATTATTGATGAATAAATTATGGAATCTAGGCGAGATTAAAAGAAGAAACAAGATGTTTATCCTTCTAAGCATACTCTAGCCTGTGTTACCATTCTTACAAACAGCACAAATCTCACTTTCTTCCTCACTAGTCCCCTGACCTTCATTCAAAGCTGGGTGAGCACTCTTCTTTGACATTCATCAAAAACTGCCTTAAATCAGTTAGCTATTGCTGTGTAACAAATGGTCTCGAAGCCAAACAGCTATAAACACCCATTTTTTATTCTATGGATCAGGAATCAGAAAGGTTAGCTGAGTCCTCTGGCTTTGGATTACTCACAAATAGGGTTCCTAGACTGGGCAGATAAAATATACTATGCACAAATAAATTTTTATTTTAAATAAACAACCAATAATTTTTAACGTATGTCCCACTTATGTATACTTACAAAATATTTCATTGTTTATCTGAGCCTCAAATTTAACTGATCTTTTTATATGGCAACTCTACAAGACTTAAACCATCTCAAGCTTCAACCGGAAAGACACTGTTTTCTTTTTTTTTTTTTTTTTTTAATTTTTTTTTTTTCAACGTTTATTTATTTTTGGGACAGAGAGAGACAGAGCATGAACGGGGGAGGGGCAGAGAGAGAGGGAGACACAGAATTGGAAACAGGCTCCAGGCTCTGAGCCATCAGCCCAGAGCCTGACGCGGGGCTCGAACTCACGGGCTGCGAGATCGTGACCTGGCTGAAGTCGGACGCTTAACCGACTGCGCCACCCAGGCGCCCCAAGACACTATTTTCTAGACCACTCACAAGATTGTTCACAGGATTTAATTCCTAGTGCAGTGTTGGCTGGAGGCCTTGACTCCTCATGACCTGCTGACCAATGGCCTTTTTCAATTCCTTGCCATTAAACCTCTCCATGGAGCATCTCACAACACCGCAGCTGGCTTTTATCAGAGCAAGTAAGCAGGAGAGCAAGAAAATGTTCCAGGAAGAGAGAAAGCACCAGCAAGACAAATGTCAGTCTTTTGTAACATAATCATTGAAATGATCCCTCATCAAGTGTAGAGTATTCTACTTGCTAGAAGCAACTCACTGGATCCATCCCTCATCCCTCACTGGATTCATGCCCTACACAAGGCATGAACTCCAGAAAGTGGAGAATCCCTGGAGCCACGTTAGAAGCTGCCAGCAACCACAATGATTTTCTCTCTCTCTCTCAATCCAGCCTTTTCTTTCCTTATCACCCATTCTATCCCTACTGTCTACATTACTTTTGTCCCAGTGGTTCCCCCACTGGAGACACACCTTGAATACACCTTCAACACACCAAGAATGCCCTTGTCATGGGGTTTTCTACCTACTATCCTTCTGTCTGAAATGGTCTCCAGCCATGACAACTCCATCACTGCATTCAAATCTTTTCTTAGATACATCACGCTCAGTAAGCCCTGCACTAACCTTTCCATGTAAAACAGCATCCCTCCTCACCTCTAAAATCTCAAGCACTACTTTTCCTGCTTTTATTCTACACCCAGCATAGCCATACTACATTCTAGCCTATCATTTCATTATGGATTGATTCTCATACTATTTATTGTCTATCTCTGCTTGCAATATAACCTTCTTGAAGGCAAGAATATTTGCCTTGTTAACTGATGTGTCTAATGCTTAGAAGTGTTTGGCATAGGGAATGTATTTTATCAACATAAACTGTTGAATAAATGAATAAATAAATATGACATTTCATTTCTACCTTATGAGATTTCAAACACACTAAGGGTAAGCTCTGGAACTTTGATTTTTTTTTTTTGTATTCTTAATAATTAGCACAGTGACATGAAAATCACTACAATTACAAAATATTTTTTAAGATAATCTTTGTGCTTTGACCTAAATTTGCAAGCACTGCAGAATCACTCCTTTTTGCCTGTAACGATCCTATTGACTTCAAAGTTAATCAAAGTTTTTCTATAATAGGAAAATTGGGGCTATCAAATTTGGCATCAAATTTGGCATATTAGCTGGAAAAAGGCAATTTAGAAAGCCATCATAAAATGAATTAATAAAATTTGAAATTCAAAGCCATGGGTTATGAATTCAATTATTTAGGAAAGGAAATCTTTTGATTTATTCTTCAATTCTGGTATAGTACCTAATGGCAGTCTTTGGTTTATCACACCACTTAGTTCAAACTCTGCCTGGATTTAAATACGTAAAATTTTTCCATTAGGAAAATGATAATCTTTAGCTTGGAAAAGAAAAATCAATAAGAAGTAAGCTCAAAACATATTTTTCATAGGCTATCTCTTCCTCTCCACCCTCTCCCCTGCTCCTTTCCCCACCCCCTCCCTCTTTTTCCTCCTCCCTTCCTCTTAGAAACCTGCTCTTGTTAAAGTACCAACATGTTGAATCTTGCTGGTGCAAATAACTTAATTCCAGTACCCTCTCTAAAGAAGTTAAGCGTGTCTTACAGAATACCCCGTTAGAGAGCAGAATTTTGGTTCAGTAAGATTGTTCTGTCTCCTAGGGGCGCCTGGGTGGCTCAGTCGGTTAAGCGTCTGACTTCGGCTCAGGTCGTGATCTCACGGTCCCTGAGTTCGAGCCCGGCGTCGGGCTCTGTGCTGACAGCTCAGAGCCTGGAGCCTGTTTCAAATTCTGTGTCTCCCTCTCTCTGACCCTCCCCCGTTCATGCTGTCTCTCTCTGTCTCCAAAATAATAAACATTTTAAAAAAAGATTATTCTGTCTCCTCATTATTTTTCCCTATTTCACCTTCTTTCTCATGACAACAAATACATTCTAGTGATTTTATCTTCACCATGACCATAATTTTAATAATTTTTTATCTAATTCATTCTAGAATAACACTGATTGTGCATTTAACTAATTTTTATATGACATAAATATAGGAAGAATAAAAAAATTAAAAATCCATTACAGATTGAAATAAGATGACATTTAATGGGAGCACGGATATAAATGTCAAGTGTGAGATGGTAAGGCATGACTTAACACCATGATATATGAAAACAAAATACAGGGAGTTTAATTCACTGTATATTAAATATGAGTCAAAATATTATAGAAATGATAAAAATAGAGTTTAGAACACTTTCCAGATTATAATGTATACAAGAAGAGAAATAATCATCACTTCTCTTTGGACTAATTAGACTGTATTTTATTTATTTATTTTTTATTATCTTAGAGACAGGGGGAAGAGAGAGAGAGAGAATCCCAAACAGACTCTGCACCATCAGCACAGAGCCCAACGTGGGGCTTGATCTCATGAACCTTGAGGTCATGTTCTGAGCCAAAATCAAGAATCCTGTGCTTAACTGACTGAACCACCCAGGTGCCCCGAGAGTGTACTTTTTAGTAAGTTTGTTTAGGCTTAGAGGTCATACCTGTTAGCTGTCGACAAATATACAAGATTTAGACAAAGAAAATGAGTTACTTTGGGTTGTTTGAAATGACATAATTAAAAAATAGTTGACAAAATGGGAAAGATTTATCTTGAGAAAATAACACTAGAAGGAAACCAAAGATCTGACAAATACTTAATGTATTCTAGGTTAGCCCAGATAATTAAAGTGGATTTAGTGAATGTAAGTTATAGGAAAACAAATATAGCTTGGTATATAGCTCCTTAACAATTAGGATTGAAATCTGAGATTACCTTTCTATCAGTTGGTTTCATCCATTGACATATTAATAAAAGTTTAGCTGGTCATTGGTTGAGGGGTAATTTTTGAAAATATTGGTAAATGGCTGGGTAGCCCCTTAGGAGCATTTCAACTCAAATATATTCTGATGCCATTATCTCCTAATGAAAACTTAACTTTAGCCCAAATCGCTACCTTGTAAGTTTTCTACTCTTCTGAGACAATGACATGTATACTTTTCCAATCATTACTGCTTTGTTTTTCTGGGCACCACCGCCATTTTCTCCCTTCATCAGCTTTTTGCGATATTCACATGCTTCTCTACTCAGCCTGGGCTACATGATCAGAAACATCAACTTTCTTCTCACTATGTTAGAGTATTTACTGGTTTTAATCTTATGGTTTTGTTCTTTCTAATACCAATAACCTGTACTCCAACTCCCACAGTGCTGATAGAAAATTTATGGTAAGAATAATTGAGACATAATCTGTGAAAAGTATATTGGGAGATTTTTAAAGACCACACGATTTTCCTCCCCTCCACATTATGGATGCAAACTATGTCTCAGGCAAAGTTCAGTCAAGCTTTTACACAGCTGTTTCCACTCCAAAATAAGACTGACTTTCTAAGTAACCATGGCCAAAGTTCAACCCTTTCCAACATAACACTTGAATGTCTACCTTCAGTGGGGGAGGCTGGGTGGAAGGAATGTGATTGGATGAGGCAGCTTGATGCTGCTAGCAAGCTCCTATGCTCCAAATAAACTGGTCCACTCAGGTCTGTACTCCAGTTAAGCCACAATCACACTTTTTCGAGAGCCATGCCAAATCCTAAACCCCCTAAATATACTTACAGGATAGGATAAAAACAACAAACACATGCAGTTCACATTTTACAACAGCCAGAAAGTGGTCCAATCCCGTTTGTTCCTTAGGTTCATTGATTTGGTTTCTAATCACCAGAAATTATTTGTAACTCTCATACATATATGTAGATATGTATGTATACACGCATATACGTATGGGAATATATATGTATGTATATATTTGTCTTTGTATATAGGCATATGTGTATATACATTTATATATTAAAAGTATCTTGTGCAGATGTGTGATAATTTGAAGATTTTCTATTATTAAATATTACCTGGCAGTAAATAAGAGAAAATTCATTTTACATTTTCTGGCCATACATAGTTTATTACCAAGATTTCTTTGACTTTAGACTTTTAAATGAGTAAAGTCTTATATCAGATCTCTTCGGCATCATTCTTGACAGTGTTTAGACCCTGATAAATCTATTTTGCTCCTATATCTTGCCTCCTTTGGGCTTCAGAGCTCTGAAAAAATGTGCTAGCATAATGATACCAAATGGCTCCAATCACTCCAACGTATTTTTCTACCAATTAATCTCTAACTTTTTTCCTGCTCTTAGTGAAAATTAGTTTCCATAGCCTACAGTTATTGATTTCTTGCTAATTCTGCATTGCTGTCATTCATGTAACAAGTGTTTGTTCTCTTCCAATCAATCCTACTCACTCAAACTTACCTTAAGAAAACAGCGTGTATTCAAGTAAGACTTCCTTCACTGCTCTTCATTCCTAAGCAACACGAAACTACATCTCTATCCTCCCTTCCTCATTAGCGCTCTTGCTAAGCAAAACACTGTCATTTTCAATTTTTAATTCTTCAGACTTCAAGGATTTTCTTCTGTGCACTGTTCAATGATTCTTCCATTCTTCAGACTTCAAGGATTTCCTTCTGTTCATTGTTCTATGGTCTGTTCTATTGTAAGTCCCTGGATTCTGTTGCAGAATTTTAAAAACAGGTCAACCCATATTCATATTCAAATACACCTTCTCTTGGTCTGCTTTTTCTCTACACTTTTTTCCTGCAGAGTAACAGGATCGGAAAATGTCTATTTTTTTGATTCCTGTTTAGTGCAATAATATAAGGAGCACAGGCTGTGTTGTTAAATTGAACATCAACTTGAACACATGTGTTCCTAATTACTTTAAATGACCAAAATGCCTTTCCACTTGTAAATGGAAATACTAACAGTATTTTGAGAATTAAATCAATTTATAGATATAAGACTCTTAAAACATTCGAAATATATTATGGCTGAAAGTATGTTAGCCACTGTTAACTTTATTAGAACTTTCTTAGAAAATGGGTTTTTATTAATTCTTCTAACAGAAATTAATCTGTGTAATTGTAAACATTAAACTTCTCTTTCTAAAATAAAAACTCTAGGGAGAAAAGCAGACAACAGGAAACTTGGCTTTGTATCCTACTTGTTTAACCTTTTAAAAATATAATACCTGAATGTATAAAAGAAACATGTTAATTAGCAAAATTCTATTTTGAGTGCTTAAAGTAATGGAGATTACTTGAACACTGTTAAAGAGTTTCCATATAGGAACCAGGAGCAAAATATCAAAGAGCTCTTCAGTTTCTAGACATCTATCTTTCCATAGCTTTAATGTTTTTCTAGATCCCAAAAAGTTATTTAAACAATAGCTAGGAGGGGCGCCTGGGTGGCTCAGTCAGTTAAGCGTCCGACTTCAGCTCCAGTCATGATCTCACGGTTGGTGAGTTTGAGCCCCGTGTCGGGCTCTGTGCTGACAGCTAAGAGCCTGGAGCCTGATTCGAATTCTGTGTCTCCCTCTCTCTCTGTTCCTCCCCTGTTCATGCTGTCTCTCTCTGTCTCAAAAATAAATAAAACATTAAAAAAAATTTTTAAAAAACAATAGCTAGGAAAGTGCATGGAAAGCAAAAAGTGGTATCTCTACACACTGAAAACGTATACAACAAAGGAAATTCTTTTTTCATAACATATAAAGGAAATACCCCAAATCTACATGTGTAGACATATGTAAACACACTTCTATTTTCCTTACATATGATTTAGAAAACACAATGCCTGAATTAGGCTTTTAAAATGCATAAAGTTAAGAAACATCTATAACTTAAACTTAAGAAATATTAAATGAACGTGCATATTTTCATACTATTTAATTCTGTTTTAGTAATTTTATAAGGCCATTTTAATCTTTGAAATCTAAGTGATGTAGCGGCACCATAAAATTTTTCCCCATGCGTTTTTTGTTATAATTTCTAACTTTGTTTCTAATTCCTTTACATGTTTTTTAAAACACTTGTTTATATAATACTGACGTTTTGAAATGTGTTCATGTGTATATTATTTCCCTGTATTTCAGGTAGATATTATTTTATTTAGTCCCTTTTTAGGTTTTCCAACCATTTTTTCCTCATTTCACCTTATATTTTTACTTCACATTTCCTTTTGAAGTACTTTTTTGAAGTTATTTTTGAACTTTAATTATTAAGTTCTAAATGTAATACTACGTTTCATTATATATGTTGAGAATATTATTTCACACTTATTCTTAAACAACTGTGCTGGCTTGAAACCTATATTCTGTCAATACAGTGTGTTGGCTTCTGGTGTTGGCTTTCCTCATGGCTTCATTGGTGTCCATTGAAGAGTCTGCTGTCTGCAGTTGTCAATTCTGTGTACTGAATCTAGCTTTTCTCCCTAGCCACTCTGATTTTGTTTGTTTGTTTGTTGCGGCTATTGTTGTTTCGGTGATCTGAAGTTTAACCACTTTAGGTTTAACCAGTATTTAGGTATGTGTTACTTTTTATACATCTTCACATGTTTTTTTTTTTTTTTTCTGAATCTGAGGATTCATGTCTTTATTAATTCTAGAATATTCTCAACTGTACTACTCTTGAACTTGCTCATTTTTCTTGGCTAAAGGCTCAATTATTACTTTATTTTATGCTCCTTGTGAATCTTTGACATTCTGCCATATTTTCCATCCAATTTTCTTCTGTGATTAACTTTTAGTAATTTCATGTCATCTATTTGCTATACCAATCATTTTTTTTCCAGTGGGTCTATACTGTTGTCTTATCCATCCCCTGACATTTTAATGTCAACAGTTTTTTCTTAAAACCACTACATTATTGTAACGATAGAGAACTCACTGTCACCAGACAGAGGCGGGTGTGGGATGGGTCATACGGATGGTGGAGGTTAAGGATTGCACTTGTGCTGAGCAGCAGGTGTTGTATGCAAGTGTTCAATCACTACACTGGACACCTGAACCTATTATTACACTGTATGTTAACTAACTGGATTATAAATAAGAACCTAGTTTTTTTTTTCTTGCTTTACGTACTCTTTGTTTTAAAGTACACTTTCCTGTCACGCCTTGTTCATTTCACATATTTTTATTGAGACACAATTAAAATACTTTGTATTTGTCATCTGAATATTTTGGTATCTGAAATCTTTGAGGAATAATTCAGTTCTCTGTTGGCTCTGCTTACTTTCACTCCTAGAGGCTATTTTTTCACATACTGTGATTTTAAGTGCATGTGTGCGCGCACGTGCATGTTGTGTTGCGTTGCAAGTTAACCATATAAACACCAGAAGTTTGTAAGGCCTTTCTATCTAATCTACAAGTGTAATTTATCAAACTACGTTAAAAAATTGCTTCTCAAAAAAATACCATCTGGAAAGTCAAACTAAAAAAAAGAAGTATGTGCAACTTACCTAAGAGACAAAGCATTAACATCCTTAAGGTATAGAATAATACTTTAAAAGTCAAGAAGTAAAAAACGACTTGTTAAAAATCAATGTATGAACAGATAGTCTAGAAGGTGTATATGCAAGACCCTTAAACACCTAAAATATGCTCACCGTTATATACAACAAAAATGCACATCAAACTCCATAGTGTTTTTCGTTACTTGATTAAAATACAAAAGTTTGAGGATACATTTTTTTAACAAAATGAGTGGAAACACAAACATTATTACATTGCTGGTGGGAGTAAAAAATAGTATTTTCCCATATGGTTGGAAATTTGGCAATGCATAGCAGAATTACTGATGCATGTACCCTGCCCCAGGTGTCGGTCGGGTATTATGACAATAATGCCTTAGAAAAGATTGCAAAATTTAACTTAGATTTTCTCATTTGTTTTCCACAAAATTAAAATACATTGTGCACTGGCTGTGTGCATT
Organism: Leopardus geoffroyi; assembly: GCF_018350155.1. Lineage (NCBI taxonomy): Eukaryota > Metazoa > Chordata > Mammalia > Carnivora > Felidae > Leopardus > Leopardus geoffroyi. Next base: position 159,608,329 of record NC_059331.1, read on the forward strand.
AGCTGTGGCTGTTCTAAGTTGCTGATTACCTCAGTTCAAGTGCAGGCTGTGAATTGGATGTAGCTCTGCTCTAGGTAGGCCTCGTTTTCCTTTAACTGAAACCTATCCAAGCCGTATGCTCATTACAAATCAACATATCACAGTAGACAAGATGCAGGATACGAATATGTTTAAAGCTTGTGCTTGCATATCTGTTCCTGTTGCACTGACCACAACAAATCACATGGCCAGCACCAAAACAGGGGCTGGAGAATATATTTTGCCCCAAGGAAAAGAAAGAATGATGAATGGATATTTGCTGAGGATGACTTCAGCTTATCAAAATTCGCCCTCTTGTTCACAAATATTTACGCTCATTCCTCCTGTGTAAAAAGAATCTAGGTCTGGGACAGGTCAACTTGGGCCATCTTGTAGTGGCAGGAAGCGAGAAACTGCTCAAAGATGAATGGAGCTCTGGGAAAAGCAAACAGGTTACCATGCACGAATTCTTACTGGGAGTCCAGATACCATGCAACAACATTTATAAGTTTTTCCTGCCCAAGGTGCACTTGAATCTAATCAAGCCTGTAGAACTAACTTCCAGTTTGCAGGAAACATAGGGGCTAAAGGAACAAGGGAAATGAAGAAAATGAACAAATAAGCAAACATATCAAGTATTTGTCACAAAGTTATGAGAAAACTGATCTGGGCTCTTTAAGAAAAAATCAGTGTTATTCAAAAAACTTTTAAAGCATGAGTTTGCCTCTGGATTTAAAATTTGTACCAACCGAATGAAACAAGGATCCTTTATGCAAGTGGGGACAATCAACTGTGGAGGCAGGTAATGTGAGAAAGTTGAAGATGGACTATTAGACTTTATTGGTAAATTACTGTCAATTTACCAACATTTTATAAAGACAAAAAGCATTTTGATTGTGTAAGAGAATATTATGTTCTTACTAAATGCAAGCCAAAATATTTAGAGTTGAAGCTCCATACTGTCAGCAAATTGTTTTTAAAATGGTTCTCTATATATTTATAGAGACAATGTGAGAAAAAAAAATGTAGGAAAATCTTAGCACTTCTTAAATCTTAAATACAGATGTTTACTGCATGAGTCTTTCCTCTTCTCCATTTGTGAGATATTTCCAGTAAGGAATTGATGGAAGAAATTGTATATAGTCAACCTGTTGCACACCACTGTCCTAAGCATCTTCAAGTATTTTCCTTGATTACTTATAAATAATTTTCAAGCTTTAGAGAAACTTGGGCCCACCTTAGACAGCCACCACTCATGAAATGTTTCCTCCTACTTGAAATGTGTTTAAAAACACACACATTTTCATCATGACACACCATCTTTTGTATTTTACTTAGGTCATAGCTGATACAACTTATTTCAGGTTTAGAAAAAGTCTCAATAAATTATGAATTTATTTTCCTTCTATGTTCCATACGTATAACATCATAATTATAGGAATGTTGATTTACTTAATTTTCTCAATTTTAATATTAAAGTTCTCTTGCTTTCTTTTATTTATCTGTGTATTTTGGGAAATTCTTTGCCATGAACAAGAGGGAATGTTTCTCTTAATTCTAAGCAAATAGTAATCTCTCATTTTCAACCCTTCTGGTTATTTTTCAGAGTTTTGTCTGTCTATGTATTAATTCCTCAAATTTTGCCTCAAGAAAATTATTGTAAGGACATCCAGAAAACAGCTTTTTTATCCTCCCCCTCTTTAAAAAAAAAAGTCCTGTCTTTTCAAAATGAAGTCTAAGACTGAACATGATCTGGATCCCTGCCACATATGTAAATAATAGATCATATAAAAATCTTTATTTCGGGGCTGGGGTTGCAAGGACGTGGCCATGCACCTCAGGATAGATTGCTGAGTGCTGCTGTTGGCGGGGACCCTCAGAAGCCCAGGTGTTCTCCCAGGGAACCCTCTCATCCACTCAAAGGGGACTAACTCTGAAACCAACATCCCTTCTCCCCAATTGCCTCCTGCTCTAAGCGGGCTGTTTCTCATACCTTCTACACGTGGATTGCAACATATGGGTGCTGGGCAGGGAGGTCAACTGCTTTAGAACTCCACCATGCTGAGATCAGCATGGAAGTTTCTTGTGGAAGAGATAGAATGTTCTATTTTGGGGGCACTGTTTCACAGCATCTTTACACTGCTTGAGGCTGCTGTGGGCACTCAAAAAATGGTCTTGGCCAACTGAATCACTTCTGTTCAGATCAAGGAACATAGAAGAAGTTTAATAAGTGGTTCCTATGGAGACGCTGATGCTTGATCTCCCCAGTTACCTCCATATTCAATTGCTTATGGTCTATCGCAACTTGACAGGGCTACTCCAAGGAACAAATCAAAGCACACTTGGTAGAGGGTTCAAAATATTACTACGAGTAGGGTAATAAAATAACCAAAGTCACAATAACAGAGAGCAAATAACAATCCCCGAAAAAACACCTCTTGAAGGGCCAGGCCCTGGACAGTGTATGACCCACCTTTAACAAAGCAGTGCTTGCAGGTACAGAACACACAACAAGATTTTAAAATGCCTAACGGGGGTGCCTGGGTGGCGCAGTCGGTTAAGCGTCCGACTTCAGCCAGGTCACGATCTCGCGGTCCGTGAGTTCGAGCCCCGCGTCGGGCTCTGGCTGATGGCTCAGAGCCTGGAGCCTGTTTCCGATTCTGTGTCTCCCTCTCTCTCTGCCCCTCCCCCGTTCATGCTCTGTCTCTGTCCCAAAAATAAATAAACGTTGAAAAAAAAATTTTTAAATGCCTAACAGACAGAAAATTACCAAAATGATCAAACAGAAGAATTCTCCTCAAAAGAAATTCCAGGAAGTAGCGACAGCTAACGAATTGATCAAAACAATTTAAGCAATATAATGGAACAAGAATTTAGAATACTAGTGATAAAATTAATCGCTGGGTTTGAAAAAAAAGCATAGAGGACAGAAGAGAATCTATTGCTACTGAGATCAAGGGACTAAAAAAATAGTCATGATGAATTTTAAAAATGCTATAAATGAGATGCAAAATAAAACGGAGGTGGTCACAGTGTGGATTAATGAGGCAGAGGAGAGAATAGGTCAATTAGAAGATAAAATTATGGAAAAGAGGAAGCTGAGAAAAAGAGAGAAAAAAAAAATCCAGGAGTATGAGGGGAGAATTAGACAATTAAGTGGTGCAATCAAACGGAATATCCATATTATAGGAATTCCAGGAGAGGAAGAGAGAGAGAAAGGGGCTGACGGTGTACTGGAACAAATCATAGCTGAGAACTTCCCAAACCTGGGGAAGAAAACAGGCATTGAAATCCAAGAGGCACAGAGAACTCCCTTCAGATATAACTTGAATCGATATTCTGCATGACATATCATAGTGAAACTGGCAAAATACAAGGATAAAGAGAAAATTCTGAAAGCAGCTAGGGATAAACAGGCCTTAAAATACAAACAGTAGACACATAAGGGTAGTAGCAGACCTATCTACTGAAACTTGGCAGGCCAGAAATGAATGGCAGGAAATCTTCAATGTCATGAACAGGACAAATATGCAGCCAAGAATCCTTTACCCAGCAAGTCTGTCATTTAGAATAGAAGGAGATAAAGGTCTTCCCAAACAAACAAAAACTGAAGGAACTCATCACCACTAAACCAGCCCTACAAGAGATCCTAAGGGGGATCATGTGAGACAAAGTACCAGAGACACGACTACAAGCATGACACCTACAGACATCACAATGACTCTAGACCCATATCTTTCAACAATAACACTGAATGTAAATGGACTAAATGCTCCAACCAAAAGACATAGGGTATCAGAATGGATAAAAAAACAAGACCTATCTATTTGCTATCTACAAGAGTCTCATTTTACACCTGAGGACACCTTCGGATTGAAAGTGATGGGGTAGAGAACTATCTATCATGCTACTGGAAGTCAAAAGAAAGCTGGAGTAGCCATACTTATATCAGACAAACTAGACTTTAAACTAAAGGCTGTAACGAGATAAAGAAGGGAATTATGTAATAATTACAGAGTCTATCCATCAGGAAGAGCTAGCAATTATAAATGTCTATACACCAAAGTCAGAGCCCCCAGATATATACAACAATTCATCACAAACGTAAGCAACCTTTTTAAGAATGTGGAAATTGCAGGAGACTTTAATACTCTACTTACAACAATGGATAAAATATCTAGACAGAGAATAAATAAAGAAACAAGACCCCAGAATGATATACTGGATCAGATGGACTTGATGGATGTATTTAGAACTCTGCATCCCAAAGCAACAGAATATACTTTCTTCTCGCGTACACATGGAACATTCTCCAAGATACATCACATACTGGGTCACAAAACAGCCCTTCATGAGTATAAAAGAATTGAGATCATACCATGCACACTTTCAGACCACAGTGCTATGAAACTTGAAATCAACCACAGGAAAAAGTCTGGAAAACCTCTAAAAGCATGGAGGTTGAAGAACACCCTACTAAAGAGTGAATGGGTAACCAGGAAATTACAGAAGAAATTCAAAAATATATGGAAATGAATGAAAATGAAAACACAACAATCCCAATACTTTGGGATGCAGCAAAGGCAGTCCTGAGAGGAAAATACATTACAATCCAGGCCTATCTCAGGAAACCAGAAAAATCGCAAATACAAAATCTAACAGCACACCTAAAGGAAATAGAAGCAGAAGAGCAAAGACACCCCAAACCCAGCAGAAGAAGATAAATAATAAAGATCAGAGCAGAAATAAATAATATAGAATCTAAAAAAACGGTAGAGCAGATCAATGAAACCAAGAGTTGGGTTTTTGAAAAAATAAACAAAATTGATAAACATCTAGCCAGGCTTTTCTAAAATTTTTTTTTTCAACGTTTATTTATTTTTGGGACAGAGAGAGACAGAGCATGAACGGGGGAGGGGCAGAGAGAGAGGGAGACACAGAACCGGAAACAGGCTCCAGGCTCTGAGCCATCAGCCCAGAGCCTGACGCGGGGCTCGAACTCCCGGACCGCGAGATCATGACCTGGCTGATGTCGGACGCTTAACCGACTGCGCCACCCAGGCGCCCCTCTAGCCAGGCTTTTCAAAAAGAAAAGGGAGATGACCCAAATAGATAAAATCATGAACGAAAATGGAATTATTCAAACCAATCCCTCAGAAATACAAACAATAATCAGCCAACAAACTGGACAACCTGGAAGATATGGACAAATTCCTAAGCACCCACACACTTCCAAAACTCAAGCAGGAAGAAATGGAAAATTTGAACAGACCCATAACCAGCGAAGAAATTAAATCAGTTATCAAAAATCTCCCAACAAATAAGAGTCCAGGACCAGATGCTTCCCTGGGGAATTCTACCAGACATTTAAAGCAGAGATAATACCTATCCTTCTCAAGCTGTTCCAAAAAGTAGAAAGGGAAGGAAAACTTCCAGATTCATTCTAGGAAGCCAGCATTACTTTGATTCCTAAACCAGACAGAGACCCAGTAAAAAAAGAGAACTACAGGTCAATATCTCTGATGAATATGGATGCAAAAATTCTGAACAAGATACTAGCAAATAAAATTCAACTGCATATAAAAAGAATTATTCACCATGATCAAGTGAGATTCATTCCTGGGCTGCAGGGCTGATTCAATATTCGCAAATCAATCAATGTGATACATCACATTAATAAAAGAAAAGATAAGAACCATATGATCCTATCAATCGATGCAGAGAAAGCATTTGACACAATTCAGCATCCTTTCTTAATAAAAACCCTCGAGAAAGTCACGATAGAAGGAACATACTTAAACATCATAAAAGCCATTTATGAAAAGCCCACAGCTAATATCATCCTCAATGGGGAAAAATTGAGAGCTTGCCCCCTGAGATAAGGAACATGACAGGGATATTCACTCTCATTGCTGTTGTTTAACATAGTGTTGGAAGTTCTAGCATCAGCAATCAGACAACAAAGGGAAATCAAAGCATCCAAATTGGCAAAGATGAAGTCAAAGTTTCACTTTTTGCAGATGACATGATACTCTACATGGAAAACCCGACAGACTCCACCAAAAGTCTGCTAGAACTGATAAGTGAATTCAGCAAAGTCTCAGGATACAAAATTAATGTACAAAAATCAGTTGCATTCTTATACACCAATAATGAAGCATCAGAAAGACAAATAAAAAAACTGATCCCATTCACAATTGCACCAAGAATCATAAGATACCTAGGAATAAACCTAACCAAAGAGTTAAAAGATCTGTATGCTGAAAACTATAGAAAGCTTATGAAGGAAATTGAAGAAGATACAAAAAAATGGAAAAACATTCTGTGCTCATGGAATGGAAGAATAAATATTGTTAAAATGTCAATACTACCCAAAGCAATCTACACATTCAATGCAATCCCAATCAAAATTGCACCAGCATTCTTCTCGAAGCTAGAACAAGCAATCCTAAAATTTGTATGGAACCACAAAAGACCTGAATAGCCAATGTAATTTTGAATAAGAAGACCAAAGCAGGAGGCATCACAATCCCAGACTTTAGCCTCTGCTACAAAGCTGTAATCATCAAGACAGCATGATACTGGCACAAAAACAGACACATAGGCCAATAGAATAGAATAGAGACTCCAGAATTGGGCCCACAAATGTGTGGCCAACTAATTTTTGACAACCAGGAAAGAATATCCAACGGAAAAAAGACAGTCTGTTTAACAAATGGTGCTGGGAGAACTGGACAGCAACATGCAGAAGAATGAAACTAGACCACTCTCTTACACCATTCACAAAAATAAACTCAAAATGGATGAAGGACCTGAATGTGAGACAGGAAGCCATCAAAATCCTAGAGGAGACAGCAGGAAAAAAACCTCTGACCTCAGCCGTAGCAATTTCATACTCGACACATCTCCAAAGACGAAGGAATTAAAAGCAAAAATGAACTATTGGGACCTCATGAAGATAAAAGACTTCCTTTCCCACAGCAAAGGAAACAATCAACAAAACTAAAAGGCAACCGATGGAATGGGAAAAGATATTTGCAAATGACATATTGGACAAAGGGCTAGTATCCAAAATCTATAAAGAACTCACCAAACTCCATTCCCAAAAAACAAATAATCCAGTGAAGAAATGGGCAGAAGACATGAATAGACACTTCTCTAAAGAAGACGTCCAGATGGCCAACAGGCACATGAAAAGGTGTTCAACGTCACTCCCCATCAGGGAAATACAAATCAAAACCGCACTGAGATACCACCTTATGCCAGTCACAGTGGCTAAAATGAACAAAGGAGGAGACTATAGATGCTGGAGAGGATGTGGACAAAAGGGGACCCTCTTGCACTGTTGGTGGGATTGCAAACTGGTGCAGCTGCTCTGGAAAACAGTTTCCTCAAAAAATTAAAATTAGATCTCCCCTATGACCCATCAACAGCACTGCTAGGAATTTACCCAAGGGATACAGGAGTACTGATGCATAGGGGCACTTGTACCCCAATGTTTATAGCAGCACTCTCAACAATAGCCAAATTATGGAAAGAGCCTAAATGTCCATCAACTGATGAATGGATAAAGAAATTGTGGTTTATATACACAATGGAGTACTACGTGGCAATGAGAAAAAATGAAATATGGCCCCTTGTAGCAACGTGGATGGAACTGGAGAGTGTGATGCTAAGTGAAATAAGCCATACAAAGAAAGACAGTTACCATATGTTTTCACTCTTATGTGGATCCTGAGAAACTTAACAGAAACCCATGGGGGAGGGGAAGGAAAAAAAAAAAGAGGTTAGAGTGGAAGAGAGCCAAAGCATAAGAGACTCTTCAAAACTGAGAACAAACTGAGGGTTGATGGGGGGTGGGAGGGAGGGGAGGGTAGGGGATGGGTATTGAGGAGGGCACCTGTTGGGATGAGCACTGGGTGTTGTATGGAAACCAATTTGACAATAAATTTCATATGAAAAAATAAAAATAAAAATATTTACTTCAGGGGTGCCTGGATTACTCTGTTGGTTAAGCATCTGACTTGATTTTGGCCCAGGTCATGATCCCTTGGTGATGAGACCAGCCCTGCCTTGGGGCCTGTGTTGACAGCACTGGGCCTGCTTGAGATTCTCTCTCCCTATCTGCCCCTCTCCCGCTCATGCTTGCTTGCACTCTCTCTCACCAAATAAACTTAGAAAAAAATTTTACTTCAAAATGTAGAATAATTTATTGATCATTGCCGCCAAATTACAAGCATCAAAAAAGTATGTGTCTGCCCCATAACCCCTCATCATCCTAAACACTTTTTTTTAAAAATTCTCCCACTATCAACTGGTGAAGCTCTATCCAAAAATTCCCCTGAAATAATTTTCAGTTGTCAAACACAGACATTTCATTGTTTTCAACATCATTAGAATTAAAGTTTATAAGAAAATAAACTGACAAAATTAAGAAAGAATACTATTCCCCCAACCAAAACATATTCTGAGTATGGAATGAAAGCATAAATGTCAGAATGTATAAATTATTCAACAACTTCAATACATTGCAATTTATGTACACAAGTCACCTAGTAAAGCTCTAGAAACTCTGTAGTGTAATTAAAGCAATATAAAATGAAATAACTTATCTTTAAGGACAAGCAGTACATGGGTACTATATAATATCAATATAAATATATATAGTTACTTCAAATAACCACTTGAAAATTATGTTACACACGTGAAAATATTTCTGAAGGAAAGAAGGAGGAATAAAGAAAAAAAAACTATGTGCATACACCTCATGCTATATGTTACATAGATTTGATGTTATTAAGGACAAAACTTCAGGCTATATGACTATACTTCAAGTACATGATCTTATTTTAAAAAAAACTAAGATATTTCCTTACTTCAATTTCTTAACATTTCTCAGATCATACATACTGCAATAGATTCGACCAATCCGTTGATATTCCATAGCAATACTGAAAGACTAATAAAGTCTATTTAGAAAATAATCTGAGCTCTAGGAAAGACACAGAAGATATTAAATATTGCCAAGTATTCTGTCCCAGTTTTCAGTGACAAGCAGAAACTTTAAAATTGTGTTTAAGTTCATTTTTAATGCCCAGATTTTATACTATTCTTTAAACTGTGTCTCACTCATAAATAAAAGCCAAATACTTCCACATGAGACAGACATGTTAATATTCACCTGAGCTGGTGCATCTAATTCTTTAGTAAGTAATTGTAATTTTAAAAATCTGTTTGTACAGAATAAACAGCAAATATTTTCAAACATCAAATAAACTAAGAAAAATCAGCTATTTTTATTGGCCAAGAGTACAAAATCTAATCAAACATCCTTATCTGACAGCTGCAAAAACACTGAGGCTCAAAGATACTGAGACATGAACATGGCCATGTGATGAGACAGAGAAGAAAGAAGGGTCTTGGCTTTCAACCCGGTTCTCTTCATTTAGATAATTGATAATTAGTCCTTCTAGAAGATGGGTACTGTGCTAGGGACACCAAAATGACCCTGCACTCAAACTACTCACAGTTTAGCAAAGGTGAGCTCATTTACAAGTAAGTAGGATAAAGAGTGACAGAGGTATGACTATTTTAAGCATGACCTTCAACATGTACCTGTTTTGCCTTGAGGATACAGATGATATCTCATATTTCCTCACAGAGAGATCTTTATCAATACAACTAGATTTTGGAAGATGAGTCATTGATGACAAGATACTCCCATCGGAGACACAAGGTGGCGACGACCAGGCTCACTCTACCACTGGTTGTACTCAGGCAATGTCACTGTATAAGGTATATATGAGGGAGGCTAAGAATGAGATTAGATGGGAGCCTTGAAGTAGGAGGGTTCTTGAGTGTTATCAAGAGTTTACCCTTCATTTTGTGCACAATGGAAAAACCACCAGATTTATGCAGAGGATAAATATGGTGATAAGGCTTATAATTTAGGGGAAAAAGAGTTTTAGTAACAGGAAGGTTGGTTTAAAGGCATATTCAAACACATAACCAAGGTGCCTGGGTGGCTCAGTTGGTTAAGCATGCAACTTCAGTTCAGATCATGATCTCATGGTTTGTGGGTTTGAGCCCCGCGTCAGGCTCTGTGCTGACAGCGCAGAGCCTGGAACCTGCTTCAGATTCTGTGTCTCCCTCTCTCTCTCTGTCCCTCCCCACTCACACTCTCTCTCTCTCTCTCAAAAATAAACAAACATGAAGTATTTTTTAAAAACCCACATTACCTAGTTATAGATAACTAAATGTAGTCCTATGTTATAGTGATAAGAATGAAATTTAATGAGTAAGACTTAAGAAACAAGCTGGATGAAAAAATTAACTAACTGTTAATAAATGTGAGAGTCAGTTGCATACTAATTGACCAGGTGATTAACAGACGTAAAGTAGGATAGGAAGTTTCGACAGAAAATGTATACATTTAGTGTTGTATATGTTGTGTTTGAAATTTCTTGGTCACATTTGTTTGGGTAAGCCTGATAGGAAACTAAATATAGCCATCTAAAGGGGGAGGAGCCAAGATAGGGGAAGAGCATGGAAGGTTTTTGTGTGTCTGGCATCCATGAAATACAGTCAGACCAATACTAAACCATCCTGCACACCTAGAAAACTGATCTGAGGATTAACACAACAATCTGCACAACCTGAACCACAGAATTCAGCAGGTACATGCAGAGAAGAGGTGAACTTGGAGAGACAGAAGCTGTGGAGGGCAGGGAGCTGGTTTTGCATGTGGAGAGAGGATGGAGATGGGGGGAGGGGGGGAGAGAATATGGGAAAAGCAACATCACCCCCCCGCCAAAGCAGCTGAAGAGAAAGTGGAATATTGGAAACAGCCGCAGGGACTGAACAAAAATGGGAGAAAGGAGAAAAGAGAGGGTTTAAATTCCAATAAGACTGTAAACAGAGGGAACACAGAGTCTGAAACTCGGCAGCTCGCTACCTGGCGGTGCTCTGGTGGGAAGGACGAATCCCCAGGAGCAGAGTGGGGTCTGGGAGGTTCTTGGACCACACGGGGAGAAGTGGTTCTACTGGTGGAAGGCCATTTGGTAGAGGCTGTGAGGCCACCTGGGCCCAGCAGACCCCAGAGAGCAGCCACATTCGCTGGTGCTAGAACAAGGTCATTGGGGGTGAAGCCCGGTGCCAGATGTGTGTTGTGATTCTCCACAATCCCTGAGGTGGTGTTGCTAAACTGTCTCGCAAATTTTTTCTGGGGTGGGCTGGCACCTGGCCACAGTCTCTGGGCAGCAGCAGCAGCACAGTCCTGCAAGCATTCCTGGGTGTGGCTGGCACCCAGCCATTGCTCCCTGAGATCCTCCACAGAGGGGCGGAGCAGGTCAAAGCCGCAGTCCCTCAGAAGTGGGGAGCAGGGGAAGGCAGCCTCATCTGAGACAAAACTCGGGAGGGAGGTGCTGCCTGGGGCTTGATCACAAACAATGTGGAAGTGGGGAGTGGACGGAAGCTGAAGACGAAGGACAGGTGTGCAACTACTGATCAGTGACAACAGAGTTCCGATACTAGAAACTGGGTAAATGGGTGACGCCATTTCCACCACTCCCATGCATGCACATACACACCTACAAGCGCCACAACAATCCACCCTAGTAGGCTAGAGGCACCAACTAGTGGAGAATGGAGCCATTACACTAAGCCCCGCCCAACTGGGCCAACCTCACTCTTCAAGAACACAAGTCTCACCGCCTGCTTAGTTTAGGGACTATAAAGCACTTCTTAGTTTGACTTCTAGGGGAAAACGAAGAATTTCAGCCATATTGCAGTCTGTTAGCCGGTCCAACTATTCAATTTTCTTTTTTTTCTTCTTTTTCGTTTCTTTTCTTTTTCTTGAATACAGAGAGAAACCATTCATTTTTGTTTTCAATTTTTATCAAAAATATTTTCCTTTAATTTTTTCTACTATATTTTTTACTTTTGTGTATATTTTTTCAAATTCTATTTTACTTCCCTCATTTCATTAGAGAAATCAGTGACTCATTGGAAAGGAACAACATCAGAATCCTAGGGATCCCAGAAGAGGAAGAGAGAGAAGTAGGGGTAGAAGGATTATGTGAGCAACTTATAGTGGAAAACTTTCCTAACCTGGGGAAAAACACAGATATCAAAATCCAGGAAGCACAGAGGACTCCCATTAGATTCAACAAAAACTGATCATCAACAAGGCATATCATAGTCAAATTCACAAAATACTCAGGCAAGGAAACAATCATGAAAGCAACAAGGGAAAAAAAAAGTCCCTAACCTACAAGGGAAGACTGATCAGGTTTGCAGCAGACCTATCCACAGAAACTTGGCAGGCCAGAAAGGAGTGGCAAGGTATATTCAATGTGTTGAATCAGAATAATATGCAGCCAAGAATTCTTTATCCAGCAAGGCTGTCATTCAAAACAGAAGGAGAGATAAAAAGTTTCCCAAACAAAAATTAAAGGAGTTTGTGACCACTAACCCAGCCCTGCAAAAAATTTTAAGGGGGACACTCAGAGGGGAGAAAAGGTGAAAAATACACACACACACACACACACACACACAAACACACATACATACATACCAAAAGCAATAAAGATTAAAAAGGACCAGAGAACACCACCAGAAACTCCAACTCTACAAGCATCATAATGGCAATAAATTCCTATCTTTCACTACTCACTCTAAACATCAATGGATTCAATGCTCCAGTTAAAAGACATAGGGTAACAGAATGGATAAGAAAACAAGATCCATCTATATGCTGTTTACAAGAGACCCACTTTAGACCTAAAGACACCTTCAGATTGAAAATAAGGGGATGGGGAACCATCTATCATGCTAATGGTCGACAAAAGAAAGCCAGAGTAGCCATACTTCTATCAGACAATCTAGACTTTAAAGACTGTATCAAGAGATGCAGAAGGGCATTTTATCATAATCAAGGGGTCTATCTACCATGAATACCTAACAATTGTAAACATTTATGCACCAAATGTGGAAGTACCCAAATATATAAATCAAGTAATCACAAACATAAAGAAACTCATCAATAGTAATACCATAACAGTAGGAGACTTCAACACCCCACTTACAGCAATGGACAGATAATCTAATCAAAAAATCAACAAAGAAACAATGGCTTTGAATGACACACTGGACCAGATGGACTTAACAGATATATTTAGAACATTTCATCTTAAAGCAGCATAATATATATTCTTCTCCAGTACACATGGTATGTTCTCCAGAATAGACCATATACTGGGACACAAATCAGCCCTCAGCAAGTACAAAAATATTGAGATCATACTGTGCATATTTACAGACCACAACGCTATGAAACTCAAAATCGACCACAAGAAAAAATTTGGAAAGGTAAATACTTGGAGACTGAAGGACATCCTACTAAAGAATGAATGGGTCAACCAAGAAGTTAAAAAGGACATTAAAAAGTATATGGAAGCCAATGAAAATGGTAACACCACAACCCCAAACCTCTGGGATGCAGCAAAGGTGGTCATAAGAGGAGAGTATATAGCAATCCAGGCCTTCCTAAAGAAGGAAGAAAGATCTCAGATACACAACCTAACCTTACACCTTCCAGAGCTGGACAAATAACAGCAAATAAAACCCAAAACTAGAAGAACAGGAAATAATAAAGATTAGAGCAGAAATTAATGCTATTGAAACAAACAAAAACAGTAGAACAGATCAATGAAACCAGAAACTGGTTCTTTGAAAGAATTAACACAATGGATAAACCACTAGCCAGTCTGATCAAAAAGAAAAAGGAAAGGACCCAAATAAATAAATCAAGAATGAAAGAGGAGAGATCACAACCAACACAGCAGAAATGAAAATAAGAGAACATTATGAGCAATTATACACCAATAAAATGGACAATCTGGAAGAAATGGACAAATTCCTAGAAACATATACACTACCAAAACTGAAACAGGAAGAAATAGAAAATTTGAGCAGACCCATAACCAGTAAAGAAATCAAATTAGTAATCAAAAATCTCCCCCCAAAACAAAAGTCCAGGGCCAGATGGCTTTCCAGGGGAATTTTACCAAACATTTAAGGAAGAGTTAACACCTATTCTCTTGAAGCTGTTCCAAAAAATAGAAATGGAAGGAAAACTTCCAAACTGCTTCCATGAGACCAGCATTACCCTGATTCCAAAACCACAGAGACCTCAAAAACTAGACAGAGACCCCCTAAAAAGGAGAACTATAGACCAATTTCCCTGATGAACATGGATGCAAAAATCCTCAAAGATATTAGCCAACCAGATCCAAAAATACATTTAAAAAAATCATTCACCACGACCAAGTGGGATTTATACCTGGGATGCAGGGCTGGTTCAATATCCACAAAACAATTAATGTGATTCACCACATCACTAAAAGGAAGGACAAGAACCACATGATCCTCTCAATAGATGCAGAGAAAGCATTTTACAAAATACAGCATCCTTTCTTGATAAAAACCCTCAAGAAAGTAGGGATAGAAGGAACATACCTCGAGATCATAAAAGCCATATATGAACGACACAATGCTAATATCATCCTCAATGGAGAAAAACTGACAGCTTTCCCCCTAAGGTCAGGAACAAGACAGGGGTGTCCACTCTCACCGTTGTTAGTCAAAATAGGATTGGAAGTCTTAACCTCTGACATCAGACAACACAAAAAATAAAAGGCATCCAAATCAGCCAGGAGGAAGACAAACTTTCACTCTTTGCAGATGACATGATACTCTATATGGAAAACCCTAAAGATTCCACCAAAAAATGCTAGAACTGATTCATGAATTCAGCAAAGTTGCAGGATATAAAACCAATGCATAGAAATCGGCTTCATTCCTACACACCAAAAATGAAGCAACAGAAAGAGAAATCAAGCAATCGATCCCATTTACAATTGCACCAAAAACCATCAAATACCTAGGAATAAATCTAACGAAAGAGGCGAAAAATATGTACACTGAAAACTATAGAAAGCTTATGAAAGAAATTGAAGACATCAAAAAAATGGAAAAAGATTCCATGCTCCTGGATAGAGAGAACAATATTGTTAAAATGTCGATACTACCCAAAGCAAACTAATATTCAATGCAATTTCTATCAAAATAACAACAGCATTCTTCACAGAGCCAGAAAAAATTAATCCTAAAATTTGTATGGAACCAGAAAAGACCCCGAATAGCCAAAACAATCTTGACAAAGTAAACCAAAGCAAGAGGCATCACAGTCCCAGACTTCAAGCTATACTACAGGGCTATAATCATCAAGACAGTATGGTATTGTCACAAGAACAGACACTCAGATCAATGGAACAGAATAGAGAACCCAGAAATGGACCCACAAACGTATGGCCAACTAATCTTTGACTAAGCAGGAAAGAATAACCAATGGAATAGAGACAGTCTCTTCAGCAAGTGGTGCTGGGAAAACTGGACAGCGACATGCAAAAAACTGAACCTGGACCACTTTCTTCCACCATACACAAAAATAAATTCAAAATGGATGAAAGACCTCAATGTAAGACAGGAATCCATCAAGATCCTCAAGGAGAAAGCAGGCAAAAACTTCTTCGATCTTAGCCTCAGCAACTTCTTACTCAACACGTCTCCAGAGGCAAGGGAAACAAAAGCAAAAATGAATTACTGGGACCTCATCAAAATTAAAAGCTTCTGCACAGCGAAGGAAACAATCAGCATAACTAAAAGGCAACCGATGGAATGGTAGAAGATATTTCCAAATGACTTATCAGATAAAGGGTTAGTATCCAAAATCTATAATGAACTTATCAAACTCAACACCCAAAAACCAAATAATTCAGTGAAGAGACGGGCAAAAGACATGAATAGACACTTCCCCAAAGAAGACATTCAGATGGCCAACTGACACGTGAAAAAATGCTCAACATTACTCATCATCAGGGAAATACAAGTCAAAACCACAATGAGATACCACCTTACACCTGTCAGAATGGCTAACGTTAACAGCTCAGGCAACAACAGGTGTTGGCAAGGATGCGGAGAAAGAGGATCTCTTTTGCATTGCTAATGGGAATGCAAGCTGGTGCAGCCACTCTGGAAAACAGTATGGAAGTTCCTCAAAAAACTAAAAATAGAACTACCCTATTACCCAGCAATTGCACTACTAGGTATTTATCCAAGGGATACAGGTATGCTGTTTCCAAGGGGCACATGCACCCCAGTGCTTATAGCAGCACTATCAACAATAGCCAAAATATGGAAAAAGCCCAAATGTCCATCGATGGATAAATGGATAAAGAAGATGTGGTGTGTGTGTATATATATATATATATATATATATATATACACACACACACACATACATACACACACAATGGAGTATTACTCGGCGATCAAAAAGAATGAAAACTTGCCATTTGCAACTACGTGGATGGAACTGGAGGGTATTATGCTAAGTAAAATTAGTCAGAAAAAGACAATTATCATGACTTCACTCATATGAGGCCTTTAAGAGACAAAACAGATGAACATAAGGGAAGGGAAACAAAAAGAATATAAAAACAGGGAGGGGGACAAAACAGAAGAGACTCATAAATATGGAGAACAAACAGAGGGTTACTGAAGGGGTTGTGGGAGGGGGGAGAGGCTAAATGGGTAAGGGGCACTAAGGAATCTACTCCTGAAATCATTGTTGCACTATATGCTAATTTGGATGTAAATTTTGAAAAATAAAATTAAATAAACATAGCCATCTAGGACACAGGGGAGAGGTCTGAGCTCCAGGCATATATTTCGAAGAAGTTAGAATGTAAATAGAGATAAAAATCCCTTGAAGAAAGCAAGATGGGAAGAAGGGAAAAAAGACAATAGAGGGAAGAGAAATTACAGATACTTAAAATCTTTTAGAATTATTTTCTATTACCAAATTGTGAAAATTCAATTTAATTAAAGTTTTATTAAAACCCACAACATTATGTTTTCTGAATTAAAATATATGGCTAAATCAGTCACCCTGTCTTTTCACTAAATCTAATTCAGGAACTAAAGGAGGGAAAAATTAAGATATCCTATATGTATCTGGAAAACATGGAAATTAAACGGAGTATCATATTTTAAAATATTGCATTACCCATTTTATTTTTAAATTAAACTCAGTAAGAGCAGTGCTCATTTTCTATTTCTTTCAAGAAACACCCTTCCAGAATAACAGAAAATCGTTTTTATTAAAAGGGAAAAAGACAAGTTAGAAATAATTTTAAAAACATTATTATTGGAGTGCCTTAATCAGTCTGATTCACTACCCCAACAAATAACAAATTTATCTGGTACAAGTAGAGTTTTTCATTACTCATTTACTACAAAGTATCTTTTTTGGTGGGGCACATGTCAAAAGCTAATTAAAATGCATGAGCAAATAGAACAAAACTGTCACATTCAATACTCTCTCCTTGATGAGTACACTAAATGAATTACTTTAAGGACAAATAAGTTTGTGCCACAGTTTGCATTATATACCCGTAAACATACCCAGGTGAAAGAAAAATCCTATCCCTGAATATAACATAATTGAAATTCCAAATAAAATCTAAGGTCTTCTCTGTTTTTAATTTTTTTTTTTTCAACGTTCATTTATTTTTGGGACAGAGAGAGACAGAGCATGAACGGGGGAGGGGCAGAGAGAGAGGGAGACACAGAATCGGAAACAGGCTCCAGGCTCCGAGCCATCAGCCCAGAACCTGACGCGGGGCTCGAACTCCCGGACCGCGAGATCGTGACCTGGCTGAAGTCGGACGCCCAACCGACTGCGCCACCCAGGCGCCCCGGTCTTCCGTGTTTTTAAATGGAAACATTTGCATAACATCTCTCTAAGTCTCTCTGCAACCTGTTAGGGTACAAATCATCACCTTCCCCACACTGATCTTTGAAAGAATTCTTACAAAATGAATCTGAAAATTGTAGACCAAAGGACTCATGAAATTAAAACGATTGCTTAATATTCGTTGTTACCAGTAGTGGTCAAAATCATGATGATGGTAACAGCAACACTGACTTGACTGAAAACCGTTCCGATTCACCATGCGCTCGGATGGGACAGAACTCCCAATCCTGCACACTGTTGTCACATCCTCTGAGATCCTCCATGGGCATTGCTCTCACTTGTAACATCAACTCAAGCAGAGTCTATGACGGGAGCCCACGGATGCCACTTTCTATACCTGAATGCCCCACTTTCCCACTAGAGTTTAAGTAAAATGAGAGAAGAAAATATATAGTTTTCTGTTCTTTGCACTGCTGTCTTCCCATCACCTAGCACATCCCTGCTACGGCCGCTGATACCAAGCCCACGCACCCGGACTGGAGACACGCAGGGATAAATGAACTGCGACCCAGTTCAGGGCCCTGGAGCATCTCAGCGATCTCTCGAGGCCACAATCGCTAATGTGTCAGGCAAGGCGGTTGGATTTTTCAAAAAAAAATGAGACAGCATCTCCCACACTCAGAAATATTATTATGACTCTAGCTATGTATTTCTGGTTAGGGAAAAATTTAATAGAAATAGTCGAAGAAAATGATAGTCTCAATCTCCTTCTCCGTGGGAAAGAAAACCTGTGACATAAAGAATGAGTTAGGAGAAAAATGCTTATTAATGAATGGAAATAAACGTATCATTTCTCCGCAATCATTCCTATCTTTGCCTGGTCTTCAAAACCGGGAAAGTGCAGATCGAGAAAAGGAGACCGTAGACGTCATGCTGCTTAAATAAAAGTTTGGTTTGTCTGCAACTTGTATCAGATGAGGTTAATATTCCTAATATAGAAAGGTTAATGAAAAGCTTAATATTCCTAATACAGAAAGAACCAAAACTGGAAAGAGAAACAAATCAGTACCCTGTGAGAAATAAACTCACTGACCCAATCAGGGAGGGACTTGGAGCACCGCGAATCGAGGCTTTAAAAATATGTTCCCGCAAGAGCAGGCGTCTGATGGACAGGCACACTCAGGGAAGTTACAGCAGGCAATTGATCCCCTGCCATTCAAGTCCCTCCCCTGATTCCTCATTGGCTGAGTCCAACAGAGCTTACAGCCTCACCTGGAAGTCGCTTGTGCCCCCCGTAAAGCAAAAAGCAGTCTGATTGGAACAAGTGTCCGTCCCTTGAGGTCATGCAGACTTCAGTTCTTTGGTGCCTGCTCGAGGGGAAGAAGAACCAGGAAACGAACGCTCTAATGGTTTGGGTCTCCACTGTGGGGGGAGGAGGGGGGTTCTGACATATTTCCAATAGGTTGATAAACCTACTCTTAACAGCACATCTTTTATTTGGCATGTCTGAAAATGAATCATCCCCCTTGCTTCTCACAACCTTAACCTAAGTGGGCAGGAAGTAAATACACAGCATGCACACACATATTCAAAAGTAATTCAAATACCCCGTGACGTTGATGATGAAATGGTCAACCTTGCGACAGTAAGAAACAAATGTAAATTTAAACATCCTGAGGTCATTATCACCGATCCGATTAGCAAAAATTCGTATGTTTGACAAAACACAATTGCATAAAGCTGTGGCAAAGTAGGCATTCCGGTGGAGCTAGTTACAAAATGATGCAATCTGTAAGCAGAGGAATTTGGCCATCTCTAGCACAATTAACTATTTATTGACTCTTGGATCCAGAAGTCCCACTTCAAGAAATCTATCCTAATAATTGTACTGGAAAAACCATAAAATACCAGGTACACAGACTGTTCATTAGGATACCTACTGTGTGGACTAGCAAAGAAGAACTCTAAATGTCTATCAATAGAGAATTGAATGCACTTATAAAATGTGTAAGTGATATAAAATAAGGCAGTCATGACCGTGCGGTCTTCAAAATGAAAGAGAAATATCTCTGTATACAGCTATGGAGATCGCTCTATATTATATCGTTTATTTAAAAAGTGAAGCGATGAGACTTTCAGTTTCCAGGCCAGCATGTAAGGAGCTTAGAAGTCACCACTCTCAACTAGCGACAGGTAAAATGTTCAACACTGCAAAATCAAAGGTTCTTCTTAGAACTGTGGGCAAATGAGAGCACAGGGTCAAGTGCTTCCCCCCCAAACTGGAGAGAAGAAAACAGGAAAATACAGGTAAAGGTAACTTACCAGCAGACACCCAAGGGGCAGGAACTTCGGCAGGAGGTGGAAATTTTAAGTGAGACATTGCTGGAGGCGTAAAAACTCCTGGGAGGCCCAGCCACCCCCCCCCCCCCCCCGAGGGAGGGAGGGAGAAGGGCCTCTAGACTTTTGCGGGTTTTGGCTCCCGGAGCTCTACCAAGCTCCCTCGGGGGCTGAGAAAACTCCCCTGCACTTCTGGTGGGGGGAGGGAAAATGAACCTTTTAAAAACCTGCCAGGGCAGTTGTTATTCTCACAAGGCTGGCCCTCAGGAGACCCTACGTAACCAGGGCTATCTGGCTGGGTTTTATCAAAGCCTAACCTGAGGGAAGGGAAAGACCCCATCCCAGCTTTCCCTCATCTTCCACTTGAAGGAAGGGAAATACCAAGCTGCAGCCCATTGAGCCAACCTGACTGGGGAGGGAAAAGATGGGAAATACTTGTGAAGGTCACAGTTGAGAAACGCAGGCTACTCAAAGACGGAGACTTAGGATAGGACCACTGGATGCTGCTCCCCACCCCCAA
Source organism: Leopardus geoffroyi (assembly GCF_018350155.1). Lineage (NCBI taxonomy): Eukaryota > Metazoa > Chordata > Mammalia > Carnivora > Felidae > Leopardus > Leopardus geoffroyi. The sequence continues at coordinate 159,629,022 of NC_059331.1, forward strand.
TCCTCTTCACATTACTAAAGACCTATCTACAGCAGTTTTCTTTTTCTTTTCCTAGCACATCATAGCTGGTTTACAAAAAAACATACTCGACATACTAAAAGGCAAAAAAACCAAAAACAAGACTAAAAAACAGATGTCTTCAAAGACAGAGCATGAGCACAAGGCACAAATATGACAAGGAAGGTAAAATTATCAGACCAGGAATTGAAAACAACTATGATTGAGGGACGCCTGGGTAGCTCAGTCAGTTAAGTGTCCGACTTCGACTCAGGTCATGATCTTACGGTTCAGAGAGTTCGAGCCCCGCATCAGGCTCTGTGCTGACAGCTCAGAGCCTGAAGCCTGCTTTGGATTCTGTGTCTCACTTTCTCTCTCTCTCTCTCTCTCTCTGCCCCTCCCCCACTCATGCTCTGTGTTTCTCTGTCTCTCAAAAATAAATTAACATTAAAAAATTTTAAAACAACTATGATTGAGACGCTAAGGGCTCTAATGGAAAAAGGAGACAGCATGAAAGAATAGATGGGCAATGTGAACAGAGAGATGAAAGCCCTAAGGAAAACAAAGAGAAATACTACAGATCAAAAACACGGTAACAGAAATTAAGAATGCCTTTATTGGGCTCATTAGCACACTTGATGTGACTGAGGAAAGAATCTCTGAGCTTGGGGATGTCTCAATGGAAATCCATGAAGTTGAAAAATAAACAGAAAACAGACTGAAATCCCCAGAATATCCAAAAGGTGTGGGACAAACACAAAAGGTACAATATACATGTAATGAGAATATACACCGAAGAAAGACGGAAAGAAACAGAAGAAATATTTGAGAATTTACCGAAACTAACGTCAGACACCAAACTCTAGATCCAGGAAGGGACACCAGGAAGGCAAAGATAAATGTAACAGAACAGAGAGCCCAGAAATATACCCCCATAAAATATAATCAACTTTTTTTTTTTCCTCCTCTACAGAGGACCAAATGCAATACAATGGAGCAAAGATAGTCTCTTCAAAAATTGTTGTATCACAACTGGACATCCACATGCAAAAGAGTCTAGGTAAAGACCTTATACCTTTTACAAAATAACCCCAAAATGTTTACAGACCTAAATGTAAAATGCAATATTATAAAACTCCTAGAAGGTAACATAGAAAATCTCAATAACCTTGGGTATGGCAATGCCTTTTCAGAAATAACACCAAAAGCATGATTTATGAGGGAAAGAATTGATAAGCGGGACGTCATTAAAATTAAGCAAATTAATTACAAAACACTGTCAAGAAAATGAAAGATAAAAAGACACAGCTGATAAAGGACTGTAATTCCCACCCCCCAAATATTCTTAAAACCTACCAAGAAGGAAATAAACAATCCAATTAAAAAATGGGCAAAAGACTTTGACACCTCACCAGAGGAGATGTAAAGATAGAAAATAAGCAAATTAAAAAAACACGCCGTAACAGAGGTCATCAGGGAAATGCCGCACTATAATAAGACACCACTGCTCACCTTTCACAATGTCTAAAATTCATAATATCGACAACACCAAATCTGGGCAGGGATCTGGAGCAACAGGAACTCTTACTTTTTGTAGAGAGAATTGAAAATGGTACATTCACTTTGAAAAAAACAGTGTGGCAGTTTCTTACCTAATTAAGCACGCTCTTACATATGATCTGGCAACTGTATTCTTTGGTATGTACCGAAAGGAGTTGAAAATTCATGTCCACATAAGAGCCTACAGATGGAGGTTTATTCATCACTGTAAAGTGTTGGAAGAAACCAAGATGTCCTTCCGTAGGTAAATGGGTAAATACACTGTGGTACAACCATACAATGAAATATTATTTAGCACTAAAAGGAAATGAGCTATCAAATCATGGAAGATCCTGGAGGAAAAGTTAATGCAGATTATTAACGTGAAAGAAGCCTGTTAAAAGGCTGCATACTGTATGATTCCAACGATACATCATTCTGGAAAACGCGAAACTACTGAGACGGTAAAAAGATCAGTGGTTGCTATGGGTTTGGGAAAAGAAAGGATGCATAGGCAGTGTATAGGGGAATTTTAGGACAGTGAAACTGACCTGCATGATAGTGTATGATGTAAAATGACGGATACAGGTCATTCTACATTTGAACAAGCCCACAGAGGACAGAGTGAATTCTAATGTAAACTAAGGACTCTGAGTGATAATGACGTGACATGTAGGTTCATGTCACATGTAGGTACCTACATGTGGGTAGCATATATATGAATCAGGTGGGGTCTGTTGATCATGAGGAGGCTGTGCATGTGTGGGAGCAGGGGATCTGTGGGAAAACTCTAGCCCTTCTCCTCAAATTGCTGTCAATATAAAACTGTTCTAAAATATCAAGTGTATTAAAAACAAAAGCAAACAAAAAAGCAAAAGGGAAAATTTTTGATTATATTAAGATTAACATTAACCATTAACAATGGTAGGCTAAAGCAAAATTAACTAATTTAAATAATAATTGCCTATGGAGAGTGGGGAGAAAACAGGGGTTACATACAGGGATAGAAGCTATACTACTTTTATTATATCTTGTTCCATTGATTTGAGGTTAAGACCATGTAAATATTTTAGGTAAATCTAAAATAAAATAAGTAATCTCTAAAATAAACCAGAGGAAAATGAAGTGAATGAACTGACTTGTAAAATGAACTGGGAGTATAACGGAAGTTGGAAATTATTTCAATTGAATTTAAAATATAATTATTTTTACATCTCTAGACGAATACCAACTAAAAAAAGTAAGAACCCTAAAAAAGATTCTTATCATTTGACCAATAATATAATTTGTGGTCAAAATGGTATTATTAGTCTCTATCTATTCTAAGTACATCTATCTTAGTATATATATCTAAGTATAGGGTGAAGTAAAGGGTAATTATGGGATTTGTTCCTGGGAGAACCTAGGATTTCTTCCTCAGAAAAAGCTGATATAACTTAATATGATAAAACAAGTAGAGTAAATTGTGAATAGTACAACTTAGGGTATCTGTATATAGGTATTTACAGTAAACTTTTTTTTTTTTCAATTGTACTGTATATTTGAAATTTTCTGTAATAAAATTTGGGGGAAAAAATTTTTTTTTTCCTACCCAAGGTCATGAAAATATTGCCCTATGTTTTCATCTGGAAACTTTTTTGTTTTCTTTTTATTTCTAGGTTCATAATATATCTTGAATTAAATTCTGTGTAAGGCATGGAGGTTTGAGTTCCAGGGAGTTTTGTTGTTTTGTTTGTTTTGTTTTGTTTTACCAGGAAGATATCCAGTTAATCTGGCCACACTTATTAAAATTGCCTTCTCGCAGAATTGCCATGGTGACTTTGTGCTAAGTCAGACCTCCATATATAAGAAGGTCTTTTTCTGGAATCTCTATTCTATTCTATTCTATTCTAGTAATGTAAGTTTTCCTGCTTTTTACTTTTTTTTTTTTCTCAAGATTGTCTTGATTTTATTAGGTCCTTTGCACGTTCAAATTAATTTTAAAGTTGGCCTGCCAAATGCGGAGAAAGAATGTGTGAGAACTATGACTCTCAAATTCAATGAATCCACTGCTATGATTTTAGCAGCTTGAAGGAGTTTACACAAGGTCTGATTTTTTTTCCCCAGTTGCCAGGATTTGAATCTGGACCTTCTGATTTTGGACCTTAACTTGGTCTTGTTGAGAAACAGCAAAGATCCTGGTATGCTATCTGAATGCGAAAGTAGGAGATCCACACAAGTGAGTTGTCACTAACGACACTACATGTTTGGAAGAAAGAAATTAGTTCTAATGGCCATGAAGGGACAACATGCTTTTTAAACAATGTTGGGCAAAATGCTTTTTTTCTGTCAGTTTCTCTTCTTGAGTCCTACTTAATTTGTCACAATATCTTTTCATTTGTTTCCCTGTGACCTCAACCTTGCCTAATTTTCAAATTATCTACTACCTTTTTCTTTTCTAGTTTCTTGATTTTTGTACTTATTTGATGTTTTAGCTAAGCAAACTTTTCTCTTACCTCTATTATTTCTTTTTTTAATTTTCCCCTTAATATTTTTCCATTTTTCTCATTATTCTAGTTCATTTATTTAATAACAAATATTCACTTAAAAATCCCATCCACAAAAACCACACAAAAATAAACAACGAATTCGAGTACATAGATTTTCATAATTGAAGAAAACACAAAAATGAAAGGCAACACGTATGACAATCAACTAAATGAAAAGAGCTCTTATAGACAAAAATGAAATAAACAGAAGATGAAATGAAAAAAAATTTTTTTCCAGGCAGGACATACAAAAGACCCAAAAGCAACTTCAGAGAAGGAATGCCTGGGATCTTTAAGGTAAAAATGCAGAACAGCAGAGATAGGTGACTTCTCCCCTTAAAAATGGCCAATTAACCTATAAAACCACACCAGATTACAATCACAGTTGGAGAAGTCTCAAGTAAAACTAGACACCATTGCCCACCTCTTAAATTGTTGAAACTGAAAACATACTGAACAGTGTTAGGGAAGAACAGAGGGGTGTAGGAACACTCATTCATTCTTAGAGCTAATGTAAATTGGCACAAACTTCAGAGAGCACTTCGGTACTATGGATCTAAATTCAAGTATCTTGTGTCCATTAGCTTATCAAGTCTGCATCTTGGATTTAACCTTATAGATATAGTTAAAGGAGTTCACAGGTGCACCCAGAGAGCTCAGCCGGTTAGGTGTCGTACTCTTGATTTTAGCTCAGGTCACGATCTCACGGTTTGGTTCATGGGATCAAGCCCCATGTCAGGCTCTGCCATGACAGACAGAGCTTGCTTGGGATTCTCTCTCCCTCTCTCTCTCCGGCCCTCCTCTGCTCAAGCTCTCACTCACTCTCTAAACAAACATTTTTAAAAATAGGAGTTTGCAAAGAGACACAAGTTCATTACCGTGAATTGTATATAATAGCAAAAATATACATATTTTAAAACATAAAGTCTACCACAGGGGAATAGTTAAATCATGGTGAATCGATTCAATAAATTATGTTTTCATGAAGACAGCTTTAAGTTTGATTGTGAAATGGTGTCATTTCCAGATACCCATCCAGTTGTAATTTTGAGAAATTACCTCTAAAATTTTTATAATGTCTAACATATACAGACACTGGGCATTGAAAGAGCAAGATAATAAAATTAGAACAATTCTATTGCCCGTCCCTTTCTCTGAAATGACAGAACACACTGTAATAATAATAACCATACTAGGAACATACATGGAGCTTTCCTGAGCTTGAAATAAATACAAGACAAGATTTGCAGACAACTGCTAAAATTAAGATTATTTCCTCGGAACAATCTTAGGCTCCTTCTAAACCCAAGGTACCGCCGTTACTCTTTTTCATTTTTCTTTTCTTTTTCCTTTTGAATGCATGATATAGTTTTATTCATTCCTGACTGGCAGAAAGAAATCTCAATAAATTATGATTGCCACTTTATGAATTTTCAGAACATCTGAGTAATGTAAAATGATATATTTCAACAGAGAAAATGTCTCAGGTACTGTGGAGACATTTTCAATAGGTTTAGAGGGTAGATGAAAAATGATATTTCAAAGACTTTGCAGTATGAAATATCCTTCAGAAAATGACTACTCAAGTGAAAATTTCTCTCTGTATAACTAAGATAACTTTCTTCAGGGGTCATCTAGAGAAAAAGATTAGCTGGAAAAAAACTTGTGTGAGATGTAAATGTTAACTACGCTCTCTTTTTAAGTAGGTTTTAATCCCAACAGAAGTCGTGGAAAAGAAAAATGGTTTTGCTTTTATGTACCTGGTAATGTGTGTTCACTACCAGTATTTATTTCCACGATTGTTCAAAAGGGAAAGAGAGGAGCCAGGGGCAACCTCGATCTTTCTGCCCTCTCTTACCGTGCTAACTGTGCCAGCGCGGTTGAGAACCAAATATCTTGTGTGGCCACGTTTAGAGATAAAGATCAGAAGTGGTATTGCACGAGATTTCCTAAGCCAAGTGGATACAAGACACTGCTGGACACCGATCCCAGATGAGCATCGCAAGCAGTATTAAGAAAGAATAGAGAAAAGGCAGCAGTGGAAGATTTTGACAGCTCGCTGATTGTATTATCAAGTCCTTTTGGAACACATTACAAATAGGAGTCAATTGTAATTGTAGTGGCTTTACTCAAAACTTCCTGGCCCTCCCAAATCCCACCAGAAGCTATTGGGCTAGATTTCCTTATATTACAAATGCCAACTTCTTCTATGGGTCACGAAACTAGAATTTTACCACTTTTGAGAAATTTTGAAAATAAGACAACTTAAAATCAAGGAAAACTCAATGGAGAAGGATGGTTACTATTAGTTAGCTGTTTGTGTATTGGATTATTCCATGGTTTAACAAATCAACTGACAAACAGCAATACGTGTGTCGAATAAAGTGTTTTGGGTATGTAGAGTGCAAATACTACATATGTAGGGGAGCGTTAAGTGTGCAGGTCCCCTGCTGTTAGCCCTTATGCTGCCTATGGATAATTGTCTTTTTCAATATGAGTTTCAAGAAATCTGCTTGAATATGCTCTGCTGGGCTTCTAAAATACCATACGTGATCATAATATAGTTAATTCTTGGGAAAAAGATGAATTTGCTTTGTTATATTCTCTAAGTTTTGACCTTGTAAATTCCCTCCAAAATAAGACTTGGCTATTTCTGCACAGCAGAAGGGTGCGAATAAAACAATAAAATGTCTGTTGTGACTTTTTTGGTTTTTTTGCATAGGGTCAACTGAAAATCTATCATACTGATTTCTTTCCCCTTAATTGTAAAGCAATACAATTATTTAAAAAAAGAGAATGGGCTCCTTGTGAAGCTTATTAGATCTCATTTGGTGTATCCTTAAAGATTAAATATTTTAGGGGCGCCTGGATGGCTCAGTTGGTTAAGTGTCCAACTTCAACTCAGGTCACGATCTCGCAGTCCGTGAGTTCGAGCCCTGCGTCTGGCTCTGGGCTGATGGCTCGGAGCCTGGAGCCTGTTTCCGATTCTGTGTCACCCTCTCTCTCTGCCCTTCCCCTGCTCATGCTCTGTCTCTCTCTGTCTCAAAAATAAATAAACGTTAACAAAAAATTTAAAAAAAATAATAAAGATTAAATATTTTAGTTTGGTAGTGGTACAAATGCTGAAATTTACTAGAATTTCACTAAAAATGAGCAGTGACATTTCCAGATTCTTAAACCATAGCATATGGTTCATTAGCCATGAGAGAATATTTAGAAACGAGCAGGGTTAGAAATTTCGATGATGGAGAAAATCTATTTGATGTGCTTCCATGTCAAGCTGAATGATAGAAATGTATTTTGAGAAATGAAAATTGGTGAGAAAGTGTCACATTGTCATTTTGAGAAATTATTTCCTTTGTTTATATAGATAAATTAAATGTACCCAGTTAAAGAGAACAGTAGGCCAGAACTTGAAGAATAATTCTAATACCAGGCTTATAAAATAGAAATTGTAAGGGTTTCTCCTCAACTTTTGTAAGAGTGAAAAACATCCCACAGGAGCAAAACTAAGTCCAAATGCTTAGGGAACAAACACTAAATCAAAGAAGATTAGCCTTAGGAGTGACTTCTAACCTGCACTGTAAAAGAAAAAAGGAAATTCTTTTTTCAAAACAGAGGCTGATACATTCTGAAAAAAAAAAAAAAGGAAGGGATTATATGTGTGATCTTTCACAAGCAATTAATTTATGGTTGCCTAATTAACTGGGTCAGTCGGTTGAGCATCCAACTCTTGATTTCAGGTCAGGTCATGATCCCAGGGTCATGAGATCAAGCCCAGGTCAGGCTCCATGCTGAGTGTGGAGTGTGCTTTCAATTCTCTCTCTCTCTCTCTCTCTCTCTCTCTCTCTCTCTCTCTCTCTCTTTCCCCTCCCTCTCTCCCTTTCCCCTGCTTGTGTGCTCTCTCTCTCTCAAAAAATAAAATAACTACATAAATATATAAATAAATGCATAAAAATAAAAAGCAGTTGATGTAAAAAACGTTCAAAGGCAACTTCTATCACATGTGGATTTCTGGGAAGGTGGTGCAGGGGGAGAGCTGAGGTTTTCAGAGGTAAAGTAGAGAGCTCTTAAGCCAGTCTTTTTCACGGTTGTGCTGCATGTTATAATCAACTAGAGAGCTATAAAAAGATTTGCTGCTAGTGCTTCAAACCTAGAAATTCGGATTTAATGGGTCTTGGGTATGACTTGAGCATTGGCGATTTTCTGGGATCCCTGATTTATTTTAACATGCAACCAAAATTTAATTTATTTATTTTGAGAGAGAGAGTGTGAGCAGGGGAGGGGCAGAGAGAGAGAGGGAGAGAGAGAATCCCAAGCAAGCTCCGCTCTGTCAGCACAGAGCCCGATGTAGGGCTCAATCTCATGAGCTGTGAGATCATGAACTGAGCTGATACCAAGAGTCCGACACTCAACTGGCTGAGCCACCCAGGTGCCCCAAGAACCACTGCTTCAGGCAGACCTGATGCCTTCCTGACTCCCAGCAGAGTCGGGTGGCAGAGTCTTGCGAAATCTTCTTGGGAACGAGTCCCAGCAGTCATTTTAAGGCTGGTGCTTCCAAAACAAGTTGCCAATTATGCCAAACCTGGGATGAGGAACTGCCTGGAACACTAGAGAGAAGACTTGCTTCTGGTTTCTGAGGGTGGCAGGAAATCTTGACTCAACAAAGCCTGTCTATTACTAGTAATCCTGGAGAGACCAAATCATTGTGCTTTTAGCATCAGCTGACTGAACTCTGGTCAAGAGACTGTAGCAAAATGATATAAGCTGGCCAAAAAAACACAAACAAAACAAAGCCAAACACAACTCCACGTCTAAGGGAATCAAAAACATGCAGGATAAAAATCAAGCTGAACATATGGAAGAGGTTCCCACAGGACTGAAGGAAAAGTCAGATTAAAACCTAAAATACAGGGGCACCTGGGTGGCTCAGTCGGTTAAGCTTTTGACTTCGACTCACGTCATGATCTCACAGTTTGTGAGTTTGAGCCCTGCATTGGGCTCTGTGCTGACAGCTCAGAGCCTGGAGTCTGCTTCGGATTCTCTGTCTCTGTCTCTCCCTCTCTCTCTCTGCCCTCCCCTGTTTACACTCCATCTCTCTCTCTCTCTCAAAAATAAATAAACATTAAAAAAAAACACACCTAAAATATAATACTGTCAAGGATATGTGGTTTGACCCAAAAGAAAGACTTTACAGAAAAATTTTTTAATGTTTAAATTTTTTATTTTTATTAATATTAAATATTTTTTATTATTAAAATATTTTTATTAATTAAATATTTTTATTTTTATTTAAAAAAATTTTTTAATGTTTATTTTTGAGAGAGAGAGACACAGAGCATGAGTGGGGGAGGGGCAGATAGAGAGGGAGACACAGAATATGAAGAAGGCTCCAAGCTCTGACCTGTCAGCACAGAGCCTGACGCGGGGCTTGAACCCATGAACCGTGAGATTGTGACCTGAGCTGAAGTCAGACGCTTAACCAACTGAGCCACTCAGGCACCCCAAAATATTTAAATGTTTTAAAATAAAGTTTCTATGGGCGAACTGGAAAGAGCACTGTCATTATTGAAAATATAATTACTGGTAGATTGAAGGGGAGGGAGACATCAGAAGGTTGTTTCATGAAAGCTGAGAAAAATCTCAAACAGACGATTATGGACATGAAGAGAACACTGCCCTGAACTGCAGAATGGTGTTGTCAGATTGAAAGAGATCCCTGAGCAAGAGAATTAATGATAAGGCTCAACATATCAACACATTCTCGTCAAATTCAAGACATGGAAAGATAAGGGAAAAAGTTTTATAAGTTCCAGACAAAATGTGGCAACGCTTTTCCACAGACAGTGGAAACAGAATCAAACTTGGTTCAGACTCTTTACATGCAACATATGGAACCAGAAAGCAATGGAAAAGTTTGAAGGAGAATGAAAATGGTTTCTGAGAAAAACATAAGAATCCTGCGGTGCCCCAAAAACAAATTCATTTCTTTGGGTGCTTAGAAAGTTATTTATGTCTATTTAAGGATTTAGAAAAGCACGTACCCGTATTTCACATCTTCAAAGTCTATTTGAGAAAGGACTTGAACAAAATGATAATTTGATCCAAAGAGATACCTGAAGACAAAGGAAGACAGACTGTGGCAGGGGTGGGGAGAGGTGGGGGGGAGGGTGAAGCATTGAAGATAATATAATTGTGAAATTGTATTAATATAATTAAAGATTAGGGGCGCCTGGGTGGCTCAGTCGGTTGAGCGTCTGACTTCGGCTCAGGTCATCATCTCACAGCTTGTGAGTTCAAGCCCCGCGTCGGGCTCTGTGCTGACAGCTCAGAGCCTGGAGCCTCTTCAGATTCTGTGTCTTTCTGTCTCTCTCCCTGCCCCTCCCCTGCTCATACTCTGTCTCTCAAAAATAAATAAACATTAATAAAATCTTTTTAAATATAATTAAGGATTAAAAACATGTAATGTTGTTTATTTGAAAACAATTAAATGATCTCATGTAATCCCAGGAGTTGGAAGGAAGTGTCTGAAGAAATAAAAGCATTCCCATATTGTCAAGGGGTTGCCGGAGTAGAAAGAATTTGGTGGTGTAGGAAGGGGTGGACCATAGCCACATTTTGGAAAAGATATTTCTAATCACTTTAAATATCAAAAAATATAATTTATCAGTGAGTAGGTCTTTTAAAGTATGTTGAGTCATAAAAAAAAGTTCAGAGAAATACAATGGCAACTATTCAGGAACAAAGGAGTAAAATATTCTTTTAACCTAGCACTTAACTTTCAAGTATTTTATTTATTATTATTTTTAATGTTTATTTATTTTTGAAAGAGGGAGAGACACAGAGTGCTCATGGGGAAGGGGCAGAGAGAGACACACACACACAATCTGGAGCAGGGTCCAGGCTCCATAATGTCAGCACAGAGCCTGACGCAGGGCTCTAACTCAAGAACCGTGAGATGATACCCTGAGCCAAAGTCAGACATTTAACCAATGGAGCCTCTCAGGCGCCCTAGTTTTCAAGTATTTTAGCATATATTATTTCAATACCATACAAAGCTGCGAGGGAAACATGGCTGTTCTTGTTTTATTATTTTGCAAGAGAGAATACTATAAATACTCAAAGTAAAATAATTTTCTGAATGTTACAAAAGCTAATATTTAGCAGCTCAAGAATATATACCCAATTCCATATGACATTCAAAATTTTAATTGCTTGAAACATCTATTCATTCCTAGGAGACCCTCAAAGACCGAATATTACATTTCCTGAGAAAGTAGGAAATTAGGAAAAGCATGAATTATACAATCCCTTAAAACCTAGTTCCCTAAGGAAGGGAACATACCAGATAAATACAACACAATTTTAGCCTAAAAAGGAAGTTTGGCAAATGTTATTGACCGGATGACTTAGGTTCTCTTTTACTATATAATAATTATTTGTTTTATCGTTTTGGCTATTTAGTACAGTCCTGAACTTGCAGCATGCTCATAGAAATGACCCTCATTGGGGTGTCCCCTTGATGGCTCAGTCAGTTAGGCATTCAACCACTGCTTTTGGCTCAGGTCATGATCTCAGGGTTCATGAGTTTGAGCCTCACATCAGGCTCTGCACTGACAGTGTGGAGCCTGCTTGGGATTCTCTGTCTCCTTCTCTCTCTCTCTTCTGCCCCTCCCCACTTGCTATCTCTCCAAAATAAGTAAACATTAAAAAACAAAAAAACAAAAAAACAAAAAAAAAAACAAATGACCCTCCCATTTGCTCCCTGAATCAAAGTTAGAGTGACCGTTATGGACTAAATTTTGGTCCCCCTAAATTCATTCAAAGCCCTAACCCCTAGTGTGACTATATATGTAGATAGGGCTTTTAAGGAGATAATTATGATTAAATGAGGTCATAAGGGTGAGGCCCTCAACCAAGAGGAGTGGTACACTTCGAGACCAAAGCCAGAACTCACGCCTCCTCCCTGCTATCTCTGACTCTGTGTCTCTTTCTGCACACACAGAGGAAAGGCCATGTGAGGAACCAGCAAAAGGGTGGCCATCAAAAAACCAAGAAGAGACACATCACCGGGATCCAATGCTGATGGCACCTAGATCTCTGTGATTTCCAGCCTCCAAAACTGGGGACACTTCTCTTGTTCAAGTCACCCAATTTGTGGTACATTATTATCGTAGCCCTAGCAGATTAATACAACCACCAACATTCCATGAGAACAGGGATCTGCAAACTTTTTCTACAAAGGGATAAATAGCAAACATGTCCACCTTGGTGGGTCATAAGAAAAATGTGTCCACTATTCATGTCGGCTATGATATTGTGAAAGAAGCCATAGATAGTATGTAAATAACTAGGTATAGTTGTCTTTCAATGAAACTTTATTTAGAAAAACAGAAGGCTGAGGCCACAGTTTGCCAACCCCCGCTCAAAAACAGAAAAATTTTTTAGTAATAATACCATGAATCCATAAATCTCCAGAATTTGCTTCTGGTACACCTGAAATCCAATTACCAATATTAACAAGGGAACTTGAATATTTTCTTTCCAGTAAAGTGTGAGGCACTAAGGGACTGAGAACATTTTACTGTGACCCTCCTGTGTTATTGTTTGCAACATCTTTTCCTCCATACGTGCTTTTTCACATGACTTTTTTTTTCTATCCTATCATCATATCTTATGATGCATAGTTATATGTTTATCATAGATTATTAACAAATTCCTCCTTGTTGGACATATTTTGTTTTCTTTCTTTTCTTTCCTTTTTTTTAATATGAAATTTATTGTCAAATTGGTTTCCATACAACACCCAGGGCTCATCCCACGGGTGCCCTCCTCCATACCCATCACCCACCCTCCCATCCCTCCCACATGACTTTAACCTCTAACTGTTCTATACCCAAACCCAAATTCAACAAGTATCATTTCTGTCTTGAGAAACATCTTTAACCAACTATATGCAAAACAAACTCAATTTTGCCTGAATCTTTACATCTCTTGCCCTATAAAATATTTTGCCTGCCTTCCAAGTTAGAATGCTCTTTCAGAGGCTTCTCAGGCCTGGAATTCTCAATAACAGTTGAGGCTGGCTGTCTTCTGAGAATAGGGACGTCCACAGGTATTTTTGCTGTAATGTCAGGCCCAAACGTCTTCAAGTACATTTTTTTCAGTTGATTTAATTTTCTTTAAAATAATTTCTTGTCATAGAGTTCCAGTTTCTAGCATCAAAAGCCTGACGTTCTTTCGACATCCTGAAACCTATGGCCTGTACCTATAGCCTGAGCTAGGCCAGGTTGGCAGAGGCAGACTAATAGAAAAATCTGGGATTGAGAGATACTAAAGTTGTGTTTTCTGTGGGTTAATTATGCTCATCACACCTACCAATCCATCAGATTTCCTCCACATAAATCAGCCTGAACTATACCAGGCCCTCAATAAATATTTATTGAATGAATGAATTGGAGGCACAATTTCATGTTGTAAATGATGGAAGATCTGTAGTCCAGGAAAGATCACTTTGCACTTTGAAATAACTCAGGCACAATTGCCGCTGGAGAGAGGAATTCTTAACACAGAGAGCATGACTGTCAACCATGCATTCTTCTGAGAGACAGGATAGATATATAGAGAGGGAGACACTGTCAGATACTTCTCCACAAATGTTTACAAATCAATGCTTTTATTCTTACTAACAATGCTGCGATGAATAACCTTGTAGGTATTTCTTATCATCAATGGGCAGGCAGGCATAATCTCTGATGCTCTGCCTCCTCACTGTAATAGGATTAGATACAAGGCCTTTGCCCATGTGACTTTGCAAAGCTTTCCTGGTGGGTAGAGTATATTTCATTGCCCTCATGACTTTGGTCTTAGTCTTATGATTTCTTCGTCCAAAAGAATGTGGACAGAAGTAACAGTGAGCTAATGTCAAGTAAAGACTTTAAGAAGTCTTCTGTGTTTCCACCAGGCCCCTTTAGTTTGGGTCCTGTAGTAAGAGCAAAATGTCCCAGATAGTGGGAGCTATTTCAGCCTGGCTCAGGAATGAGAAGCCACCAGACAGAACAGAAGCTAACCTGTGGCCCCCATGTAATATGAACATTAAATACATGTGTTTGTTGAGACTTCAGAGTTGTTTATTGCTGCTACAAAAACTGACTTGGCATGGGGCACCTGGGTGGCTCAGTTGGTTAAGCATCCAACTCTGGATTTCAGCTCAGGTCATGACCTCACAATTTGTGAGTTCAAGCCCCATGTTGGGCTCTGCACTGACTTCTCTGTCTCCCTCTTTTTCTGCCCTTCCCCTGTGCTCACTCCCCTTCTCTCTCTCCCTCTCTCTGTCTCTCTCTCTCTCAAATAAATATATAAATAAGCATTTTTAAAAAACCAAAAAACTCCTCAAAACTGAATTAGCAGAGTTAAGTAATTTCCAGAAAAGGGTAAATGCAATTTTTAATTTGATAAATATTGCCAAATTTCATTTTATAGGAATAATACCATTTTACATGCCAAGAATGTATTAGTATGTCTATTTCCCAACAGCCTATGCAACTGATAATGTTAAACTTCTAGATTTTTGCCAATCTGCTAAGTGAGAAATTATATTTTAGTCAAATTTGTATTTGCATTTCTCCAGTTAAGAATGAGATTGTTCCACTTCACAGTTTGAGATCCCTGCATTTCCGAGAACTCTCTTTTAATATCTTTGCCCATTTTTCTGTTGGTTTAATAGTATTTTCTTCTCAATTTCTAGATGCCCTATGTGTAGTGAGATTGGTCCTTTGCAGTACACTTGACATATTTTATTTGTCTCTTGTCATTTGACTTAGCTTAAAGTGTTTTTTTTTTACATTAAATTCAACTATGTCTTATTTTACTTTATTTTTTATTTAGTTTATTTATTTATTTTTAGAGAGAAAGAGAGAGAGCAGGAAAGGGGCAGAGAGAGAGGGAGAAAAAGAGGATCCCAAGCAGGCTCCACACTGTCAGCAGAGCCTGATGCAGGGCTCAAACTCATGAACCATGAGATCATGACCTGAGCCAAAATCAAGAGTTGAATGCTTAACCGACTGAGCCAACTAGGAACCCCTTATTGTACTTTAAACCTGAGTCTGTGTTATCTTCTTATGGTTCAACTGACTTCTTATGGATCCAGAAGTCAGTTGGATCTATCCAACATGTCACCAAGTAGTAGAAGAAGCAAATGTGGTAAAGTATATTTGATAAAGCTATCTTCTGGATATATTCTACTAAGGAAAGACCATTTAATATATGAGTTATATATTTCACAATATAACAATATTGCAGTTTGATAATCCTACTTAACTGCTAAAATCAAGATTCTTTGTCTCTTTTTGAGTGTTGAGATGGATGAATAGATAAAGAAGATGTGGGATATATATGTACAATGGAGTATTACTCGGCAATCAAAAATAATGAAATCTTGCTATATGCAACTACATGGATGGAACTGGAGGGTATTATGCTAAGCAAAATTACTCAGTCAGAAAAAGACAAATATCATAGGACTTCACTCATATGAGGACTTTAAGAGAGAAAACAGATGAACATAAGGGAAGGGAAACAAAAACAATATAAAAACAGGGAAGGGGACGAAACAGAAGAGACTCTTATATATGAAGAACAAACAGAGGGTTACTGGAGGGGTTGTGGGAGGGGGGAGGGGCTAAATGGGTAAGGGGAATTAAGGAATCTACTCCTGAAATCATTGTTGCACTATAGGCTAACTAATTGGGATGTAAATTAAAAAAAAAATTAAATTAAAAAAAAAAGATTCTTTGTCTCAGGATAGTCAAACTAGGTTAAAAACAAAACACAGACATGTTTCTTATAGAGTAATAAAAAGTAAAAAAAAAAAAACCCCAAAAAAACAAAACAAACAAAAAAACATAGTCTTAGCCAATTCTAAAAAGAATTAAGTGGAATAGGAGTCATTTTATATGGAAAAACAAGAACAAAAAATAATCAAAAAGATACAAAAAATGCTCCAAGTAACACAATATAACTGAATA
The DNA here is from genome assembly GCF_018350155.1 of Leopardus geoffroyi. Taxonomy (NCBI): domain Eukaryota; kingdom Metazoa; phylum Chordata; class Mammalia; order Carnivora; family Felidae; genus Leopardus; species Leopardus geoffroyi. The sequence continues at coordinate 159,645,112 of NC_059331.1, forward strand.
ATCTGATAATGAATATGCACATCTAATTGTTTATTGTTATTGTCATCACCGAAGAATAAGAAGTATATTAGACAATCTACCTATACCTCATTCCTGCTCCACATTGACATCCATAGATAATAACCTGGTCTCCATTTTCCAGAATAGTGGTTTTCAAAAATTTTTGCTAGTTTGTACTTTAAAAAATTGCATTGTGTGTCTTCTCACATTTTTAAGTTGAAATCTGATATTATTCATGATTGCAATATATTTTTAGTTTTTAAATTTTTTTTAACGTTTATTTATTTTTGAGACAGAGAGAGACAGAGCATGAACGGGGGAGGGGCAGAGAGAGAGGGAGACACAGAATCAGAAGCAGGCTACAGGCTCTGAGCCATCAGCCCAGAGCCCGACGCAGGGCTCGAACTCACAGAACTCACAGACCGTGAGATCGTGACCTGAGCTGAAGTCGGATGCTTAACCGACTGAGCCACCCAGCCACCCCTATATTTTTAGTTTTTAATGAATAGATAGTTTAAATAGCTTTAAACAGTTTTATGAACAAGTTTAAATTATGTTGGATAGAATTTGTAGAAACTTCTACTTTATGTGTAAGTGAATTTATTACTTTGCAGTCATCCTGTTGCCAATTTCTTAAGACTATGCAAAAAAAAAAAAAAAAAAAAAAAAAACCTTCACAAACAAAATCTTACTGAGACTTAACAAATGCCTCTTAATTATATGTTAATCTTTAACATTGACACACCTCAATTAACTCAATATACTCAGAAATGTTTGGGAAGATTGAAATGTTGTTCATTTTAATATGTCTTTGCCAATAAATGTTTTGCATAAAATGTTTCCTCTTATCACACTCTTTATTATATATGTTTGTCAAAACCTGGACCTACAGATTCAATTTGAAAAGTGTCAGCTCTGTAACCTAATTGGCAAAGCCAGTCAATATTTTCAAACAAATCAGCCAGGTCAGAATTTTTACTGTCAGGGAAAATCTGACTCCATTTTTCAATTCAAATAAACATATTAATATGCATTTCTATGACAACCATCTAATTTCTGAATTCAGTTCTAAGACGGAGAGACAAGACAGTCTTCCCACGAATATCTTGGGTGGATGAAATAGTGCGCGGCCATCTTCAATATTTCTTCCTGGAACTCCCTTGCTTTGCTTCATGGGATTCCCCCAGGAGCAATTAATTTCTCCACAATAGCTGGTGAATGAAAGAGGCAAGTTCTCTGAATTAAAACAGCCATTGTCCTCCTCTAAAATATATATACATCCCAACAAAATACTATGTTTCTAAGGTCATTACAGAAAAAGAAACGTACATGAGACAGGAAAAAACAATCATGCCTTAATTAAAGGAATCTTTCTGAAATCTAATTTCAACTATTGCTTTGTTTTACATTCCAGAAAATCCTTTCTTTGGTAAAGTAGGATGAGCCACAGGAAAATCAGCATTACCTCTCTTTGGATGGTACAGTCTCAGACTAATGAATTTTAGGAAAGAACGGGTAGAGAACTTGAATTTCTGGAATGTGATTTACTTGAAATACTCTTATCTATACACCTCTTGAATTGTTTTTGTGTGCTGCAAAACGGTGCCTCAAAAATCAGTGCCCTAGTTTGCAGTCTATTATCCCAGAGGGTGATATTCTTTACTCTAGAGGAAATATAGCAGAACCTTTTTTTGAAAACTGACCTTTTCTGACAAACCAGATTATCTCAGAAGGGGGAAATTTCCCATCTTGAGCAGACAGAGACTGGACGGCCCAAATCTTTAGAGTAGTTGGATTCCATGTGTACTGAGTTGCATAGCAACTTTTCAAAATTCACGTCTACCCAGAACCTAGAACGTGACCTGATTTGGAAACAGGGTCATTTCAGATCGTATCAGGTGAAGATGAGGTCATACTGGAGTGGGGGGGGGGGGGGTCTTGTATCCAGTATAATTGTTTTCTTTATACGAAGAGGGGAATTTGGGCACCAGGATACAGACGCCCAGGGCAAGGTGGCCACGCGAAGAAGCAGGCAGAGACTGCAACGCCCTCTGTCACACGCCAAGGAAGGCTAGCCAGCACCAAAGCTGGAAAAGGCCAGACAGGGTTCTTCACTAGACCCTTGAGAGAGCACAGCCAAGCCAACGCCTTGATTTTGGACTTCTGGCCTGAGGAAGTGTGAGACAATAGATCTCTATCATTTGAAGCCATCTAGTTTGGGGAGCTTTTATTACTGCAGCTTTAGGTAACTAATACACACTGAGATTAGGATATCTTAGAAGCTATTAAATTTTAAAAGGCACATTTTAAGTGGCAGGACTTCTGATAGCACTGTTGGCCTTGAAAAGCAGCAAATGTCTAGTGACTGAACACTTATGCAGTGTGGATTCTGACCAATACAGTCTGGTTTTGAATAGACCTTGAGGATTTAGAGATGATGCAAATGTTTCAATAGCAGTCATGGTTGACCCAAAACCCAAGTGCCATTCTCAACATTAGGGGATTATCTGCTTCTGTAGGACGAGTAGAAAAGTAGAGCCCCCACTTTCATGACTAGTTTAATTCTTCCCCCCAGCCCTCACCAGGATAAGTTCCCAGATGGGAAGATTAGTATGAAACCAAATTATTTGTTTTAGAAAACAAATAAGGAGATATATCTTACATATTTGTTTCATGGAGGAGATCTATAATGGTTACATTAAGGGAAAAGAATTGTTATCCAAGATTGTGGACAATCCACGAAGAGGAACTATCTGGCATACTTACTAATGTCCAGTACTTAACCCAAGTGACTTTTTTAGATACAGTAGACTTAGGGAACATGGAAAATTGGACTCAGGAAAAATACAAAGATTCTCAGAATCTCATAGAGAAAATAGTGGACTCAAACTGAGTTTGATAGTGTACTATTTAAAAAAAATTTTTTTTAACATTTATTTATTTTTGAGACAGAGAAAGAGCATGAATGCGGGAGAGTCAGAGAGAGAGGGAGACACAGAATCTGAAGCAGGCTCCAGGCTCTGAGCAGTCAGCACAGAGCCCGACGTGGGGCCTGAACTCACGGACCGCGAGATCATGACATGAGCTGAAGTCGGATGCCGAACCAACTGAGCCACCCAGATGCTCCAGAAAGTGTACTAATTTTTGAACGCTTCAAAAATCTTGGGAAGTTTCAGAATAATTGGTAGACATTAAAAAAAAAAAATAAGCAAGGGCCAGTGAAGTCATAGTGAAATTTGCAAAATTAATTTCTCAGGGATTCCTAGAAATTGGGAAATGGTGTGAATTGGGAAATGGTGGAATGGTGTGAATGCCACCCGAAGTGATGTTAAGACCCTTATCTCAGTTTCTGATTTTCTAAAGCAAACGATATCTCTCCTTACAGAGAAAAAAGTACATAGTGGCTAATGATATTGAGTCAGGTTGAGGGGAAGGTTGTGTACCTTCCAGAAAATGAAACGATGGGTTGTTAGATATAGCAAATGCCTTCCTGCAAGTCAGAGGCATTTGAGTACCAGGTAAGACACAATACCAAGATGCTTCAGGACTGTTTTGATGTTCAGAAGATTCATTCAGAAGAAATGGCTGATTGGCTCCCTTGAGGTCTTTTGCTCACTCTAGGTGAATTACAACTCATTGTGACTACATGTCAGAGACATTTAGAGAAGATTTGGGGAAGCATTTTTTTAAATATGTATTTATTTTTGAGAGAGAGAGACAGACAGAGACAGAGTGTGAGCAGGGGTGGGAGAGGAGCAGAGAGAGAGAGAGGGAGACAAAGAACCTGAAGCAGGCTTCAGGCTCTGTGCTATCAAGACAGAGCTCAACGAGGCTAGAACTCTCACGAACTGTGAGATCTGATCTGAAGTCAGACCTGACTGAGCCACCTAGCTGCCCAAGGAAGCATTTTTTTTTTTTTTTTTAATCAAAGGGGAAGGTTTACAGATCAGCTTTGTGAATCTCCTCCAGGGGGCTAAATGTATGCCCATACTGGAAAATTGGTACAGAGTGTGCTGATTTAGAGATATTTAAATCCAAGAAACGTGGATCTGAACTATTAAAGCAGGAATGTGGAGAATAAACGCAGAGCAACACTCCAAGCTCATTCTGACCACAGATTTAATTCCCTTCCCCCCCCCCCACTTTTGCCATCTTCTGAAGCTGGCGAAGGCAGAGGGGAAGGAACGAGGGACATAGTGTCTCCGTGAGTCACAGGAGCCAGCAGCAAGAGTGGGTTCATCCCTGGAGCTAAAAGAGATTTGGAATTCACCTGATAGTTAAGACTCTAATTTTGACTTCATAGCATTTCGACAAGGTTGGTGTAAGCATTTGTCCTTGGGCACGGTGGCACTATCGGGTGCATGGATCCTTTCATAACAATAGCCATGATGCTAAAGATGACAGCAAACGCTTCTCTGGAGTTTATGCTGCGCCAGGCACTCTCTAGCAATTTTGCATAAATTACCGCCTTTAATCCATACGACAACTCTGTGATGTGGGTGCAGACATGCCACATGGGCCCATGTTTCTCATCTGCTGCCTCTGTGATGGCCTCAGACACACGCAGAGAAACTGTCACATGACGTAGATGATTGACGGCTGCAGCCAAATTTGGACTACCTTTGTCAAGTCAATGAGAGGAAAGGTTTCGAGAGTAATCACGCTCAGTTTAGGGAGATACAAGTGCTTCCTTCTCTCTTTGCTTATGAGGAAAATGAGCATCTTATAGCTGCCAATACCCCGAAGAGAGCCTATTATTAGGTGAAAGGAAGGGCTGTCTGGAGGCCCCCCTCTTCCATACGAGCCTAGGCAGAGGAGGCGTTTTTAAACCTTTTGTGGGACACACTGGCCTGGATCTTGGAAGTGAAAGAGAATGATTTCAGAAAGAAAAGAAATGCATTTTTTTTTCCTAGCCGGTTCAATCTCTTCAAGCCTCTTTAGGAGTCAAAGGCTAATATTATTTTTAATTATTCATGAGAAACTTATGAAATTTGATTAGATACTGGCCCAGAAAAAAAATTAATTGTAAAAAGTTTAAATTATTCAGATCATAATCTTTGATGAAAAAAAACAACAACCAAAAAACAAAAACCCAGCACACATTATATTACTATTAAAGATATCACCACTGAAGGAAGTTTAACTGCAGACTATCAAAGAATAGTAATTCTCTCTGAAATTCAAAGAGTAAATTCTCTCAAAATGAACTGATGGAATTTTAAAGCAAATCAATTTAACAGATTCATATTCATATGTGATTAATTAATGCCCCAAAACTAGTCAATAAAATCCACTGGAACATGCAATCAATACCATTTGAAACTTACTAAAAGGTACTCTGATAATACGGGAGACTACAAGAGAATTCACATAGTGTTCCACTGAAAATGAAAGAAATAAAATCCTTTTCTTATTATATATCCCTCAATGTAGGCATCAATATTTCAGCAAGTATGAATTCTCTTCTATTTTATAGTCAATTTGGGATATAGAGAGTCTCCCTTAAATCATAGACAAAGACAGTAACAGTCCAACGGCTAGAGTTCTGTTTCTACTCTGTTGATTAAATACTGTATATCTCCGATTCCTTAACTGGACAATGTCAGTTTTAACATGACTAAATAACTACCAATAAAGCAATTAAGCCCACATTCCATAGACAGAAAACACAAAAGCATCATACACTGAGGCGTCTAACATGTGGAAATAAGAGTAGTGGGAAATAAATTGAGGACAGGGGAATACACGGAGTGTCATTTCACTAGTTTTGTGGGTGCTTCTTAGCTTCACGATAATCTTGAAAATAGCACAAGAATTCCCTAAGGCATTTTAAATTTGTTATAAAAACTGAAGATCCTTGTCTTCTTAGTTCCAGACCTCAAAAGTTAAATAAAAAGCAGCAGCATCGGGGGGCGCCTGGGTGGCTTGGTCCATTGGGCATCCGACTTCAGCTCAGGTCATGATCTCCCAGCTTGTGAGTTCAAGCCCCGCGTCGGGCTCTGTGATGACAGCTCAGAACCTGGCACTTGCTTCAGATTCCATGTCTCCCTCTCTCTCTGCCCCTCCCCTGCTTGTTCGCTGTCTCTCTCTGTCTCTCGAAAATATTAAAAAAAAAAAAAAAAAAAAAAAAAAGCAGCAGCATTGGGGAGAAATTAACTACCAGAAAAAGACTAAATTTGCAAATATTCCATTGAAAGTGAACTGATTCTTTCCCACCAAACATTTTAGTGTGCTATTTTTAAATCTCCATGATAGAGTTTTCTAAACAAGATTTCCTAATTTCTTTTTAACTGATTTGAGTCTCATTTTAAACACTTTCTCTACATTCATGACTACAACTATGAGAACCTATGTGTCTTTTTTTGCTTAAAATACATAGAAAAACCAAAATCTAAGTAATAGGACTCAATCTATTTTTAAAAGCACACCACTAAGTCTTTACTTTCACAGCTACTTCAATTTAGCATTTTGATCATTGCAATATCTGTCATTGAACAAAATAAAGACTCTACTGCTGGAGTCAGTCCAGATCATTTGGGACATGACCGTGACTCGTATTAGCTCTTTGCAAAATTTTAAACTATTCCATCCATATTTCATACCGATTGTAAAAATTTTTAACTATGTCAGCAATGGTCCATTTGTTCACCTAATGAGACGAGTCATATCTTCATGCATAGCAATATCTAAGAATATTTTCAAAACTAGTGAGGAATTGTTTTTCTGACTACTATATATGGTATCTCCATCCCCACTACAAAAAAATGTGGTCATGCTTAATTGACACCTATGATAGGCAAAGTCTTCATTCTTAAATAGTCATCATCCGAGGTTGTTCTGAGAGCATCTCATTATATGTTTCACTATGAATAGATAGTATTGAAAAACAAGCCTTTGAACAGTTTACGCTAAACTCTTATTGTTAATATCTGGTGTGGGGCAAACCAGTAAAAATGTTGTTCCCTTTGGAATAGATAAAAGGATTGTATGTCTGTATTACCAAAGCGAGTATTCAGCATTAAAGGCAAACAATTAAAAAGCCTTTATAAAGGCGGCTGGCTGGCTCAGTCAGTTGAGCATGCAATGCTTGATCTCAGGGTTGTGAGTTTGAGTCCCATGTTGGGTATAGAAATTACTTAAAAATAAAATCCTAAAAAAAATTTACAATGAAAGAGTCTATATATGAATAAGCATTGTGAATCTCCAATATGGAGCTATAACGTGAAAGTACTTTTCAAACTCAGAGTTTTTGGTACTGCTGTTTTTATTTACATCTGTATGTGTATACTTTTAAGGGATTAATGTTGAAAGAACTGTACTTTGGAAAAATCTAACCTGAAATGTTAGAACAGGGATTTTGACCTTGATTCAATAAACTCCATCCATGGATGGGCTTTAAAGGATCTGCAATTCTCCATATTGTGACATTCCCATGCCATTTTGCTCTTTTACTCTTCTTGGATATTTTATCTCATCTCCATAGCTTTTGAACCACAAACAACAAGCAAAATATAAAATGTACACACTGCACCAAAGGAAGAGAATAGATGAGGTATACAAAATTTCTTTGTCAAAAAATAGTCTTCTGTTTTGCAAACTTTTTTCTACTAGAGAATACAGAAGAATCTCACTCATTTCCTCGGCTGAGAAAAGACACTCATCATCAGTTAGGATCAACAAATCAGCTTCAAATAATGTTAAAAATGATTGGCATATGATTTTCAACTGGAGGAAGTGATCAATGAAGGCAAAACGCCTCTCCCGTTTGGTTCTATCTCTGGATCTTGTCTCGAGGTCTTGGCTGTGTCTGTCTCTAATTCCACGGCAGCCTAGGATCCTGAAATTTTGGATCCCAGAAAACTTACTTTTAATAGCGGCTGGAAGAATTCCAGATAATATGTGAATGTTGTTTAGCAAGGGATAATTAAACTTGGATTAATTTCCTTCTACCAGTGTCTTGAAATTTCCACTTACTGCAATTAAAAGAACATTCAATAAGAGAAGCACCTCCATGTTTGTAAATCTCCAAATCCTTAACAACATAGGCATACTCTTATTTTAGTGTGACTTTTCTGGCAACAGGGTAATGACACTCAATAGATAATCAGTCTCAGAGACTCTGAAAAAGCTCAGAAATAATAGGTTTGAGGCTCAGTGAAGATGAAACGGTCAAGAGTGAACAGATTATAATTCAAAGAAATACAACAGGTGATCAAGTCAATGAGCTGATGTCCGTTCAGCTGAGCTGTGAGAGAGAGTTGGGCTGTCGGGTGTCAGAGGAGTCAATTAAAACAACAGCCAAAAATGAAAGAGTTAAGCCTTTAATCACTTACTGCAATGGTTACAGGCGGAAGTCTAAAACCAGAGCAGGTACTGAAGCCTCCTGTTCCCTTTCCTTCCTGGATTGGTGCACTGATCAAGGGTCAGACAGGTCAACAAAGATGTAGAGGCCATCTACTTGCTGCAGGAGCCCCAGACAAGAAGCTCTGGCCATTTGTTGGACCCCGGCCATTTGTTGTCTCTAATTTGTTGCCTTTCAAAGGGAAAAGGCAAGAGGAGGGCGCTAGTCTGAGCTGACTCAGAGTGGGGGGGAAAGTGTCATCAAAATTTCCCTTCCTCTCCTAATTTCCCTTCTGCTCATAGAGTTTTTCTGTCTAAGGGCTCAAATAAAGAGACCTAAGGAGGAGGTCTCAGGGCTAAGAATGCATAATTGTGACAGAGCGCGACCAGCCAGGGATGCCTGAGTCCTTGACTGCAGCTCTCTTCAGAAACTGCAGGGCACTGGCTGTGCACCGGGACTGGTGTGGGAGTGAAGCTTTCCCCCCATGAGGCCCACCATGTAAAGCTTTTGAAATTGCCAGGCATCAGGCATGAAAAATTGCAGATAGGCTTTTAACCGGGAACTGGGCTCCTCAGTTGATTTTTACCTTGGGTAATACTCAGTCTCACCAAATCTATCATCTATTTATATTTATATAAAGGCTCCATAGCTTATCTTAAAAATATGCTGACTTGATAGAGATCTGGTGGTTACTTAGAGTGAGGTGGGTGGAGGGTGGGTGAAATAGGTGAAGGGGATTAAGAGAACGCCTAACCTGATGGGCACTGAGTAATGTATAGAATTGTTGAATCACTATATTGTACACCAGAAAATAATATAATGCTGTATGCTAAATATACCGAAATTAAAATAAATTTAAAAAATTATATAATAATCTATGAACTATTTATGTGCTATGATTTAAGGAGAAGTTATTTTGACTTGAATTTTGATAAAAAATAATCTAGAGTACAAAAAATATCCTGAATTTTTACTAAAATCCAAGTCCACTATAAATTTTAAAATGTATAACATTCTAAACTTCATTTGCTTTCTATTTTCGTCTCTATGTTTTAAAAAAAGACAATTACTGATAATTGCATGCTTACCCATTACGTTAAATGTTACAGATAGAATATGTGACATATTAAGATGACTTTTTATATACCAACTGTGAGATCTAATTCACATAGTATAAAACTCACCTGTTTAAAGTGTATAACTTAATGTTTTTTAGTATGTGCACAGAGTTGGGCCACCACCACCACAATCAATTTTAGAACAATTTCATCGCTCCAAAAGGAAACCATTAATCTACTTTCTCTCTTACAGATTTGCCTATGCCACAAATTTCCTAGAACTAGAATTATACGATATGTTCTATCACGTCATTGGCTTCTTAGGATAATATTTTCAAGGCTCGTCCACGTTGTACTGTGTACCAATGTTGCACCACTGCTCCAGAGCTGAGGTGGGGAAGAATGGCCTGCTTCTCTCTGTCCCTCTGTCCTCCTTGGTTTGTCACTCCTAGATTGGAACATCCATCCCATGAACGAGTGAGGGCAAGGGCAACCAGGGCCCCATATTCTTGATCCCTCTGAATGATGGGTGGGTCGAGGAGGGGCTCTTCAGATGTCTCATTTGCACTCACTTGATATTGATCCTCTGCGAAATGGAAGTGAAGGAAGAGAAAGAAAAATTTGGGCCACGTAGACTTCCCAGGATAAAACTATTTCCCTTCATGGGAACTTTGGGGAAAGGGAGCCCCATCTTCTTGGTCATACTCAGAGTAGAGCCTTCTGTCATACTGATATGGGTTGGATGGGAAGGAATAGGTCATGGGTCAAAGTCCGTAGACTGTCACTATTCTTCTGAGAATCAGATTTTCTTGAATAAATGTCTTGTCCTTTGCCATATTGGACAATTTCCAGAGACTTTAATGGTTGATTTTCAAAATAAAATTCACCAGTGATGGTTGTTTGTGAGGAGAGGATCCATGAAGTTTCTCATGCCACTAGTTTGGAAATCGCCCCCAAGTTTACATTTGTAACCACTGAAAAAATATCAATATTTTTGATACAATCCAAAATTGACCACTATTTGGGTACAGTGAAATAATTCATTGAGTGCTTTTTTATGGGTTCTTCATTTCTTTAATGCCTTATTGTTTCTCCCACACTGTCTCACAATACCACTAAACAAAATCAATTGCTTTAGCACAGAAAAAATAAATGTAAAAAAAGTTCAATTTTTTGAATTTATAACAATTAAGTTTTCTCAGGATTCAAAAAGTAATCATTATAGTCACAAATTGCAAGAATATGAAATCCATCATTCTATATTAAAATATATTTATTCTTTTGGATTAACAGCATTTATCTTTTGGTGTAGGTTTTTTCCCTTAATGAAAATACAATACTGACATGTATAGGATTTTATAGCCCATACCAAAAAACAGCAATTCACAATCAATCACTTTTATTAGAAAATCAACAAGTATCTATTAGTATCTGTCATGTACTCAGTAAAATGCTGTAGGAAAAATATGAGAATTATTAAGTGTAAGTCTACTTTCAGGGAGATGAGCTAACTGAAGAGAAACTACAAACATGCATTTTTTAAAAATTGCATTTATTTCTATTATGTTTTTCTTTACACTTCAATTTTCCACAATACAAATCAACTGTCTCAAACCTCTGACTATAGTACACCCTACTCTTTTTCAAGAAAAGAACCTGCTTACTGCCTTAGATTGGGTTTTCCTCAAAGTTCTAGACAAGGACATGTGTGCAGAAAGTCCATATAAAGATAGCAGAGAGGAAACAGAAAAATAAGGAAATCAGGAAAAAACAAAATAAGAGTATATTACAAAGTTCAAAGCTTTGGGCAGCTAAGACTTGACCCTGCCTGTGATCTTGAAATTGTCCACCCTATAAGTGAATAAGAAAAGTGTGCGTGTGTGTGTTTGGTTCTCAATACATTGACTAAGGGGTTATTGGTAGGGTTGTTGACTATCCTTACCTTTTAGGACTGGTCGGTGTGCTTGTCTAGCCTCTGCCCATGGCCACCTTCAGAGCTCATGTTTGGGACACCGTCAGTGTAATTGAACCCAAGCCCACCCGTGCCTCTGCCAAAGCTGTTGGCTGGTTGGAGGTGATGACTACATAATGAGAACTGGACGCTGCAGAGGTGTCTGACATTCCTTCTATTTACAAGATAAAAGAATTCCATAAGAGACTCTTAAAAACTGAGAATAAACTGAGGGTTTATGGGGGAGTGGGGGGGGGGAAACGTGGGTGTTGGGCACTGAGGAGGGAGGGCACCTGTTGGGATGAGCCCTGGGTGTTGTATGGAAACCAATTTGACAATAAATTTCATATTAAAAAATAAATAAAATAAAATAAAATAAAATAAAATAAAATAAAATAAAATAAAAAATAAAATAATACAGGAGCAAAGTAAGTGGATGCAGGCATGGAGTTGGCAGGACTGGCCCGGATGGTTGTCTGGGTGGGTGACAGGTATGAGAGAGGTCATTTCACTATTCTGTTAACTTTTGTATATTTTCAAATTTTTCCACAATAAAAAAATAAGTTTTTAAGTGTCAATAAATAAATAAATAAATAAATAAATAAAATAATAAAATAAAATAAAGCAAAATAAAATAAAAAATAAAAGCTAAGCCATTGGATAGGAACTATCTCTACTTAGTTACAGCAAGATTTCCTTCATTTATTCACAACCTTTTCCCATTCTTCCCCGAGTAAATATAGACACTATTTGAACGCCAGGATTCCAGCCTCTCCAGGTTCCATTCCCATCCATCCTTAGGCAACTATGCAAAATCGCTCACACGCAGGTTATAACAAGTATGACACCCTTTGATCAGTGCCCTAATCCACACGTGTAGCAGCCTTTCAAAACACAAATCTAACATGATTTCTCTGTGTAAATTACCCAGTGTTTTCCCATTTCTAGTAGAAAGAGCAAAATTCTTAACATCGTCTAAATAACCCTACTGCACAAAATCTTGCCTCTCACTCCAGCCTCATCACGGAATGTCATGCTAACCCTGTATACTGAAGTCACGGTGATCATTTTGCATTTCTTTGTTCCTCCCTTCTCACCACAGAGACTTCCCCACCGTTCTTTATTCTTGAATTTCTCTTTCTCTTTCCTCTTCACTTAGTTACCTTTTAACTGTAACTAATCTTTCACATATCAACTAACATTTCCTCAGAGAACCTTCCCTAACTCAAAGGTGAGGTCAGCTCCATATTAGCTGTGTGTTTAGGGCACTGCACGCTCTCGTGGAAAGAAATTGCCCAGTTATGATTATATATTTAGGTGATTATGTTATTAATATACTCCTACTCTACTAAATTATGAGAGGCAAAAGAACACTGTCAATTTTTTGTGTATTTATGCCCACCGTTGTATCCCAGATCCATATCTCAATGCCTGTCACATCGTGAGAGCTGGATAAATATTTGCAAAATGAAAGGAAAACACAAAACTACGCAAACTGTATTCTTCTAAGTATACATAAATGGAGACTTTAAGAAAGGGAGATACCTGTTTGAGTAGTAGGGGAAAGCTTAGAGGAGCATACTTTAATTAAATTGAGCATTGGCTCTATATCTGTACATGCAAACCAATGGAAAAAGAAAATTTCATGTTTGGGATTAAAAGAGTAGCAAATCTGGGGCTCATGGGTGGCTCAGTCAGTTAAGTGTCCGACTTCGGCTCAGGTCATGATCTTGCAGCTCGTGAATTCAAGCCCCGCATTGGTCTCTGTGCTGACAGCTCAGAGGCTGGAGCCCGCTTCAGATTCTGTGTCTCCCTCTCTCTCTGCCCCTCCCCTGCTCATGCTCTGTCTCTGTCTCTCTCTGTCTCAAAATAAACATTAAATTTTTTTTAAAAGAATAGCAAATCTAAAGATTCAGAAATGAATATGCCATACGTAAAAAATGCAAAGTAATAAATATTGGAAATAAAGATACATATTCATAGTAAAGTTGGATAAGGTAGAACCACATCATTAAAAACAATCTCAAAAGCTAGAAATCTTTAGAATATCTGGCAATATGAATGAGAACAGCTTAAGGATTCTGATCAAGAGAGAGGGATAATTAAAGTAGCAGAACAGGATGTTAATCAAATAATGGGTAAAACTGGGAGAAATTAGTAAGAGGAAAGCCGGATACCAAAGTCTTGTGCAAGTGGATTTTGCCACATTAAATATAGAAAATAAAAGATAAAAAGGAATGAATACGATTTCCAGAATGTTTACTATGAAAGATAAATTAAAAATTACTAATTTTAGTGGTGCCTGGGTGGCTCAGTCGGTTAAGCGTCCAACTCCGGCTCAGGTCATGATCTCATGGCTCGTGAGTTTGAGGCCCGCGTCAGGGTCTGCGCTGACAGCTCAGAGCCTGAAGCCTGCTTCGGATTCTGTTGTGACTAGGTCTGACTAATTGAATGACTGAAATTGTGCAACTTGCGCCATTACTATGACTGAATCTTACCACGATGTAGCTCAGCCAACACCCACTGCCACACACGTGAGTGAGGCCATCACAGACTACCCAGCCCCATGGATGAGCTAGATGGTCAGAGCTCCACGAAGTGCAACAAGACCAGCGGGGGGACAAGCCATCACGTGCAGAAAATAAAATAGTGCTCGTAGAGGCATTAAGTTTTAGTGCAGTTATCGCAGAGCAATAGAAAATTGGTTATATATCCCCACCAGTGGAGCGACACAAAGAACACCAAAAATGTGGCGTTGACTTTGGATCCAAGCAGTTAGAGGTTAGGCTGAAAGTCAGAAAGGATATTAAAATTGTGGCTTAGATGATTGCTTTGTTTATGTTTGCCTGTTTTTCAGAGGCATCAAAGAATTGCTAATTTAATGAGAAGAGAAAATGGAATTTATTTAGGGGTCCTTAAAAAGACATCAAAGTTTATTTTCCAAGTAGCATTGTTCTCTATGTCCTCCAAGGAAATGAAAAATTGGGGACTGTCCAGGTGGCATGGAGGAAATGGCTTGCATCTGAGAACAAGTTAATTATCACCATAATTTGACCTTTTTTTTTGAAGCTCGATGATTTCAGAGGTTGGAGTTGCCCTTAGTATTTAATTATGAGATGTGCCATAATTAATAAAAAGAATTTTTAAATGTCAATATGTATGAAGAAAGACATTAGTTAACTTATGAACCTTTCGTTCTTTACTCCGTATTTCTCTAGATAGAAAGTTCTTGAAATGCTAGCTCACAGCAGAGGTGAAGCTAGGAAACAATTGATCATAATGAAAAAGCTTTTGGCTGCCTCCTGTGATGGTAATTAAGTGATTATTTCCACTTGGAAATGATTTTATACAAAGAAAATTATTAATACTAGGAGGGCTGTGGTTTACCAACAGAATCTTGTTTTATTGTTATGGGGGTATTAATACGGCAATAAGGGAAGGGGTGATTTTAAAAACAGATTTAGGAGAGAACAGACTTTTGCCCCAACCACAACAACCCAAAATGTGTAAAAGTTAAATGTACCATTTTGATGATTATCAATACATCAGACGACCCTCCCTACTCCTTGCTTTGAGGCCAAATAGAAAAGCTGAACAAAATGTGAAATGAATTCTTCTGAAGATCATTAAAAAGATCAACTGATGATGAGGGCTTCCCAGCCTGGCATTAGGAAAGGAAAATGACTCAGGAAAGCCAGAAATTAAGGGATTCATTTTTATGAGTCTATTTCCTGTGTGTGTGTGTGTGTGTGTGTGTGTGTGTTTTAACTTAATTTTATTGTGGTAAGAACACTTAACATGAGATCTACTTTTTTAAATTTTTAAGTCTACAATACAATATCATTAACTATGGGCACAATGTCGTACGTAAGGTCTTTAGAACTTATTCACCTTGTTTGACCATAACTTTATGCACATTTATTAGCAACCCATTTCCTTCCCCTGCCAGTCACTGGCAATCACCATTCCACTCTTTGATTCTATGAATTTTACTATTTTAGACACAACAGATGAGTTTAAGCATGCACAATCTGCCTTTTTGTGATTGGATTGTTCCACTTAGCCCAATGTCCTTCAGGTTCGCCCATGTTGTTACATATTGCAGATTTTTTTAAAGCTAATATTTCATTGCACGTTTGTACCACATTTTCTTTATCTGTTCACCACTCAACAGATATTTAGGTTGCTTCAATTAACTGGCTATTGTAAATAGTATTACGATGAAATGGTAGTGCTAACGTCTCTTCAAAATCCTGATTTCACTTCTTTTGGAAACATAGAAGTGACACTGTTGGATCATAAGGTAGTCCAGTTTTGGTTTTTTGAGAAACTTTCACACTGTTTTCACCATTTTTGCAGCCACACTATTTTGCATTCCCCGGATGTGTACAGGGTTCTAATTTTTCCATGTCCCCTTAACACTTGTCTCTTGGTTTTTTGTTTTGTTTTGTTTTTTATATAACCATCCTGAGGGTATTCGGTGATACCTTATCACGGCTTTGATTTGCGTTTCCCTGATTACTAGTGACATTGAGTTTCTTTTCTTATTCTTGTTAGCCAGTCTGTGTGCCTTCTTTGAGAAATGTTTATTACAGACTAGCTCATTTATAATTTGGTTATTAGGTTTTTGGTTTTGCTTTTATTGCTATGGGATTGTAGGAGTTTCTTACATATTTTGGAAATTAACATCAGATACATGGTTTGCAAATATTTCCTCATATTCCTTAAGGTTGCCTTTTACTCTGTCAATTGTTTCTTTTGCTGTGCAGAAGCTTTTTAGTTTGATGTGGACGCTTTTCTCTAATTCTGCTTTTGTTTCCTATGCTTTTGATATCATATCCATGAAATCATTACCAAGTCCAATGTCATGAAACTTTTTCTCTATGTTTTCTTTAAGGATCCTAACAATTTAAGTCTTACATTTTGGTCTTTAAGTTTTTGTGTATAATGTAAATTAAGGGACCAAATTTATTATTTTGCATAAGGATATCCACTTTTCCCAAGACTGTTTATTGAAGAGACAATGCTTCCCCTATTGTGGATTCTTGGCACCCTTCTCAAAGATCAATTTACATTTATGTAAGGATTTATTTCTAGGTTCTCTATTCTGTTCTCTTTGTCCATATATCTGTGCTTAGGCCAGTATATTCTTAATTGCCATAGTTTTGTAACATGTTTTTTTATAAAACAGGAAATGTGATGCCTCTAGCTTTGTTCTTTCTCAAGATTGATGTGGCTATTCATGGTTTCTTGTGGTCCCATAAGAACATACAATTGGTTTTCTATTTCTATAAAAATGTCCTTAGAATTTTGATAGGATTAAGTTGAATTTTCAGATTGATTTAGGTCGTATAGATATTTTAACAATATTAAGTCTTCCAGTCCAGGAACCCAGTATGTCTTTCCATCTGTTTGTGTCTTCTTTAATTTCTTTCATCGCTGTGTTGGAGATTTCAGTGTAGAAGCCTTTTGCCTGTTTAGTAAAATTTGTTTGTAAGTATTTTATTATTTTTAGTGCTAGTATAGATGGTAAGAGATCCATAAACCAGGAAAATATAACAATTATAACTATAAGTGCACCCAACATCACAGTGATTGTCCAATATCTGGTAATTTGACTATTACCATGCAATATTGGAAGTCTCAAAAGTTTTTTAGTTGATAAATAGGAAATGTGATAGGATTAGGTACTAAAAAGAGAAGTGAGCTACCTCAATGCTCAATTCCAAGTAACAAAGATATACTTTTGTACGAAATTTTTTTTTTTTAAATGAGGTGACAATGCTTTTTAAATATATCCTGATCTCCCTTCCTGCCTTGGGTTTTGGATCTGTGTTAAATCATTTCTCCATCCTCCTCTGATCCAAGAGGTACAGTTATTATACACTATTATAAACTTTAGGCTGCAAAGTTGTTAGAGGCCTGGGAACCCAGGGGTTTAGACAAAGCCATGGATAGGAAGTGCCTTCCAAGGAGTAGGCATGGCCTTTCCATCTGGAACAGAGAATGTATTAACTACTTAACAGGGAGGATGAAAAGGCATGAGAAGAGATTGTAAGAAACTACACAAATACATATCTAAGATAACAATAGGGCAGGAGAATTTGGTAGAAGCTGGAAAGAGTAATTTAAAAAGCAAGAGCACAAACTGAATGGGTTTAAGGATTTAATGAACACCCGTGATTTAGGATAAGCAATGGAAGGATGCTACACATGAGAAAGAACTCTGTGAATTACACAGCCTAGTTCCCAACACTGTAATCTTTAGCCCGAGCTACCTTTAAAATCATTTTTGCTGTTAGTCAAGTTCATCACCTAACAGCCAACACTGAGGTGGTTATTTTCAATGTATGCGATTTAAACACTTAAATCACCAAAAGGTTACTACACACGTTTGTAATCTAATCACAGAGATACACTTTAAAGGGTCTTTCAGCTTTTCACACTTCTCTGTTTTTATCGGTCTCTCATGATATCTCCTTTCAACCCAATGAATTATTTTGAGCCTGGAAAGTTGGACTGAGCCTATTTGTAACAGCACAATTCCAGAAAGAAAGGACGGGGTGCATCACACCCTGTCAGCTACCAAAGGTTAAAAAAGAAGAGGAAAGCGGGAAGAGTAAAGAAATGAGAGACAGAGGGGAAAAGGAGAGAAGGAAGGAAGAAAGAAAAGGAGGGAGAAAACCAAGAGAACATAAAACTAATAGACAACTTTAAAAAATACATGTTAGGGGCGCCTGGGTGGCTCAGTTGGTTAAGCATCCAACTTCAGCTCAGGTCCCGATCTCACGGTTCCTGAGTTTGAGCCCACATCAGGCTCTGTGCTGACAGCTCAGAGCCTGGAGCCTGCTTCGGATTCTGTGTCTCCCTCTCTTTCTGCCCCTGCCTCGCTCACACTCTGTCTCCCTCTCTCAAAAATAAACAAACGTTAAAAAAAAATACAGGTTAAATTGTATTATAGCCATTGTTAAGACTTTGTTTTAAAACTCAAAATTGTAGACTTTCTGTTGGACTCCAGAACATTTGGAGATAAAGTTTTTATTTTCACCTAGGATAGTGTATGAAACTATTAAAACATAAATATTTTCAGGCTAATTTATTATGCACATCTAGTCCTGCATGGAGTAAATAGTGGCATAACTCTACTTGGTGCCGGTTTATGTTAATGTCTGAGTTGGCAGCATTTTAAAAAGTGAATTTTATGAAATGACTCAGTGTTATCTTCCCTACAGCGAAGCTTAAACTCATGACAAAATCCAGTTTAACCCTTTACACCTTGACTTATTTTATTTTACTTTTTTCCTTTTAAATCCCTTGACCAAAGCTTGTTGCCAGAGGCATCTCTCTTGGTTCTGGTTTTTCATTGCAGGGTTTTGTTGATTTGTCATATCACAAAACCAAAGGTTATTCCCCAGGAAATGAAAAAGAGGCACGCTGGGGTAGGGGCTCAGCATCTCTTACATTTCGGTTCAATTCTGCTCAAGCCCCTGTCTTTTGGGTACCTTGAGCTCCATTAATAGTCAAAACAGACTTATTCTCAGTGATACTTGGTAACTATGACAGCAATTTTTGTTGCTGTGCAATCTACAGACTAACACCTGCTAGGCCCGGAAGGTGTTTGAAGACATGAGCAAATGTGTGTTGCTAAAACCCAAAAGGAATTGGCCAAACTCTCTTCAAGTGTTCCTTGCTAACCGCAGCATGCTGTTTCTTTCCATTGCTCTCCGGTAGCTCCTGGACTGAACTTGCCTTCATTTCAAAAACTGTATATTAGGAGTAAATGGAAATGAAATATCATTCCTCAAGGTTGGATTGGTTTACCTAAATTTTTTCTCTTTGATTTCTACCTCCACAAAGAACTATAAAGCCATGTTGAAATCCTTAAGATAAATCTTTCAATCATTACTACTTACACATAGATAAATGTTGACGATCAGCCTGAGGCAAAATCAAGAAATAGGTGTTGCTGGGGCTTTTACTTCACTCTGTAAAGTCAATGCACTGTCTCTGTAGTTGTTGTTAGTGCCCGAGGCAGGGCTCAGGATGCTCGGCAGCGGAAGCATCCTCTGGTCTCCAGGGAATATACTGCATATGCCTTCTCATTTAGAGAATATCCCTCCCTTGATTCACTGGGATGCCTCAAAGTCCAATAGAATAGGAAGTTGATGGAATAGTGCCAGAACTCTAGATTTCTCAACATGTTTGTATTCTGTACTTGGACTTTTCTGGTCCTGAGTCACTCATTTCTTAATCTCTCCAAAGAAGATGGCCCAACAGAGGATTCACCTAGAAATAATTTTCCTGCTAGCCCATCTTTGTTGCTATTTTGGTAGTTTTATCAGTGGGGAAAATAGGATGGATTTTAAGAAGTTCTCAAAGGGATGTGCCCGACCCCAATGTCTTGGTCAAATCTTACATGCAACATTTGAAGCAGCTAGCCTACCAATGTCGCAGTCTATGCTCCAGATGTTTCAGGCAAAATGTAAGAAAAGGAGTGGTTTCCAATGAAATATAATTTTAGATGTTGACATTATTTTAGGCATTGCATTTTTTTAATGTAGAAATAGCCACCACAGTAAGTGAAACTACAGAACCAGAATGCTAATATGTGGGTCTCATAATTTTGAATTGTAATCATTCAATAAAACAAACTATAAAAAGCTGAAATGTTGGAATATGGTCAAATAAAATGTCACAGTATATTGAATAATGGCTTTTGATGAAAATTAGTTAACTGAGTAACTGAAGAAGTCACAATGAATACTCTTAACCCGGGTAGAAACACCTCCATAGAATCATGGAGTCTGTTTCTTTCCTGCCTTCAGAATCCCATGCAATTTCCTCTCATTCATAGATTTAACATTAAGGAAAACAGGCTCTGAGATGCGAGTTGCCAGTTTTCTCTTGAAATTGTCCATAGTGAGAACATTTCTTCTTAGGGAACTAAGACCTCTAACTCATCAGAAGCCAAAGTTGTATTTTATTATGTGTAACACTAAAAGGAATGACCCCCCCCCCTTTTTTTAAGATTCTAGACTCACAAACTCCAGCTATAAAAGAAATAGAACATATTGGTATAGGAGATTCAGAAGTAAACTCTATAAGATATAACCTGAGATACTTGCAAAGTAATCTAAATAAGTCTTCAGGAGCCCACTCCACCATTCTTTTGGGCTACTAGCTCATTCCACCATTCTATCAGGCAGGGGATGGGTATATGGAAGGAACCATGAATTGCAGGGCCTTTGGCATTTTGTTCTACTTGACTTGCTCTAAAAGTAGTGTCTGGTTCACAAGAAATGCTGTGGATAATTTCTTGACAGTGATGTCGAGCAACTTCCAAAATCATGAAAGGTGGCTTTGGCAGGATCACTATTGGCAATGAAAGCAAATCTATCTCCAGAACGTGTCCATTCCAAAAAGAACAAATTGCTTCCCCTTCTGTGATGGAAGTAATTGAATACAATCAAATTGTCACCAGGTGGCTGGCTAGCTCATTGGGAAACATTACCATATTGTTGACTCAGTGTCGCTTTCTGTTGTTGACATGTTGGGTACTCACCAATAGTTATAGCCACATCATCTGTAGTGAGTAGAAGCCATGTTGTTGAGTCCATGCATGACTGCCATGCCTGCTTCCATGGCCAATTGGTTCATCAGCCCTTTTAGCAATGACTGGAATGACTGAGCGAAGAGATTTACTGGCATCCACGTAATGGACCATCTTGTCCACATGATTATTGAGAGCCTTGTCTGCTGTGTTTGCTGTTTGGCGGACAATTACACAAGACAAAAATATCCTCAGACTTTGTGCCCATTCCTTGAGCTCTGCTCAAGCCTCTTTGTCACCAGTTTTCTAAAACTTTTCTAGGTTCATAAACACTCAGCTAAATCAGAAGTCACTGATCAAAAAAATCAGTGTGAATCTCATATTTCTCTACTTTTTTCAGAAAAAAGTAAACAACCAGATACGTTCCTCTATAATCTGCTCCCTAGATTTCCCTCCACCTACATTCTTATGCATCATACCTGAGTAGGGAGAATGCTATAGTCACCCACTTTTACGTGTTCCTAGTATATGATGTGTAACCACTATAAACTAAATATAAATTTTTTGTTCATCAGGTAACTTGTCATAAGAAACTCCTCATACAACCATACATGTGAGTTCATAGAAAGGAGGTAGTGCTTTCAAAGTAGATTCATGAGAGTCTAAGCCTCTTGCTCACGTAACTTAATTGTGCCTTCAGAATCTGTTCATGCCCAGTATATTTCTTCCACTTAATGATGGAATGCTACTGAAAATGCCAAATTTTATGGCTTCTGTGGTCAGGTAACATCCAGGTTATGATAGGTGGCTCAGATGGCATGATATATTGGGGGTCCTGGTCAAATTTTCCTTCTCTACTTTTGTTGTTTTCAAACAAAGAAGAATTATCTTCAAAATATGGAGTGGCTTTGCTTCAAAATCATGAGTATGTGCTATAGTTTCCTAAAGAGTGCTTGTTCTATAAAATAACCTTACTGCCACAGACACTCTAAGTGCCCCTCAATCTCTTGATTCATATTGCTTACTGGTCATGCAACTTTTTTTTTCCCGGAATTCAAGAAACTTCTATTTTTCTCATCACAGTCAAAATGGTAAGCTTTACGGTTATTTGGTAAATGCATTGCAGCTGCATGCTCTTATATATTTGTGTTACATATTACCTTGAAAATACAAAAAATAGGGGCGCCTGGGTGGCTCAGTCGGTTAAGCGTCCGACTTCAGCTCAGGTCACAATCTCACGGTCCGCGAGTTCGAGCCCCGCGTCGGGCTCTGGGCTGATGGCTCAGAGCCTGGAGCCTGCTTCCAATTCTGTGTCTCCCTCTCTCTCTGCCCCTCCCCTGTTCATGCTGTGTCTCTCTCTGTCTCAAAAATAAATAAACGTTAAAAATTTAAAAAAAAATAAAAAAATAAAAAATAAATAAAATACAAAAAACAGTATGCCAGATACAGCTTTGCCATTTGCTTATTGTTTCTTTCCATGGCCCAGACCAAAGAAAACCCTGAAACCTAAAGTGTCGGAACCTGAATTTTCATGGAGTTTTATTTCACATCTTTTTTAATGTTTATTTATTTATTTTGAGAGAGAGAGAGCACAAGCAGGGGAGGGGCAGAGAGAGAAGGAGACAGAGAATCCCAAGCAGGCTCTGTCCTGTCAGTGCAGAGCCCCATACAGGGTTCGATCCCATGAACCACGAGATCATAATCGGAGCCAAAATCAAGGGCTGGATGCTGGATGCTCAACTGACTGAGCCACCAACGTGCCCTTATTTCAAATCCTTATGCAGACATGTATCTTACCAAGGCTTCTGTAGCATTCAATGCATCAGAATGGGCCAGCATGAGGTCTTGTGAAATGGTAAAATCATAGAGCTCCCTAGACGCTACATTTTGAAAAAGAGATGGGGAGATGATATATCCTTGAGGAAAGTGAACTCAACTCTTCTTTTCCTTTCTAAGTGAAACCAAACGGGCCTGGCTGTCTATAGTTACAGGAAAAGAGGTAAAAAACCATTCATTGGACCATTAGTTGCCTACCAGGTACCAGGGGCTATCTTTATATCATATAGAAAAGTGACTACATCTGGGACAATGGCTGATTGGACTCACCAGCTGTATAAGTTTATGGTAAATACATGGTTATTTCAAAATCCACCCTAGCTACTTTATCCTTAGTCTAGGTTAGTTACTGCCTTTTAGTCTGTAATATTATCACCGCTTTGTATTCCTGTCCTATCACTTAACTGCATCTAATTGTCTCTCTCACCAGACCATGAACTCCCTAACACAACATATGCCTTATCTGTATTTTCCATGTTCCTATAACATAGTAAGCACTTAAAAGCATTGATTTCAGTTTAATTAAAATCTTGTCAAATGCATTTTACTGGTAAAAAAATAACTGTTTTAAATTTTTTCCTCCATATGAAATGTTTAAATATATAAAATGTTTTCTAAAACATCTCCAATATGTCAGAATCTTTAAGTATATGATGACCTTTCAAAATTCTATGCTTTTAGAGTATGAGTATATATTAAATTGAAACAAAATGTTTCCTTGCTTGCTTGGAGTTTTTCAAATAACTGCTTAACTGTGAAAAATCATGAAGTGTTAGATATAGGTCTATTAGACAGATTCCATAACCTAATGTAACACATTTTTAAGCAAGCTTGAAAACTGAGAAAAGAAATATTTAAGTCTTTAGGAAGGTCTCAAGCTTCTGAGAGTCAACTGATGCATCACTATTTCTGTGATTTTAATTCCATTTTAGATATATTCAGGTAATAATGCTGAAATGAAAGCATCTAATTTATATCTAGGTAGTATTTTTATATTATTAGCCTCTGGACCACTAATTTTTATGACGTCAACCATGAATATAATGCCTTAAATACTAGAATAGGAAAAGGAACTATATCACAAAATATTCAAACTATGATAGTCACCAAAAATACCCATAATTTTAATGACAGTTTGACAGGTATTCCAAGTCATTTGAATATATATCATCTTCTCCAAAATATTTTTAGAAAATGATGAATATAGCTTTGATTCATAGAAATCTACCTTGTAAGCATTAGTACAAAACCTGCTTTTAATATCAAGATCGAAACCTAGTACGAATGTTGACATAAATTTGTATTTGTGTTAATTTGTTTGAATTATATATAAATATAATGTCCTATTTTAAAAGTATATTACTATATAATGTATATATATTTTGCTTATCTATCACTTTTCAATTTCTCTACTACACAAAAGATAACCATTTGAAGCATAGTAAGTGAGGCTTGGTTAAATTGAAAACAACAGTAAACAATTCTCAGTGAGACAGTGTTGATTCTGCCTCATCAGGTGATATAACACAGAAGTCATAAACATCATGGCAGTGTTTTTATATGTAGCATGCACATTTAATAGTTTACTAAATATTTTTAACAACTTTTATACCACTGCATTTGAACCAGCATTTACAATCTTGGGCTCTGTCATTACTAACAAATATACCTTTGATATTAAAGTCAATAATAGTGGTTATATTATAATAACATATATTTATAAATGTAAGTATATATATATATATGTGTATATATATATATATATACACACACACACACACGTATAAAATACCTAAGTCATTTATTTATTTTATTTTTAAACAAAATTCACGTTTTATTTAGGCTGAAATAAACTATACAAACTTGATTTTCTTCACAATAACTGCAAGATTTTCTGTCTGATTCCTAGGTAAACCACAAACACTTATTTTTGTAGGTCTTCCAGGTTTTGTTTATCAGTCGAGTCAAGGCAGTAGATACAGTCGTGGAAAAAGAGAAAAACAGACAAATAAGTTGTCAGAATCCATGGCCTCTGATCCTGTGTTGACCATGAAACAGAGGTGGGTTCAACATATACCTGCTCCAAGTTTACAAAGATACAAGCTCAACAAAGGAAGGTAACACAGCAACAACCCGGTGTGGAACAACAATGTCAGGCTCACTGATTCAAACTTTAACTGTAACTGGTTCCTTTAAGTTCATTTGATAAAGACAAAATCTACACCGAAATCCCTGCTTGGCAAGCTCACGTGCTTCTCTGTCTCACTGTCTGATAACTCCCTTAATTGTCCATCACAGATTTTATTTTTAATTTTCTTTTTTAACATTTATTTATTTTTGAGACAGAGAGAGACAGAGCATGAATGGGGGAGGGACAGAGAGAGAGGGAGACACAGAATCGGAAGCAGGCTCCAGGCTCTGAGCCATCAGCCCAGAGCCCGACGCGGGGCTCGAACTCACGGACCGCGAGATCGTGACCTGAGCTGAAGTCGGACGCTTAACCGACTGAGCCACCCAGGCGCCCCATCAAAGATTTTTTAACATACTTAACACTCCTACTATTCAAAGGTCACTTGTGAGCTTCATTGTAACATTTTACAAAATGTATTCCTTCCTCTCAGATCTCTTCAAAATCTATTTCTTCGGGGCGCCTGGGTGGCTCAGTCGGTTGAGCGTCCGACTTCGGCTCAGGTCACGATCTCACGGTCTGTGAGTTCGAGCCCCGCATCGGGGTCTGTGCTGATGGCTCAGAGTCTGGAGCCTGCTCCCGATTCTGTGTCTCCCTCTCTCTCTGCCCCTTCCCTCCTCATGCTCTGTCTTTCTCTGTCTCAAAAATAAATAAAAACATTAAGAAAAAAAATAAACAAAAAACCCAAAATCTATTTCTTCTAAGAACTGATAACTCAATACCTGACAACTGGATCCAGTGATAGTAAATGTTATATCTAAAATGACTTAACTAAAGGGGCACCTGGGTGGCTCAGTTGTGCATCTGCCCCTTGATTTCGCCTCAGTTCCTGTTCCCGGGGCTGTGGGATCGAACCCCGCATAAGGCTCTGTGCTGAGCATGGAGCCTGCTTGAGTTTCTCTCTCTCTCCCTCTGCCCCTCTGCCCCTCTGCCCCGCTCACGTTCTGTAAAATAAAAAATAAAAAATAAATAAAATGACTAAACTGAAACAATTCCAAAGTGCCCTTAGCAGAGATCCCATAGAAGTATAATGTGGCACTTTCAATGCTATCTTCTGGAAGAACAGTTAAGTAGGTAGATTATCAATGGCTAATGAACTCAATGAGAGGTCGATAGGTCATAATTGGCCTACATCCGCCTGACAGCTTTTCCGTAAGATGTTCCCAAATTTCTTAGATTTTTCCAAATATTAAACATAAGAGAAAGCCTACTTTAAAAGTCTCCTAGGTTTTTTAAATGGTTTCTGAGTTATCTGTAGGAAGCTCTTACTTGTACAGTTTGATATATGTATCTGCCGTTAAATACGATCATGTTTTATATCAAAATTTATGTTAAGCAAAGCCAAGTTACTTGGCCTTTGGTCTGTCAAAGTGTCCCTCAGTTATGCTTTGAGACACTTCTGCCCATTTTCATAGCATTCATTCTCAACTTTCATCACAGGAAGATCTTACATAGGACTTTCAGCAATGCAGAAGCATCAGAAAAAAAACTTGATGTCTGGCAGATGCAAGGCTTTGTAAGTCGTAGGTAGAAACTCTTTATCTTTCCCTCTGTTTCCACTTGATTCTCCAACAATGAAACTCAGCCGAGAGTGTGTTGGGACTGGGTAAGTCACTTCTGTACACGTCAGCACGGCGCTCCTCCGATGTATTAAATTTGAGCTGTTCCATGACAGAGGGTACCAGAGATGAGCCTTTAAGAGCTTTGAGGTGCTGTTGTGAGAATTTATCTTCCAGTACCTGAATAATGTGCTCCATGGTTGGAACACTTAGAGTTTCTTTATAGTAACTCTCAGAGGTTAGCTGAGATCCCAGGTTACCTTGCCGGGCTTTGCGGATTTTCCCAGGGAGTTTCAGCTGAGTATCAAGTTTCACTGCCAAATCTGTGGCTTCTTCAAACCAAAATTCATGATCAACTTCAATATATTCCATCATTTCATTTAGTCAGTGCAGCACTGGAGTTGAGCTACTGACTGCAAAGAAGACATTGACGTTTGCCCCTGAAGATTTTCCAAAGGCTCTTGTAAAAAGATAGAACATTTTTTTTTTTTAATTTTTTTTTTCAACGTTTATTTATTTTTGGGACAGAGAGAGACAGAGCATGAACGGGGGAGGGGCAGAGAGAGAGGGAGACACAGAATCGGAAGCAGGCTCCAGGCTCTGAGCCATCAGCCCAGAGCCTGACGCGGGGCTCGAACTCACGGACCGCGAGATCGTGACCTGGCTGAAGTCGGACGCTTAACCGACTGCGCCACCCAGGCGCCCCAGATAGAACATTTTTAAGAACATCAATGGTAACCATGAAATCAGAATCTGTTTCTACACTAGAGTACAAATGCTCTACCAGTTATATAGTCATTCCAGCTAATATTTTTGTCACTATTTATATCATTGAAACACAAAACAAGTGCTTGTAGGAGGTCCCCCAAAATTTCGAAAGCATCATGCCTGCCTGTCCACTCAGAATGGCAAGTTTCCTTCAATTCTTTTACCCTTTTCCTCATTGCTCTGAAAGAGGACAGAAATTGCATTGCCAAGCTCTGAAAGCAGTTGTAGAGATGGATGGAAGGAAGAACAAACGTCCTCTATCGTTCCTAACGCAACAGATGCTCCCACAACAAGCACTGAATTTGCCAACCACATATTTAAGACGCAGGAAGAGCAAAGTGTGTAGACAGCTTGGGGATATTTCTCTAAAGGTCTAGAGGCAACAACTTGTGTTTTGGAAGAAAATCCACTGGACACAGTGTAAGCCTGGCCAGGTTCAGTCCCCCCTTCTCAGTTACCGTCACGTGAGATTTCACAGGCAAAATGTCTGCAGCAGCTTTGTAAGGCAAGAGGCCCATAAATTCCTCTCTCAGGTTATGAGACAAATCAACAAACCTCACCAACACAGGCAAGTGTTTTTCCCCTGCCACGTCCTCTACGTCGTCAGTGATGAAGTGAGATACTCTCATTTCCCTGAGCGGTTTCCTCCCGAATACCGCTCTCACAGACCTCTAGCACCCGTGTCTGCTGTGTTTTTGAGCAGAACAACGTGTTAACCACTGTTGTCTGAAAGCACTTTCTCAGAACCTCTCGCCAGAATTTACCCAGCATGCCAGCAGTGCTTGAAAGTTATCAGGAGTAAAGAGACCCTCTGGGAGTTCATCAGTTTCATGCTCATCCAGAAGTATGTTTTGTTTTCCCGTATGAACCAAAATTTCAAGTAAAGATTGGAAGTTTTCTTTGTTTTCTTTTTTACTCAAGGGTTAAAGGTAAAATTTCTTCAACCTGTTCTTTATTACCTTCTCCAGCACTGGGGTTCTGAGCATTGCTGTTGTTTCTTTCTTTACGTTTTGTTCCTGTTCAAAGGTTTTATCAGTCTTTTTCTATTTCAATGTCCTGATTTAATCTTCACTCAGTTGTTTTGTGTTCTGTATCACTACTGGATTGTTCAAATGACTGGTAAGATTGGTCTTACATTATCTCAAAGAACTGTCCTATACGGACTCTCCCAATGACTTCACAACTATCTGCTTTGATTAATTTTGAGAAATAAAATGACCCAATCAATCATTAGTTATCTGATACCTCTGCAAAATATACTGTTCTGTAGATCTTAGAGGTCTCAGAGTGTCTGGCATATAATTGATAAGTTATTTACTTGATCAGGTGTTTTATCCTCTAAGTCTGCTCTCCTATAATTCTCCCCCCACTTCTGGAATCTGGCCAGATCCTGGGGGAACCTGAAGAAGGCTAGATCCCACTATATGCTCTTCCTTTTGGAGTTGGCAGCACTGCAGAAGTTTAGCATCATTGTCCACCTGCTGACTGGCCCAGCCCCCTCCTGTCCTACAGCCCCACCTCCCCCTCAGGGAGAGGAAAGCCAGGCCCCAGTAATGACAGACAGGTCCTCTAACTTATATTTTAGATATAAGTTTTTATATGTAACTCTCATGGTAGCTACAAAGCAAAAACTATAGTAAAAACACAAAAGCTAAAAAGGAAGGAATAGGGGCCCCTGGGTGGCTCGGTCAGTTAAGCATCCGACTTCGGCTCAGGTCATGGTCTCAAGGTCTGTGAGTTCGAGCCCCGCGTCGGGCTCTATGCTGACAGCTCAGAGCCTGGAGCCTGTTTCAGATTCTGTGTCTCCCTCTCTCTCTGCCCCTCCCCTGTTCGTGCTCTGTGTCTCTCTGTCTCAAAAATAAATAAACGTTAAAAAAATTTTTAAAAAGGAAGGAATATAAGTCTAAAGAAAGTCATCATACTACAAAGGAAGAATGCAAGAACAATAGAACTACAAAAAAAAAAAAAAGCCAGAAAGCAATTACTAAAATGGCAGTAAGAACATATATATCAACAATTATTTTAAACATAAAAGAACTAAATTTTCTCATCAAAAGGTATAGAGTGGCTAAATGGATAAAAAAACAAGATCCATCTAAATGTTATCTATAAGAGAGTCACTTTAGATGTGAGAACACACAGACTGAAAATGAAGGGATGGAAAAATATGTTCCATGCAAATGGAAACCAAGAGAAAGCTGGGGCAGCCGCACTTATACCAAACAAAATAGACTTTAAAATAAAGACTGAATGTAATAGGAGGCAAATAAGGGCATTGTATAATGATAAAGGGGTCAATTCAACATTTATAAACATTTATGCACCCAACATAGAAGTACCTAAACATACAAAGCAAACATTAACAGGCCTAAAGGGAGAAGGGCAACATAGTAATATTAGAGGACTTTTTTTAAGTTTATTTATTTTGAGAGAGAGAAAGGGTGGGGGGAGGGAGGGAGGGAGAGGGAGAGGAAGAGGGAGACAATCTGAAGCAGGCTCTGCACTGTCAGCATGGAGCCTGTTGTGGGGCTTGAACCCATGGACCATGAGATCATAACCCGAGCCAAAACCAAGAGTCAGACATTCAATTGACTGAGTCACCCAGGTGCCCCATATTAGAGGACTTTAATACCCTACTTTCATCAATGGATAGATCATCCAAAAAGAAAATTAATAAAAAAAACTTGGCCTGAAATGGCATGTTAGACTAGATGGATGTAACAGATATTTACAGAACATTCTATTCTATCTAAAAGCAGAATACACATTCTTCTAAAATATGCATGGAAATTCTCTAGGATAGATTATATGTTAGTCCACAAAAGAAGTCTTAATAATTTAAGATGGTTGAAATCACGTTAAGTAACTTTTGTGACCACAATGGTATGAAATTAAAAATCTATTATATGAAAAAAACCGGAAAATTCACAAATATGTGGAGGCTAAGTGACATGCCACTCAACAACTAGTGGGTCAAAAAGGAAATCAAAAGATAGAAGAAACACCTTGGGACAAATGAAAATGGAAATACTATATACCAAAATTTATAGATTCACCTAAAGCAGTTCTAAGAGAGAAGCTCATAACAGCATCAGCCTACCTCGACAAGCAAGAAGAGTCTCCAATAACCTAAATTTACACTTTAAGGTACTAGAAAACAAAGAACAAATGAAACCCAAAGATAGTAGAAGGAAAGAAATGACAAGTATTAGGGCAGAAGTAAATAAAATGGAAACTAAAAAGACAATAGAAAAGGTCAATGAAAGAACTGGTTCTTAGAAAAGATAAACAAAATTTAAAAACCTTCCGGGCACCTGGGTGGCTCAGTCGGTTCAGCGTCTGGCTTCAGCTCAGGTCATGATCTCACGGTCTGTGAGTTCGAGCGCTGCATCGGGCTCTGTGCTGACAGCTCAGAGCCTGGAGCCTGCTTCAGATTCTGTGTCTCCCTCTCTCTCTGCCTCTCCCCAACTCATGCCCTCTCTCTCAAAAATAAGTAAAACTTGAAAAAAAATTAAAGAAAAAAACGCTTCAGCTAAATTCACTAAGAAAAATAAAAATGGAGAACTTAAATGAGTAAAATCAGAAGTAAAGAAAAGCTATTTCAACTGATACAAAGGATTATTAAAAACTATTTACAATTATAAATCAATAAATTGAAATAAATTCCTAGAAACATAAAATCTACTGAAGTGGAACCATAAATAAGTAGAAAATCTGAATGACAAATTACTAGTAAGGAGATTGAATCAGTGATCAAAACCTTCCCAACAAATAAAAGTCCGGGACCAGACAGCATTAATGGTGAATTCTACCAAATATTCAAAGAAGAATTAATACCAATCCTTCTCAAACTCTTCTAAAAAACTAAAGAGGAGGATACACTTCCAATCTCATTTTGCAAGACGAGCATTAACCTGTATCAAAACCAGACAAGAATGCCACAAGAAAAGAAAATTATAGGCCAATATTCCTGATAAACACAGAAGCAAAATCCTCCACAAAACATTAGCAAACCAAATCCAACAATACATTAAAAGATCATATCCCATGATCAAGTGGGATTTATTCCAGGAATGCAAGCCTGGTTCGACACCCGCAAATAAGTCAATGTGATATATCACATTGACAAAATGAAGGATACAAACCATATGATCATCTAAATGCAGAAAAAGTATTTGATAGAATTCAACATTGATTTATGATCAAACCACAACAAAATCAGGTATAGATGGGATGTACCTCAACATAATAAAGGCCATATACGACAAGTACACACCTAATATTGTACTCAAGATCAGGAACAAGACAAGAATGCCCACTCTCATCACTTTTAATGAACATAGTATTGGAAGTCTTATCCAGAGCAATTAGACAAGAAATAAAAGGCATACAAATTGGAAAGAAAGAAGTAAAATTGTCACTATTTCAGATGACATCATATAACATAAAAAATACTAAAGACCACCAAAAAACTATTAGAACTAATAAATGTGGGCAACTGGGTGGCTCAGTCGGTTAGGTTTCCTGTTATGTGGACTTCCGCTCAGGTCATGATCTCATGGTTAGTGGGTTCAAGTCCCACGTTCAGCTCTGTGCTGTCAGCTCAGAACCTGGAGCCTACTTTGGATTCTGTGCCTCCAACTCTCTTTCTGCCCCTCCCCCACTCATGCTCTCTCTTTCAAAAATTAACATTAGAAAAAATTTTAGGGGCACCTAAGTAACTCAGCTGGTTAAGCGTCCGACTTCAGCTCAGGTCATGATCTCGTGGTCCATGGGTTTGAGCCTTGCATCAGGTTCTGTGCTGACAGTTCAGAGCCTAGAGCCTGCTTCAGATTCTCTGTCTCCCCCTCTCTCTGCCCCTCACCCACTCATGCTCTCTCTCCATCTCTCAAAAATGAATAAACATTAAAATTTTTTTTTAATTTTAAAAAAGAATAAATGGATTCAGTAAATTTAAAGGATACAAAATCAATACCCAAAATTCTGTTACATTTCTATATTAGAAAGAGAAATTATGAAAACAATCTCATTACAATTGTATCAAAAAGAATAAAATACCTAGGAATAGGGGCACCTGGGGGGCTCAGTTGGTTGAGCATCCAACTTCGGGTCAGGTCATGATCTCATGATTTGTGAGTTCAAGCCCACATTGGGCTTCCTGCTGTTAGCATGGAGCCCACTTCAGATCCTCTGTCCCCTTCACTCTCTGCCCCTCCCCCGCTCATGCTTTCTCCCTCAAAAATAAATATTCAAAAAAATACCTAGGAATAAATTTAATCAAGGATATGAAAAACTCATATACTGAAAACTATAAGACATTAAGGAAAAAAATTGAAGATACAAATAAATGGAAAGACTTCTATAAATGGAAAGGTACCAATGGATTGAAAGAATTATTATGGTTAAAATATTCACACTACCCAAAGCAATCTACACATTCAATGCAATCTCTCTCAAAGCTCTGATGGCATTTTTCACAGAAATAGAAAAAAACAATCTTAAATGTGTGTAGAACCACAAAAGATCCCAAAGAGCCAAAGAAATCTGGAGAGAGAAGAACAAAACTGGAGGGCTCAGGATCCTTCATTTCAAACTCTATTACAAAGCAATAATAAATAAAACAATATTGTATTGGCATAAAAACAGACACATCGATCAAGGTAATGGGATACAGAACACAGAAATAAACCCATGCTTAGAAAGTTAATTTTCAACAAAGGAGACAAGAATATAAAATGCGGAAAGGTCTGTCTCCTCAATAAATGGTGTTGGGAAAACTGGACAGCCACATGCAAAGAAATGAAACTGGACCTTTATTTTACACTACACTCCAAAATTAAAATGGATTCAAGGCTTAAACATAAGACCTGAAACCCTAAAACTCTAGAAGAAATCATGGGCGGTAAGCTTCTTTATATTATCTTAGCAACGATTTTTTTTAAATTTGACAACAAAATAAAAGCAACAAAAGGGAAAATAAACTATTGGGGCTATATCAAACTAAAAATCTTTTGCACAGTACATAAAACCATTAACAAAATAAAAAGGCAACCTACTTCTTGGGAGTGAATATTTGCAAACCATGTATCTAATAAGGGGTTAATATCCAAAATATATAATAAAAGTCATACAACTCCATAGCAATAGCTCGATCCACTTTAAAAATGGGCAGAAGTTTTGAATAGACATTTTTACAAGAAGACATACAGCTGGCCAACAGGTACATGAAAAGATGCTCAATATCCCTGATCATTAGGCAAACACAAATCAAAATTGCAGTGAGTTATCACCTCAGACCTGCTATCAAAAAGGCAGGAAATAACAAGTGTTGGGGAGGATGTTAAGAAAAGGAAACCCTTGTCCACTGTTGGCAGGAATATAAATTGATGCAACCACTAACAGAAACAGTATGGGGTTTCCTCAGAGAATGAAAAACAGAACTACTTTATAATCTAGGATTTCCACTTTTGGATATTTATCTGAAGAAAACAAAAACACTAATGCAAAAGGATGTATGCATCCCCAAGATGATTGCAGCACTATTTACAATAGCCAAATATGGAAACAACCTAAGTGTTCACAGATGACAGATGAATGCATAAAGAAACCACACACACACACACACACACACACACACACAATGGGATATTATTCAGCCATAATTTAGAAGAAAATCCTGCCATCTACAACAACATGGATGGAACTTGAGGACAGACATTATATTAAGTGAATAAACCAGACACAGATAGACTATATGGCATGGTATCATTTATATGTGGAATCTGAAAAAAAGTCAAACTCATTGAAACAAAGAAAAGCAGTTGCCAGGGCCTGCAGAATGGGCAAAAGAGGGAGAGGTTAGTGAAAGGTGCAAACTCTCAACTATTACAAAAAAAGGTCAACAATAGTTGTACATACAAACTTCTAATTCTGTACATAGCATCTTAAAAACCTTGTGTCATTTTTAAATAAAGATTCTAATTAATCAAGCT
The DNA here is from genome assembly GCF_018350155.1 of Leopardus geoffroyi. Classification (NCBI taxonomy): domain Eukaryota; kingdom Metazoa; phylum Chordata; class Mammalia; order Carnivora; family Felidae; genus Leopardus; species Leopardus geoffroyi. Next base: position 159,679,355 of record NC_059331.1, read on the forward strand.
GTTTAAGTCCAGAGATTATGACCTAAGTCTTTTTATTCATTTATTAGACCTATTAGTGTATTGATGGAAATCAGTATTTTGAAATCAAATTTGAATTCAATTTTAAAATGTTAAAAAAAAAAAAGCATATCCAAGCAACTTCGTGAGCTGTTAGCATCGAATGAATAAATAGTTTGGGATTATCCCAATTTGTTTTATAATTTCCTTGCACATCTTTGGATTCCCACATAGCTCACAAATCCCATATTCACTGTGTGTTCTAAAGGTTTCTGTATGACCTACTGGTCAAACAAAACAAATCTGGAATTTGGGTTTAGACAAATCTGAGCATAAAGCCTGTGACTCTGGGCACCATCCTCTATTTCTAGAGACCTCATATTTTCATTATTGACATAAGATAAATATTACGCTACTCCAAATCAGATTCAGTGGAGTTATACATGTAAAGCACTTAGCACAACATTCAGCACACGATAAATGCTTAATAAATTTAGTTTCTATTACATTCTTTATGAGGTGCTACTTTAAGGCACATTCACATACCAGACATCTCACAATTATTAATATCAAAACAAGAAATAAAATCCGTAACAATGTATCATCCATATCTCAAGCATATTATACTAAAACGAGGCCAAATCAACATCGGAAGAAATAGAAGAAACAAACAAATCCGTTACATATGGTCTGGAGGTGCGGGTGACCCATTGCAGAAAATGGAGTATTAATAGAAGGCAAATAGACTCCCTCTCAATCCCATGACTTGGTGATGACTGAGAGACATATAGGCTGGTCGTCTTATTAGCAGCAGGATGAAAACGAACCACTCTTTCCCATAAGTCTTTGTGTTACATGCCAACCACCTCTTAGAATTGCCTAGTCAGGTGAAAGATTCAGGATTTGCATTAAGTACCCAATTTGTGCCAGACAAGGTTGGCTACTTCCCCCCGAGGGAATCCATGATAGATTGCTTCACGCTGCCAACCTTTTTACAAAGGAAGTTCCCACTGCGCATACAGATTTGGGTAATCACTCTTCCTGTTGTATACACTTGTTATTGTGTTACGCTTATTTAAAGGACAGAGCTTCTATACAGAAATACATATCTGTATCATTTAATTAAGGGCAGGTAACATTATCCTCAGTTTATAGAGTAGGTATGTGGGTTTTAGAACCATTAAGGACCTTTTAGAAAAAATGAGTAATGGATCTAGACAGAGACTGGTACAAAAATGCCTTTACTGTGATCTACTTTAAACAGGGTAAAATTGAACTACTTTAGTCATAGAACACTTTTAAGATTCTATGCATAAATGATACAAATATATCTTTTTAATCACTGTTTTTTAATAATAAACTTAAAAGCTTAAATTGTGTTCAATTCTCTGCTTAACATTTCTTGGTGCCAGAAATTGTGACATACACTCTCATACAACTTTAGTAATCCTTTTGTTATCAAACTAGAAATGGATCTAGACACAAAGCCAAAAGTAATTCTTATCTGATGATCTTATTGTGAAAAAAAATGGAAGATTCTTTTCTTGATTCTTTTTTTCCAGCCCAGAGTCCAGCACTATCTTTCAAGCTGTTCTTATAAATTTATTGTAGTTTATAATCTCTGTCTTTTAATTATCGGGATTGGTCTTTGGTAATTTGATAAGAAAACAGGACTCAAAGTAGCCCTTCCTAAAGGGTTTCAGGGAATAATTATTTTTCTAATGTGTTAAACACACTCACACATACTTTATAGTTAAATAAGTTTGAGGAATATTCAGTTAAAGTAAGTTCAGTAAATTTTGCCTACTCCATGATAATGAAGATAAATTCCTATATTATATTCTAGGTTATTTATTGTTTCACCTCCAACATTTAGATGTACAATTGACTTGAAATTGTGTATAACAGTTTGACATGGGATAAAAGTACCATTTTCCCCCCAACTTTTCCCATAGCTACACAGGGCTATGATTGTTATAAATCATGTGTCCATTTATGCTAAGTTCTAGTTGTAGGCCCATTTTATGTTCCTTTCGTTTTTCCTTGTACTGACTACCTTATTACCTTAATTATTATAACTTCATTATAATTACAGCAAGGCCTCTCACCTTTAGGATACTTGGTTATCATTGGCCATTTACATTTCCACTTAAAAATTAGAATAAGCTTATCAATTTCCATCAATATTCAAATATTCAAATAAGCTTACATTACTGGGGAAATTTTTATTGGGTTTGAATAGAATTTATTAATCAGTTCAGATTTTAAAATATTATCTTCTCATCTCTGAGACTTGTTTTTTCATTTACTTAGTTCTTTAAATTTGTTTTAAAATTTTCTGTAAAGGGGGATTTAACAATTTTAACATCAGTCCTAAGATGTTCAATATATGCTGGGGACATTGGTATTATTGTATCTATCTATATATCTAATAATATTATGGTTATTATAAACTTTCAACATTTTTAACTTGAAGGTGGTAAACAGAAATTTAGCTCATTATTTTTGTATTTTCCTTTTATACAGCAACTTTGCAAACTATTAATCATTAATTCTTATATTTAATTAGATATTCTTTTACATGTTTTTCAAACACAGCCATATAGCTTGCTTTATAAATAGATTATATTGGAATTACTTTATCTAGATCATATATATATATAATATTTCCATTTTGCCTTTATGCATTATTATTACAATAAGAAAAAAGTCAATGGGAAATGATATATCAGAGTATGTAAATATATATCATAGAGCACATAGCAAATATTTCCACAATCATTGAATATTTGAAAGCCTATTTTTTCTTCATCTTTTCCATTTTTTGGCTGAGCTGAAGCCTATATAGAACTCCCCTCAAAACTCCAAAATGGCAATTGATTGAAGGTGTTCTGCAATAAAAGAGCTCTGGATAAATACTGAGTTGACTTTACAAGGAATCTGGGTTCTTAGGGAATCCAAGGGACTTAAATTTCAACTGCTCATCCATGAGATACTAAGTTAAAGAAATCTGTTAGGAAAAACCAGAGTGCTGAATGAATTAAGGCTGATGGGGAAAAACAGAAAACTAAGTGTACAAAATGGAAACTCAACCCAAAGAGAATGGAGAAATTTGCGCTTGTGACTTGGGATTCGGTAACCGGGTTTAAAAATCCATGGAAGAGACCAGGACCTGATAGAGCATTGTGTCCGCTCGGAAAGCCCTTCCAGAAATGGCAGCCCTAACAGAGTTCTACTTTAAGAAAAAGAGCAGAATGTGTGAGATTCAAAGAGCTGTAACTTTCTCAAAAACGGAAGCATGTAGAGGGCATTGTAGTGTTGAAGACATGCACGCAAGAAGTTAGGACATCTTGGAAGGATTTTTGCCCTTAAAAAGGATCAGTACAAACACACTTTAGGGGAACAGCATTTTTTTAGTGTACTGCTTTTCAAGTAATTGTCTTAAGACTTGTACCATCACATCAGTTAGATCATATACACATTTTTTATTATATCACATGATAAATACCTGCTTGAGTTTAGTTCCATGCAAAAGGTTATCCATATTTGATCTTGGCTTTCTATTTATTGTTGAAACTAATTCTGATCATGATTTTTCAAGTCCATGCAGGGGTGCCTGGGTGGCTCAGTCAGTTGAGCATCAGACTCTTGATTTTGGCTCAGGTCATGATCTCATGGTTCATGAGAACAAGCCCCACATTGAACTCCACATCAAGCCCCACATCAGGCTCTGTGCTGACAGCGTGGAGCCTGCTTGGGATTTTCTCTTCTGTCTCTCTGTTCCTCCCTCTGCTCGTTCTCCCTCTCTCTTGCAAAATAAATAAATAAACTTTAAAAAAACGTTTTTCTCTCTCTACACCTGCCCCTCCCCTGCTTATGCTCTTTCTCTAAAACAAATAGACAAACTATTATAAAAAATAAAAAATCAGTGCATCTCACATTTTTACTAATATCAATTTTCTCTTCTTCTAGATTGAAAACCTTTGTGGTTTCATTTATTATGACCATCCATATTTTCATTTGGTCTATTACCCTCCCTCAAATTCTTGTATTAATAAATAAAACTTAAGTCTAAATTAATAAGACCAAATGTAATCAAATAATGTAAAAAAATTATGATAAAGTAGAAATAACTGAAAATTATTACAAGAATATTGAATATACCTATAAGAAATGTATGGCTTAAAATTATGTGTGTTGTATTTCATTGAGATAATATCTCATTAGAGGTTTTTTCTAATTTTAATATTTATAATAACCCTCCATTGAACATCTTTATAACTATGTATCTGGAAAAAAAGTTAATCTCTAGTATAAATTACTAACATAAAATTACAAATCCCAAAGGCATTTATAGTTTTAATTATCTTGATAAATAACTTTCTTCTTTTGTACCGATTTATTATTAGAAATAATATACTTTACAATTTCAGAGAACTATGGCAGACCAAGCAAATGTGTTAGTCTAACCTCCATCCTCAAAAGACACTATAAGAATTATGAATGATTAAAATGAGGATAAACCCATAAGTGTAAAAAGAATACAATGGATAGAAGTTAATATACCGGGGAAGCTCTATGCTTTTTGTAAAAGTAAAAGCAGATGGAATCATATTGGTAAATTTGAAGGAATATGTAACTCAAATTCCAGATTATGGTAGATCAGAAATACAAAGGGCAACTAAACTGTAGAGCCGAAACCTGAAAGGATATAGTAAGTCTAATATAGTAGGTATAATAAAACTTAAAATTCTTGGGCGCACCTAGGTGGCTCAGCTGGTTAAGTGCCGACTCTTGGTTTTGGCTCAGGTCATAATCTCATGGTTCTTGAGTTTGAGCCCTGCATTGGGCTCCATGCTGATAGCGCAGACCCTGCTTGGGATTCTCTGTCTCCCTCTCTATCTGCCCCTCCCCTGATTATCTCTCTCTAAAAATAAATGAATAACCATTTAAAAAAAGAAAAATAAAACTTAAAATTCTGGTGAAATGCAAGGTGAAGCCGTTTGTGTTTGCCTTACACACACATACACGCACACACAGAGTTGAATTGTCCATCCATCTCCAAAACAATTTAAACGAACACTTTAGAAAGAATTAACCTGTTAGACTGTATGGTATTTTTCCAGAAAAAAGTGCTTCTGATTCCGACTTTGTGGCACCTCTCATTTTAAAGATAGTTTCCCACCATTTAAGTACGAAGGAAAGTTTACCAGTCAACAAGTTCTGTACCATATATGAAATATTCTATTCAAGCAAGAATGCTAGTGGAAAAATTCTAGCCTGCATACCCCACAGTTGAAGAGACAAGATATGTAGAACTCTAACTTATCTAATATTTTATTCCTTAGCTGGAATGAAAAAAACAAGGATTAATTGATATGTAAAGAAAACCAGCAGAATTAAAGGGGAAAATCAGGTCAAGTACACAAAAATCTGACCAAAAGAGGAAACAGAGATCATACACAAAAGAATTTTTAAAAATTTAGTATCAGGGCCCCTGGGTGGCTTAGTCGGTTAAGCAACTGTGTCTTGGTGTTCGCTCAGGTCATGATCTCACAGTTCATGAGGTCAATCCCTGCATCAGTCTCTGTGCTGACAGCATGGAGCCTCATTGGGATTCCCTTTCTCCCTCTCTCTCTCTGTCCCTCCCCCAGGAGTGCTCTCTCTCAAAATAAACGTTAAAAAAATTAGTATCTTCAGAAGAGTTATAAATGATGTTCCTATGAAACAAGAGTCATAAACAGAATTGATTGAAAACTCAAACTGTGAGAAATTTGGGAAACTAAAAATATATTGACAAGTCAAAACTAAAAATTAAAAGTAGAAGATAAATTTGAATATTGAGAAATTTTGGCAATGAAAATGTATCAACAAATTAAAAATTAAAAAAAGAACCAGAAGATAAAGAAGTTATTTTTCCAGAACATATATGTGAAATCATAAAAAAGAAAGACCATAAAAAATAAATTGGTCAAGACTATCCATATAGAAAGGCCAAAATCCGATAAACAGGACTTTCAAAAGCAGAGAACTCATGAAAAAATTGAGGGAAAGTGCTAAGTAAGAAAATCTCCCAGAACTAAAGAGATACCTGTCTCTAGATTTAACAGTGTCCACTGACTGCTGATCCCAATAGATGAATAATGATTCAAAGGCACAGCATCAAGAAATTTCAGAAGATGAAGTACAAAAAGAACATTCCAATAGTACCCAGAGAAAGCTAAGAAAAAATATAATTATAAGGCAATTAATGTCATAATTACTTCATAGTTTTCAAACAGCAATTTTGGATACTCAAGAAAAGAGTAATAATTATTTCCAAATTCTGAGGCAATAATATTTTGAGCTTATAATTTTATATCCAGTCAAGCTTACCAATCAATGGAAAGAGCAAAATCAAACCACTTGAGAAACTCGAGAACTCAGAAAATGTACCTTCCATATACCACTATAGAGAAGGTAAGGTAACGATATTTACACAAAACAAACTTGGCAATCACAGAAGATGAATGAGGGATAAAACAAAATAGTGGATTTGAGTAAAATGCCTAAAGCAAATAAATCCTCTTTAGGCTGGTAATAACCAGGATAAATGAGAACAAAAAATTTCTTAGCTGGAAGGAAAATATCTTGCATATAAAGAATGGAATGGATTCTATTCAATGGACAAAATGTTTCCTGAGCTGGAATTTAGTGAAGAAGACATATCTTTCTTCTTTCAACAAGGCAATAAAGGGAGTTAGAGACCAAAGAAAACAAAACAAATCTTTTCCAGAATATAAGGTATGGATATAAGGCAAATTGAAATGTGCTATGTTCTGAAGGTACCAATGTTGTGTAAGAAAAATATTGATATTGACAATGTACAGTTCTTCCCTGAGTCGCATAGAGATTTTGCCATACACTACATGAAAGAAATGTAATACATGTGTACTACTTGGCTTTCCAGTGAAAAATGTCTGTCTGCATGATTACAATAATGCAAACAGTAGCTTCCAGCTTTTACAATCAATCTGTAGACAAACACAACAAAATGTGGTTTTAAGATACAAATAAAAATATATGCGATTTTGAAATATTTTAATTTTTTTTTTTAATTTTTTCACAGAGAGAGAGAGCGAGTAAGTGGGGAAGATGGGTAGAGGGAGAAAGAGAAAGGATCTTAAGCAGATTCCATGCTGAGCTTGGAATGGGGATTGATCCCACAACCCTGGGATCATGACCTGAGCAGGATTCAAGAAAAGGAAGCTCAACTGAATGAGCCATCAGGTGCCCCAGAAATATGATTTTAATTCTAATTAGAAGATGTTTAGATATAGAAGGTCAGAATGAGTCAAGAGTAAGATATAGTAAGATATATCAAGAGTCAAGAGTCAAGAGTCAAGTCAAGAGTAAGATATAGATTTTTATTTCATTTAGAAGATAGGAACTCAACATATTCAGAAGAGAACAGTAAGTAGAAGTATTATTATCTTACTGAAAGTTTTAAGGAGGCACTCTAAACATGTAAATAAACATGAAGTTTAAGAGGGGAGAAAATGCAGATGTAAGATTAGTGGGACTACATTTACTGATTGAATAATCTTAGCTGAAAACAGTGATATGTTCAAATGGATAGGGGTGCCTGGGTGGCTCAGTCGGTTAAGCGTCCAATTCAGGCTCAGATCATGATCTCACGGTTCATGAGTTTGAGCCTTGCATTGGGCCCAGCGTTGACAGCTCAGAGCCTAGAGCCTGCTTTGGATTCTTTGTCTCCCTCTCTCTGTGCCCCTCCCCTGTTCAAACTCTGTCTCTCTCTGTCTCTCAAAAATAAAGGTTAAAAAAAAAGGAGAAGAAGGATAAAAGCACGACAGTTAAAAGCAGTGAACAAATCAATATGAATATCAATGTGAAAATAATAGTTGGAAAAGCAGTTGCAGACCTCAAATTAGACCTTCTAGAAATTAAATGCTTTCACCCTTTGGACTCAGATAATACTGTGTGAGAAGCAAAAATCTCAACAGTCATGTTTCCTACCAAAAGAAACAAATTGAAATTAAACCCTCATGTTAGCCCACCATTTCAAAAATATTTTTTATGTGGGGAATGACTTTCCTGTTAATAAAAAAAGTAAGCCAACTGAATGAAGGAGAACCCTGAGTAATGTAAAATGACAAAATATCAGTTGACATAGGAGACTAGAGAAAGTTTCCTTATGCAACTTTCTTCATGACAAAGTACAGAATTCAGAAAGTCAGTGCTTAAGCGAAGGAGTTGAAAAGTGTTGCTAACTCAAATCCTGAAAGTGATAGGGTCTAGCAGAGACAGAGTAAGACACAGATTCCATGATGAGCTATGACAACTATCCCACCATTTCAAATGGAACACAAACTCAAAGTCAAAGACAACATTTTAGGCATTAATTTACCTTGTCTTCGATCATTCTGTGCACTTTGCGTGATGCAGAAGCAAAAACTATAAAGGTTCTTGACCTCAATTAACTATTAGGAAAGAGTATCTCAAACAGATGGGATTTCTAAAACAACCACTTGGTCAAATTCTGTATGGGAAAGACTACTACTTATTTAATTAATGATTAATTTACTCTGAATGATATTACTTGATGGTAAATATACATTAAGCATAATAAAGATAGATGGCCAAGATAACATTGTCGGAGAAATGTTCAATGTTCAACTTCTTTATTTTTCTGGGACTAACACTGCGAACTTGATACAGCCATAATGTGCTTTTATACTATTATGAGTGAAACTGATTTTGAGAGCTAATGAAATGGTCTCAATCAAATCTTAAGTATCTAAACAATGGCCTGTGCGACATTCTCCCACTTATGTTGATGTGATTAAGTGCAGATATTGAAAGTATTTTCTGCCCTATCTTTGCGTGACCCTGGAAATGCCAAAACCTCTTTTGCTTTTTCCTATTTAACTTGAAGAGTAATACTATTTAAAATGTTTTTTCGTATATTGCTTTTTTATACTATTAATGTTGAGTTCCATAGAATTGCAAACTTTTAAAACCGAACCTCATTAATTCATTTGCTCATAAACCTCCATTTCTGGCTCCCCAGACAAAAACGGAGCCATCCTAGGTCATGGCTTTGTTTTTAACCACTGGAAAGTAGTTCATTTTCCTACATTAGTGGGGTGGGCGATAGAAGAAGACAATGTCTCTTTGTCAGAGACTGGCAGAAAATATTTGCAAACCATACATCTGATAAAAAGAGAGAAGATTTGAATATGTAATACACATACTTTAAAAACTCTCACAACTGAAAACAATTCAATTGATACATGAGCAAAAAGTTGAACAGCCATGGAGGCTCTACAGACCACAAAAAAGAACAGTAAATATGCTCAACAACATTAGTCATTAATGGGTTACAAAATAAAATCAAAGGGATACCACGGCAACTCTACTAGGATGACAATGAAAAAGACTGAACACATCAAATGTTGGGAGGAATGTATATGAATACATTCCTTACATTGCAATTGTACAAATACTTTGGAGAATTTTTTTTAAAATATATACCAGCATATGATACAATCATTCCATTATTGAGGATCTACCCACAAAAAGTAAAGCATTTACCCATACAAATATCTGTCCAAGGTTGTTCATAGCACCTTTATTTGCAATGGCCAACAACGGGAATCAACTCAACTCTCCATCAACATTGAATGGATAAACTGTAATATATTCATATAATGGAAGAATACTCAGAATAAAACGGGGATGGATTATTGGTATGCCCTACAATATAAATTCATCCCAAAGTTATGCTAAATTAAAAAAGACCAAAAATACATGATATGTGAATTACAATATAACATTTTAGGGGTGCCTGGGTGATTCAGTCAGTTAAGCATCCAACTTTGGCTCAGGTTATGATCTCACGGTTGGTGAGTTCAAGCCCCGGTCAGGCTCTGTGCTGACACCTCAGAGACAGGAGCCTGCTTCAGATTCTGTGTCTCCCTCTCCCTGCGCCTTCCCCACTCACACTCTGTCTCTCACTCTCAAAAATAAACAAACATTTTAAAAGTTAAAAAAAATTACAATTCTAGGAAATGGAGACTAATACAATGACAAAAAGGAGATCAGTGTTTGCCTGAGGAAGAAGGGGAGGGAAGGGTGCTGAAGAGACAGTATTCCTTTTTATTTTTGATCGTTATGTCATCTTAACTGTAGTGATGATGTTACCCAAACTTATTAAATTCTACATTTTAAATACATGGAATTAATTACATGTCAGTTGTACTTAAACAATACTGCTAGCCATTATGAATAGTAATGCTTAACTGAATGACACCTGAGACTTACTTCAAAAGGCATCCAAAGAACAGATGTGTACCTGCACATGTGTGAGTTTGTAAAGAAAATCTAGAATATTAATTATGGAATTTATGTGGTTATAATATAATGACGCCTTACATTTTCCAACTTTTTCATGATATTATGTTGAGAAGTTCTATTTAACCATTTAAAAACATAAACCAGGAAAGATGATCTTCTGATGCTTTTACACTGAGCATAACAAGGATACTGAATCATGAAAATATTGCTCACAAATAAAACCAAAAAAATCCTCAGATGCGTATGAAAGCAATATAACTAAATAAAGCATCAGCGAATACAACCTAGGAAAAGTTTTAAATGACGGTTCATTCCCAAATAGAGTTAATTCTAGCAATGAGAGGATAGTTCCGTTTTTAGGGAATTGCTTAATATAATTAAATTTTAAGAAGTCATGTGACTGGGGGACCTGGGTGGCTCAGCTGGTTAAGCATCCGACTTCCACTCAGGCCATGGTCTCACAGTTCGTGGGTTTGAGCCCCGCGTCGGGCTCTGTGCTGTGCGGAGACTGCCTGGGATTCTCTCTCTCCCTCAAAATAAATAAATGAGCTTAAAAAAGATTTTTTAAAGTGTATGACTACACGTACGCTGAAAAGATATACTAGTACCACAGAATTGATAAAAAAACTTCCTTGACCTGTTACACCAAAAGCCAGCATTGTATTTAAAAGAGAAACGATACTTTTAACAAGGACAAAAAGAAACAAAAGATAAGAAAATATGTTGCACCACATAACTATTTAAATTTTTAGCACAAGTACAGGCAACACTATCAAAGAGGAAAACGTAATGATAGTCATAAAGACAAAATTCTAAAAATGGGGAAGAGTAAAAGTAAAATATTCTTTTTGTGTGTAGGGGACCCCATCATATGCCCGGAAAACTCCACAAAATATCTAAAAGCTACTCTGCAGAATAAAGAATTTGGTTAGATTATATGATACAATAATAACAGAGAATAAATCACTTAATATGTATGATATTGATAAATCAGGAGATACAATGAAAGATATTATTCAGGGATATGGTAAGTAAGAAGTAAGAAGAGTTGGATGCTTAACTGACTGGGCCACCCAGGAACCTATAACTTCAACTTTTAACATTAAATTTAGTGCCAGTTTTCCCAATTTAAATGATACATTTAATAAAATCTTTTAATTTTTTAAGTTTTGTAAAAATTTAGTTTGATAGAGAGTGCACAAGTGGGGGAGGAACAGAAAGAGAGTCAGAGAGAGAGAATCCCAAGCAGGCTCCACACTGTCAGCATAGAGCCCCAGGCAAGGGCTCGAACTCACAAACCCCAAGACCATGGCCTGAGCCAAAAATCAAGAATCAGATGCTTAACCGATTGAGCCACCCAGGCACCACAATATATTTAATAAAATCTTAATAAAAGAACATGTCCTAAGATTATAAAAAGGTGATTTTAAACGTAATATGTAAATATCCAGGAACATTCTATTTTTTTTTTAATTTTTTTTCAACGTTTATTTATTTTTGGGACAGAGAGAGACAGAGCATGAACGGGGGAGGGGCAGAGAGAGAGGGAGACACAGAATCGGAAACAGGCTCCAGGCTCTGAGCCATCAGCCCAGAGCCCGACGCGGGGCTCGGACTCACGGACCGCGAGATCGTGACCTGGCTGAAGTCGGACGCTTAACCGACTGCGCCACCCAGGCGCCCCATATCCAGGAACATTCTAAAACACAAGAGTAATAAGGAGGGATTCTCCTATCATATATCAAAACATACCATAAATCTTAAGTCATTAAAACATTATAGTATTATTTCATGAATGTATACACTATCAATGAATTGAAAAATCCAGAAGTAGACTTTATATATGACAAAGGTGGCATTTTACATCTTTAAGTCAGTGGGGAAAAGACAGAATCTTTAGTAAATGATACTGGGACCAAGGGAAAGAAATCTAGAAAAACGAATTCAATCTATACCTCTGTATCTGCAAACTCTACACTTGGATAAACTCCAAATATATCAATGACTTAAATAATGAAAGATGAGAGAAGTATGTTATCACTTCATAGTTAAATAGAATTATCTCACCATGCCACAAAGTCCGGAAGTCCTACACTGTTTTAAAAAGTTAAATCAAGGGGCGCCTGGGTGGCTCAGTCGGTTGAGCGTCCGACTTCAGCTCAGGTCACGATCTCGCGGTCCGTGAGTTCGAGCCCCGCATTGGGCTCTGGGCTGATGTCTCAGAGCCTGGAGCCTGCTTCTGATTCTGTGTCTCCCTCTCTCTCTGACCCTCCCCCGTTCATGCTCTGTCTCTCTCTGTCTCAAAAATAAATAAATGTTAAAAAAAATTTTTTTTTAAAATAAAAAGTTAAATCAATACATCTTAAAATATTTCTGCATACAACACACACACACACACACACACACACACACACACACACAAAGATGAAAGAGAACTGATAAACTGCGTGGTAATATTTGCAATTCATATCACACATGAAAATTCCAAATTTCATGAATATCAGTGAGAAAAAAAAAGAGAAAGAGCCAAATTAAAAACTGGGTAAGTGGTATAAAAGTGGTTTTAACGATATTAAATGATTTTTAAATAAGATAGATGCAAATTCAAGCTGCACTTAGATACAATTTTCCCCAATCACACTGGCAAAAATATAAAATTTGAATCACACGTTACATTGGTAAAGCAGTTCAGAAAGAAATTTGTACATTAATGGAGATAGTGTAAATTGTTCAACCCTTATGTCAATATTTCTCAAAAACTGCAATGAATATACAGTTTTCTCCAGCTATTTCACTTCTAGGAATTTGTCCCACAGATATCATTCTGCATATGGAAAATGTCCTGTGCACAAGATTATTCAGTTAAGAACTTTTATAATAGCAAAAGTTTGGAAACAAATGTATGCCAATAACCAACTGTTTACAAATGTCAGGCATATCCATATTACGGAATGCTACTTAAATAAAAATGAAGATCAACTTGGAATAAATTGCTTTGGAATTAGCAGCACCTTAAGTGTAACATCAAAGTGAAAATATATTTTACAAGTGTTTCTGTTTGTAAAGAGGGAATAGAATATAAAGTTGTACTGGTATAAAAATATCCAGAAGGGTAAACAGTAACAATAGTTTCCTATAAGGAATTATACAAATTAAATACACCAGTAATAAAGAAGTGAGGGCATCTTACAATGCATTTCTTTTTACTCTTGTTTTAATGGAAACACTCGGCCATGTAAATGTACTGTTTAATCAAAAAATAAACATGTTAAACTAATCCCTTAAAATTCCAGTGATGAGAACTTCTGGTTACAATTCTGATGTGCGAAAAGCAATTCATTGATTGTTCTTGGACGCCTCAGAAAACTGAGGTCACAAGGCAGAGTGGCACTGAAATTTAAAAAGACACATGGGGCGCCTGGGTGGCTCAGTCGGTTCAGTGTCCAACTCTTGATTTCGGCTCAGGTCACGGTCTCACGGTCCGTGGGTTCAAGTCCCTCATCGGGCTCTACGCTGACTACGGAGCCTGCTTGGGATTCTCTCTCTCCCTGCCCTTCTCCTGATCACCCACTCACGTGCTCTCTGTCTCTCGCACGCTCAAGAATAAATGAAAACAATTTTTTTTTTGAAAAAAATTAAAAAAATAAAAAAGGCAGATGAATCCAGCGAATCACAACAGAGATCTGTGTTCCTGAAACAGAAGCGACTGGAACCAAAAACTGGTGGGAACATGTAAATGACAATTTCGATGAATTGCTGGGGTCTGAGTGTGGACCAGCATGAACGTGAGAAATTCCTAGAACTGCAGTCTTAGGGGCCCCCTAACCTTCCTGGATTTGTATCTACAGGGCCCCGACCAGTATCTCATGGTGAAGAACCAAGAAAGACTTCTTGTGGCTCGGACAGAGGGAAAGGAAAATGTTTGAAATATTCCCAGGACATCCTCCATAACAGAATTTTAAGCTTGGGAGAAAAGAATTTACCAGAACCTTATCCCACTCGAGGGAAGAACCTTCTTCCTCTCCCTCTCACACTAGCCTCCTTTAGCCTTCTTGTCTTACTTAAGGCAAGGAGGGCCCCCCCCCAAACACCACCAAAATAAGATTGTGAAAAGTATATCCCACCAACACAAGCCCCATGAAATACTAAGGTTTAACTGGAAAATTAAGTATAGAATGTTCCCGCTCTCCCACACCCTACTGACACACCAGCACAGCAAGTGTTTTATAGCTGAAAGAGGTGCAAAATGCAGACCGTCTGAGGGGTGCTTAGGGAGGCCCAAAGCAATAGAGAAAAAAGGGGGTACAAGAGGAATTTGGCGCTTCCGGCACCAAGAGCCACAGCAAACGTTAAACACAGCCTGACTCCTGGCCAGATTCATATAAACTCTCGCACGGAGGCCCCATTTACTTCAGTTTCTATTACCTGATACCTAATGTCCAGGTTTTGACAACAAATGCAAGCTATGCCAAAGGCAAGAAAAAGTACAGTCTGAGAAAAAAATTATTATAACCGGACTCGATAGATGACACAGATGCTGGAATTATCAGACAGAATTTAAGATAACTATGATCGTGGTGTCTGGGTGGCTCCATCGGTTAAGCGTCCGACTTCGGCTCAGGTCATGATTTCGCAGTTCATGAGTTCGAGCCCCCATGTCAGGCTCTGTGCTGACAGCTCAGAGCCTGGAGCCTGCTTTGGCTTCTGTGTCTCCTTCTCTCTCTGCCCCTCCCCCATTCACTTTTTGTCCCTCAATCTCTCTCTCTCTCTCTCAAATAAACATTAAAAAAAACTGTTTAAATAACTATGATTCATGTTAAGAGCTCTAAATGAAAGAAGAAACAATATACAAGAATACACGGTAATGTAAGGGCAGAAGAGGGAACTCTAATCAAGAATCAAAGGGAAATTTTAAACATCAAAACCATCAGTAAACTTGACATGGCCAAGGATAAAAACCAGTGAGAAACACTCCCCAATTCCTTACATGAGGTTTTGTCCAGGGATTTCCTTCCCAAGAATATAGCCTGGAAAGGTAGTACAAAGAACAGTTTTACAGTGGAGAAACCCGAAAGCAGTCAAGATGCCCTTCCATAGAGGAGCAAATAAATCAAGGTACATTCAGGCAGTGGAACATTATTACCTGGTACTAAAAAGAAATGAGCCATCAAGCTGTAAGAAGGCACACAAGAACCCTAAATGCTTATCACTAAGTAAGAGAATCCAGTCTGAAAAGCCTACATACCATCTTATCCCAACCATGTGACATTCTGAAAAGGACAAAACGATGAAGATCGTGTACAGATCAAGGTGGAGTCACTCATGTCAAGCAATGACCAAGCAGCGAAGGGCACTGCGGCTAAGACCAGACCCAGCTGATGACGCACTCAGAACGGACAGCCAGCAGACGCAGAGGGAGTCTGCAAAGGCTCACGACTAATTAAATCCCCTTAAAAAGGGAGGATTTTTTGCAGCAAACTGTCAGACCCTTCAGACACTGACCCCTCTTTCTGAGCACTTCAAAGAGGCAGCTGCTGTTCCCAAAGGCTCTGCCCAGTTGATCTCTGAGCAGAACAGAGATCCTTCACTATCTGGACATAATAAGCGAGAGGTGCGGAGAAGTGACCCCGCCCGGACTGAGGCCTTGTCTCGAACTGCATGCTCCCAGACTGACTGACTTCGCATCTGGTCCCTTAACTGCCTGCCCTCTTTCATCTCATTTGTTGCAGGACTTGTCTCGTGCTTCGCTTTGTGTGATACATAAGAAGCCACGTTAAGCAGGTGGTGAAAGGTCATTGGGTTTGGAATCCTGAATCTGCTTCATGTTCGCCTTGTTTTATGACCGAATGCAGCTCAACTTGTAGAAGGACACGACTCACCTGTGCGCCTTCATAGCGTGCTTGGGGGAGGAGATGAGTTGGCAAAGCACAGAGAATTTTAGGGCAGTGAAAATCCTCTGTATGATACCATGACGATGGATACACTTATTGTGTTTTTGTCCAAACCCATAATGTACACCAGCCACCAATGTAGGTTCATCAACTGCAACAAATGTAGCACTCTGTTGAGGGGGGTTGATAATAAGGGAGCTACATGCATCTGTGGGGGCAGAGAGAGTGTAGGAAATTTCTGTACTTACCCATTAATTTTGCCGTGAATCTACGCAATCTACATGAATGAACGCAACCTTGATCTATGGCCTTGGGCCATTATGGTGTGTCAATGTAGGCTTATCCTTGGTAAAAAACATCATTCCTGTGAATGATGTTGGTAATGGGGGAGGCCCCAGGGAGCAACAAAGGGTATACGGGAAATCTTGTACCTTTATCTCAATTTTGTTGTAAACCTGGAACTGCCTTGAAAAGTTTTTCTTTTTTACAAAGAACTTCTAGCATAAGACTAAAAAAAAAAAAAAAAAAAAAAAAAAAACATTTAAGAGAAGAAAGTAATAAAACTGTGAGAAAAATTCCTATTTTTGGAGTTGATAGTTCATTTGGGAAAGGGAAGATTTTAATATCCTGGATCAATATTTAATATAAATCTTAATGCATCAAAATTCGGAAAGGATAAGAAGGCATTAGCCAGTCAAAAATCCGTGAGAAAACCAGAACCCACAGAAGTACAAGGAGTACCAACGCCATTTTTACCTTGAACCAGGCACAATTAAACTTTAGGTTTGATGGCTTTATGAGGCAAGTAAGACAGAAATTAAAACTACCTTTTCCCAAAGATGTAGTTGTTGTTGTTGTTGTTGTTGTTGTTGTTGTTGTTGTTGTTGTTGAAGATCAGGAGATGAGTCCTTCATTGTTTGGTTGAACCCCAGGTAAGTTCCTCAGGTGGTTACAAAGAAAACTGAGTTGTTACTGAGCCAGAAAAACAACTTCCTGGAGACATTGTAATTATAAGGTGGTCCTTGCAAATCAGCCTCTTGAGGTCAGACCTGCATTCCCAACACCTGGGTGGTCTAAACAGCCTCAACATGTTTACCAAAGAGCTAAAAGAACCAGTCATGGTCCAATAGTAACATGGAGATAGTAATAGATAGTTATATGTCTCTCTGAGAAAATTACAGAATAAACAAACAAAAATTAGAAAAAGATTTATGTGGTCTGGAAAACACACTTAATTCATTAAATTCCTTCTCAGGAGGATGGCCTTTCAGAGAAGCCAATTGGATGATTCCAGGCAGAGAAGTTGTGCGGAACAGGTAACAGCTGAAACAACAGAGGTGCTAGAAAGACTTCAGACCAAGATTATAGATCAATAATGCTTAATAGGCTTTATGTGCTATATCTTTAAATACTGCATCTTCCACCATTTTTGTTTACTACTTAAGGACTCTGGTAACGTGCGATTTCAATTTTAAACCCTGTCCCATCTATTATTCTTTTTAAAATTTATATCTTTTTTTGTCTTCCATGCATTAATCTGAGTATTTTCTTCTGATCTTTTTTCCAATTTACTCATTTTCTCTTCAAATGTGCCTGATCTACTATTGAAACCATCCTTGAACTATTAATTTTATTTTCCATTATAGAAATCATATCTGATATTTTATATTTTTAATTTCTCTGGTGAAAGTCTCCATCATGCCATTTAATGCCTTGGATATATTAAATATAGTGGTTTTAAATGATTACTGATAACTCCAATGTAAGGGTCCTCTACACTTCTATTTCATTATGGATTTTTTTTCTTCTGCATTTCTATTTTATTTCAATGCCTACTTAGGTTTAATTGACAGACAACCCCATTTTATGAAAAAAAATAGACTCCTTTGAGGCTCTGGATGATGTTATTGTCCCCCAGATGGGGTGTAATTTCATTTTTGCAGATGATACTGCTAGGAACAGATGAATTTAATTAATTCAGAAATTAAGCTGATAAGAAACAAGGCTTCGGTTCTTAGAATGTGGGTTTGCTTCTGGTGCATCCCATGAGATAGCCCTGTAGGGTCACGACTGGAAGCACAGATTTTTTTTTTTCTGATGAAGCTATAAGTTTCTTCTTATCAGATTTTTTCTTATCAAGCTATAAACTCCTATGGTTGTTACCTTTTCCTTGTAAAATTACTGAGTTCAGTTTAGTATCTCGTCTTTTCCCTGCGGCTTTCAGCTAGTCCCTCAGACGTGATTATTTTATTTTTAAGTTTATTTATTTATTTTGAGAGAGAAGGAGCCCGGGAGTGGTAGAGAGAAAGGGAGATAGACTCCCAAGCAAACTTCTTACTGTCCATGCAGAGCCCAACGCAGGGCTCGAACTCACAAACCATGAGATCATGACCTGAGCTGAAACCAAGAGTGACACACTTAACTGATGGAACCACCTGGGAGCCCCTCAGACATGATGCTTTTAATTTTGTTTAATGTTTATTTATTTTTAAGAGAGAGGGACAGAGCATGAGTACGGGAGGGAAAGAGAGAGAGGGAGGCACAGAACCTGAAGCAGGCTCCAGGCTCTGAGCTGTCAGCTCAGGGCCCGACGCGGGGCTCCAACTCACGAACTGCGAGATCATGACCTGAGCCAAAGTCGGAGGCTTAACCAACTGATCCACCCAGGTGCCCCATGATGCTTTTTTTTTTTTTCAACGTTTATTTATTTTTGGGACAGAGAGAGACACAGCATGAACGGGGGAGGGGCAGAGAGAGAGGGAGACACAGAATCGGAAACAGGCTCCAGGCTCTGAGCCATCAGCCCAGAGCCCGACGCGGGGCTCGAACTCACGGACCGCGAGATCGTGACCTGGCTGAAGTCGGACGCTTAACCGACTGCGCCACCCAGGCGCCCCCCCCCCCCCCATGATGCTTTTAAATCGTAGAACATCTAGCGGGGAAAATTGGCATCAAACATGGTGTTCATCTCTCTGGAATTCTCTTTTATCCGTACTCTTGGCCTTGAAACTCCTCCAATGTCTTTAAATAGATACTCTTTATTATATATTTTTTTCTGCTATTTCAGTTGCTCACACTGAGCAGGTTTGTGCTAAATTGGCTAGTCTCTCATTGCTGGAAGGGTAACCCTTCAGGAGATTTCTTTTAACATCGGCTGCCAAAGGTTTGTGCAAATATTTCACCCATAGTTCATTGATAAGAATTTAGGCACATGACCCCATATCGCTGCCTTCGAAGCTGGAAAATATAGACTACCATTGACAGATACACTCCCAGACAATGAAATAAATATCGAGGGGCAATTAGGCTCTAGTATATGCATTATACAATTTTCTTATCCGTTTTGTTCATTTTCTTAGTAAAACATTGAGTCCTGTGTGCCTAGAATATTCTGGTACAGTGTAGGTACTTAAATATTTGTGATGTGTGAATGGCCTTTCTAAGCATATTGCTAAACGGCAAAAACTATATGTCTTCAGTGTTTTGGAGAGCAGTTTTCCACAATTTTAATAATGTTACAATATCAATGTGTCATTATTAGATAATAAAAATACTTTAACAATAGAAGCATCAACACTCAATAACAAAGCCAATGAAATAGAGAAAAATAACATGTCACCTATTTTTTTTTCCAAGACAAAACACTTGTACTTGCAAGCAACCTTTTTCAAAATATAATTGCCAGACCTACTAACTCCATTGTTCGTTCCCCTTTGGACATACTTACTCTCGAGCGTTACTCTTTCCTAAATGTAATACTCCAAAATAAACACAACGCAAAACAAATGATCTGATCAGTGTTCAGGTTTAATGAAAGATAAAGTCCCTTTGGCTCATGCATTCAGCATATTCTTGATCCATGCTACTATCAAAAAATTGAGGTAGCAAAAATTTCGCCTGAAGATATAAAACCAAGAAAACATGTAAGGAACTGTTAACGAATAATTAACTACTCCTGAGATTCAGGGTAGAGGAACACGACAAACACAAAATGTTATAAATGTATTCTATAGGGATGAAAAAATGAGCTATCCAAAGATAAAATGGAAATCAAATCTATACTTTCAAACATTCAGTAAGATAGTACTGTGGGCAACCATCCTTGAGAATTTGTCACAGAACAATAGATTTTCAGGCAGACCTTCTTGGGTGGTTGCACCAAAGCCTTGCATCATTAACTAAGAAGTACTCTCCAGGATCCACATGTGTATTGCAATGTAACTTTTACTCTGAAACGAAAACAAAACAAAACAAAACAAAACAAAAATCACAAAAAAAGCTTTCTTCACGTTCAGCAGCTATCATAGTTCTAGAAATTATTAGCTATAAACATTATTTCCTTTAAATTGTAGAAATTAGAAGCACCTATGGCACAGTTGATAAAATTGCAATGAACTTTGACCACGACTCATATAGTCAGTCTCCATATCCGATACCTTGTGTAGGTCTCTGGTTCCTTATCAATTTGTTATGAGAATTTTAAGCCAAAAGTACAAAATGTGACCAATATCATCATCATCATCATCATCATCATCATCATCATCATCATCCCAAAGTTTTGTGGTCAGTATCTGGATTGACTATTGCTGCTACTGATATTGGGAATTACCAGATATGGTAGGTTAAAAAGATGATGTCCACATCCTGATCCTGGAAACTGTGAATATGTCATGTTACAAAACAAAAGGGAGTTAAGGCTGCAGGTGGGATGAAGTTCACCAATCCACTGAACTTAAGATACGGAAATTATCCAAGTGGCCCCAATGTAATCACATGAGTTCTTAAAAGCAGAAGGTGGGGGAGTAGCAGAGAGAGGCACCTTGACAGGAACTCTATCGCCTTGTCTGCTTTTGAAGATGCAGAGAGGCGACGCTGAGCCAAGGCACTGTGGTGGCTTCTAGAAGCTGGGAATGGCTCTCGGCTGAGAGAGAGCCAACAACCTCTGTTAGGGACCTCTGTTCTGTGGCCACAAAGAACAAAATTCTACTAACATCTCAAATAAGCACAGAAACTAACCCTTCCTTGGAACCTCCTGAGAAAAACACTCTGGGCTCCCCATTTTGGGCTTACTGGAGCCACACCAAGTTTCTGACCACCAGAACTGTAAGAGAGGAAATTTGTTGTGTTTAAATTGTTCAGTCTGTCGAAATTTGCTACTGTTGCAATGGGGAACTAGCCAAAGCTTACGGACCCCATCTCAGGCAAGGGTAAAAAATACCTATTCCAAATAAGCCGTAAATGAGCTGAAAACACGCACGTGCACACACCTGCTGAACACGAGAAATCCTTGTGATTACTGGTCCACTTCATCTTAACTTTAATGTCCCTCATGAAAACCTTGGGAGTAAAAGTAATTTAAATTTAGAATAGAAAATACCTCTGGGGCTTTCTATTTATCGAAATAGAGTAAACACTAATATTCTCTCATTTCAACTTAATAGCGGTCTTCAAGTGATTGCCGTATTAGTTTAACCTTTATTAGGTCATTTTCAAAGATCTTGGGAAATGCATGCTCTTATACAATTCAAACTCTCACTATCTTCTACTTTATTGTACTTAAATGAAACCAATATTTGATTGTAAGGTTCTTAATCTTTAAAATAAAGCAATCTGTTACTGTAGGCTTTATATGGCATGCTTTAATGTTTTCTGTATTGCTCCTGTCCCAGTTTTTAGGTCAAAGACAGAATTATAACTACCTGAAGGCTAGAAAGATTATTGTTGACACAAGACCCCAGAATAACTTACTGCGATCATAAAAATCATAAAATGATACCCTGTGCAGGTATCATTGGGAAAAAACAAACTATGTCGACGGTAAACTTATCCCATTATTTTTATAAACTAAAATCATAGACATGAAAATAAAGCTAATGCCATTTTTTGAGTGTGCGTGAATTTTTGTCCTTACGTTGTTCTTTCACAAATTGTAACACTCTTACGAGTGAAGAACCTCTCAGAACACAATCTGTGAGGCAGATTGGGTAAAGTGGTACTCTGAATAAGCACCGTGAAGCACCCATCTGGTACCTTACAATATGCACACAGGGAGGCTCGCATATAATGGGGATGTACGTTTCTTTCTTTCTTTTTTAATTTTTAATTTTCTACAGCAAGAGAGACCAAGCACAAGCAAGGGAGGGCAGAGAGAGAGGGAGACACAGAATCCAAAGCAGACTCCAGGCTCTGAGCTTGTCCGCATAGAGCCCGACGTGGGGCCTGAACTCAGGAACCGCAAGATCATGACCTGAGCCGAAGTCGGACGTTCAACCGACTGAGCCACCCAGGGGCCCCGGGGATGTGGGTTTCTTGACAGATTCCTTTCACAGCCATTTTCTGAACGATCTCATAACAAAACGTGCTGTGCCTAATTTTTGTTATAGTACACATAATTATTCATAGAATGTATCATGCTCTAGTTCTATGGTATTCCAGAATCCATTGTCGTGATCAGAAACAGCCACTTGAAGACAAAGGGTCTTCGCTGGGAAGTCAAGGTCAACTTAACCGACTGGACTCTATCTTTATTTATTTTTTAATATGAAATTTATTGTCAAATTGGTTTCCATACAACACCCAGTACTCAGGGAAAAAAAAAAAAAAAAAGGGCTAGAGAGGGAGGGAGCCAAAATGTAAGAGACTCTTAAGGACTCTATCTTTATTAAGATACAATTAATGCAAGTACCTCATCAGGTACATTTTGTAGCAAGCCTCACAAGTAAATCCTAGCGTCCTAACTCAAAAGTTGTCAAACTATGGCCGAGAGGCCGAATCCAACTGGCTGCCCATTTTCATAAATAAAGTTCAACCTGAACACAGCCATGAATGTTCTTTTACATATTGTTTATGGCCGTTTATTGCTTGTGGCTTATTATTTACACTACTGTGAAAGTTGAGTAGTTGTGACAGAAATTACATGGCCCACAAAGCCTGAAATATTTACTCTCTGGCCTTTTATAGAAGAAAAAATGCTGACCGCTGATATAACTGAAGGTAACTTTTGCAGGTAAATAAACAATATCAACAAAATATTAATATTATATTTTTACCACGTAAAATATGATAGAAAAGGGGTGTCAAGCTTTACCTATGAGATAAAGGGAATTTTCCTAGAGGAGATGATACTTCAGTTGAGTCTAAGGTATAAGCCGGAGTCTACTTGGTGAATAAGAGGGGATAGGGCAGAGTGCATCACACATGAAAATGCATAGAAATGTGGTATGTATACACAATAGAGCACTATTCAGCCTTAAAACAAGACAGAGTTTCTGCCATTTGCAACAACATGGATGAACTTGGAGGACATTATGCAAAATGAAATAAGCCAAACACTTACTTGCGGAATCTTGTGGAATCTATAAAAGGGCAAATACTTTGAAGCAAGAGTGAAAAGTGGTTACGAGGGGTGGCGAGGTGGGAAAAATGGGGAGATGTTGATCAAAAGGAATAAAGTGGCAGTTATATAGGATGAATAAGTCTAGGCATCTAATGAACAGCACGATGACTATAGTCAATAACACCTTACCAAATACTGGAAATTTCTTAAGAAAGTAGATCTCAGGTGTTACCATCACACGCAGAAAAAAATGATAATAAGGAGACAGTATGTTAATTAGCTTCACTGTACTAATTATTTCACTGTACATATGTATATCCAAGCATCATGTGGTACACTTTAAAAATACAATTTTTATTTTAAAAATGACAAAATAGTTCCCTGTTATGAGTGATGTTGAGCATCTTGACACGTGTCTGTTAGCCATCTGGATGTCTTCTTTGGTAAAATATCTATTCATGTCTTCTGCCCATTTCTTTTTTTTTTTAATTTTTTTAAAGAAAATTTTTTTAATGTTTATTTATTTTTGAGACATAGAGAGGGGGGGAGGGGCAGAGAAAGAGGGAGACACTGAATCCGAAGCAGGTTCCAGACTCTGAGCTGTCAGTACAGAGCCTGATGTGGGGCTCGAACCCGTGAACTGAAAGATCATGACCTGAGCGGAAGTCGGATACTTAACTGACTGAGCCCCCCAGGCGCCCCAGTCTTCTGCCCATTTCTTAACTGAATTATTTGCTTTTTAGGTGTTGAGTTTGATGAGCTCTTTACAGATTTTGGATACTAACCCTTTATCAGAATTTCATTTGCAAATATCTTCTCCCATTACAAAAGTTGCCTTTTAGTTTTGCTGGTTGTTTCCTCTGCTGTGCCAAAGACTTTTATCTTGATAAAGCCCCAATAGTAATAAATAATCTTTAAAGGACATAGCATTCCCGTATTCATAGCAGCATTGTTTACAGTAGCCAAGACACGGAAACAACCTCAGTGTCCGATGAAGGATGAACAGATAAAAAGTTGTGATATATATAGTATATGTAAAATAATATTGTTCAGCCCCACCCCCCCAAAGAAGGAAATCCTGCCATTTGTAAAAACATGGATGGACCTGCTCAGACACAATCCTGGGGCACCTGGGTGACTCAGTCAGTTAAGTGTCCTACTCTTGGTTGTGGCTCAGGTCATGATCTTGCAGTTCATGGGTTCAGGCCCCACATAGGGCTCTGCCTAGAATTCTCTCATTCTCCTTTTGTCTCTGTCCCTCCTCTTCCCACCTTCTCTGTCTCTCTCTCAAAAAAAAACAAACTTAAAAAAAAAAGTTTAAGCAATCAATAAAACTCTTAGAAGACAACACAGGAGAATAAGTTTATAGCCTTGAAAGAGGGAAGGCTTTCTTAAACAAGACACAAAATAACACTAATAATAATAAAAAGCATTAAAACATTAATCTAATTAAAATTAAGAAATTTATTCCTAAGAGGACATTATGAAGTAAGTAAAACTATGAGTCTCAAATATGGAAAAATATATATATATATATATATATATATATATATATATATATATATATATATACAACAAAAGATGTATATTGAGGGTAAAAAATGTTTACAAATCAAAAGATAAAATACATTATTTCTATGCCCTAATTAAAAAAATGGACAGAAAAACATGATTAGACATTTCACAAAAGAAGAAATCCTTGGCTTGGAAAACTAGATATTCCTTCACACATTTTACATTGACAGATAAACATATTCATTATGAATATAGTTACCAATGATGTGCTTTGGGCATAAGTGTTGACATTTAGAAACAGAACTGTGACATCGGTCTTTCAAATGTATCAACTAGCTTTTAAATTCCATAATGATTTGATACCCTTCATCCACCATTTTTAAAAACTATATTAAAAAAACTATTCTCTAACCACAACAAATTATATAAACAAAAATAAACAAACAAAACATGCCATAGTAAGACAATTTATGAGAGCTCTGTCTATAATAACCCTGAATAAGAAACAACCCACTATATCCTTCAAGAGGAAGGAAAATATACACACATCATTCACTACATACAGTAGAATAGAATACAGTATAGTATTGACAATAGAATGCAGTTACGGTTACTTTTTTAATGTTTATTTATTTTTGAGAGAGCGTGTGTGTAAGCAGGGAGGGGAAGCAAGAGAGGGAGACACAGAATCCGAAGCAGGCTCCAGGCTCTGAGCTGTCAGCACAGAGCCCAATGTGGGGCTTGAACACACGAACTGTGAGATCATGACCCAAGCCGAAGTCGGAAGCTTAACTGACTGAGCCACCCAGGCACCCCTGGAATATTATGATTTAAGTCATACTTTCTATAGACTTAGTTGAAGTATTTAACTTGTACTGCTCAAATTACTGTTTTTAGCTAATTTTGTGTAGGTAATATTTGCACATGATAGGACATGTAAACTATAAAAATGTGTGATGCGAAAAGTAAGTCTTCTAAAATCTGCACCAATCAGATTTCCCTTCCAAGAGTCACTATTAAAATGGTCTATGCATATATAAATACATATATGAATGTTGTTCACACATTCATATAGAGTGAAATATACACACTGCCCTGCAACTTGCTATTTTCAGTTCACAGTAACCAACATATGTACAGCTGCCTCATGGCTTCTAAAGAGCGGTGTATTGCTTTTATGTTTGTGTATTGTAGTTTTTCAAATACGTAGGGTGATGAGATTACTGAAGTATCGTATCAGGTAAAAAAGCAAAACATAGAAATAAGAGAGAATTCTAGGAACTATTTTAATTGCCAAAAAATTAAAAGAGATAATGCAATATGAAACAGAAGATCTCTTTCAAAATAAAAACAATACTACTAACAATATATGGCAGAGCTTTTTTATCAGAAGAGGGAAAAGCAGAAGCAATGAGAATGCGGTGTGTGCTGAACACTTAGGAAGTGGCAGAGACGCTGAAAAAAAAGTCTCTGTTTCTCCAAGCCCCCCAGTAAGCACATAAGAGTCACTGCCCAATGGTGGAAGAATTTAAACACTGCAGCACTGAAGATAGCTATAGCAACAACAACAAACGACTCCAAACCAGACAAACTAATGTCTAGATTGGCTCAATTCATCATAGTAACAGCCTGAGGGAAGAAGGGAGCGTCCATTGCCAGGCAAAACTATCATACCTCACGTTCTATTGTTCTCATGCACGTGATGTTGAGCATAAAGTAAAAAACCGTAAGACACAAGAAAGAGAATAAAGCATGTTTAGATGTGGTTCTGCTGACGGCTGTCAAGACATAAAGGAATTCACAGAACTAGCGCCAGAAATGGCCCCAGTGATGGAACAACTAAACTGGGATTGTAAATAATTATGACTGTTTAAAGGCTATAGTGCAAAAGGTGGACAATGTCCATGAACAGATGAAAAATTTGAGAGCACGGATGGAAACTATTTTCTACAAGTCAGCTACATACGCTACCAATAAAAAAAAAAAAAAAAAAACATGATATCATGGATGAAGGATTCTTTTGATGGGCCCTTCTGCAGAATGAAAACCACTAGGTAAAGAACTAGTGAACTTGAACAATGAAAATCAGATATTACACAAACTAAAACACAAAGAAAAAAAATAAAAGCAAAACAAACAAGCAAGAAAACCAAAAGCAAAATAGAACAGAAAGGAGTTGTGGGACAATATTAAAGTATCCAGTACCCACATTGGGCTCTGTCCTCATGGTTTGGAGCCTGCTTGGGATTCTCTCTCTCTCCTCTCTCTCTGTGTCTCCTGTGTGCTCTCCTCTCTTGAAATAAATCAAATCAGTTTTTTTTAAAAAGTATCCAATACCTATGCATTTGGAGCCCCAAAGGTAAAGAGAGAGGAAACAGAAGAAGAAATATTTGAAGACCTTATTATGGACAAGAATTTTCCAAAATTAATGATGGACAAGAAACCAGAGATGCAAAAAACTTGGATACACCGTACAGAAAAAGTACAATGAAAACATAGCTATACCTATATGTAAACAAATACCTTACCTAGCACCATATGTAAAACTTAATTTTAAATGGACCACAGAGTTAAATGTAAGTGCTCACTATACAGCTTCCAGAAGAAAAAGTAGGAAAAATCTTTATAACCTCCAGATAAGCAAATATTTTTATGAATGATAAAAAGAAAAGCATAAAACATAAAAGAAAACCATGATGAATTCAACTATATCATAATTTTGAAATTCTGCTCCTTAAAAGACATTCAAGTCAATAAAAGATAAAACTCAGGCCGGGAAAAAATTTTTGCAAATGACATTTTTTTCGGAAAAACTTATAACCAGCATACAGAGAACCTTTAAAATGTAATAAAACGAAGTCATCAGCCCAATTTCAACAGTGAAAAAAAATAAAATAAACATCATTTCACTGAAAGAAGTTATACAGGTAACAAATGTGCACGTGAAAAACGCGTAGCATTATTAACCACAACCGCAATGCTAATTGAAATACAGGGTCTACTCTACACAGAGTAGATTAGCTGGCATTAAAAAGACTGTCAGTACTATTTTCTCACAAGCACGTGGAGAAATTGACACTTTCATACCCTGCTGATAGAAATTCACAACGGCACAGTAAGTTTGGAAACAAACTTGGCAGGTTCTTGTATATTGAGATCTCTTCGACCATGTGCTATCACACATGCTACCGTAGTTAGTTCATTCCTAGAAATTTATCCCAAAGAGGAAAAGCACACATTCACATAAAGACAAGGGTGCAAACGTTTATAGCCATTTTATTCATAATCAGAAAAACTGGAAACAACCCAATGTCCCTCAACTAGTGAATGAATAAAAAATTGTGTAATATTCATGCAAGAAAATAATACTCGAAAGTAAAAAAAAACCAGATACATGCAACAATATGAATACATCTCCAAAGCATTAAACTATGTCAAAGAAGCTGAACTGTAATCATCCAAGTCTCACATTAATTTCCTTGAAGGCAATGTCTAATAGATTATCTGACACAAAATATGCTTCAATAAAAAATATTGAGAGAACTAATTAATTATCTTATCTCTGTAGATGTCAGATATTTTGTAAATGACTGCATAAAAAGCTACTAGGTAAGTCATTATGAGACCTTCCCTCTCCCTACAGTGAATCATTCTACAAGGAAAAACCCAGGCTCTTTGTTTCCAAATCTTTTAAGATATAGAAGATATATGCAGATATTAGAGCAGATGGGAAGAATATTCTATATAAGATTGTTAACAGGTTAGAATGACCCAGAAACAGCTTTTTATCCAAACAAAGACACACACACACACACACACACACACACACACACACACACCAGGCTCTTGCCCAGGTTGCAGTTTTTCTGAGATTGAGGCTTACAAACTGAATTCATATATAACCCAGGCAGATTTGCAATTAGGATTAAAGTAGTCCATGAAGGAGATTTAAATCTGCCAAAATAGTTAGTGAAAATACTAACAAATGCAATAATTCCACTAATGGAATATCAGTTAGTTTTTAGAGTCACAATCTAATAATATTTGTAAAAATGTGTTTAAATTCATTTCGGATTGATTTGGTTTACCTTATCTTGATTGTGAATTGTTTCTCTAATTTATTCTAGTGTTTGCAAATACTCTAACTCTATTCTCAATTCCTCCAACTCAAAATGTTGACCAATTTCAGGGAATTTATGGGGAAAATACAAAATGATGAGGTAAACATTTGAGTTTTCAAATCTGTGGTCAAGTGGAAGTCTCATTTTGTAGATGGAATGTCAAAAAAAAATCATAATATTATCTGTCTCGGGGCGCCTGGGAGGGTCAGTCTGTTGAGCTTCCGATTTAGGCTCAGGTCATGATCTCACAGTTGGTGAGTTTGAGCCCCGCGTCTGGCTCTGTGCAGATGGCTCAGAGCCTGGAGCCTGCTTCAGATTCTGGGTCTCCTTCTCTTTCTGCCCCTCCCCTGCTTGCACTCTGAGCTCTGTCTCTCCCTCTCTAAAATAAATAAACATTAAAAAAATACTATCTGTCTCAATTAGCACAAGTTCAGCAAGCAAATACAAGAAAAATAAGCAAATAAATAAAAATATATTTTGCAGGAGGGAAAAAGATACGCTCAGCTGAAATCAACGTAATTTTATGGTATTGCAGCAGTGATTTACAATTATAAATTAGGGTACTGGTGAGTGTTGAAAAAGTTACAGTTCCTTAATTTCAGAGTGGAGTTTCAAACCAAGAAAGTTTTAAGCCTAACCTGTAAAAACAAATACAGTGTTGCTTACGATTCATAGAAACTAAGGGACATTCTAATTATATGATAATTAGGCAGGTGCAGAGATGATATAATCTGAAAAATCTTCTAAAGTACCTTCCCTTCTAAAATATTACAGCAATTTTGATATGTACCGATAGGTAGACTCCTAAATTATTGATATACTGAACTAGATTAGAATACATGAGCTTTTTCAAAGCCCAGTGTGAGTGAAAAACTTACTTAGACTTTATTCATTATTTTAAGCTTATGTTCTTGGAAGTCATCCAATAAATGAAGTAAGATACATAAACCAGATAACAATGCTGGTGAATGAACAAGTCTCCCCATTGTCTGCATCATTTCCCAAAGAAATGCACCTGAAGGTCGGTGGTCTTGGCAGCTTTTATAGACTGAGACATTAATGAGTTTAAAGAATCATGAGCTGTGCGCTCACTGCCATGTTTGTTCCCAGGGAGAACGTAGACGGTCATCTACAAGAATAGTTCTGCTACTCAGTGAGCTGTTTCTCTATGCTGACCATATAAGTGGAATTCTTGCTATAAAAAAGCACTGGGGCCATCCCCCTTGTCTACTCTTGCACTTCAAGATTTAGGGATGTCCAATAGGGCCAAATAGGGGAATCTGCAGTGACCTAACATACTTCCATTTTCTCCTTTACCCTTATCTTCATTTTACAGATCAAGAAATTCAAGTTCAAAATGGTTATATATATATATATTTGCCAAGGCCTTAGAGCCAGTCAGAGCACGACCCATTTTCCGGTACAGGTCTTTTGAGGCTTCAACAACCATTTTTAACCACTCCGTGGCACTGCCTCTTGCAGTAGATAAACAGATCACTTGCCCTGGAGAGTCAGAATAGCCATAAGATACTTTTGGTCCCTGGAAATGGCAGCCAACTAAATGAAGGAATTTTCCCAGGTGACCTTGGGAAGGTTCTGTGAACTCTCTATACCTTGAGCGTCTCACCTGTAAAATGGAGATATTGATAGTGCCTACCCCATAAGGTTGCTGTTGAGTCAAATGAGTTAATAACTGAAATGTAGCTGAAAGAGGGTCTGACTCAAGTGTACTGTGTCTGTGACCATGATTATAAGGATAGTTCTGATGATGGTGGTGATTTTTCCTTTTAAGAATGGAAGGAGAGATTCATCTGTCTGCAGTGCCCAATTATGGAAAGCAAGTATGTATCTCAGATAATCTGGGAACATTGTCTTTGGAGATAATGTCTTGAGTTCACCAGAATCTCAGGTTTTATCAGAGACTTAAGCCTGTTGTCAGCAAAGGATATGACTCTGTCAGTGGCTGCTACAAATGACTTGAGTTTTATATACCAATAACCACTATCTACTATCCCTATAAAAGTCAAGTTTCCTACGCACTTCCATATGCTTACCTAATAACTGTTTCCCTTCTGTGATTTCCTTTTTCCTTCAATTTCAAATATTCATTTAACTTGATTTTACTTTCATGAAAATATAAGATGGAAACAAGAGAATATGCTATGATATGCCTAAAAGTTAAAAACCCTTAGGGATTTTTCAAGTCTCATTCTATAAACCCACCCCTTTCACTCCACTCCATGCCATGGATTTGAAAAAGCAGCATCTAAAGACAATCTTTGCATATTTTGAATTTTGGCCTACAGCCAGCCTGCTTTATTACTCACAGAATGCTTTGAAGGCTGAAATTTATTTATTCAGGCATAGACACAAATGCAGCAGTCCCACTTTTCCTGTAGACTGAGTGCTAAGAACTAACAGGCTCTTGTGCTTGTTCATTTAACTTAGGATGTTCACATTTCATAAAATTCAATTTCTTTTTCAACTAAACAACGAAAGAACAAAAGTCTATTAGAATTACATCTAATCTTGTGTTTTTAATTATACCTTTACAGTAATGACTGCCAAATAGACATCTATATCCCTGACTTGTCTTCCAAGGTTCAGATTTTTATGTCTGTCTTCCTCTAGGATGCTTATTTCTAAATCTGCCATAATAATAACAATGGTAAAATAAGAAATAATCCATAACTACCTTTTATTCCATGCCTACCACTTAGCTGGCGCTCATGGTTACTTATCTCATGTCCGGTATCTAGTTTAATAATCCTTTGAGATAGATGTTTATTGCCAGCTTACTTAAAAAAAAACACTGAGCCTCAGAAAGACTAAGTAATTTTGGAAATCTATATTTAGCAGAGACAAATGTGTTCTCACCACCTCTCAATCAATCTCAATCACATCTCGTACCCTCAATCTCTACTAATGTCACCATTGCCCCAATTTCTAGCCCCATATTTAATTGTAAATTCTAATTTAGAAATTCCTATCAAGCCTGTCCTTTTCCTTCCATCAGCACTGTCCCACCTCAGGAAATGTTTGTATTATGTCTAAAATTGGTATGTTATTTATACCCCAAGTATTCCTTCACTTCAATTAACCTTCAGCTCTGAAGATAACAGGGGTCATCTCAAAAAAAAAGACTAATCATGTTTTTTCTTACTTGAAATCTTTTTTTCTTCTTTATTTCCTACAGTAGATACAAATTCAAATTTGTTAGCTGGCTTACAAAGCAATTCACAATTAGGCTACACACTCTCCCCGCTGACACACACTCAACACCTCGAACGAATTCATTCAACGTCTGATGTACATTAGGCTGCTCGTATTTTCAACCACGCTGTGGTCTTTCATGGTTCCTTTCCTCTGCACAAGATACTTCTGGATGGAAGGTCCTCCTTTATCGCTCCCATCTAAAACATCAAATATTCTTAATAATAAGCTCAGACCTATCCTTCTTATAAAAATTTAACCGATTACCTTCTAAAATTGACCTGGCTTGTACCAAGTTTTCCCTAATGCTTTGATATATATCATTGTTACACTGGCCACACAGTATCATCGTTTCCTAGATCCTTAGCTGTTGCCCTACCTATATCCTTAGATCCTTAAAAGAAAGTGAATTGAGTAAATAAATGAATAAAAAAATAAGTGAATCACCAAATCTAACTTTACATCACTTTATCAAGAAGTTACAAGAATTCATACATCAGGAGTCCAGAAATCTAGTTCTAATTCTGTCTTGTCTACTTTGTGGTCTTGGGAAATGCTATAAAACAGTGTGTGGACCAAGGATATTAATGCCTCACCTGCTTGGGAGCTGGGGTTTTGCAACAGATTATTATTCAACATGCCTTTTAGCTTTAACACCTATGATTCTATAAAATAGTAATTTGAAAGATTCTAATAACCCAGAAGAAAAGAGTTATATTGAATAATTTTTATCTAGAAAATTTCTATCTGCACCCTGCCTTGTCATTTACTTTTTGCTTCACCTCTATTATAGTCCAACTCTTTCATTTTGCCCTGGGCATTCATTGTAAAATGTTAGGATAGTCACAAAAATGCTTAAGAGAAACACATTTTGCCCCTGGATAGTAATAAGAATCTATTAGTGCTTTATCATTCTGGTAGACAAGTATACATAGGCAATGAGTGAAATGTGGAGCCAGTTCCAGTATTAATCATCTGAAACAGCTAAAGGACTACTGCACCTTTAACCATACCCAGACTCCAATCACCTAATCTCTAATACAGTAAATCAGCAATCTATGAATACCCAACATTATTCTAACTCACTATCAGGTGCAAATGATTATTTATAAAACATGCAACCTCTCCTGATAATTAGAAAATATAAAATTTCTGGTTTGGAAAATGTCCTCGCTTATGCAGAAGTATTTAATTTCTGACTTAGAGAACATTCCAGATCTATTTAGCTTCAATATTCCTTGTGATCTCTTAGTATTATTATAAAGTAGAGGCAACAGGACACACTTTTATCAGTTCAGCAGCATCACCAAGAGATTCAAATCACTAGTGAATTTAATAAAGTGGAAAATTAACATCTCTTTTACCTAAGAAGTCTGGGTAGACCATCTAGACGGGTAGAATCACTACAGTCATTAGAGCCCAGATCCTTCTATCTAATTGTACTGCCAGACTATCTTGAGCTCCAACTTCTGGGCCAAGATCACTGATCTGGCTCTGTGATAGTGTCTGTCCTGCAACCAATGCATAAAGAGAAAAAGAGAAGCATTGAAAATAATCCTTAGCTTAAAGAATGCAATCTCGTAACAGCATGAATCACTTCTGTTTGTGTCCTATTCGTCAGAATTTGTAGGGCATGTGACAACATCTTTCTCTAAGCGGAGACATAGAATGAAGTGAATATGCAAAGAGAGTTTGGGCCCAACTTATTGAGATATTCTATTACTAAAGCAAGAAAGGGGGAATGGAGAATAGGTGACCATCTCAGCTGTAGGCATACTCCACAAAAAAACACAGGTCGCGAAACATTTGATAAGGCCAGCATGTGAAGACAAACATATTCTTCCACAATCCAGAGGTTGATTAGTGTATATTTTATTTGATTTTCAGGAAAACTTCAAATAGTAAATGCGATTTTCTTAATTATATGTTTTAAAAGGTATTTTCGATGATGACCAAAATAATTAACAAATACCATGAGAATAGGAATGGAAAAGCCTGAAAGAGTTCATTGTACTTATTTTCAGGGTTTGCCTAGTTTCTCTCCCACAGTAGAAGCCTGGGAGGATTTAACCAGGCATTATGGATCCTGTAGAGGACAGCCTATGGCAGTAACAAGCGGCTCCTAGTTCAGTACTCTTGGTGTGAAAATGCTGGGTGAAGTTAAGTGTTAGTTGAAGGTAGGGGCACCTGGGTGGCTCAGTCGGTTAAGCCTTGGGCTTTGGCTCAGGTCATGATCTCTCAGTTCGTGAGTTCAAGCCCCACATCTGGCTCTGTGCTGACAGCCCAGAGACTGGAGCCTGCTTCGGATTCTGTGTCCCTCTCTCTTCCTCTCCCCCACTTGTGTTGTCTCTCTCTCAAAAATGAATATATATTAAAATTAAAAAAAAAAACTAAAAAAAAAAAAAGAGTTAGTTGAAGGCCATGTTTAATGACTCACAGAAGCAAATGCAATTGATGATAGAACTAATAATGGCTCAAATATGATATTTAGAATAGGAATATATCACTAAGGGTTCAAAAAAGATGGGGAAGATTAAGCAAAAAAAAACAGTGCTTAAGAGAATGGGTAAGGTATACCCATTAACATGGATGCCCATGGACTTTCCATCTACCCCCATGGGGGTATTTCCCAAGTAATCCCTTTCTTCAGGTGAATATTTTTTTTTTGTTCTCTTCTTCATTTACCTCTATTATGCTGCCTAGGATCCACAGAACAATAATGAATACATAAAGTATACATCATGAGTTTTTCATGCTCTGCTTATTACTATACACACTTATCTTCCTGATTCTACTCCCCTTTCAACTACTGATCCATTCTTTGCTTCGCTGGACTCCTCAAACATTTGTCTGTAGTTTGTCTTTCTAATTCCTTTTCCCCAATTCTCACCTAAAACCACTTTAAACTAAGCTTTCACATCATATCACCTGGTGAAACTGTGTTCTTTAAGATGCCAATAATCTGAATATAACATCAACCCCTGGTGCTCCTAGTATTCAACCAATTATTAGAACTTAATACACGTAATTCATTATTCTCTCTTCTTAATTCACTTTCTTCAGTTGTCTCCATTCTCATTTTTCTTTACTGGTTGCTTCTCTTTGCATTGGACTCTGATATATTTTATCTCCTCTCTATTAATATGTATCCCCTTGTTAATATCATCCAACCCAAGAACTTTAAATGCTTTTTTGCTTTGTTTTGTTTTGCTGTCCACTGCCAATTTACAGGTCTAGCACAGGCTTCTTTCCCTAACTCCAGACTGATTTACATTGCCAACTAATTATTCAATATCTCAACTTGGATATACAATATTCATTTCTTTTTTTTTTAATTTTTTTAATGTTTATTTTTAACAGAGAGAGAGAGAGGGAGAGAGCGCATGAGTAGGGGAGGGGCAAAGAGAGAGGGAGACACAGAATCTGAAACAGGCTCCAGGCTCCAAGCTTTGAGGACACAGCCCGACGCAGGGCTTGAACTCCCAGACAGCGAGATCATGACCTGAGCCGAAGTCGGATGCTCAACCGACTGAGCCACCCAGGCGCCCCTACAATATTCATTTCAAACGAAATATATCCCAAACTGAACTCCTCACCCTTCCCACGTGACTGACTCTCCTTGCAGAATTTCATGTCTTACGTGTTCACAACTCTTCATACCTAGTTTCTCAGGCCGACAGTCTTTGAGTCACCCTTTTTCTCATACCATAAGTAATCATGTTGACTCTGTCTTCAACATATATCCGGATACAATCATTTTTCATTATTTCCGAGGGACCCTCTTGTCTGAGTTATGAAGATTACTCATCTGGATCATTCAAACACTTTCTAATAAACCTCCCAAACGATACTATGTTGTTCCTCCTCTGGTCTGTTTATAGTGAAGAAGCCGGAATGGAGTGATCTTACCAAAGCAGAAGTAAAATTTTGTAACTTGCGAATCTTGCTCCTCAATTCACTTAGAATAAAAACCAAAGTCTTTAAAAATGGCTGGAAGCCCCTTTGTGATGTTATGGACTATCAAACTACTTGCTCATTTTACTCCAGACTGGCCTCTATGTTTAAGTTACAGAAGCCATGTTTAAGGCCATTGTTTCAGTTTTTCAATCTGCCTAGAATCAAGTGGCAAGATACCTACATTCAAGGATTTCCTCAATGGCTACTTTCTTGAGGAATCTGATACCACAACCTGACGTAATGTTGCATTTTCTCCCCTCTCCCTGGGAATTTTGATGCTCCAATTATCGTTATTTATTGGGCGGGGGGAGGGGGGGATAACTGGTCACTAATTTAATTCATTGTGTACAGAGAGAGTTGTTTTCTGCCTGACAAAACTCTGAAATATGATGAGCTTTTCTTCATACCCCAGTATGTGGTCATTTTTCATGAACCCTCTTTCAAGCTTGAAATGGATTCTATTGTTGAGTGTAACGTACACTCCTCCACTAGATCAAATTAGTTGATTGCATTATTCAAATCTTTTATGTACTCAGCGATTTGTTCCTGCTTACTTTATCAATTACCAAGAGAGGTATATTAAAAACCTGCCATTCAAATGGTACATTTGTCCATTTCCCCCCTGTATTCCGTGACTTCTTTAAATATTTTTAAGGCTGATAAGAGGCGCACATAAATTTATAGTTTTTGCATCTTTTTTTTTTTTTTTTTTTTTTTTTTTTTACTTACTGAACTTTTGATCAGTCTAGAGAGATCCTCTTCATTTCCAATGTTTTCTTCCTTCAGGCAGAGGCTAATCTTTATGGATACAAGGCTTAATAAGCTCCTTGAGTCTAGCTGCATTTTAGATCCAATCTTTATGGATACAAGGCTTAAGCTCCTTGAGTCTAGCTTCGTTTTAGATCCAACCAAATGAAGGCACCAGAAATAGATTCAGGGCAGGGTAGTCCTTCTCTACCAGAGGCCACAACTACTGCAGAGTAGTCTTCTACAGCCCAGTGTCACTTTCGCCCCCTACCGCTTCAGGCGTGGCATTGGTAATGCCTCTCTGCTATTGCTCTCCTTGGAATGCTTTATCCTTGTTCTTCCTTAACATCTTGGTAAATTAGTCCCTTCATAAAGTGCTCCTCAGTCACCTGGTTTGAGTACACCACCTGTTTCACGCATCCTAAGACACAGTAAGAAAGAGTTTGAGAAAACATTTCTCCACTGCGTATCCAGGGCTATGGATTTCCCAGCTGGAACAGATGAATGGGCTCCTTACCAACGGTACACAACTACTTCCAAGTCTTAAAGGATGTTAACCCAAAGCACACTGTTCCTATGTACCAATTTTGGAACCGGTTCAGGTACATTTAGCTACGAGTGACATTCATCCATATAACTATGATTTAAACACGTGACATCACAGTTGTTGAACAGAAACCATGTAAAGAAATATTTTGTATGAAACCTGATTATATATATATATATATATATATATATATATATATAAATGTATACATGTATCCAGACATATAAACTGAAGTAAATGGTTCGAAAATCGTGGTTCCACACATTACGTGCACTACACTCTGATATTTCCTTTTTGTTCTTTGTTTTCAAAAAATTCTGGTTGCCAGCCATTACATTTATTTCATATTACACTTACGATTTTGAGTTTGAAAAAATATGGACTAAAACCCTAAGGATATTTACACAAAGCCACCCATAGATGCAAGAGAGCCTAGGAAAACGAATCACTAATTTCAACCTGTATACTGGGAGCTAGAATTGAGGGGTGGGAAGACAGCTTTGGAGAGAACTTTAAAATAAGCTCTCGATGGAATCAAACAAAATATTTACCCAGAAAGGAAAAGTAAGCACCATCTTAAGTGGAAAAATATCAAAGCTATTTTTGTTACTGTTATAAACCAAGTCAGAAATCGCTGTAAGCACTACCTTTTTTTCCAATATAATTTTTCGAGTTGATCTTAATTATTCCCACCACAAAAAAGAAATCAGAAATATGATTATGACTTTAGAGAGGTGCTATCACTACAATGCCAATCATATTACAATATACAAATCTGATCAACATGTTGTGCTCCTTAAGCTTACATAACGTTATATGTAACTATCATATAATGTCAACTATCTTTAAATTAAAAACTAATGTTTTAAAAATTTGAGCATAACAGTATTTTTATTAACAGTTTTGTTAATAATATAATGAACACATTGTGTCATATTTTACTATGTAAATTGAGTAAATATTAAAAATGAGGTAAGACAGATAATGCAATAATCTAGAGAGTATAGTATTCTAATGAGGATGAATGAATGAATGAACAGACTACAGACAAAGTCCCACCCATAGTTAATTAATTTTTGAAACGGGTGCCAAGGCAATTCAATGGGTAAGGAAAGTCATTTCAACAAATGATGTTGAAACAACACCCATTAGGAAACTAAATAAATAAACCTTGCTCCCTACTACATATCATTTGTAAAATTAATGTGGACAGATCATAGATTTAAAAGTTAAAGCTAAAACAATAAGCCATCTGTAAATGAATAAAAGTGAATTTGCTTTTGACCTTGTGATATGTACAATTTTCTTAGAACACCAAGAGCACTAACCACAAAAGAAAAAAAATGATTCATTGTATTTCATTATAATTAAAAATATCTGCTCTGCCAAAATACCGTATGAGTTCCTCATGTAATTTAGAGATGAACTCATTATAAGATGTATGATTTTCAAATATTTTCTCCCATTCTTTAGTTTGTCTTTTCAGTCTGTTGATTGTTTTCTTTGCCATGCAGAGGCTTTTCAGTATGGTGAAGTTCTACTTGTCTGTATTTGCTTTTGTTGCTGGTGTTTCTTGTGTCATTCACGAAATTATTGCTAAAATCAGTGTCACATAGCTTCCCCCTGTAATTTCTTCTAGAAGTTTTTATGTCAGGTCTTATGTCTTAGTCTTTAACCCATTTGGGGTTTATTTTTGTGTATGGTGTAAAATAAGGGTCCACTTTATTCTCTTACGTGTGGATATGGAGTTTTCCCAACACCATATATTGAATAGACTATCCTTTTGCCAATGGATATTCTTGGCACTTACTATATATCTGTAAGGAGATTTATTACTGAAATTAGATCAGATGGTTATGGGTTGAAAAGTCCGATGATTTGGCATATGCAAACTGAAGAACCAGGAAAGCTGGCGGTATAATTCTGTCCAAGTCCAAAGGTCCAAGAACGAGAAGCTCTGATGTTCAAGGGGAGAAAAAACATGTATGTCCCATCCTCAGAAGAGAGAGATGTTGCCCTTTTTTCACCTTTTTGTTCTATTGGGCTCCCAAAAGATTGGATGATGCCCACTCCTTTAACGAGAACGAGTCTCTTTACTCAGGTTACTGAAACAAATGCTGTATCTTCCAGAAACACCCTCACGGACACACCCAGAAATAATGTTTTACCCACTATATGGGCATCTCTTAGCCCACTCCAGTTGACAAACAAAATTAACTATCACATCATGTATGTGTGGATTTACTTCTGGGCTCCCTATTCTATTCTATTGGTGTATCTGTCTGTCTTTATGTACCATATGTACCATAACATTTTGATTACTGGAGTTCTGTAAAATCGGGATATGTGATGCCTCCAGCTTATTCCCTCTAAAGATTTATTTGGCAGTTCATAGACTTTTGTGGTTCCATTTGAATTTAGGGTTGTTTTTTATGACTGTAAAAAAAATGCCATTCAAGTGTTGATAAGGATTGCATTGAATCTGTAGACTGCTTTGTGTAGTATAAACATTTTATGAATATTAAGTTCTCCAGTCCATGAACATGTATGTCTTTTCATCTGTTTGCACCGTCTTTAATTTATTTTATCAATGTTTTGTAGTTTTCATTTCAAAAGTCATTCACCTTCTTAGTTAAGTTCATTACTAAGTACTTTATTCTTTTTTAGAACTATGGTAAATAGGATTGTTTTCCTAATTCCCTTTTCAGACAGTTCATTGTTAACGTATATATACACACCGGAGTTTGGGGAGTTTTGGGAGTTTCTTTGTTCTTTTATTTTTTTTAAATAATTCTATTTTTTCTCATCATGATAGTGTACTCTTTAATCCCCAATCCCTATCTCACCCATCCCGCATCTATCTCCTCTCTAGTAACCACCAGTTTGTTCTCTATAGTTAAGTCTGTTTCTTGGTTTGTCTCTCTCTCCTTTTTTTTCATTTGCTGATTGTTTTACTTCTTAAAACAATCACCTGAATGAAATTATATGGTATTTGTCTTTTTCTGATTGATTTAGTTCACCTAGCATTATCATACTTTCTACCTCGATCTATGTTGCTACAAATGGCAAGATTTTATTCTTTTTTATGGCTGAGTTATGTATGTGTGTGAGTATGTGTGTGTCACACACACACACACACACACACACACACACACCATATATTCTTTATCCATTCATCTATCTATAGACACTTGGGCTGCTTCCATAATTTGGCTATTGTAAATAATGCTGCAATAAACATAGGGGTGCATGTATTCCTTTGAATTAGTATTTTTGTGTTTTTTGGGTAAATGCCCAGTAAGTGCAATGACAAGATCATAGGGTATTTTTAATTTTTTGAGGAACCTTCATGCTGTTTTCCACGCTGGCTGCACCGGTTTCCATTTTGTAAGTGTGAGAGGATTCCCACAGTGTAAGAGGGTTCCTTTCTCTCTACATTTTCACCACACCTGTTATTTCTTATGATTTTGACTTTAGCTATTCTGACTTGTGTGAGGTGACATCTCATTGTAGCTTTGATTTGAATTCCCTGATGATGAGTGATGTCGAGTGTCTTTTCATGTGTCTGTTGGTCATCTCTGGTGTCTTCTTTGGAAAGATGTCTGTTCATGTCTTCTGACCATTTTTAAATTGGATTATTTGTGTTTGGGGTATTGAGCTGTATCAGTTCTATGTATATTTTAGATACTAACCCTTTATCAGATATGTCACTTGCAAATATCTTTTTCCATTCCATAGGTTGCCTTTTAGTTTTGTTGGTTGTTTCCTTTGCTGCCCAGAAACTTTTATTTTGATGTAGTCCTAATAGTTTATTTTTTATTTCCCTCGCCGCAGGAAACACATCTAGAAAAATGTTGCTATGGCTGATGTCAGAGAAATTACTTTTCAAGTATTTTTATGGTTTCAGGTCTCACATTTAGGTCTTTAATCTATTTTGAGTTTATTTTTGTGTATGCTGAAAGAAAGTGGTTCAGTTTCATTCTTTTGCATGTGGCTGCGCAGTTTTCCCAATATCCTTTGCTGAAAAGACTATCTTTTTCCCACTGTATATTCATTCCTCCTTTGATGAAGATTAATTGATCATATAATTGTGGGTTTATTTCTGTGTTTTCTATTCTATTCCATTGATCTATGTGTCTATTTTGACGCCAGTGCCATAATGTTTTTATTATTACGGCTTTGTAATATAACTTGAAATCTGGAATTGTAATACTTCCAGTTTTGTTTTTCTTTTTCAAGATTCCTTTGGCCACTCAAGGTATTTTGTGATTCCATCTGAATTTTTGGATTGTTCGTTCTAGCTCTGTTAAAGATGATGTCAGTATTTTGATAGGGATTACATTAGGTCTGTAGATTGCTTTTGGTAGTATGAACATTTGAACAATATTTTTGCTAGGTTTCAGCTGAGTTTTTGTGAGTTGAATTGCATTCTGCAATTTACTCAAATCATTCAACAGTTCTGTCTTTTTTTTTTTAACAGAATCTTTAGTTTTTGATATATGAGATCACGTCATTTGCAAACAGGAACAATTTCACTTCTTCTTTTCAGATTTGGATGCTTTTATTCCTTTTCCTTGCCTAATTGCTCTGCCTACAAAATCCAGCACTATGTCGAATAGAAATGATAAGAATGAACATCTTTGCCTTGTTTCTGATCTCAGATGCAAAGATTTCAGTTCTTCCATCGAGTATAATGTTAGCTACAGGCTTGTCACTTACAGCCTTTTCTACGTTTAAGTACCTTACTTTTATTTCTAGTTTGCCGAGAGTTTTTGCCACAAATGCAAGTTGAATTTTGCCAAGCACTTTTTCGGCACATATTGAGATGATCATGTCATTTTTATCCTTTATTCTGCTAATGTGGTAGATCACATTCATTGATTTTCATGCATTGAACCATTCTTACATCCCAGAAAGAAATCCCACAGTGTCAGGATGGGATTTTTCATGTGAATTTAATGTTGAATTTGACTTGCTAGTATTTTGTTGAGGAGTCTTGCGACTATATTCATCAGGGGTATTGACCTGTAGTTTGTGTGTGTGTATGTGATGTCCTTTCAATGCTTTGGTAGTATCAGGGTAATGCTGGCCTCATAAAATGAGTTGAGGAGTACTCTGTCTTCTTCAATGATCTGGAAGAGTTTGAGAAGGATTGGTGTTAATTCTTAAAGGTTTGGTAGAATTTACTGATGAAGCAGTAGGGACCTAAGACTTTCTTTCTAGGAAGTTTTTGTTTACTGATTCAATTTCTACACTAGTTATAGATCTGTTCAGACTTTCTATTTCCTCATGATTCATTCTTGGTAGGTTACGTGGTTCTAGGAATTTATTCAGTTTTTCTAGATTTTTCTAGGTTGACATTGGCGTGTAGTTGTTCAAAGAAGTCTTTTATAATTCTTTCTATATTTGCGGTATCACTTGTACCGTTTCCTTTTTATTTCCAATTTTGAGACTTCTCTCTTCACATTTTGCTGGCCAACTATGGTCCCTTTCGTATACCTTTCATTCTTTACTTCTGTTTGTTTTTTAACAAATCCTGTAAAAATTGAAAAGTGATTCTTAGGTCATAGGCTCTACAAAAACAGGGTGAAAGCCAGATTTGGCCCATGAGGTATGGTTTTCCCATCCCTGCTTTATATTAAACTTTCTTATCCAAAAACCGTGTGGTTTCTGTTTCCTGGTTGGATCTGGAGTGATAGAAAATAGATAAACTCTGAAAGGTGAGATTTGGGGGATTTTTTTGATTGTGGCTTAAGTATAGTGCTGTGCCACTTGACAGTGGGAAAGGGGTTCTGGTAACCTACGAGATGCAGTGGCATCCTAATTAACTATGCTATCTCCTGTGGTTGATTGTGATGAGGTGCTAATTGTAGAAAGTGCCTTGGGAGTCCAGCTGTCTGCTGCTCTAGACCATAATAACAGTAAAAATGACCATCAGGACTGCAGCATGAAATGGATATCTTTCAGGGCACTCAAGCACATACAAAAAGGAAATGACAAGTCCAGATCTGTCACTTTTCATTCGAGTCATGTTCTGAGAGCCAAAACCAGAACACGTCCATGGGAGCCAAAATGAATCTCTTATTTCCTGTAGCTGCAGGATTGATATTGCCGCACATAAAACCCCTTTAATTGTGCAGTTTGCTAGATTATAAAAACAGTTGAATTCAGAGGCCCACTATCACTAATTCCTCATGTGAAAGAGTAATGACTGGAAAAAAATGTGATCCTGAAATCTGGAATGAGGACATCTGGTTGGATCTAGAAGATAGTATTGAGCTTCCAAATCACTCTGAGACTTCCTTACCTTTCCCTCCAATGTATTCAGAGACATGACTTTTTCTGCTCAAAAAACAAACAAAAACTGTTACATTCAACTGAGGTAGATGCCTTGAAAGAGAATGATCATTCTACCCATGATTCCCCATAACTATTCCTGTGGTCACTTTACCTGTAACTTCTAGTTATGGTCCAGGAGACAAGTAAACAAATTGACCCCACCAAAAAGAGTTTACACATCCAAAAAAAATTACCCCAAAATCTTAATGATGTATCAGCAGAAACTTAGAGAACATACATGAGAAATGATTCCGAGAGTGTTAGATCAGGCTTAATT
Source organism: Leopardus geoffroyi (assembly GCF_018350155.1). NCBI lineage: Eukaryota > Metazoa > Chordata > Mammalia > Carnivora > Felidae > Leopardus > Leopardus geoffroyi. The sequence goes on from NC_059331.1 coordinate 159,723,651, forward strand.
TATTAATATGAATGAACATAACAGAGATTCGAGATTTAAAACGCTGACTCATTCATCTGGAGGGGGCTCTAACTACTAAACCTTGGGAACAAAGCTGGCTTATATTTAATGAGTCAGGAGCCAGACCTTTCCTGGAAAGATGTGGAGGAGATAATCCAAAGACAGGACTTGTCACATATAATATGCATACCCATCTTCCAGATACATTTTGTAAATAAATAAATAAGTTCCAAAAGAAACATCTTCCAATAAGGCATTGAGAAATTCACTCATGCGGAGAACATTTATATCCTTAAAAAACTCTGAGATTGTTTTCCTTTTTTAGGTGAGAGAGTTTAAGGGATGCCAGCATTCAGATGAGTTCACTAAAGGGAAAGCAAGGTTGTAGTGTTCCACAGAATGCCTTGACCCTCACAGATTTTAGCAGTGGTTAGTTGATCATAGTATCCATAGGAATGTAATAGATGAAAAAAACCATAGAATATCACCTGAAAAGCTTCACCAGCCACTCAGCTCCTGTAGGGTATGAGTTCTCCAACAACTATCTCCTACCAAAATGAAGGGCTTCTCCAGACTCCACTTCCTGCAGTTTCCTCAGGCACACCCACCATCTTCTTACCGAACGCCACAGTTGAAGGACCACGCCACAAATAGCATTCCTTTGGGTGGTTTTCCAGTGGGTTCTCTTACGTGGGATTAGAAGGAACATTCAAGGCAAGTTCCACTGGCACAGTACCTTGCTGATTTCTCCACATACAGTGAACAGGGGATGCCTCCTCTGAAAAGGTGTGGATCTCAACCTACCAGGTACCCCTTTTTAGGCACTTGCTTCAGCCTTAGGGAAAGTGGATGTTCTTCATATCTGTGTTTACTTAACTCACTACAGTTCTCATTGTTTCTTTTTATCCCATCCCCTAGGACTTCAACCCCTGTTATAGTTACTTTTTGTTTTCAACTTCCTGTTCCAAATATCGTGTGCTTTCTGTCACCAGACGGGCCCCCAGCTGATTAGATTACATGCAGTTTAAAATCCCTTCTATGCCTAAGAGCTAATTATTCTCTCAGATACAAAAACAAACTTCATTTTACTTCAGTGAGCTGGATTTATAAAGGATTTATCACAGAATTTATAAAGACAGAGGAATTAATTTTTTTAAGCTTTTAATGTTTATTTATTTGTGTATTTATTTATCTATTTATTTTTGAGAGAGAGAAAGCATGGGAGGGGCAGAGGGAAAGGGAGACACAGAACTCGAAGCAGGCTCCAGGCTCCCAGCTGTCAGCACAGAGCTCGACATGGGGCTCTAACTCACCAGCCATGAGATCATGACCTGATCCTAAGTCAGACACTTAACTGACTGACCCACCCAGGAGCCCCATAATTAAAAATATTTTATGGGGCGCCTGGGTGGCGCAGTCGGCTAAGGGTCCGACTTCAGCCAGGTCACGATCTCGCGGTCCGTGAGTTCGAGCCCCGCGTCGGGCTCTGGGCTGATGGCTCAGAGCCTGGAGCCTGTTTCCGATTCTGTGTCTCCCTCTCTCTCTGCCCCTCCCCCGTTCATGCTCTGTCTCTCTCTGTCCCAAAAATAAATAAACGTTGAAAAAAAATTTTAAAAAAATTATTTTTGATCCATGCTACAAATAGTATTTGATATATTGGACACCATTACTTTACTTAAATTAACTGCAGTGTGGTATTCAATGTTTTCTTTTTTTTTTTTATAATATATGAAATTTATTGTCAAATTGGTTTCCATACAACACCCAGTGCTCATCCCAAAAGGTGCCCTCCTCAATACCCATCACCCACCCTCCCCTCCCTCCCACCCCCCATCAACCCTCAGTTTGTTCTCAGTTTTTAAGAGTCTCTTATGCTTTGGCTCTCTCCCACTCTAACCTCTTTTTTTTTTTTTTCCTTCCCCTCCCCCATGGGTTTCTGTTAAGTTTCTCAGGATCCACATAAGAGTGAAACCATATGGTATCTGTCTTTCTCTGTATGGCTTATTTCACTTAGTATCACACTCTCCAGTTCCATCCACGTTGCTACAAAAGGCCATATTTCATTTTTTCTCATTGCCACGTAGTATTCCATTGTGTATATAAACCACAATTTCTTTATCCATTCATCAGTTGATGGACATTTAGGCTCTTTCTATAATTTGGCTATTGTTGAGAGTGCTGCTATAAACATTGGGGTACAAGTACCCCTATGCATCAGTACTCCTCTATCCCTTGGATAAATTCCTAGCAGTGCTATTGCTGGGTCATAGGGTAGGTCTATTTTTAATTTTCTGAGGAACCTCCACACTGCTTTCCAGAGCGGCTGCACCAATTTGCATTCCCACCAACAGTGCAAGAGGGTTCCCGTTTCTCCACATCCTCTCCAGCATCTATAGTCTCCTGATTTGTTCATTTTGGCCACTCTGACTGGCGTGAGGTGATATCTGAGTGTGGTTTTGATTTGTATTTCCCTGATAAGGAGCGACGCTGAACATCTTTTCATGTGCCTGTTGGCCATCTGGATGTCTTCTTTAGAGAAGTGTCTATTCATGTTTTCTGCCCATTTCTTCACTGGGTTATTTGTTTTTCGGGTGTGGAGTTTGGTGAGCTCTTTATAGATTTTGGATACTAGCCCTTTGTATGATATGTCATTTGCAAATATCTTTTCCCATTCTGTTGGTTGCCTTTTAGTTTTGTTGGTTGTTTCCTTTGCTGTGCAGAAGCTTTTTATCTTCATAAGGTCCCAGTAATTCACTTTTGCTTTTAATTCCCTTGCCTTTGGGGATGTGTCGAGTAAGAGATTGCTACGGCTGAGGTCAGAGAGGTCTTTTCCTGCTTTCTCCTCTAAGGTTTTGATGGTTTCCTGTCTCACATTCAGGTCCTTTATCCATTTTGAGTTTATTTTTGTGAATGGTGTGAGAAAGTGGTCTAGTTTCAACCTTCTGCATGTTGCTGTCCAGTTCTCCCAGCACCATTCGTTAAAGAGACTGTCTTTTTTCCATTGGATGTTCTTTCCTGCTTTGTCAAAGATGAGTTGGCCATACGTTTGTGGGTCTAGTTCTGGGGTTTCTATTCTATTCCATTGGTCTATGTGTCTGTTTTTGTGCCAATACCATGCTGTCTTGATGATTACAGCTTTGTAGTAGAGGCTAAAGTCTGGGATTGTGATGCCTCCTGCTTTGGTCTTCTTCTTCAAAATTCCTTTGGCTATTCGGGGCCTTTTGTGGTTCCATATGAATTTTAGGATTGCTTGTTCTAGTTTTGAGAAGAATGCTGGTGCAATTTTGATTGGGATTGCATTGAATGTGTAGATAGCTTTGGGTAGTATTGACATTTTGACAATATTTATTCTTCCAATCCATGAGCAGGGAATGTCTTTCCATTTCTTTAAATCTTCTTCAATTTCCTTCATAAGCTTTCTATAGTTTTCAGCATACAGATCTTTTACATATTTGGTTAGATTTATTCCTAGGTATTTTATGCTTCTTGGTGCAATTGTGAATGGGATCAGTTTCTTTATTTGTCTTTCTGTTGCTTCATTGTTAGTGTATAAGAATGCAACTGATTTCTGTATATTGATTTTGTATCCTGCAACTTTGCTGAATTCATGTATCAGTTCTAGCAGACTTTTGGTGGAGTCTATCGGATTTTCCATGTATAATATCATGTCATCTGCAAAAAGCGAAAGCTTGACTTCATCTTTGCCAATTTTGATGCCTTTGATTTCCTTTTGTTGTCTGATTGCTGATGCTAGAACTTCCAACACTATGTTAAACAACAGTGGTGAGAGTGGGCATCCCTGTCGTGTTCCTGATCTCAGGGAAAAAGCTCTCAGTTTTTCCCCGTTGAGGATGATGTTAGCTGTGGGCTTTTCATAAATGGCTTTTATGATCTTTAAGTATGTTCCTTCTATCCCGACTTTCTCAAGGGTTTTTATTAAGAAAGGGTGCTGGATTTTGTCAAAGGCCTTTTCTGCATTGATTGACAGGATCATATGGTTCTTCTCTTCTTTTTTTGTTAACGTGATGTATCACGTTGATTGATTTGCGAATGTTGAACCAGCCCTGCATCCCAGGAATGAATCTCACTTGATCATGGTGAATAATTCTTTTTATATGCCGTTGAATTCGATTTGCTAGTACCTTATTGAGAATTTTTGCATCCATATTCATCAGGGATATTGGCCTGTAGTTCTCTTTTTTTACTGCGTCTCTGTCTGGTTTAGGAATCAAAGTAATACTGGCTTCATAGAATGAGTCTGGAAGTTTTCCTTCCCTTTCTGTTTCTTGGAATAGCTTGAGAAGGATAGGTATTATCTCTGCTTTAAACGTCTGGTAGAACTCCCCTGGGAAGCCATCAGGTCCTGGACTCTTATTTGTTGGGAGATTTTTGATAACCGATTCAATTTCTTCGCTGGTTATGGGTCTGTTCAAGCTTTCTATTTCCTCCTGATTGAGTTTCGGAAGAATGTGGGTGTTTAGGAATTTGTCCATTTCTTCCAGGTTGTCCAATTTGTTGGCATATAATTTTTCATAGTATTCCCTGATAATTGTTTGTATCTCTGAGGGATTGGTTGTAATAATTCCATTTTCATTCATGATTTTATCTATTTGGGTCATCTCCCTTTTCTTTTTGAGAAGCCTGGCTAGAGGTTTGTCAATTTTGTTTATTTTTTCAAAAACCAACTCTTGGTTTCGTTGATCTGCTCTACAGTTTTTTTAGATTCTATGTGCACTCGAGAAGAAAGTATATTCTGTTGCTTTGGGATGCAGAGTTCTAAATACATCTGTCAAGTCCATCTGATCCAATGTCTCATTCAGGGCCCTTGTTTCTTTATTGACCGTGTGTCTAGATGATCTATCCATTTCTGTAAGTGGGGTGTTAAAGTCCCCTGCAATTACCACATTCTTATCAATAAGGTTGCTTATGTTTGTGAGTAATTGTTTTATATATTTAGGGGCTCCGGTATTCGGCGCATAGACATTTATAATTGTTAGCTCTTCCTGATGGATAGACCCTGTAATGATTATATAATGCCCTTCTTCATCTCTTGTTACAGCCTTTAATTTAAAGTCTAGTTTGTCTGATATAAGTATGGCTACTCCAGCTTTCTTTTGGCTTCCAGTAGCATGATAAATAGTTCTCCATCCCCTCACTCTCAATCTAAAGGTGTCCTCAGGTCTAAAATGAGTCTCTTGTAGACAGCAAATAGATGGGTCTTGTTTTTTTATCCATTCTGATACCCTATGTCTTTTGGTTGGCGCATTTAATCCATTTACATTCGGTGTTATTGTAGAAAGATATGGGTTTAGAGTCATTGTGATGTCTGTATGTTTTATGCTTGTATTGATGTCTCTGGTACTTTGTCTCACAGGATCCCCCTTAGGATCTCTTGTAGGGCTGGTTTAGTGGTGACAAATTCCTTCAGTTTTTGTTTGTTTGGGAAGACCTTTATTTCTCCTTCTATTCTAAATGACAGACTTTCTGGATAAAGGATTCTCGGCTGCATATTTTTTCTGTCTAGCACACTGAAAATCTCGTGCCAATCCTTTCTGGCCTGCCAAGTTTCAAAAGAGAGATCAGTCACGAGTCTTATAGGTCTCCCTTTATATGTGAGGGCACGTTTACCCCTTGCTGCTTTCAGAATTTTCTCTTTATCCTTGTATTTTGCCAGTTTCACTATGATATGTCGTGCAGAGGATCTATTCAAGTTACATCTGAAGGGAGTTCTCTGTGCCTCTTGGATTTCAATGCCTTTTTCCTTCCCCAGTTCAGGGAAGTTCTCAGCTATTATTTCTTCAAGTACCCCTTCAGCACCTTTCCCTCTCTCTTCCTCCTCTGGGATACCAATTATGCGTATATTATTTCTTTTTAATGTATCACTTAGTTCTCTAATTTTCCCCTCATACTCCTGGATTTTTTTATCTCTCTTTTTCTCAGCTTCCTCTTTTTCCATAACTTTATCTTCTAGTTCACCTATTCTCTCCTCTGCCTCTTCAATCCGAGCCGTGGTGGTTTCCATTTTGTTTTGCATTTCGTTTAAAGCGCTTTTCAGCTCCTCGTGACTGTTCCTTAGTCCCTTGATCTCTGTAGCAAGAGATTCTCTGCTGTCCTCTATACTGTTTTCAAGCCCAGCGATTAATTTTATGACTATTATTCTAAATTCACTTTCTGTTATATTATTTTAATCCTTTTTGATCAGTTCATTAGCTGTTGTTATTTCCTGGAGATTCTTCTGAGGGGAATTCTTCCGCTTGGTCATTTTGGATAGTCCCTGGCGTGGTGAGGACCTGCAGGGCACTTCCCCTGTGCTGTGGTGTATAACTGGAGTTGGTGGGCGGAGTCGCAGTCAGACCTGATGTCTGCCCCCGGCCCACCGCTGGGGCCACAGTCAGACTGGTGTGTGCCTTCTCTTCCCCTCTCCTAGGGGCGGGATTCACTGTGGGTGGCGTGGCCCGTCTGGGCTACTTGCACACTGCCAGGCTTGTGGTGCTGGGGGTCTGGCGTATTAGCTGGGGTGGGTAGGCAAGGTGCACAGGGGCAGGAGGGGCAGGCTTAGCTCGCTTCTCCTTAGGTGATCCACTTCAGGAGGGGCCCTGTGGCAGCGGGAGGGAGTCAGATCCGCTGCCGGAGGTTTGGCTCCGCAGAAGCACAGAGTTGGGTGTTTGCGCGGAGTGAGCAAGTTCCCTGGCAGGAACTGGTTCTCTTTGGGATTTTGGCTGAGGGATGGGCGGGGGAGATGGCACCGGCGAGCGCCTTTGTTCCCCGCCAAACTGAGCTCTGTCGTCTGGGGGCTCAGCAGCTCTCCCTCCCTTTGTCCTCCAGCCTTCCCGCTTTCCGAGCAGAGCTGTTAACTTAGGACCTCCCAGACGCTAAGTCGCGCTTGCTGTCGGAACACAGTCCGTCAGGCCCCTCCGCTTTTGCCCGCCAGACTCGGGGGCTCTGCTTGGCCGGCGAGCCGCCCCTCCGCCCCGGCTCCCTCCCGCCAGTCCGTGGAGCGCGCACCGCCTTGCCGCCCTTCCTACCCTCTTCCGTGGGCCTCTCGTCTGTGCTTGGCTCCGGAGACTCCATTCTGCTAGTCTTCTGGCGGTTTTCTGGGTTATTTAGGCAGGTGTAGGTGGAATCTAAGTGATCAGCAGGATGCGCGGTGAGCCCAGCGTCCTCCTACGCCGCCATCTTCCTCCTCCAATCAATGTTTTCTTAACCATGGTATAAGTTAACATTGCTGTAAACATATACTATTAGTATTCATTTTAATGTTCTTCGAATTTTTTTTTCAAATATAAAGAATTGCCAGGCCCTTTAGGAAAGAATCATGTTTCTTAATCTTAGTTAAAATATTCTGCATTAGTGTGATGTTTCCTCTTGAAGCATTGTATAATAAATATATGTTTGCCCTGTAGTCATATTAAAACAGGCTTTCTGCAATATTACAGTTTATTGTTAATTAAAATAAGTTAAGAAAAATGGAAAGTGTGCTGATGAACTCATTATATTCACTTTGAAAGAAAAATATTCTACCTTTTGAGGGGAAAAAAAAACAAAGAAATATTCCAGATAGTATAATAAAATGTCCAAGGAAGACTCTATACCATTTATGATATATTTAGAAGTTTTTAAAAATATTTAATATAGGCCTTCCTGAATGGCCACTAAGAACCATGATATTACTGCTATTATACAACTCATTGCTCTATCTACCAAAACAAATGCACCTCAAAAACAATGTCGATGATCAATCTCACATATTCCATGAGGTCCCTGAAAAATATAATAATCTTTTGTACATTAAAATATGCATTAGCTTAAATATCCTGGAGATAAGAGAACTTTCAGTCCAGAAAGAAAGATCAAAGCAAGGCCACTTTGGGATTTTCAGATAATGAAGAGAAACACTGGGAGAAAAGTGAAAAAAAGGAAGCTTACAAAAGGTCAATGGGAATAAAAGTTAGTAAATTGATGCCACAGGAAATCACAAAGTTTTAGCAATTTATTTCAAAGAAATATTCTGCTGTATAGGCTGAAGGACTTATTAAATTCAGAATTGTGCAAAGGGTAAATGATTAACTCAGAGAAATCTAATGGAAGCATATCAGGCTATTTGATTAATTTCTAAGATAGCGTATTTTTTTCCTGAGTTTTCTTCTGGCAAGCATGGTTTTTCTTCTGGTAAACGTTTAATGAATGTTTTAAAGGTATGGTAGGTCTCTAAAATAGTGCCGAGTAATCTCTGCCTCTTGATACTCATGCCATTCTGGAGTCTCCTCCCCTTACTGTGGGCAGTTCTCATGACTCACTTTTAATGATGGCGTACAAAAGAAATGGCAGATGTCAATTCTCAGATCAGATCTTTAGAAGATTGAAGCTTTCGTCATGGGCACCCTCATTTACTCTTCACCCTCTTCGGGTTCTGGCACTGAGGGGAAGAAACGGGCCACATGGCAAGGAACTGATGTGTTCAGTCAAAAGCCAGTGAGGACATGAGACCTGCCAAGAGCCACGAAGGTCAACCTGGGAATGGATCATTCCCCAGTTGAACCTTCTGATGACTTTATCCCTGACTGACCCCTTGGTTACAGTCTCTTGGTTACAAGAGAGATCTGGAGTCAGAGCCACCTGCTTAGCCATTACTAGGATCCTAACCCACAGTAACTACGAGAAAAGAACTGTTTGTTACTTCAAAGTGCTAACTTTGGGAGTAATTTGTCACAGGGGTATAGAAAAACCAAAAGGAAGCGACATGAATATGAATGATTGATTCAAATTTACAGAAAAGATATGGTAGTGATGATAATTTGAATATTTAAAACATATAGGAGATCCTTGTTTGAGAAACTAAATTTACTACCTAATCTTGTTGAAACTGTGGGCGACCTTCAAAATCGACAACATCCCACAGTTTTTCTTAATGCATTCATTCTGTATAATAACTATTAAAAGGTTTGATCACAAAGTTGACTACAAATTTGTGAGCAATACTTTGTATTGCTTGCCCCTACTCTGTCATAACACATTTCTTGCTGTTGACAGGCCGTCTGTCAGTTTATGAATTCGAGAATGGCCTAACTATAACTATGAAATAAATTAATATACACATTAAAAAGAATATAGAATAGGGGCGCCTGGGTGGCTCAGTCGGTCGAGCGGCCGACTTCGGCCTGGGTCACGATCCCGCGGTCCGTGAGTTCGAGCCTCGCGTCAGGCTCTGTGCTGACAGCTCAGAGCCTGGAGCCTGTTTCGGATTCTGTGTCTCCCTCTCTCTGACCCTCCCCCATTCATGCTTTGTCTCTCTCTGTCTCAAAAATAAATAAACGCTGAAAAAAAAATTAAAAAAAAAGAATATAGAATAGAATGATAGGTAGGCAGGCAGATAGACATCTAGGTAATAGAACTATTAAGATAAACCTCAAAATGTCTTCTCTACTTGGAAAGAATACAGTCATAGACCATGAATATTCCCAGTTGTAGAGAAAACTAAATCTTCAACGAAACATTCTTTTCTTCCTTCTAGGCACTCAGCCACGTTATTTCTCTGGCTTTCTTTGAAATTAGGAGTGCTCATGTGAAGAGCTTTGGGTGATGATGTGTTCTACCTTCAGGCCTGCCTAGTGTAGACATGTGATTCTACATGTCCTTTTCTGTTTCTGAGTTCCTGGCATGCAGACAACCCCCGGAAGAAATTGTGACAGCTGTGAATTGAAAATGGCCTGGTCACATTATGGAAGAAATTACTGAATTACTGCTCGGATGAGCACCCCCCACCAGGAACACCTCATCGGAGCAGAACTTGAGCACTAAATACAATTTCTAAGTTATATTACTGTGAGTGTTGTTTTTTGATTGTTTGGTTTTTTGCGTTTTTTTTTCTTTTTTAGATTTACGCATGATTTAGATTTTAGATTTACCCAAGAATATTGAGTGGATTCTGCCTATAAAGAGAGTGTACTGAGAGGGTAAGAGCAAAAATTCCTGCACTGAGTGTGAACCCAGGCTGGACCACTTAATAGCTGTGCCATCGTGAGCAATTTGTCTGCAATCTCTAGGTCTCCACTTCCCCATGTACAAAATGGAGTTAACCACGTTGCTAACTTTCATCATTGCTGACGGGAGTGTGCGAAGACACGTAAAGCACATAGAATAACAAGGGGCACACGTGTAACAATCTAATACTCTAAATACTCCCCCCTCCTTATCCACCTCCCTCTCCTTTTTCTTATTCTTCCTAAACCTCTTCTTTGATGAACAAAGTCAGGTCACAGTTTGTGGGATCAAGTCCCGTGATGGGCTCTGCGCTAACAGCACGGAGCCTGCTTGGGATTTTTTCTCTCCCTCTCTCTCTCTACCCATTCCCCGCTAGCGCACACACGCTGTCTCTTTCTCAAAAATAGATTAAAAAACTTTAAAAAACTCACTTGAGCTTATAAAATATTTCTTTTTATCTATATGTGTGTGTATAAATGTATGCATATTATGTATATATGCATGTATGTATTTTTTTGAAAACTATGTTATATAATCCTACTGTGTCTGTTTTGGAATAAGACTTTTTTGAAAATGTTGAGATTACAGATCCAGGCAATTAGAACCCAGAGTCATCACACTGATCTTAAGAAAGCTACACTTGTGATATTTGAACATGACGAAGGCAACATTTTATTATTTATAGTATGATAAAAACAACAAAAACAAAAACAATAATAGCAAAAATGCCATGTGTTTAGTTATGGTTCTAAGGGCTTTATATACACTAACTCATTTGATCCTTATAAAAATTCTATGTGGTATAAGCTACATTATCTCTATTTGACATGTGAGAAAATTCAATTGTAATGATGAGGCTAGATAGATCTCCTAAAGTCATATATTCAATATGTGAAAGATCTTGGATCCAAACCAAGGAAATGTTGCTCAAAAGTCAGTGGTCTTAATGGATGTTTTATACCACTGAGGATATATGAATTGTCACAGCTAGATGTTTAGCTTTAAGAGTTTTAGGTTTTCCTCTATAAGGAAAAATTAATAGGATTCATTCTTTGAACTAATTTTAAAAACTATTCCATAGTTATCATTTCTTTGAACTAATTTTAAAAACTATTTCCCCAGAGGTTTCAGAGTCCACATAGGAACACAATTTTGTCAACTGGAGAGAGAGGTAGGACTCGTGACTATGCGGCAGATTTGTTCACTGAAAAGTTAGCTGAGTTCAAAGGATCGGTTCTCTGACCTTACGAGCCTTGTGTTCAAACCAGCTGAAAATCTAGTCCAAGGATCAGCTTAGACTGAGCACTGTAGCATGAAATGAAATGCAAAGGACACTTCCTAAGCAAATTTTATGATGAATGGCAGTACACTGCATTTTAAGGAAATTTCTAGTAAGACATGCATGGATCAATGCTAGGTCAAGTCTTGTTCAACAGCATTTATAATTAGCTGGGACAGGAAGTAATGGTTAGATTAACGACTCTTACAGGTGGTGTTAATTTGAGAAGTAAAACAAGCCTCTAGATATCGATATGTCATTGTATGTAGAAACTAAAAAGATGATGATGATGATAGATAGATCAATCGATCGATCAATCTAGATAAATAGATATTGCCCGGTAGTATGGAAAACTATTCTGACTCTGATGATATTTGGTTTTCTAAATAAGCTCAACATACTTAATGTACATAATTTAATACTTACATGATGATTCAGTTTCTTTATAAATGTGACTGATGGTAATGGTTGAGGTAATTTAATGACATGCTTAAGACTGTTTGAATACAATTCTTGCCTCTGATTCTAGAAAAGCCACATTTAAAGTTAATTGACTACTCTTACGGTTTATAATTCCTTTACCTTCAGGATCTTTGCTGTCACTTATGGTTCTTTTATCTCTTAACTGTCTCTCAGATCCATTATAATTTGTTATAGCTGTGTACATTTTTATGTTCAGGCTTATGAGAATTGTATACAAATAGTCTTGGAATGAGGATCTAATGATTGTTAGTCTCATGAGTAAGATAATGGAACACTGTGACATATATTTATTAGACTTCTCTATTCTCCTTAGTTGAGGTTTCTAGACATGATTTCCTGACAGGTGAAGTGATCTTAAGGTTTCAGACGTCATGTTTCGCCTTGCACATTCATGCTTTTATACCCCCATGACATCACTTCATAGATTAATTTGGTAGAATCTATTTGCAAGGCTGAAATATTATGGAAAACTATTTGAAGATAAATTGGCAGAAAGAAGGAAAAGTAACTTCAGTATAAGTATAGTTTCTCCCCCAAAATTGCTTTTACAATATATCCTTTCAAGTCCTCCTGTATAAATCCTCGTGCCCCCAAGCAACTATTCCCAACTATTCTTCTCTTGCTTTCTGTATTCATGTTGACTATGGCCCATAATAAGCATGATAAACTGGAAAGTTAAAAAGAAAACAGTGCTTATCTGAGGCCTCCTAACAAATTGCAACTACTTAGCTCCCAAGATGCATATGAGCTCTTGCAACATTTTAAAGTACCACACAAATTGTCTTTAAAACTTTTTTCACCGAGTACTGGACCTTGCTTCAGATTACTGAATAATATTAACATCTTAATTCTACTTTCCCTGAATTATCTTCCTCCCCTGGCACCTGGGTGGCTCAGTTGGTGAAGCATCCAACTTCCGCTCAGGTCATGATCTCTTGCTACTGGGTTCGAGCCTGACGTCTGGCTCTGCGCTGACAGCTCGGAGTGTGGAGCCTGCTTCGCATTCTGTCTCCCTCTCTCTCTGCCCCTCCCCCACTCGCACTCTGTATCTCTCCGTCTCAAAAATAAATTAACGTTAAAAAAAATTAATTAAAAAATTACCTTCCTCCCCAATGTGGACATGACATAAGCTGTTTAGATATGTTAATTAAGGCATATTGTCTAGATCAATTTACAGTTACAAAATGATATATTTCTGATATAAAAATACTGATGAATTAGTCAAATAAAGTTAACATGCAGGTGAAGAAAAATAATAATCATTACATAAATTAACTAATAATCTGAGACCCAATTACTTGCGCTTTTAAATTTCACAAGCAACTTATTTTATTTAAAAAAAAATTACATTCATCCATTTTTTGAGAGACAGAGCATGAGTGGAAGAGGGACAGAGAGACAAGAAGACACGGAATCCAAAGCAGGCTCCAGGCTCTGAACTGACAGCACAGAACCCGACATGGGGCTCGAACTCACGGACCGTGAGATCGTGACCCGAGCCGAAGCTGGACACTTAACTGACTGAGCCACCCAGGTGCCCCTAAATTTCACAAAAATATTTTAATTCAGCATTCTGAAAATTTTTAGCGCCATTTATTTTCCTCAAAGTGGTTGAGGAAAATTAAACGTGTCCTAATCATTGGGATAGGTGACCCAAATGATGAATTTGCTGTTATCAGTGTGAAATAATCCTGTCATTGGTATAATAGTGCACACTTTAGAATTCTTGTGATTGTGAATTATCGCATTCTAGCAAATAAGATATACCTACTTGAGGATTACATTTCTGCAATTATCCCTTCATTCTTCTGTATTATCTCTTTACTACCTGTATGAATATCTAAACCTGCTATAATATCCTCATCTTTAATAATTAAATAACAGATTCTATTTCTGTTCAGCCACTACTCTATTTGCTGCAATTTGGTCTCATTTTAGTGCTAATATTGTTTTCCTTCTAGCACTCTTGTTTTTTAAACAACGCCAACAGAGGCTTCTCAATTGTGTTAGTATTTCCAAATAACCCATTTGGGGTGGGTTGATCCATTATTGATCCTGCTTCTTTGTTTACTTACATTATTAATTTTTAATTTTAGCTGGATTGTTTCCTGCTACTACTTTTGACTTTTTCGGCTGCTTCATTTCTAGCTAAATAATACAGAGGGTGTTTAGCCTTTTCCCTTTCCTATTCAAAGTATTGGCTACTCTAGTTTTTCTGCTATAGCTTTGTCTCACAAGCTTTGATGCATAATATTTGTGTTATCTTCCAAGACATTTCTCATTCCCATAATATTTCTTCTTCTCTTGTTTGCACAAGTTAATTACTATTGCATTTTATAGTTTCCAAGTGTGTTATGCTTTTAGGGGGCTGTTATTTTTTATTCCTCACTTCATTTTTATTTTGGTCAAAGATGTGATTTCTAATGATGGCGATCAATGGTAAAAATCTTTAGAACTATTTCGGACTCTGGGGGCGCCAGGGTGGCTCGGTCGGTTAAGCGTCCGACTTCAGCTCAGGTCATGATCTCATGGTTGGTGAGTTCAAGCCCCACGTCCAGCTCTGTGCTGACAGCTCAGAGCCTGGAGCCTGCTTCTGATTCTGTGTCTCCCTCCCTGTCTCTCTGCCCATCCCTTGCACACGCCCTGTCCCTTTGTCTCTCAAAAATAATAAGTAAACATTAAAATTTTTTTTAAAAAAGAAATATTTCTGACTCTGGCTTTGCAATCAAGTGTAGGTTCTATTTGGTTGTTTATAATATTTCAATAGTGCTTGAAAACTTTTTTTTTCCATTTGTAATACAAAACTATAAAAGTATACATATATTAGACCAAAGTTATTTTGTTCTAACATTTTATGCTTTTATAATTCCTTTTCCTTTGTTCTATCCCTGAAAGCTTGTTTTGAACTATCACTATGATGGGATATTTTTATTTCATCTTTAATAATTCTGTCAACTTTTGTCTCAGACGCCTTCAGGTTATATTATTGTTGGTTATCTGTTATTTTCCATTATTGCACCTTCCTACAAAATTCCTCTCAATCTAGGAACGCATTGTGTTTCCCAGTTTTTTCTTGTGTCGTGTTTTGTTTTTAATCCATATACCATATTTCTTCTGGTTAATAGTTGCCTATTATGTCATTTTTCCATCCTTTTATTTCAAATTGTCTGTGTCCTTATTACTTCATTTTGGTAGAAGCCCAGAGCTGGCTTTGTTTTTATTTCTAACTCTATCTATCTCAAACTTTTACTTGGAAAGTTGAGTACATTTTCACTCACTATGATTAATCATGTATTGGGGATTATTTCTACTATTCTGCTTTACTTTGGCTTAAGTGTTTTCATATTGCCCTATTTCAAAATTCTTTTCTATTTTAGAAGTTATGTTTATTCTTTTTATGTTTGGCCTTTAAAGTTTACTATTCAAACTTAATAGTATCCAAAATGAACATCTTTCCCCTCTGCTTCACATTACAAAGCCCTAGGAAGACTCAAAATCAGATCACGATCCCCACCAATTATATGTTACAACCTCTCAGAATTTTAGTTCTATATTATTCTTTAACCTCTGCAGTTAGAAAATAACACACAGTTATTTACAATTATTAACGTTCACTGATTTCCTTACTGGGTTGTTTCTAATTTTTCCTTTACCTTGTCATTTTATGTTTTAATTTATTTTTCATTTCTAGAAGCCCTTTATGGATTCTTTTCAAATCTTCCCAGCCTTTTCTTTGTAGTCTCTTGTTCTCCACTAATACTTGTGATATACATATATTTTTAAATCAATAAACAAACACTTAAAATACATTCTCAGTCTGAAGAGTTACACTCCCAAGGGTACTCTGAATTTAGCGACAAGTAGTCAAGCAACAAAGTGACAAGTAGGCTAGCCCAATAGGGTCTCAGTCAAGTTTCTTTTTGTTTCTCGCTGCAGAGGACCTAGCACCCATTCCCGTAAGACGTAGCCCCGTAAGACATTCCAGCACTATTTAAAATAACAGCAGAAACAACGGATATCTTTGCTTTGTGCCCAATCTTAGGGCTAGGGCAGATAAACTTTGGTTGAGGCTTGTTTTTTTTTTTATTTTGTTTTGTTTATCTTACCCACATTGGAGTTTCTGAAATGCTAACTTCTTTAGCTTCAGGTGTGGGTCCACTGGGGTCCATGTGGGTCCATACGAGGCCAAATGAAAACCCAGGGAACAGGTACCATGTACCAGCTCTGTGGCTCCTGATATCTCTCACCAGGCTGCCTTCTTGTCCCTACCTGTCAGTATTCTAGTATTTGTTTTATATATAATTTTCAGGGATATTTAACTAACTGCACTTAGGAGGAGGAACGGGGAACTGTGTCTAATTTCGCTTCCCTGCTTTTCATATTTTAACTCATAACACGGCCTCCAACATCACGGTGCTACGGTTTTAGCTGCCTTGCTTAAGCTAAGAAGTCATGGCCAACTTTCTACATGTAGAATATTCTGCTATTGTGCATGGCCAGTGAAGAGTTCATCCTGATTAGCATCACGGTCAGAGGAGTTTTTTTAACTTCCTATCCCTTACCACTAGGCCAATAGATGCCATGATTCTTCCTAACAACATTAAACAAACAATCTGATCCCTAGCTGCGGGTGTTAACAGGATTGTAGCTGCGTGAGCGTTTCACACCCAGCATTATCTACATTATCATATCTTAACCAAATAGTCTCAATATGCACATGTATGTCAAGAACATAGATGCACTGTTAACTCAACTTGGAACAATATATAATGTTCCCAGAGGATAGGGGAAAATGTGAAAATGTCTCCTCTGTTTGCCAAATTGGAATGACCAAGACACCGTTAATTTATTTCAACCCACTTCTCACGGACACGGAATCTGGCCGGAGAATTCCTGTCTCGTGACTCCCTAACAGTTGGTTTTATTGCAAAGTAAGCGTTCCTTAATTCCTGGGATCAACAGGGCTAGTATTAGAGCATTGTATTTGTTTCCAGGATTTTAATAACCACAGCTGTGCTTACTCATGGGCAGAGAAAGGGTAGAAGGAGAAAAGTTTCCTAGGATTTGTGTGATCATCAAAAAGACCGTTCCTGGGGCGCCTGGGTGGCGCAGTCGGTTAAGCGTCCGACTTCAGCCAGGTCACGATCTCGCGGCCCGTGAGTTCGAGCCCCGCGTCGGGCTCTGGGCTGATGGCTCAGAGCCTGGAGCCTGTTTCCGATTCTGTGTCTCCCTCTCTCTCTGCCCCTCCCCCGTTCATGCTCTGTCTCTCTCTGTCCCAAAAATAAATGAACGTTGAAAAAAAAAATTAAAAAAAAAAAAATACCGTTCCTGAGGGTCACCACAATCCTAAAAGCCGTCTATTCATATTCTGCAGATAAACTGCATGATTAGCAAGATGTCTAGCTCAATGACTCAGAAATAATATTCAGAGAAAATTAAATAGTTGACTGATGTAGACACTGAACAAATTACTGGAATAGAGATATCTGAATTGGTTAAAGTATGCTAGAAATCTTCAGAATACAATTAGAAATGTAACAAAGTAATCCATTTTTTTAAAAGCCTACTTCAAAATTGTTATGAATTTATATTATTTTCCATGCTTAATTAGACTAATAGAGAAAATAATTCAAAAGGTACTGTTACAACCAGATGACAAATTTCAGATATATTGCTATAGTGTATCTCTTCAAATATCCTATATTCAAACAGTATTTTAGACTGCTATGTATCTTTTTTTTTTTTTTAATTTATTTTTGAGAGAGAGAGAGAGGAGGCGCGGCAGAGAAAGAGGGAGAGGGAGGGTCCCAAGCAGGCTCCTCACTGTCAGCACAGAGCCCGACATGGGGCTCGAACTCACGAACCATGGGGTCATGCCCTGAGCCAAAATCAACAGTCTTCTGGCTGCTTAACCGACTGAGCCCCCCAGGTGCCCCAGGAGTGCTACCTGTCTCCAGAGTGGGTCTTTCTTCATGGACTACACCACATCTTGGAATGAAAAACTTCCATCTCCAGGAATATAGGTATCTTTGCAGACTTGGTCACGTGTTATAAAATTACAAGAGACAACAATTATATTTTCAGTTTCGTTTCTTAATGTGAACTATGCCCACTAAGCCATACATTTTTGTATTTATGATATTAATTTAAATTTCATATGTTATACAAGACACAAAAAGGTCTAAATTTTATAATAATGTCTTTCTTTTCAACGTGCTTGCCAGATTTTAATACAATCTTCTTTTATACCTACATGCGGATAAAGATTGCTCCTTAGTTACAATTTAAATACCTTGTCTTTTCTGGAAGTAACTGAAATAATAACAAAAATGGGAATAATTAAGCAGCAGATGTTCACAAAGCGTAAAAAAAAGTATAATAGCTTTGTTTGATCCAAAGTGAATTTAAAAAACCCCTGAACAAGAAAGATTAATATCAGTGGCTTGAGACAAAATACATCATGAAATTATCACACAACCTGGTGGGTTTTTGACTCATTGACTAATATTAGTTTTCAACAACTTTTTGTGTTCAAGTTTCTTTGAAGCAAATACTGTTCAAAATTTGTTAGTGAGGCATAAATGAGTGACACATAAATGAATAGCAACTAGACTTAGAAACTTCTCTTTTTCATCTCTTTACTCTTATAAATATCTACATAAGTGAAATTACCATTCTCTTTTGTTGAAAAATGCAGTCAGAATACCTTTTTCTTTCTGTCTCTCTGCCTCCCCCCACTTCTTTTTTGCTTGAGAAACAAAAACAGAACTCATATACTCTTATCAAAGTACAAGACCCCACTGTAATTGCTCACTGTAAAAAGTTAAGCATAATGCAACCCAATTACATAACTTATGAAATTGATATGCATAATACCTCTATGGCAGGAATAATTTTTTTTTCTTAAGTAACGGCCATAGATCAAATGTCTGCTGCCTCTTAAATTCACGTATTAAAGCCCTATTCCCCAATCCCCAGTGTGATGGAACTTGGAGGTGGGGCTTTGGTAGGAAATCAGGTTTAGATAAGGTCATTAGGGTGGAGCCCCATGATGGCATTAGTGTCCTTATAAGAAGAAGAAGAGACCAGAGCCCTGTCTCCATCCCTCAGGTATAGATAGACCAGGAAGAAGCCTGTCTACAAATTAGGATGAGAGTTCCCACTAAACACCAACTCTGCTGGCACCTTGATCTGGACTTCCTAGCCTTCAAAAATGTGTGAAGTCAACGTTTATTGTTGAAGCCGCACAGTATATGATATTTTGTAACAGCCCAAATTGACTAAGACAGTAACAATATTAGGACTTTCCAGAGAAATAGAACCATTAGGGGATGCGTATACAAGCCTTCCTCAACTTACCACGGGACTACTTCCCAATAAACCCATTGTAAGCTGAAAATAAAGTATGTTGAAAATGCATTTAATACACCTAACCTATCGAACATCATAGGTCAGCCTCGCCCACCTTAAACTTGCTTAGAACACTTACATTAGCCTGTAGTTGGGCCAAATTATCTCACACAAAGCCTGTTTTATAATAATGTATTGACTATCTCATATAACTTATTGAATACAGCACTGAACGTGAAAACCAGAATGTTCGTGTGGGTACAGAATGGTTGCAAACTTATCGGCTGTTGCCCCTTCTGACCCTGCGGCTGACTGGGAGCTGCAGCTTGCTATCGCTGCCTCGCTTCACGAGAAATTATCCTACCACGTATTTCTAGCCTGGGAAAAGACCAAAATTCAAAGTTAAAAGTGCGACTCCCCCTAAATGGTCTATTTCTTTCACACCATTTTCAAGTTGAAACAGCCTAAGTGGAGCCATCACAAATCGGGGGTCGTCTGTATGCATAGAGAGAGAGAGAGAGAGAGAGAGAGAGAGAGAGATTTATTATAAGGAATTGACTTACATGATTTTGGAGGCTAAGGTGTCTCACCATCTGCCACCTGCAAACTGGAGACCCAGGAAACCCAGTAGTATAGTTCCAGTCCAAATTCAAAGGCCTGTGGATCAGGAAAATCAATGGGATCAGTTCCAGTCGGCGGGCAGGAGAAGGCCAACGTCCAGCCAAACAAAGCAGGCAGGCAGATACAGTCAATTTTCCCTTCCTCAAACTTCTTGTTCTGTCAGGTCCTCAACAGACTGGATGATGCTCACCCACCTTGGGGAGGGCAATCTGCTTTTTTCAGCCGACCAATTCAAATGCTAATCTTAAATAGAAACATCCTTACAGACATATCCAGAAATGTGTGATACAAACATCTGGGCACCCTGTGGCCCTGTTAAGCTGACACACAAAATTAACCATTACAGTAATCCTTGTTACTATAACGGCTAGAAGCCCTTTCCCCCATCCCTTCATTATGTTACATTTTTGTAAGGTCTTATATTCATTCATTCATTCATTCATTGGCTTTACTTTATTATGTTCAGATACCATGCCACATTCTGAGGAATGCAAGGTTGAACATGGAAGGCTTCCAACTAGCGAACAGTTTGGGTCCAGCGGAGAAAAGAAAGTTATCAGGCCACTTTTATACAGTGTGATAACTGCTCTATTTATCTTTGAGCCCAAATTATAATAAAAACAAGCAGGCAAGATCAAGTGTTCCCGAGAACATCAGGGGTGTCTTACAGAGGAGGTAGTGTGGTAACTGGGTCTTACAGAACGAACACAATTTCACAAGACAAGAAAGGACAAAGCAAGAAAAAGGGAATAGTCTATGATAAGGCACAGAGGTCTGAAGGGTCATGCTCTGGGTGTTAAGATGGGAGGATTCTATGCACTGAGGTTCATATCAAGATGCTACCAGAGACAAGAAAGAGATTATACTATGAATCCTCTGAGAAATTATCTTTAGTTATCTAGCGGCAACAACCACAGCAACCACTTTCTTCTGAAATTCTCTCTATAAATGCCTCTTCTCTCTACCACTTGGAGATTTAGGACAGTAAATAAGTGTGGTCATTCTGTGAAATGCTTTCATTAGTCTCATCCTCCAATGGTACTGTAATTCCTTCAGGTTGACCATATTACTTGGGATTGGTATTGTAGATAAATATGATTTCTCAGAAGGGCAGTAAAATGGACCATTAAAAACTTAGCACAAATTAGCTTTTTCAGTGTAATTGACTGCACACAGAGGGACCATAAGGGATTTGGGACATGACGCAGACCCATTTCAATGCAAATGAAAAGGAACAAAAGTGTGCAGATATGAGATGCTATTCAGTTAGGGCAGATCTCAGCAGAAAACCAAAATAGATTTTTTTGGATAATCTAAGAGGCAGCATGAGACTTTTAATTATCAAAACACAAGAGGCTACTAAGGCAGTGATTGACAGGTCCTGAAACAAAATATGATGCAGTCAAAGGAGACCAGTTCCAAGCTCTTCCAGGTTTAAGAACTGGAGAGAAAGACAAATGGCCTTAATTTTAGTTTACCATCAGCCTAGCACACAGGAAGTGCAAAAGATTCACATAACGTGAAGCTTAATAGAGGTGGATGTGGCTCACTGCTGTTTTCCTTTATTCTTCATAAAAACATATTCAATTTTCTCTGATCTAAGCAGGCTTTACGGAACCCTTATCCACAGGTGAAAGAGCCCAGAAGTACAGACCCGTAGCTTTTGCTTTTTCAACCACCTTTGACTACATGCTTGGAGAGATACCGTAGTACTCAAGGGACCACACTATTTCCCATGTAAAGAAATATTTACGGGGCCATAATTGCATAATCCCATTTTATATTTTACTAAGTCATTGTATCAATTCAAGGTGCCCACGTGGCGACCCTGGCCATGGTCCACCACAGTTGCGTGCCTCGATCTTTGTTTCTGCCTAAGGCTGTTCAGTCTATAGAAAAGAACAAATAGTTGAAAGAAATTCTTTTTCAACAAAAATTATTTTATTTAACTTCACTTACATTTAGATTTTTATATGGAAGAAATTATTGTCCAATTTCTTACTCTATGGGACGTCACATAATTTGAGAGCGTTCTCTCTCTCTCTCCAAAATTAAAACTTAAAAAAAAAAAAAAACTTTGAAGCATAAATAATATGGAATCCTAAAGACTCAGATTCAGAGACAGAGAGGTTTCTCTGATCCAGCGTTACTGGCCTATTCATTCTTAAGAAGTAATACAACCATTTCAAGAATACAGAATATTTTTTTTTATTTCTAAAGTGTATATTTCTCTTTTAATCCTCATCTCCAATCCCATCCCCCTTGCTCCTATAAGTAACTCCTGCGATGTTATAAAGTGGGTTTTTAAAATCCAGCTACCATGTATTTATTTGGATGTAAATCTTTTTTTTTAATGTTTATTTATTTTGAGAGAGAGACAGAGAACATGAGCAGAGGAGGGACAGAGAGAGAGAGACACAGAATCCAAAGCAGGCTCATGGCTCTGAGCTGTCAGCACAGAGCCGGATGCGGGAGTGGAACCGACAAACTGAGATCATGACCTGAGACAAAGTCAGACACTTAACCGACTAGCCGCCCAGCACCACTGGATGTTAATCTTTGAATGATATTCTCCTCTGCTGTATGGGTGCTTTAATATACACATGTGCTGGGGCACCTGGGTAGTTCACTCGATTAAGCTTACGACTCTTGGTTTCAGCACAGGTCATGATCTTGCAGTTTCCTGGGTTCCAGCCCCATGTTGGGCTCTGCACTGGCAGCATGGAACCTGCTTGGGATTCTCTGTCTCCCTCTCTCTCTGCCCCTCCTCCACTTGTGCTATCTCTGTCTCTCTCAGTAAACAAACAAAATTTTTAAAAATATATACACATATGCTATTATATTACAAATAAATATATTACACGCATTTCAGTTTTGTTAAACTTTTATGCATTTGAGATCTACATAATTTGCTTTAAAAAATTTAAATATGCAACTGTTTTCTCCATAAAATTTTTGTGTTTATTTTAGATAATTTCCAAGATATGCTATAGATTTTATTGTTATTTGAAATGGTTTTCTATTTTTTCCTTATTTTTTATTTTATTACTGATAGAAAGGAATGCTATTGATTTTTATGTGTAAACCTATATATTAAAAATAACATAGGATCCTCCCTGCCAATCTTTTTTTCTCTTATTTCACTTTGCTTGATTTATTGTTTAATCCGGGATCTCCAACTTCTCATTAAACACGGGCGATGACAGGTAAGAAGGCAGCCTTATCTTCTTTTAGTAGTTAAAAGGAATTCGTCAACATGTCTACATCTAAAATGATCCTTGTAGTAGTGTTTTTATATTCCAACTTTACCAAGTTAAGAAGTCCCATTGTATTCTGACTTTTCTGGATTCATTTCTTTAATGATGAAGCAGGGTTGTATGCTCATAAGCTCATCTCCCACTTGAATTTTTTGCAATTGAATCTCTACCCCTTCCTCTAAATAACAGGGGGTAAACTTATTGTGTTTTATTTTTTACTTTTCCAGCTGGCTCTACGGCCTTTTCCTTTGTATTATCCAATGACCAGCAATGATCTGACTAGGACTGTGTATACGAGATGAAGAGTAACAATCCTAACATTTCACTTTTCCCTCCTATTCCCATTCCATGGTTCTTGGCCTTTTTCACCTCCAAGCCAATGTCCCTCCATACCAACCTCTGCAGATCCTCTCTCTTTCTCCCTGGCCAGTGCTCAAGTGAAGGAGTGACTTTGAAAGAGCCATGAATTTAGTCATGCACTGTGACTAGAAAATACAATCCATCCAGGAGGCTTATGAGGATTTAATTAAGCCTCCTTAATAGATTTTTAGTAGAGTGCCCTTTTTGCATTATTTTTGATATGTAAGTTTTTTTTCATTATGAACCATTTTAATTGTCCCTAAATCACATAAAACATTGATTACAGACTGAATTATTCATATACTTACTCTATCTATAAAGAAATAATTGAATATCTACATTATGTCAAATAATAGGCTAAATTTGAGGAAATAAATCAACAAAAACCAACAGGGACCTTGTTTTCATGAAGCTGTTATTCTAATGAAGCACAAAGAGGGAAATCAATCAATCATATTAATATAAAACCTGATATAAATATTCAGAAGTAAAGGAACATATATGTTACCATAGAACAGAGAGATTTTACTAGATATGCTACCATGGAAATCATTCTCTATGAAAATGATGATTAAGTATAAGCTTGATGGGTAAGTAGAAATTAATTAGGCAACTGAGGTTGATTGATGGGGTGGGTAGAATAGCACATTCTAGCAGAAAAGAAAAAATAGGGGCAAAATACCTGCTTGGAAGAAATTAGTGTATTTGAAGAATGGGAAGTTCATTGTGGCTGATATGAAATGAGGTGGCTAAAACAAGATGAAGTTGGCAGGGAAAGACTTTGCAAACTTTATTCAGAACTTTAAAATCAATGAGACAACATTAAATGGTTTCTAAAAACTGGGAAATAGGATTGGATTTGCATTTTAGAAGATTACTCTGCCTACTTGTAAGTAATGGCTTTGAACTGAGTTCCTGTTAACAGGAGAGCCAAGGAGGGAGATCATTATAGTGGTCCATGAAGAGATGATGACCTAGAAACCATAGTGACAATGGGGATGAATACAAGTGGGTGGATTTGATAGATGTAATATAGGGAAGCTAGGCAGTGTATTGTTTGATTGTTTGCTTGACTCTTTGGCTGTTTTTGAGAGAGTGAAGGATTGAGGATGACTTCTATTAACTGAATGTGTATGACCCCTCCCATCCAAATTTATTTGTGAAGCGGTAATCTCCAATGTGATTACCTCCAAATACCATTTGGAGGTTGGACCTTTGGAAGGTAATTATGTCCTGAGGGTGGAGCCCTCAGGATTGGAATTGGTGCCCCTGTAAGAACAGACTAGAGTGAGATGATCTCTCTTCCTTCCATGTGAAGAGACAACAAGATGGCCATCTGCAAACAGAAGGACCAGGAAGTGGGCTTTCATCATATACTTATTCTGCCAGCATCTTGATCTTGAACTTCCCAGCTTCTGGAACTGTGAGAAAAAAATGTTTGTTGTTTCAGCCACCCAGTCTATGGTATTCTCTTATAAATTGAGAGTGGTCTCATTCACTGAGCTAAGACACATTTGAAAAGAACCTTGTTTTAAACTACAAGACATTTGGATATTAGCAAACACTTGTTGGACATATTGAGCTTGAGATTACTGTGAGATATCCAGTGGGGCTAATAAGTAGGATTATTAGCAGAGAAAGAATATTGGAAGCTAAGGATTCAACGCAATCTTATAGGAAACAAATGTCCACTAAGAAGTGAAGACGGCCACTGTACTTAAATTCCAGAGAAAGGAAAAAAAGGAAAAAGGAGGAAATGCACATTTCTAGAGTATGGACTACAGCAGGGTTTCGAAAAGAAATGGTAGCAGTTGTCCACAGGGTTGGAAGGGTGTGTCAGCCCTCAAGAATCTAGATTATTCCTATTAAGGAAATATTTACCAGATCATAATTATTTAATCACGCATTTTTCACTGAGTCTCCATATGTATTAGAGCTTCCCATGTGATTAGCCTGGCCATGGCCCATCAGTCATACAATCCCTTTAGGTGAGGAATCTGCAAAAGCAGTTGAAAAAAATATACAGCAAAGGTTTGAAAACATATGCCAATTCTTCAATATGAATTCTCCTCGATTTTAGAGAACAACTTAAGAGTCATTCTCATAAATTGATGTCCCATCAATATCACATTTCTTAACTCCACATAAATGTCTGTCCTATCAAAATCACATTCCTTACTATTTTCATCAGATGGAAAGATAAATTTTTACAGTTTATCTAATTCATATTCACAATTACTTCAAGTCATTCAGAAAACTTTTTTTTTGGTTCTGCAAGTTTTGGGAGACGCATATTGCACACTTGAGACTATCATTCTGACCAACTTAACTGATAACACAGAAAGCTGCCTACTTCGATTAAGGTACAGAGCAAGACAGGGCTCTGCAGCCTTTCTGGCTGGTATGTAAGTTGCTGTATCAATGGTGGAGAAAGATCCAGAGTAGAGTTTACGGATGCCCAAATGTAGAATCACAATGCAGACTCACAGCACACTAAGCTAGGGTATACTATTCTTAGAAGATTCACATCAATTGACAAATAGTTCCTCACTGGCCCCAGGAAGAAGGAAAGTGCCTGACTGTGGGACTCGACAAGACCATAAATTCACCTGTTAACGTTTCTTGTGTTGATTTTCCCAGAAAAAAGAAACCAACTACATTCTGAAAGAGCTTTTTCCAGAATGCATTATTTGGAGTAAGTGGATCAAGTGAATATTGTGGCACAGCCCCCAGACCCTTATTTAAGGACTGGTTACTCATTGTTCCAGTTACTGTGGATTGTGACTGAGAGTTCTCAGCTGGATCTCTCTTTAGGGATTGCAATCAGCCTAAGAGTACCACCTTGCTTAAGGTCATGTCACCTCTTCTGAGGCTACTCTAATAACATCACTACTAGATATAGAAAGTATGAAAAGTCTGGTATGCTTGCCTGAAGATGGGACAGCTATGAAGATATTTCAGCTCCAGAGGACCCTGAGGTATCAGCTGTATTTTTTTTTTTCTTTGTGATCGAATAGCAGTTCACTCCACCTGGTTCTACTTTCCTTACTCCTTCACAGGTATTAACCCCAAGGATCATCTTTACTAAACTTTCTACACCTGAAGCTCTATCTCAGCTTTAGCTTACTGGGAATGTAACCTAAGATAGGGTGTAATTTGAGAATGTCTCTTAAGCTGTTCTCTAAAATCTAGGATAATTCTGGGAATGCAAACTGGTGCAGCCACTCTGGAAAAGAGTATGGAGGTTTCTTGAAAATTAAAAATAGAACTACCCTACGACCCAGCAATTGCACTACTAGGCATTTATTCAAGGGATACAGGTGTGCTGTTTTGAAGGGACACATGCACCCCCATGTTTATAGCAGCACTAGTAACAGTAGCCAAAGTATGGAAAGAGCCCAAATGTCCATCAACAGATGAATGGATAAAGAAGATGTGGTATACAGACACACACACACACACACACACACACACACACACACACAGTGGAGTATTACTCGGCAATCAAAAAGAATGAAATCTTGTCATTTGCAACTATGTGGATGGAACTGGAGGGGATTATGCTAAGTGAAATTAGAGAAACACAAAAATCATATGACTTCACTCATATGAGGACTTTACGAGACAAAACAGATGAGCATAAGGGAAGGGAAACAAAAATAATATAAAAACAGGGAGGGGGACAAAACAGAAGAGACTCATAAATATGGAGAACAAACAGGGCTACTGGAGGGGTTGGGGGAGGGGGGGCGGGGCTAAATGGGGAAGAGGCACTAAGGAATCTACTCCTGAAATCATTGTTTCACTCCACGCTAACTAATTTGGATGTAAATATAAAAAAATAATAAAACAAGTTAAAAAAAAAGAAAAAAGAAAATCGAGGAGAATTCATATTGAAGAATTGGCATATGTTTTCAAACCTTTGCTGTATATTTTTTTCAACTGCTTTTGCAGATTCCTCACCTAAAGGGGTTGTACGACTGATGGGCCATGGCCAGGCTAATCACATGGGAAGCTCTAATACATATGGAGACTCAGTGAAAAATGTGTGATTAAATAATTATGATCTGGTAAATATTTCCTTAATGGGAATAATCTAGATTCTTGAGGGCTGACACACCCTTCCAACCCTGTGGACAACTGCTACCATTTCTTTTCGAAACCCTGCTGTAGTCCATACTCTAGAAATGTGCATTGCCTGCTTTTCCCCCCTATATTTCCAAATCATTTCTTTATATAGTTCGATCTTTTTTCCATCCTAAACACTTCATTGAAATAGCTCTTGCTAAAGACACTAAAGTTCATTTTCAGTTCTCATCTTTACTACTCAGAGGCATTCAATGGTATTAACCTTTTCCTATTTCTTGAAGCAACGTTCCTTTATTTTTTGTGATATCAGATACTCATTTTACTTCTTACTTTACCGCTTAATCTTGGTTGCTTTTTTTCCTTTCTCTGGAATTTAAGTACAGTGGCCATCTTCACTTCTTAGTGACAGGTCATGATCTCACTGTTGGTGGGTTTGAGCCCTGCCCCGGGCTCTGCACTGGCAGTGGAGAGCGTGCTTGGGATTTTCTCTCTCTCTCCGTCTCTGTCCTTTCCCCGCTCATGTGCATTCTCTTTCGCTCTCAAAATAAATAAACTTTATTAAGTAAAAGTGGCCTATGTAGCTCCTATTTGTGACATATCTCTTCCAACTCAAGGCAACCACCCTCCTCAATAAATCCACATACTTGGCTGCCTGATCCAGGATTCATCCCAGAACAAATATTATAACCTTAAAATACAGAACAAAGTGGGTAAGAAGAAAAATGATCTTAAATTCTTTTTGAGGCACTTTATTCATTAATTTCCCCTATTCTCATTTTGTGAAAAGTAAGTAAGGCAGTATGTCCTTCTTAGAAAAATTAACATCAGGTGCGCCTGGGTGGCGCAGTCGGTTAAGCGTCCGACTTCAGCCAGGTCACGATCTCGGGGTCTGTGAGTTCCAGCCCCGCGTCAGGCTCTGGGTTGATGGCTCGGAGCCTGGAGCCTGTTTCCGATTCTGTGTCTCCCTCTCTCTCTGCCCCTCCCCCGTTCATGCTCTGTCTCTCTCTGTCCCAAAAATAAATAAACGTTGAAAAAAAAATTAAAAAAAAAAAAAAAGAAAAATTAACATCAGATCCTTAATGAACTGCATGAGTATATGTTTAAGCTGAACCTGTAACATTTTGTGCATAAATGGGTTTATATTTGAAACGAGGGAAAAATGGCATATCAGAAGCACTGAGGGGCGCCTGGGTGGCTCAGTTGGTTAAGCGGCCGACTTCGGCTCAGGTCATGATCTCACAGTCCCTGAGTTCGAGCCCCGCGTCGGGCTCTGTGCTGACAGCTCGGAGCCTGGAGCCTGTTTCAGATTCTGTGCCTCCTTCTCTCTCTGACCCTCCCCCGTTCATGCTCTGTCTCTGTCTCAAAAATAAATAAACATTAAAAAAATTTTTTTAAAAAAAGACGCACTGAGCTAAGATAATATAAGCATAGAACTGAGCCAAAATACCTATAGTGTAAACGTTCTTTTCTATTATTTGTTCCCTTACATATTCCACCTATAAGATAAAAAATTTGGACTTTGTGACCTTGATTTTTTTCATAGTTGGTTTCTATAATTATTAAATGGTAGAGCAAACAGTAGAAATGATAGAATTAGTGAATATATTGCATAGTTTCATATGGGATTTCTTGTTCACTGCATAAAGTCCAATAGCTTTCTATTGATCCGAAAAAAAAGTCTGAAGGCTGTGTAGAAGCAGGTTCATTGAAAATAAAGCCATAGTTGTATTTCACTCATCAGATGCATACACATGTAACTCTAAAAAAACCAAAGCAGAGATGATTTTGAAACCATCAAAAATACGATTTCAATTTCAATCCTCACAGAGATGTGGAACAGTTAACTCCAAATTTTGAGACTCAGGACTTCTAAAAATGGAAAAATTTTAGAGCACAATTTTTGATAAAATTCTATGCTGATTTTTTTTTTTTTTTTACCACCTGGAAGTCATTAGGAAGTTTAAGAAAGATGGCAGAAGTCACCTTCTTCCACCCTTCTTTTAAGTGATTTAAGTGGAAACAGGTGTTTGCAGCTTATCACATGTAAATGACCCTTTGCAAACACCTGCCAACTAAAATCCTCAGTGATCCTTGAGCTTCGGTTTGCTATCAAAACTTATCAAAAAAAGTTAGTTTATATTTAGTGTTTTCCAGCTCATCTAACTCTGTACAGCTTTTTATCAGGTATATATGAGAAAAATAGCTAACCATCAGTTAATGCATGAAGTAGACTCTGGGGTCATTGAACATGTCTAGAAAAAAAACCTTTTGTCTTCAGCAGCCTACAAACAGAAGTTCTTGAACATGTGAATAAATCATTTGTAAAGTGCATTTGATTACAAATACTGAAGTGATTAATAGGCCACATATTTAAGTTTGTACACATCTAATCAGTACTGAAAAGAAATTAATCAAGAAATAGTCACTGAACCACTATAGGTAGATTGTGGAACTCAAAGTCAAAATGTGCTAAGAATAGGAAAAAATAAACGTATAATGTCTAAGAAATTCATAGGAAACTTTTATCTTTGATCCAATGTTTCTTCTTCCCATGATTCTCTCAATCATGGAAATTTACATATGAATAAAGGTATTGATAGAGTTGTAGGTATAAATATAGAGATAAGTGTACATAGAGATACTATCTAAGTATATCATTTTTCTACAGTCTGCTTCACCATGCCCCATAAATATTTCAATCTTTTCAGTCACCCTTGGTTATAATAATGGTTTTTAGCCCAGTAAGAGGATATAAAGGTCATTTTTTAGCTATATGATTAATCAAAATCATTGTGCCATGAAAATAGAGAAGTTATCACATTTCAAATTTTAAACTCCACATGCCCAATCCCAGTTCATTGGTAATTTTATTTTTGATTTATTAATTTTGTTAATTGTATTTTTTCAATTATTTTCTTAAGTAGGCTTCATTCTCAGTGCAGAGCCCATCTCAGGGCTTGAAATCACAACCCTGGGATCAAGACTTGAGCTGAGATCAAGAGTCCAATGCTTAACCCACTGAGCCACCCAGATGTCCCAATTTTTTTTTTATTTTAATATTGGATCTTTATATGACAGTGCTGATGTATTTCAATATACCTAAGGGCCCCTTCTAGTCAATAGCTTCTCTCTACATAGACAACTACTATTCAAATTTCTGTCCCCATTATAAAATATTTGCCTATTGTTGAACTTTAAATATGTGGAGAAACATAGTATGTACTCTTTTTTGTCTGCCTTCTTTCACAATTTATAATGCTTTTGAGATTCGCCATGTTTTTGCATATATCAGTGAATCATTTTTGTCATTGTAGAATAGTATTCCATTGTATAAGTATGCCACAGTTTGTCTGTGTGTTCTGCAATGGATGGGTTATTTCCAGCTTAGGTTCTTATGAATAAGGCTAATATTTTGTATCATTCTTTTTGTGGACATAAGCTTGGTGACTCAGAGTGGAATTGTTGTGTCATAAGGTTAGCGTAAGAATAAACACATTAGAATTAAACAATAGTATCCAAAAGAAGTTCCATTATTTTAAATATGAACCACCAACTTTTGAGATCCATGCTAGCAACCATATCCCTCCTAGCAATGGGTATGGTCAGTGTGGGTGTGTGCCTGTGTGTGTGTGTGTGTGTGTATGCGTGTGTGTGTTTAATTTTAGGAATTCTAGTGAAAGTAGGGTAGTATCTCATTGTGGTTTTAATGTATATTTTCCTGATAACAAATGATGTTGACCATGTATTTATTTATGTATTTGGCATTCTGGCATCTTTTTCTATATAAAGTACCAGTTCAAGACTTCTGTGCATTTTTAAATTAGGTTATTTGAGTATTATAATTTGTAAGGCAACTTTATATATTTTGCACAAGAGTCCTTTGTTAAATAGATGTGATACGTATGCCACACATATTTTCTTGCCTTCTGTTGCTTTCATTTTCACCTTCTTAATGGTGTCTTTTGTTGAGGTTTTTTTTCAATTTTTATAAGAGATCTAATTGATCATCTTAGGGTTTTCTCTCCCCTTTTATGGTTAGTACCTGTATTAGTTTGCTAGGGCTGCCATAACAAAGCACCACAAACTGGATGATTTAAATAAGAAAAAATTATTGTCTTGGAGTTCTGGAAGCTAGAAGTTTGCGATCAAGGTATCAAGAAGGTTGATTTCTTCTGAGGCCTTTCTCCTGGCCTTGTGGGGAGCTGTCTTCTCCCTGTGTCTTTACACCATCCTTCTGAGTAAGTCTATTTTGAAATGACCCCTTCTTATAGGGACATCAATAATTTTGGATTAGGTCCCGCTTTAATGACCTCATCTTAATTTAACCAATTACATCTGCAAAACTTTACTTCCAAATAAGGTCATAGTCTGAGGTCCTGGGAATTAGGACTTTAACACGAGAATTTGGGAAGGGGGACACAATGCAATCCCTAACAGCACCTTTTGTGGTATAACACTCTTTGCTAACCACGATGTGAAAAAGTATTCTCCCGTGCTTTCTTGTAAAAGTTCCGAAATTGTAGCTCTCGTGTTTAGGTCAAAGATTTATCTCTTGCAATTTTTTTCTTGGTGCCAGTTTGAAATCAAACTTCATTCTTTTCATAAAATATCCAGCGTTACACCACCATTTTGTTGAAAATAACTCACTTTCCTTATTGATTTCTTTTGCTGCTATTGTCAAAAATTAAAATTGGCCATATATTTATAAGGCCATGTCTGGATTCTCTGGTCTATTCCTTTGAGCTGTTTTTCTATTTTGATGCCGATAACCACCTTCTCTTAATTATCACAGCTTTATACACAGTAGCTTTATAGTAAATCTTGAAACCCTCCCAGTGCCCTGTCTTGCAAATTCCAGCTGCCTTGGCAATTCTGCACTCCACTCTCTGTTTTCTTCATCTAGTGAGATTGGCTTTTGTTCTTGTACTTTATTTCTCTGCATCACAGTTTAGAAAATGCTCCCAGGCAAAAAGCTGCCGTATGTGGAGCTTCATTTCACTTCAGACTAGCAGTCCTTCATGATCTGCTGCATAATAACTGTTTCTCCATAAGTTTTTCCAGTTGCATAATTGTTTACTACGGGAGGGAAGTCTAAAGTCAGCTACTCCACTCCGTCAGGATCATGTCAGTTAGCCTTCAGTTACTTTGACCACCAAGTATTCTGTTCCAGCAACTTAAGGAAGTAGATTGTGTTTGTTAACAAATAACAGGTTTTGTTTGCTAACTCTGCATCCTTACTTCCTACCTGGAATAAGAACCTGAGTGATATCTCTTATCTTTTGGCATTTATAGGACAAAAACATGAGTGTGGTTATTAACCAGATGGGTGTGATAATACAAACTCTCAATGGGAAAAGTCAGCCCAGGCAGAAGCACACCCATAATGATCATAACTGTAGACCTCAGCTAACGGAGAGGCCGTATAGAGAGATGAGAATCTGAAGAAGCTTGCAAGAGCTGTTTTTTGAATTACGTTTTCCCCATGAGTGATAATGCAAGGAAAGGGCAAGTCTTTGCAGATGTATAAACCCAGTAAAACCTGGTTCAAGCCCTGATTATTCTATAATATAACCACTCCCACTATCAATCATTTCATGGGTTAACATGATAACATTGCAATGCTTTTTAAAATGTTGTTTCAAGGATTAAAACAGCTAAGGCTTATAACATGTTTACCCAATATCTGGCTCTCACTCTTTACTTAGTAAATGATGGTTGTTATTATTTTAACTGATGGTGAATGCAACTATCTTCGGCTGGATGCCAGAAGCCCACAAATGCCATCACTTCCTGGCAAATATTCACAAGTGACCTGACAATGTAATGATGTGCACCAGCACATTAACAGATAACAAAATGAGGGGAGTAGAGGCTTGGGGGAAGTGAAGGAGAAAGGACAAAATTCACATTGGTCCCAAACAAACACTAGTGTATTTTGAGAAAATAATTCATCAGAAATTGACTCTTCTAGCATAACCTAAATTCCTTTGTTTCCTGAATGGCTCTAATCCAGTATATGTGGATATTGAATGAAAACAAGGGACATTTAACATACTGAGTGTGTGTAATATCTGCATAAATATGCATAGAGTCAATAAATGACTAATTTTACATTCTAGTTAGTTTAGTATTTATCAACTATCCCACTTCAAACTACTATAATTTAATCTTTGAATACAGTATATATCAAGAATCACAATTTTATTTTGTGGTTATGGAAATTCTCTATTTCATACATTGTTGGAAAACTTCTCCACAAAAAATAATAAATATATACCACATTGGAATTTTTGGTAAGACTTCAAGAAGCAGCCAATGAGAGGGGCACCTGGATGGCTCAGTCAGTTAAGCATCCAACTGTTGGTTTCAGTTCAGGTGGTGATCCCACAGTCATGAGATCGAGCCCCACATCTTGCTATGCATTGGGCATGAAGTCTGCTTAAGATTAAGATTCTCTTTCTCCCTCTCCCACTGACTCTCTCTCTCTCTCTCTCTTTCTTTCTCTCTCTCTCTCTCAAAAAAATCAGCAGACGAGAGACATTTTCTAATCCCTTGCCATTCCTTCTTAATACTATTAATTTAACAAAGATTTACTAAACATTTACATTTTTCTAGGCACTTTTACACACACATACACAAATATAAGATACAATCCCATGTCCTGAAGACCTCATACTTTGCAAAAAACTCACCTGTGAAACCACTGTAAGATATATTGCTAGTGTAAAAAGTAAAAGTTAACATAACTGTGAGGGTATCTATTTTCTTTTCCAGAAAAGTTGGCAAAGGCTCACAGGGAAAGTGGCATTCCTGCTGTGTTTTAACATGTCAATTATATTCTCTTAGGAGGTCAAGTAGGAGGTAGAATCTTCTAGGTCAAGGTAAAACCACAAGCAAATACATAGAATTATAAAAATATATGTCACATTTAGAAAATAGGTTACATTAAAGCGTAAGTCTTATGGAAGAGAATAACAGAATGTGGTACCAAAAAGATAAGTTGGGAACAGATTACGAAAGGTTTTAATGCCATTCTAAAAAGTTAGATTTTATACTTACATAGTTCAAGAGCAGGTAAATTGATTAGTTCTTTTAAAAATATGAAATGTGAAGTAATCTACAGGTAATATATAACATAAAAAACATATAATATTACTTCATATATTGCATATAATATTAATGTGTTATATAATATTTTATATATTTAACGTTCTATAAATAATTGCTGATACTAAAAAATGTTTTAAATTACTAGCATCTGAGCAAAATGTATTCATTTACTGCTTGGAGGAAACCATAAAATAATGACTTTATGCCATTACAATTATACATGCATATGTTTCTTAAATCTGAGCTCGGGTATTTTTCTGCCTAATTTTTACTGATCGGAAATCATTTCAATACGTTCTTCCATATCACCTCGAATTTTGTTGCAGCACGTTAAAGGTACATAGTCAATATTCATTGTCTTTATTTCTCCATATTCTATGAACCGTCTGCTTATGTTTGGGAAATTACCCATCTTCTAAATTTTGAGCCTGCCACCCATTAATAAAGCTACATTTCCTGACAGCTTGGATAAAGATATGACCTAGATACCTGCCTAAAATATTGCTTCTGGAGTCAGTAACCCCCCCCCCAAAAAAAAAAAATTCAGGAAAGCAGGAATGGAGAGTTTTTGTTACTGCTGCTCTTTCTTTTATCGGAAGAAGTATATTCTCTAGAGGAACAGTTGCAAAAGTGCACCATCAGTGGTGTCCTTACTGGGCTGGTTCATGTGCTGTGACTTTTAATTCTGGGTCTGACTTGACAGCTTCTCTTTTTCTCTTCTCTGAGCCTGGTTCTTCCAAGTGCCGAGGCTTTCAGAAGTTCCATGAGCCACCCCAAATCTTCTCTTAACATTTACTTCCAACACGTACCCTGCATAGACACATCTTTTTCTTTTCTTGCAAATCAGATGTCAAAGGCAAAGTATGTCAATTCTTTGAGAACAGGTGTGGTGTCTGCTACCTTTGAAATCTTCAGCACAGAAATGACAGTAGTTGTGCAAGTGTTATTAAAAACATATATTTGACTCTTTTTCGTGGTGCCTCAGAGGTGGTAGGATGCTTCGGGCTGAAGCTGAACATATCTCTTTCCCAGCTACTGTATGCCAGAAACTCACTGAAGTGGACAGTGAATGCAAACTTCGTACTTTTTATGAGAAGCATGTGGCTGGAGATGTTACTGCTGATGCTCTGGGTGAGGGATGGAAGGCTTTCGTTGTCCGGATCAGTGGTGGCAATGACAAACAAGGCATCTGCATGAAGCAGGGTGTCTTGACCCACGGCCACGTCCTCCTGCTGCTGAGTAAGTGACATTCCTGCTACAAAGCAAGGTAGACTGGAGAAAGAAAGCAGACATCTGTTCTGAGTTGCACTGTGGATGCCAGTCTCTGTGTTCTTAACTTGGTCATTGTGAAAATAGGGGAGAAGGATACTCCTGGACGCACTGATACTACCGTGCCTCATAACTCTGAAGAAAAAACAGACTAAGGAAAATAAGAAAGAGGCAGCAATTTGGCCAAGAGAATAGAAGAGGCCAAAGAAAAATGCCAGGAACAGATTGCCAGAAGACAGAGGCGATCCTCTCTGTGAGCTTCTACTTCTGAGTCCAGTTAAAAATGAAATTTTCTGAGAGTGACAAATAAATAAGTTCAGACATCATATCTCAAAAAGCCCATATATCTGATAAATTAATGATGTTAAGCAGGAAAATGACACTTATGGTTTGAAAATCATAGATAACTTTTGCAGGCTGCCTTACTAGAAACTTGATGTGCTTTCAATAAAAGAATGTAGAAAGCACTTTTGGGTCCAAGGAGATATCTAAAAGCTTCCCGAATTAAACAGCGGCATCTTACAATGGAAGACCTTTTGATGAACTATTTAGTTTTGATTAGCCTTGTTCTACATAATTTGAGTATCACTGTGAGGCAGTGCCATATGGTATCAATAAATAAGTCTTCAGTGTGTTCACTTATCCTCCAAAATGTATATAAAAAGGTCAATTATCTCTAATTAAGTCCCTATTTTCTTTGGTAAGGATGTGTGTGTTTTCCCAATCAAGCACGCAGTGAGGTTACTGAGTTGTTTCTACATGGCTGATTAAGGATATGTCAAAGATAGGACTCAGGAGAAAAGTTGAAATGCTTTGCTCTCTTAAACGACATCTATTGGGGGTGCCTTGCACATTATTATCACTCTTTTATCTTTTCTATCTTCTGCCAAAATCTTCTCAAAGTCCCATCACCTGAGTTGATAGCGTATAAGAATAATCCAGAACAGGGTCATACAGGGTCTGTTTCCCAAGGACTTGACATACGAGGGCTCAGCACAAATGCATAGGAGTTCATGGCATGAAGTAAGGAGTAGCTGACAAAGGGACACAGGTGCAGGCTGCTGGGAACTCAATCACACTGATGCTGGGGAGTGACTCGGGATCCAGTGCAGCACTGTCATTATCTGCCACACTCCCTTCCTAAGCACGTAGGGGAAAAGACTCACTTCACTTCAACACATGCAATAGAAAATAGTTACATTCAAGTCTCATAATAAATTAGTATAAGAAGCAAAAAATGAGCAGGAAAGTGTATACACAAACAAACGAAGAAATACCAGAAAAACGTGCTCCCACAACAAATGAAAGCTGTGAATTAACATTTTAAGAAAGGAGCTAAAATAATTTTTTTAAAAGGTATGAAAGCATTGCAAAAATCCTATTTAGATAAGAAACACAAATGGGCGAGAAGAAAAATCAGAAAGAGAGCTAAGAGAACACAGAGAAAGAAGTGGAAATAAAAATTCATCTAAAACTTAAATTACTTAGGTAAAAAATAAAAATATGTAACAAAGGGTAAGCCAGAAAGAACATAAGAGTGGATAAACGTGACAAACAAAATAATGCCATAAAAAATGCAAATTGGAAAAAAAGGAAAAAATCGACATTAACAAATGAAGAGAGACATAGAAGGGTTAAGGGAAATATATACAAATAACTTTTTAAAAGAATGAAGGGAGAGAGCATAACCAAGGAACTAAAATAAAACAAACAATAATACTACAATTCAAAAAAAAAAGACATTCTGAAATAAAGAAGACTTAAAGGTGTATATGTATATAAACAGTAGAAGCTTTTTGTTGAAAGAAGGAAAGAATAGAATGGAAGGAACAAAAATAGTAGCTAGAAATTATTGAATATACCTTGCTTGCAGATTTGACATTGGGTATATGTAAAATAGATTACAAAATTTAAGTAAAACAGAGGAGTCTCCCCAGTGTTGGGGGTAGGGACTGGAGTAGGTGGGTGGTGGAGTAGGGAGATCCTATGCTCACTTCATCCCCTGAATACAACTAGATAGCACCCACATCAATGTAAATAACCAGGAAACTGGAAGAACAGACCCTCCACAGCTAAATGCAGACAAGAGTCCACATCGAAGAGGGAAGGAGGGACAAAGACATGGTCCAGAGCTAAAGAGATCCATGGGACTATACATAGGAGAGAAGGACACCACAGACAAGGAGACAGGAGAGAAATAGAGCCTCACACCAAGCACCCCAGACCCGGGGAACCCACACAGGGAAGAAAAATCCCCATGAGATTTGGCTTTGAAAACCAATGGGACCTAATTTTGTAAGTTTATACAATCAGTGGAGCTTAACACTTAGAACTTTCAAAAACAATGAGCTCAGGTCTGAAACAACTCGGAGGGTGATAGGAAACTGAGTTCCTGCTATTCGAGATATAGCACAACATCCCCACTTAGATACATCACAGAGAAGCACTTTGAAAAATGCCTGACGCATACCTGAAGGAGATTTATTTACTAATCTCAGAGCATGTACTAGAGGGGCAGGTATTTTTAGGAAACCTCTCCAAGAAAACAGAAGCTGATAGGCACAATTTCCACACTCCTTACCCCAGCCTAGACACATGGACACCCGCAGGCACTAGCTCAGCTCCAACAATCACTACCTAAATTGCTTACAGTGCACCCTTCCCTGTGTTCTCCTATGGTCATGTATCCTCCAATAAGCCATTGGCTGGAGCTTATCCAAAGTGGTGCCACAAGACGGGAAGTGTGCAAGCATTCCTAATGGGCCAGCACCATTCCAAGTGACTCCTCTCCCAAGGAGAGGGGAAGATAACCACACACACTTGTTTCACTATGTCCCCAGCATGGGCTGGGGGAAGACATCTGGTCTGATTGCAGGCCCTGCCCACCAACAAAAGATTCTCAAGAGACACAACAGAGAAAGACCCAGGACTTTGTTGCTACTGCATCTCTGGCAAACACCTGGCCTGACAATTCAGGCCCAAGGCAGTCCCAGACTGACACACTAACAACAAGAGACAAACTGTC
Organism: Leopardus geoffroyi; assembly: GCF_018350155.1. Classification (NCBI taxonomy): domain Eukaryota; kingdom Metazoa; phylum Chordata; class Mammalia; order Carnivora; family Felidae; genus Leopardus; species Leopardus geoffroyi. The sequence goes on from NC_059331.1 coordinate 159,762,475, forward strand.
AACAACAGGCAAAGAGAGTCTAGTTGCAGACTACTAGATGGAAGGGAAATGTGGCTTAGCCAAAACAGCAGGGTATAGGCAACACACACAGGAGACACTCCTGAAACACCAGGTTCTGGTGAACAGAGGACATTGCACTGCAGGGCACTACAGTACATCTTCTTCAGAAGGCCACCTCTTTAAGGAGCAGGAGATATAGATGACTTTTCTAACACATAGAAACAGACACAGAGAGCTAGCCAAAATAAACAGATGGAGGAATACGAAAGAAATGGAAAAAAAATATGAAAGAATGGAAAGAAAAGAAAAGGAAAGGAAATGGAAAAAGAAATGGAAAAAAAGAAATGGAAAACACGACAGAATCACAAGCAAAAAAGCTAAATGAAACAGAGATAAGTAATATGACTGACAGACAATTTGAGGTAATAGTCATAAAGATACTCATTGGACATGAGAAAAGAGTGGAGGACCTCAGTGAGACCTTTAACAAAGAGATAGAAAATATAAAAAAGAACCAATCAGAGATGAAGAACCCAAGAATTGAAATTCAAAATACACCAGATGTAATAAAGAGTAGACTAGAGGAAGCAGAAGAATGGATCAACAACCTGGAGGACAGAGTAATGGAAAGTATTCAAGCTTAACAGGAGAAAGAACAAAAATAATAATAAATGAAAATATACTTAGGGAACTCAGCAACACCATCAGCATAATATATTCACATTATAGGGATCCCAGAAGGAGAAAAAAGGTCAGAAATTTTATTTGAAGAAATAATAGCTGAAAACATCCCAGTTCTGGGAAAGGAAACAGAAATCCAGACCCAGGACACAGAGACACCTACCAACAAAATCAACCCAAGGAGGTCGACCAAGACACATAGTAATTAAAATGGCAAAAATGATAAAGTAGAATTTTAAATGCATCAAGAGAAAGAAGATATTTACATACAAGGGAATCCCCATAGGCTACCAGTTATTTTTTCAGCTGAAATTTTGCAGACCAGAAGGGGGTGGCATGATATATTCAAAGTACCGAAAGAAAAAAAAACTGCAACCAAAAATACTCTAACCAGCAAGGCTATCTATCATTCAGAATAGAAAAAGAGAGAAAGTGTTTCCCAGACAAACAAAAGCTAAAGGAGTTGATGACCACTAAACCAGCTCTACAAGAAATTTTAAAGGAGAATTTTTGAGTTGAAAGGAAAGGACATAAGCAGAAGTAAGAAAAGTAGGAAGTACAAAAGCAGCAAAATTAAGTATATCTATAAAAACTGGCGAAGGGATTCACAAAATAAAAGGATGTAAAGTAGAACACCATACACCTAAAATGTGGGAGGAGGAAGAAGAGTAAAGAATGGGTTCAAACTTAAGTGACCATCAACTTAATATAGACTGCTATATGCATAAGATGTTATATACAAATATAATGGTAACACAAATCAAAAACAAGTCATAGATGTGCAAAAAATAAAGAGAAAGGATTCCAAGTATATAACGAAAGAAAGCAAGCCAACCCTGAGAGAAAAGGGTAAGAAAAGAAAGGTACAGAAAAGACCCACAAAAACATCCATAAAACAAGTAACAAACTGGCAGTAAGTACATACCTGTCAATAATTACTTTGAATATAGATAAATGTTCCAATCAAAAGACATAGGGTGACAGAATGGATAAAACAGCAAGAGCCAGGGTTCTTGGGTGGCTCATTTAGTTGAGCATCCAACTCTTGATTTTCGCTCATGTCACAATCCCAGGGCTGTGGGATCAAGTCCCGCATCAGGTTCCACATTGAGCAGGGAAGATTCTCTCTCTTTCTCCCTCTGTCCCTTCCCTCACTCATGTTCTGTCCCTCTTTCTAAAGTAACATTTTTTAAAAAAGCAAGACTCATCTGTAGGCTGCCTACAAGAGACTCATTTCAGACCTCAAGACACCTGAAGATTGAAAGTGAAAGGATGGAAAAGCATTTATGATACAAATGGAAATGAAAAGAAAGACTGGGTAGCAATAGTTACATCATGACAAAATAGACTTTAAAACAAAGACTGTAACAAGAAACAAAGAAAGACACTATGTAGTCATAAAGGAAACAAGCCAACAAGAAGATATAACAATTGTAAATATTTATGCACCCAACACGCAAGCACCCTAATATGTAAAGTAGCTAATGACAAACAAAGGAACTAATTGATAATAATACAATAGTAGTAGGGGACTTTAACACCCCACTTAGATCAATGGATAAGTCATCCAAACAGAAAATCAACAAGGAAGAGTGGCTTTAAATGACATATTGGACCAGATGAATCTAACAGATATATTCAGAACATTCCATCCTAAAACCACAGAATACACAATCTTTTCGGTACACATAGAACATTCTCCAAAATAGATCATGTATTAGGCCACCAAACAAGTCTCAACAAATTCAGTAAGAATAAAGTTATACCATGCATCTTTTCTAATCACAATGCTAAAACTAGAAATCAATCAAAGAAAAAGTCTTAAATAACATGCTACTCAACAATGAATGGGTCAACCAAGAAATCAAGGGGAAAATCAAAAATACATGGAAACAAATTAAAATGACATTACCCTATTGTGTAATGGTCCAAAATCTTTGAGGTGCAGCAAAAGCTACTCTAAGAGGGAACTTTATAGCAATACACCCCTACATTGAAAAGCCTGAAAAATCTCAAATAAACAACAAAACCTTTCACTTAAAGTAGCTAGAAAAAGGAGAACAAAATCCAAAAACAGTAGAAGGAATATAATTATAAAGATAAGAGCATAAATAAACAAATAGAAACTCAAAACAAAACAAAACAACAACAAAACATCAAAAAACACTACAATAGATCAATGAAACCAGGAGCTGGTTCTATGAAAAAGTAAACAAAATTGATAAACTTTTAGCCAGATTCACTAAAAAAAAAAAAAAAAAAAAAGAAGAGATAAAGCTGACTCAGAGAAACAAAACCAGAAATGAAAGATGAAAAATAACAACTGACACAACTGAAATAAAAAGAATTACAAGAGAATATTATGAAAAATTATCTGCCAAATACTGGGCAATCTAAAAAATGGATAAATTCCTAGAAACATATAATCTACAAAATTGAATCAGGAAGAAATAGGAAATTTGAACAGACCATTTATCAGCAATCAAATCGAATCAGTAATCAAAAACTCCTAACAAACAGAAGTCCTGGGCCAGACTGCTTCATAAGCGAATTCTACTGAACATATAAAGAGAAGTTAATACCTATTCTTTTCAAACTAGTCCAAAAAACTTGAAGAGAAAGGAAAGCTTCCAAATTCAACCTATGAGGCAAGCATTATTCTGATACCAAAGTCAGATAAAGACACTCTAAAAAAGAGAACAACTATAGGCTAGTATCTCTGATGAACATAGACGTAAACATCCTCAACAAAATATTAGCAAACTAAATGCAACAATACCCTTAAAAATATCATTCACCACAATCAAGTAGGATTTAGTTCTCATGTGCAAAGGTGGGTCAATATTTACAAATCAATCAATGTGATATAGCATATCAAAACAAAGGAGAAAAAATAATCATTTCAAAGGATGCAGAAAAATCATTTGACAAAGTACAAAATCTATTCATGATAAAAACCCTCAACCAAGTAGGTTTAGAGGGAACATACCTCAACAAAATAAAGGCCATATATGAAAAACCCATAGCTAACATCATGCTTAATGGTGAAAACTAAGAAATTTTCCCCTAAGATCAGGAACAAGACAGAGATGTCCACTCTCACCACTTTTATTCAACAGAGTACTGGAAGTCCTAGCTACGGCAATCAGGAAACAAAAAGAAATAAAATGTATCCACATTGGTGAAAAAGAAGTCTAATTTTCACTATTTCCAATGACATGGTACTGTATATAGAAAACTCAAAAGACCACCAAAAAACTACTAGAACTGATAAATGAATTCAGTAAGGTCATAAGATACAAAATTAATATACAGAATTTCATTACATTTCTATAAACTACTAATGAAGAAGAAGATAGAGAAATTAAGAAAACATCCTATTTACAATTGCACCAAAAAATCATGAAATGCCTAGGAATAAGCTTAACCCACACCAGTGAAAGAAATTGAACATAACAAAAACAAATAGAAAGACCTTCAATGCACATGGATTGGAAGAACAAATATTGTTAAAATGTCTATACTACCCAAATCGATCTACGGATTTAATTCATCCTCTATCAAAATAGCAACAGCATTTTTCAGAAAAATAGAAAATATTAAAATTTGTATGAAACCACAAAAGACCCCGAAGAGCTAAAGCAATCTTGAAAAAGAACAAAACTGGAGGTACCATAATTTCAAATTTCAAGAAATACTACAAAGCTCTAGTATTCAAAACAGTATGGCAATGGCACAAAAACAGACACAGATCAGTGGAACAGAATAGAGCCTCCAAGTAAACCCATGATTATATGTCAGTTAATCTTTGACAAAGGAGGTAAGAATATACAATGAGAAAAAGACAAGTCTTTTCAACAAATGATGCTGGGAAAACTAGAAATTTACATGCAAAAGACTGGACCACTTTCCTCTACCACACACAAAAATAAATTCAAAATGAGTTAAGGACCTGAATGTGAGATTAAAACCATAAGAATCCTAGAAGAGAGTACAAGCAGTCATTTCTCTGGCATCAGCCATTAGCAACATTTTTCTACATCTCCCAAGGCAAGGGAAACAAAAGCAAAAAATAAACTATTGGGTTTATATCAAAATAAAAAGCTTCTGCACAACAAAAGTAACAATTGACAAAACTGAAAGACAACCTACTGAATGGGAGAAGATATTTGCAAATGATAGATCCAATATGAGATTAAATCAGAAATATATAAAGAACTTATATAACTTAACACTAAAATAATAATAATAATGATAATAATAATAATAATAACAATAATCCAATTGAAAAATGGGCAGAAGATATGAACAAGCATTTCTCCGAAAAAGACTTACAGATGGCTAACAGACGTGAAAAGATGCTCAAAATTACTGATCATCATGGAAATGCAAAACAAAACCACAATGAGATATTTCACATCTGTCACAAGGGCTAAAATCAAAACACAATAAATGACAAGTGTCGGTGAGGATGTGGAGAATAAAGGAATCTTTTGCTTTCTTGTGGAAATGCAAATTGATGCAGCCACTGTGGAAAACAATATGGAGGTTCCTCAAAAAATTAAAATAGAATTACTATATGATCTGGCAATTCCACTACTAGGCATATAGCCAAAGAATACAGAGACTAATTTGAGAAGATATATGCATCCTTATGTTTATTGCAGCATTATTTACAAAAGCATTACTTCCAACTATGGAAGCATCCCAAGTGTCCATCAATAGACAAATGGATGAAGAAATTGTATAGCTACAATGGAATATTATTCAGCCATAAAAAGGAATGAAGTCTTGCCTTTTGCAACAACATTGATGGATCTAGAGAATATAATGCTAAGTGAAATAAGTCAGTCAGAGAAAGATAAGTATCATATGATTTCACTCATATATGGAATTTAAGAAACAAAACAAACAAAACGGAGAGATAAAGTAAAAAACAGACTCTTAACTATAAAGAACAAACTGATGATTACCAGGAGGGAGATTGGTGGGGCTGGTTGGGTGAAATAGGTGAATGGGATTAAAAGTACACTTATGATGAGTTCTGGGTAATGTATGGAATTGTGGAATCACTATATTGTACACCTAAAACTAACAGAACACTATATGTTAACTATACTGGACTGTAAAAAATAGTTAAGTAAAACAATCACTAATAATAAAGACATAATGAAAAAAATAAACCTATTTATTTAGTTGGTAGCATACCCCTCAAAGAAGAACTATGCCAAGTGAACTTACAGAAAAGCAATTTTACTATACATGTCTTAATAGGATATGCTTTAAGGATAAACAAGAAATACTGAAAAAAATATGCTACTTTCTCATAATATATGATTCATGATATTTGTGATAGATTTAATCCGAGACCCTTTTGTGTGTATTATAGAAAATAGCTAAGGGGTACCTGGGTGGCTCAGTCAGTTGTGCGTCGGACTTTGGCTTCGGTTATGATCTCACAGTACAGTTTGGGAGTTCAAGCCCCGTGTCAGTCTCTGTGCTAACAGCTCAAAGCCTGGAGGCTGCTTTGGATTCTGTGTCTCCCTCTCTCTTTCCGTCCCCTGCTTGCGTACTGTCCCCTCTCCCCCCCCCACCTTTCTCTCTCTCTCTCAAAAATAAATAAACATTAAAAACATTTTTTAAAAGGTAGCTATTAAGTACTGTGTTTATTTCATTGATAATACTCTTAAGGTCATGGGGAAAAGGGGGTACAAATGTAAGATTGATGAAATCAGGTAAAATTTTTTTTTTAATTTTTCTAATTTTGCATCAGAAGCATCATCATAAACTAACTCATACTGTATTTTAGGAAAAAAAAGAAATCCACATATTTCCTAGCCTTCTCCACTAAAAACATTTAAAAATAATGACCAACACATGGAGCATCCCAACAGCCGTATTTCTGATCTGAATAGCGGTAAACGAACAAAGAGTCATTGGATACGTGTCTGGTTCTACATTTAGTGAAGGAAATATATAGGATGATTCCAGAGTATTTTTTTTTTTTTATTTCAGGAAGCAAGAGATCTCAAAGACAACACAGATGATATCAAAAACATTCTAGGACCAACTTGATGCTCCTACTAATCAATGATGAATCAGTTCGAGCATCATTAGGAAGAAGAACTGCAGTGTATTGAAAATTATCAAAATGTTAAACACATGAATTTGCCATAATTGTGTATATATAGATACATTTAGGGTAGAAAGATGATAGATGGATGATAGATAGGTAGATAGATAGATAGATAGATGATACATACATAGTAATAGGTCATCATTTTCTCATGATGTGGGGGATCCAAACCATTATTTTGAAAAATGATAATTGGTGGAAATTATTTTTCCTGTAAGAATTCAAAATAACCAAATGGTTGAGAAGGTAAAATATCCCTTTACAGATGTATAGCAACTAATGAAATGAAGAGATGATAAAATCAGATCACCATTTTGCAATCCCTAATGAGATCACTGATGTAGGCCATGATCACGAATGGTTTCTAGCCTTATAGTGAGAGTAGACATCATATCCTTTCTAATAAGTGTGCTCTACACCACCTATGGAGTGCTCTTGGAGAAAATCTAACCTGACTGTAGAGCTAAAACCACCCATCTGTAGGCAATATAGCAGACAAAAGAATGTGTTAAATGCCACCACAGTGAAGCGGTAAGAGAATTTGGAGTGACGACTCTGAAATTTGTTATTGTCACTGTAACAAATTAATTGAAAAGAATGGGATGTTTGAAAGGTTAATAAAAAATTAGAAATATTTATGATTTTACCTTAAGTAAGATAATAGTATTATGACTATGACATGATTGTACATAGAAGGTAATATACATGTATAGATAGATAGATAGATAGATAGATAGATAGATAGATAGATGATAGATAGACATATACGTATACACATGCATATATGTGGATACATAGGTAGGTAGGTAGGAAAGTAGGTAGGTAGGTAGGTAGGTAGGTAGATAGATGATGATGATAGATGATAGATAGATAGATAGATAGATAATAAAGAAACAAAGGTACATTTCATAATACAGTGATGAAATAGTGAATGACTTTTCTTCCTTGTGATTTCTACTTCATGGTTTCAATATGTTTTGTTCAATGAAAATATATTACTGCAATAAAATAAAATCATAATTAATTGACTTTTCAAGTCTTTGCATTGATTAAACTCCCTTCCTTTCATTGAGGATAGCATGATGTGAAAAGAACAGGGTTCTTGAAGGCTATCTTATCTGGATACAAATCTCAGACCTGCCATTATTTAAAGCCTAGGGTTAGAAACATCATGGTATCATTTAGCCCTTTAATCACAAGGATTTCTTTAGGAATTCTTTGGCAGTTCGTGTGCATATTATGTCTGTACATTTTAATCCTCTTTTGTTCTTGTTCTCTCTTTTGAAACTCAGAAAAAAAGTTTGAAAAACTTCTATTAGTTTTTACCATTTACAAAAATGTGTTAAAGTCAGACCAAGTTATGTCTAACTACAAATATTTGCATTCATTCATTTTTTTATTCACAAAGCATTTATTGGTAATTTATTATTTTCCATACCCAGACTTATGCATTGTCTATAGTTCATTTTCACCAGGTTCCCCTTGCAGACTTTCTGATAATAGGAAACATGTTAAGAAAATTTACGTTTTTGGCATTCATTTTCTGTGGGTGAAAATCCAATTTAGTGTCTAAATACGGTCTTTTTATTCTTTATCATTTCAGTGCTGCGTAAATTACAGCTGTCCTCATTCTTTTACCACATTAAAATCTCTCAGCCTGTCCCTTTTAAAGGACAAATGATATTTTGAAACACAGATTTCGCTTTGGCCTACAATTTAATCAGGCCTCTCCATCCTGCCAATCACCTTTGGACTGAAACAGCTCTGCTGTTCAGATCAAAATATCACCTTTAGTGCTTGTCTGTCATTTCAAGTTCATGCCATTGCAAGTCAAGACGGTGTCCTTTGTAACTCTGCACTGAGATGACTTCAAGGAGTTCTCAATTTTATTCTGCTTCTCATATTTCAGACAACTTTAGACTTTCAATGACTCTACCCTGAACTCATACTCTCAGACTTCTCTAGGCTCTGTGAGCTGTCCAGGAGACTTTGAACTCATCCTTAGAATCTCATTATCTTCCTCTCCATATTTAAAGGCCCACTTTCAGGGGCGCCTGGGTGGTGCAGTCGGTTAAGCGTCCGACTTCAGCCAGGTCACGATCTCGCGGTCCGTGAGTTCGAGCCCCGCGTCAGGCTCTGGGCTGATGGCTCAGAGCCTGGAGCCTGTTTCCGATTCTGTGTCTCCCTCTGTCTCTGCCCCTCCCCCATTCATGCTCTGTCTCTCTCTGTCCCAAAAATAAATAAACGTTGAAAAAAAAAAAATTAAAAAATAAATAAATAAATAAAGGCCCACTTTCAGATCTGCCTCGGAATGCCATTTTGCAAAAATCCCGATCAGCATATGTTGCCTTTACTTACGTATTACATCAGAGCAGAGTGCCCTAGCTGAAAAATTGGCCCATACGCATTGATTGCTGTTAATTAAAATAGATTGACACAGCTTATTCCCTTACTTATCCTACTTCCTACAATGTCCTGAAAAATCTATGTTTCTAACTAAATTTAAGAGTCTAAATCAGGGACAGCTAGGTGGCTCCATTGTCAAGCAGCTCACTCTTGGTTTCCACTCAGGTCACGATGTCACAGTTTGTGAGTTTGAGCCCTGTGTCAGGCTCCATGCTGATAGCACAGAGGCTGCTTGGGGTTCTCTCTCTCTCCCTTTCTCTCTGCCCCTCCCCTGCTCGTTCTCTCTCTCCCCCTCCCTCCCTATCAATCTAAAAATAAATGACTCAAATTAAGCATAGAGTCTAAGTTCATAGAAATAGATGTTCATAGGTCAATTAGTAATCGTTCTTTCTGTATAACTTAAATATCTCTCCTTCTGCCTACACCACCAGGCCTTCTAGCCTGATCTACTTGTCTCTTTTCCGTAGCATCTAGCGAACTTCACATAACAGATACTGCTGTTCTATTAGGCTAATTTACATCTTCATCTACTTTATTCACTGATACATGTCAAATGCCTAGAGCAGTGCCTGGTGCATCGTATGTAGTCAACAATCCCTATAAATGGAATCGATACAGATTTTTCTATGTTTTGTTTGACAGGAGAGAACTTAGAGAATACTGCAGGTAGACACTGTGATTTTTCTTTCACTGAGGTGATTTGGTATTTTTCTTTCTGTCCAGTACTAAATATGTGTATAGGCAGGTTATGCTCACATATATACGAGAACCTGATCAGATGACTTCGTCACATGAGATACATGATTTGTAGTTACTGAATTAAACTGGATAACATAATCAAATGACACACAGTACAGCATCCTTGCTAATAAATGTAACCCACTTTATATAAAGGAGGTGACTAACTCAGGTAAAGCCTTGAGCAAAATTTTAATGTGCCTTGTCTTGTCCTATTTAATCCTCCCCTTCTCTGGTTCTTTATCGCTTTGGTAGTGTCCTCTTCTCCCACTCTTACACATTTCATTTGTCTTACTGTAAAACGGGATCTCAGAAAATGCTATTCGATGCGCCATGCAACACAAAGCTACAAAAATTGTAAAATTTTATCTGTAGCATCTGCAAGAACTGACTTAATTTGCCCACAGAACAAAGCCTTAACCAAAAGAAGTTGAATGTGATACAACTTAAAATATATAGATGGGGAAACTAACAATATTTGGGCAGGATGACTACTCTTTTGACTCTGAAGTCATTTATATTAGAGTTCAACTATTAGGATTCTGATCCTACTGGGGCACCGGGGTGGCTCAGTCTGTTAAGCGTCTGACTCTTTATTTTGGCTCAGGTCATGATCTCATGGTTCATGAGTTTGAGCGCTGTGTGGAGCTCCACGCTGACAGTGCAGAGTCGGCTTGGGATTCTCTCCCTCTCTCTCTCTGCCCTCCCCCTGCTCATTCTCTCCCTCTCTCTCTCTCTCAAAATAAATCAGTAAACTTTAAAAAAAGATTATGATCCTACCAATTCTCTCCCCTTCATCCTCAATGTGAGTTATAATTACAGCAAAAACTTGGTTTGTGAGCATAATTCATTCGGGAAACATGCTTGCAATCCAAAGCACTCGTATATCAAAGTGAATTTCAAGAACCATTGGCTCAGTTCATATGGCATCATGTGTCATTTGGCATCACATACTACTCATATTGCAAGTTGATAAAGTTAAAATTTATAAAGTTAAAATTTATCAGAAATGTTTGCTTGTTTTCACAACACTCACAGAACAAGCTACAATCCAAGGTTCTACTGTATTATGCTCTTATAGACTCCTCTGGTTCTTATATTCTGCCATTTGTGTGTCTTCTCTGGAAAAATTCTGGTTTGCCCAATATAAATATTGCTACTTTGGCTTTCTTTCGCCATACATTTGAATGATAAATGTTTCTCAATGTCCTCACTTTAACCTGCAAGTGTTTTTTTTGTTTTGTTTTGTTTTTAACGTTTATTTATTATTTTTGAGACAGAGAGACAGAGCATGAATGGGGGAGGGTCAGAGAGAGGGAGACACAGAATCTGAAACAGGATCCAGGCTCTGAGCTGTCAGCACAGGGTCCGGCACGGGGCTCGAACTCACGGACTGCGAGATCATGACCTGAGCTGAAGTCGACTGCTCAACCGACTGAGCCACCCAGGTGCCCCTGCCTGCAAGTGTTTTTAGGTGTAATGTGAGTCTCTTGTAGGCAGCATATAGATGGGTCTTGGTTTCTATCCATTCTGACATGCTATGTCTTTTGGTCATAGAATTGAGTCCACTTACATTCAAAGTAATTACTGATAGATATGTATTTATTACCATTTTAATTTTTGCTCTGTGGTTGCTTCTAGAGATTTTCTCTGATCCTTTCTTGTCTTTTTCTCTTTCATGTTTTATTGATTACCTTTGGTGATATATCTGGATTTCTTCCTTTTTATTCTTTGCATGTTTATTAGTGGGTTTTGATATATGGTTACCATTACATTTGTATATAACCTCTTCTGCAAATCAAAGTCTATATTAAGTTGATGATCATTCAAGTTTGAACCTATTCTTTTCTCCTCCCACATGTAGGTATATGGTACTATATTTTATATCCTTTTTTGTATGTTCATTCCTTGACTGTTTTTTACAGAAATATTCATTTTTATTGCTTTTGTATTTCCTTCATTTATACTGTCACTTTTAGTTTCTCCTTTTCACTCAAAGAATCCCCTTCAATATTTCTTGTGGGGCTTGTTTACTGGTCATGAATTCCTTTAGCTTTTATTTGCCTTGGAAACCCCTGATCTCTCCTTCTATTCTGAATGATACCCTTTCTGGATAGAGTATTCTTGGCTGCAGATTTTTCCCATTCAGCACTTTGAATATATCATGCCACTATCTTCTGGCTTGCCAAGTTTCTGTTGAAAAATCTCTAGTTCACCTTATGGGTTTTCCCTTGTAAGTTAATAAGTTATTTTCTCTTGCTGCTTTTGTCATTATCACTATATTTTGCAAATTTAATTACAATATGTCTTGGTGTATGACTGCTTTTGTTGATTTTGATAGGAGTTCTCTGTGTCTCCTGGATCTGGATATCTGTTTCCTTCCCCAGATTAGGGAAGTTTTCAGCTATTATTTCCTCAAATAAATTTTCTGCCCTGTTGCCTTCTCTTTTTCTGAGAGTTGTATAATATGAATGCCATTACATTTGATGAAGTCACTGAATTCCTTGAATCTATTTCTCATTTTGCATAGTTTTCTGTCTTTTGTTCAGCTTAATTGCTTTATGTTACTTTGTCTTCTAAGTCATTAATTCCTTCCTCTGCTTCTTCTATTCTACTATTCATTGCATCAAGCCTGTTTCTAATCTCACTTATTGAGATTAATCCCTGATTAATTAAGCCTTTCATCCCTGATTCTTTTGTAACTATTTTATCTCTGTGGTAAGGTTCTCACTGATGGTTTCTTTTTCTTTAATATTATTTATTTTTAAGAGAGAGAGAGAGTGTGTGCATGAGTTGGGGAGGGGACGAAAGAGAGAGGAGACAGAAAATCCCAAGTCCAATGTGGGGCTCAAACTCATGACCTGCAAGATCATGACCTGAGCCAAAACTAAGAGTTGAATGCTTAACTGACTGAGCCACTCAGGTGACCCTCACTCATGTTTTCTATTCTTTTCTCAAGCCCAGTGAATATCTTTACGATCATTGCTTTGAACTCTCCATCAGGCATGTTACTTATATCTGTTCTGCTTACATCTCTGGCCATGGCCTTATCTTATTTTTTCATTTGGGATAAATTCTCGTCTTTGCATTTAGTCTAACTCTCTGCCTTCTTCTCTTAGAAAAGCCAGTTATGTCTCCTGCTCCTGAAAGTAATGGCCTTATGAAGAAGCAGTCATGAAGTGCCCTGGGCCTGGCACTTCAGCGAATGTCTCCGGTGTGTGCTGCATGTGCTCTGCTGTTGTGTTCTGGCTGCTCTCTCCTTCAGGACAGTCATCTGCAGAGGTTCTTCCTTGACTGCTGTGGGCAGTGTTTGTTCCCTAGCCTAAATGTAGCAAGTTTCAGCTGGTGTGTTCGGGTCTGCTTGTGAAATGAGACCTGACACCACCTCCCCTGGAACTAAGACCATGCAAAACTCTCTGGTCAAGAGATGTGGTATGGGAAGGGGTTAGTGCTGGTCTTCTGGAGTAGAGGCCTGCCCTCCTTGGACTGAGCAAATGTGACTTAGAAGGGCAGTTCCACTGGAATGCAGGGTGCGGGGCTTGGTGTAAGCAAGTTAGGCAGCCAGTGTCAGCACTTCACTGTTGCCTGCAGGTTGTTCTGTGTTTATGCTGAGGGGCTGAGGGTGGGGGAATGGCACGAGCCAGCTCCTTTATTCCCAGAGAGTGTCTCCATGAATGCTGCCTCTCAGGTGGATCTTATAATTTGATCTGGCAGAATTGCTTTACTCACACACATCCGAAAACCCATCTCTGGCAAAACCTGAAAGGGAACCATCAAATTTCTGCTACTTTTATACTGGCCCTTTTAAGGTCTACTTGGAAGAGTGAATGGAAGAAATTCAAAGTGCTCTGTGTTGTACTCAGCATCCTTACTTCTTTGAATAAACCTGTTTTTCTGTTAGCAGACTGCCCAATAATCCTACCTTTCAGGGGCACCTGGGTGGCTCAGTCGGTTAAGCATCTGACTTCGGCTCAGGTCATGATCTCACAGTTAGTGAGTTTAAGCCCTGTATTGGGCTCTGTGCTGACAGCTCTGAGCCTGGAGCCTGCTTCAGATTCTGTGTCTCCTTCTCTCTCCACCCCTCCCCCACTCATGCATGCGCGCTCTCTCTCTCTCGCTCTCTCTCTCAAAACTAAATATACATTTAAAAAAGTTTTTTACTTACAATTTTACAGAGAAATTTGAACAAGGAATTCATTTTTAACACTGAAATTTTCCGAAATGAATAAACATTTGGGGTCAGAGTATTTATAGGAGGAAAAAGGACTATTAAAATTTTATTCTCTGCATCCAGAGAAAATATTTAAGATCAATGTATAGGGATTCTCTCTCATCTTAAATCAGTGAAGGAATTACCTTAATTCTATTAAATGTAAAACACTATATACATGTTGGATAATATTATTAACAAAATTACAATGTGTCTATAACTTTGTAGTATTTTCTCAACTGGGAATATCCACTCTACCCCCTTTTTTGCCCCTTTAAAGAGCTCTCTATTCAAATACCTTTTCTTGCATAAAAACTCCTCAAACAGACTTATCTCTCATGGCACTGTACTCTTATTTCTTAAGTGACCCCTTTGGAATTTTATCCTGGGTTATTTTTATTAAAACGTAATGGTTCTAAGCAAACTAGGAATGATGAATGTACTTAAGATATGTCCATTGCTTCTGCAAAATTGTTTTGAACATAAGAGATACTTAATAGCTATTTAATTATGATTTAATTATGTTTCTGTAGTTTGATTCCTGTATATATAGGTAAGTTTTTATTGCACATATGCTACATCTCATAATCAGATTATATTTTCATTCCAGAGACATCTATTATATATTTTTGTATCCACGTAGTGCCCAACTCAGTAATGTATATATAAACATAATTAACCTCTAGTGAGATAATGGGGATGTGGTTATTCCTAGGCAAAGTATATCTTTAAGTTAATTTTCTTTAATGGAACAGGGACCACAAATTGTTACCACACCAGAGTCCTGTGAAACTAATAATCTAATGCAGTACCATGTAACTTCTTTATGACTTTGTTTACTCTTAGATCTTGTGTTATCAGTATACTAAGTGGGGCTATGTAAGACTGAGATAAATTAATATCCTTCCCATCAATTTCCTGCTTATAAATTACTTATAATGTCATTGATCTGATGCACAGAATTTATTAATATGGATAGCTATAAATCTATGATCCCTGGACCTGTAGACATCTGATTGAGGAGAGGCCCATTCATGGTCTGTTTTTTGACCATATGATACAAATTGCTTAATGATTTTATAGAACTCACAGTTTTCCACAAATACCCATAGGGACTTCAGATTTTTATGAGCTCATCTTTATGTTTCATAAAAGTACGTAACATTATATTCTGTGCTGCTATGTTCAATGCAGCTGTCAATCAATCAACAAGTTTTTTTTTTTTATTATCTAGAGTACCTACTATGCTTCATGTTTTGTTCTAAACAGGATACATCTATGATCTAAAGCAAAGATTTGTCCTTATGGAGCACCATATGAGAGAAGACAAACAACACATTTAAAATGCTATGTTAGGTTGCCAGGGAATGATAAGCTCCATGAAGAAAAGAAAAAAGAAAAAGAGACGAGGATTCGGGATAGGTCTGGGAAAGCGATGTTTGAGTAGAGACATGAAATCTTTTAGGGAGTGAGCTAAGCGAAATCTGGAAGAACCTTCCAGCAGAAGAAATAGCTCTAGTTGTGTTCTTATTTGGAATAATGGTAAAACAGCCGGAGGCTGTAGCTGGAGTAGAATAAACACAGGAGAGAATGCGAATCAGCCAGGGACCAGAACATCGAGGTGTATAGACTATAGATAGGGATTTGGGTTGCATTCTGAGTGTAATTGGGAGACACTGAATTGAGAAATCAGGGATGGATTCCAAATATTATTTTGACCTTTCCAAGGCAGTCAATGGATGTGCTATTTATTGAAATAAGAAACACTTTGGGAAGAGCAGGTTTTGGAGGAGAAATCAATAGTTTGATTTTGAACATGATACAGTTGAGATACCCAGCTGAAGATCTCAGCAGGCAGATAATAATATTGCAAGGCCAAAATTCTGGTGAGGTAAATGAGGCACTTGCCCCAGATACAAATTTTAAAGGAGCACAAAAACACCCAGTAATCATGATAAATAATATTATAATGTCATATTTTTTATAAGCCAAAATTAATGCAAATAATACATGCTGAGCAAAATAGCAAAATTTTAAATTTTTTGAATGTTTATTTATTTTTGAGAGAGAGAGAGAGAGAGAGAGCGCAAGCGAGCATGAGTGAGGGGAGGGGCATAAAGAGAGGGAGACCACAGAATCTGAAACAGGTTCCAGCCTGCTCCCAACTGTTAGCACAGAGCCTAACATGGGACTCAAACTCATGGACCGCGAAATCATGGCCTGAGCAAAGTCAGGTGCTAAACCGACTGAGCCACCCAGACACCAACCCCAAATAGCAAAATTTTAAAATAAAAATAGTTTGGTAGGTAGGATTTGGGTCCCCATGATCTTCATCCCCTACTGTTATGCCTAGAATATCTTACCTTACATGCTAAAAAAGACATTGTAGATGGTATCAGGTTCCTAATCAGTTACCCTTATATTAGAGACATTACCCTGGATTGTTAAATGAGTCCACTATAACCTCATGAGCTTTTTAAAGCAGAAAAGGAAGCCAAAAGAGGCTTCCATCAGGGATGTGTGGTGGAAAAGAGTCAAGAGAAATTAAAAGCATGAGAAAGATACAGTTGGCTGTTGTTGGTTTTGAAGATGAGCCACAGTGAGTCATGAGCCAGGAAATGGCAAGGGGAGGACGCTAGAAGCTAAGAGTAACCCCTGGGCAATTGGCAGGGAAAACAGGGACATCAGCCTTATCATTTCAAAGAACTGAATTCTTTGAACACCTGAGTGAGCCTAGAAGCTGATTATCCCCTAGAGCCTTAAGAAAAGAGCTCAGTCCAGCTGCCATCTTGATTTCAGTCTTGTGAGACCTGGAGCAAAGAAACAAGATTAACCTACCAGACATTTGACCTACAGAATTATGAGATACTAAATTTGTTCGATTTTGGTTTTTTGTTTTAAGACGCTAAGTTTGTGGTGATTTGTCACAATAGCTATAGAAAACTAATACAGGCAGGATCAATATTACTGATTTTTCCTTTTGCCTCAAGCTCCAAGATGGTTTGGCCCAATACTGTAAATCTGTCTGGAGATTTAAATTTGAGATTTATGCTATAAATACAGTATTTCAAAGCAAGATTCTATGTAATCACTAAGAAGTGAATATAAGTATAAAAAAGAAAAGTTCTGAGGACTGAGCCTTAGAACATAACAAAAGCAGTAATTTAGCAAGTGAAGAAGATCCAGGAAAGACCTAGAAGCACCACTGAGGATGGTAAGAGGGAAAACCAAAATATTATATTGTCCCAGAATCCCAGAGTAAGGATGAAGGTTCTACTACACCGTGAAAGTCAATTGTTTCTGCCTCTGATATCCCTTCTGCAAATCAAATCTCCTAATTTCTGGTCTCTTTAATCATGAATAATGTTGAAATATGTAGTTGTGAATTTCCATGGAGGATTAAAATATGTAATGTGAGGCATTAGTTTTTAACTGATTTGGGGGGAGGAAATCACCATATAGAATTTAACCCACCCATCCCTACATAATTTATATTGTTACAAAAATTAGGTATCTGCTAAAACATACTTGACCAAAGGTAAAGTAGATAATTGGTTCTTACTTAATCTAGGTTGACTTCTAGGCATTTTTCTCTAAATGATGTCACTAGACTTGAATGTCCTTAAAAAAATTTGTATACAGTATACATTTAGTGCTCCCTAAAAAAAAAATCTATTTGGGCATTAGATTTAGTCACAGTTACACATTTTCACGAGAGAAATGCATCTAATATAAATCATGGAATATGAAAGAAGGAGACCGCAATTGTTTGAAAGAACATGATCTCTCTCCAAAAACCGACCTAATACTATATTATTGTATGTTTTGTCATAAAGTAGATATCACATCAAAATACTTTTAAGATAGCCATATGTCACTTAAAAGCTTTAATGAGATGTAAGTTGCATACCATGAATTTTCTTAGTATATAATTCAAGTGTTTAGTACATTCACGGAGATGTGCACTCACCCTCAAAATAATTTAGAACATTTTCATCATCCCTCCCATGAAAACTACAAAACTATCTGCAGACACTCCCTGCCTCCTCCTGCCCTTCACTCCCCGCCCTGAGCAGCCACTGTTACTTTCTTTATAGATTTGCCTATTCTGGTCAGTTCATATAAATCGAATTGCGTAACATATAGTCTTTTGTGACTGGCTTCTTTTACTTGGCATGTGTTTTCGTGGCTCTTCTATGTTATAGGAGCATGTATCAGTTTTCTTTTTTAATGATGATATTGCCATTTATTTAGGAAATTGTTCGCAGGATTCTTTTTTAAATAATAAGTTTCATATTTTATAGCAGCTTTAGGCTTACAGCAAAATTGAACAGAAAATACAGAGAATCCCCACTAATTTAAAAAAAAATTAACGTTTATTTGTTTTTGAGAGAGAACAGAATGCGAGAAGGAGAGAGGCAGAGAGAGAAGGTGACACAGAATCTGAAGCGGGCTCCAGGCTCTGAGCTGTCAGCACAGAGCCTGGCACCGGGCTCCAACTCACCAACCACGAGATCATGACCTGAGCCGAAGCCAGATGCTTAACCGACTAAGCCACCCAAGTGCCCCTCTCCACTATTAATAAAAATGTGTTTGTTTGGTTTTCATGTTGTAATTTGGGTCTGTGCTGCTGGTAGATCGGAATTTTATGAAAATAGGGTCTAGATGGCACCAGCCTCTGCTTTCCTCCAAGGTATGCCAGTAAGTATTTATTCCACAAGCTTTCGGAGGTTGGGTAGGTTAAGGGAGCATACATTTAGGGGATTCTGCAGAGTAGAAGGAGTTTTATGTGATGGTATAGTGGCGAGACTTCTTCCATAAAAATTCTCCAAGAAAGATTCCATAAGTTAGCCATTGATGGTTCTGGTTAGGAGCGACCTTTAATCTAGCTCAACAAGGGTTCACTTGAAGAGGTTGATCTCCCCAAGGAAGCTTCCTTCTTCTCCTCAAGATGATAGTGGCTACATTGTCTGGGTACTATGCGTGGCAGACCTACAAATTCAAGTTTACCACTACCTAGAAAAAGAGTCCTTACCCTCAGAAACGACTGGGTTAAGATGGGAAGCGTGAACTCAAGTTATTCAAAAGAGAGAGTTCCCTAAGGAAACATTAGGGTTAATTTAATGAAAGAATAAAATATAAGTGCCAGTCAACATTGCATGATAATGCTGGCTCAGAGAGTGGGTATTGACTTACTGACATTAATCCCAGGATCGTGTGGTCTTGTGTTCAATATAAGATTCTGTACTTCATAAACAACCATATATTAACCAACTTTCTTCATATTTTTCACTTTTGGGACATTCCTGTGATCCTGCAAAATGTCATTCTTCCTCCTGATTTAAACCCTGATCATTGAGGTTTTATCAATACCCTAAACATGGGAGTGGGAAATACTTTAGCCAGTCAAATGTGACAAGTTAATTTGGTTTTCACATTTATAGCTATATCATCAAAAAAAACCCTGCTTTAAACTGTGAGGAAAATGGCAGTTTACAATTGCATTAAAAATACCAAAATGAATGAATCCCATTACTCAAGACACAGTCATGACAGGTCTGTAGTCGCTTTTTATTCAAGGGCCTGCCAATGTTATCTTTCCCAGACTTGGACTCTACTGTTTACCGGTAGTATTAACTCTTTCATTGTCAGTTCCAGAGAAACATTATTTCTAAATACAAGTGTGCTCAAAATTACAACTTTCTTCTTTCTAAATTGTAGTTAATGGTTATTCAAATAAATGCATGTAACAAATGCAATAAATGGTTATTCATTAAAGAAAGACTTTCCCAATCCTGTTCACCTTAAATTAGACAACATACAAGTAAATAGGGTAATAAAAGATTTGAAAAAATAAAATCTGAATTACGCCTTTTGGATTGCTTAACAGAAAACAAAAACACACCTCTCCAGAAGAGCCATAAAGCTGTGCCCTTTATGTGAAGTTTTTGTTACTTCTTCCACATACAAATAGGTTTCTTAAGGCAGCTTTCAAAAAAAAAAAATTCTGTTCTGGAGTCATACTACTTTGTATCGAATCCTAGCCCAGCACTTTTCAGTTATGTGATTATTGACAAGTGATTTAACCCTCAGCGGCTCAAAATCCTAATCTGTACTTCATAATTACCTTGTCGGGTTTTCAAATACAAATAGTCAATTAACACACCTGGAAGAAGCATATTCTAAGCCTCAATATATGTTTTTTAAAATGATGCCGTCTTGGAGCACCGTGGTGGCTCAGTCGGCGGAGCATCTGACTTCGGCTCAAGTCATGATCTCGCGTTTCGTGGGTTCGAGCCCCACGTCAGGCTCTATGCTGACAGTTTGGAGCCTGGAGCCTGCTTTGGATTCTGTGTCTCCCTCTCCCTCTCTCTCTGCCTCTCCCCTACTTGTGCTCTCTCTCAATTTCTGTCTCTCTCTCTCTCTATTTCAAGAATAAATACATAAACTTTAAAAAAATGAAAATGATGCAGCCTGTTTTAAGGTTTATCAGGCACAATATTTGCAAATGCCTGTTTTGAATTCTTGATATATTTTGTCTTATTCTAATAGCCCATTAAAATATGTAACATTGGTAGAGCTTTTATAGTTTACACACTGTTTCACATAATCTATGTTCCTCTTAATGTAATGATCACGACCACTCTGGGAGATAGATATTATTATAATCCTATATTACAAAAGAGAAATCTGAGACCATGGGGAGCTCTAGCATGAAAGTGTATCAAATACATCTTGCCTGGTTTGCTTTGGTTGTCCATAATAGGGCTGTTTTTTAATAAGAAAATGCAATGAGAACCATTAATAATAATTACTATTGACCAAATTAGACATTAAAATGCCTTATCATTCATCTTTGCAGCAATCCGGTCATATTATTTATTTTGATGATTACCTTCATACAGCTGAGGAACATGAGGAATTAGAGAGGGTAGTGCATATATCCAGGGAATGACTGAACTGCAGTAAGACCACAAATATCTTGATTTGAGTGCAGTGATCTCAACCTCCATTTTCCATGCACCAAAATGCTTTCTAGTAAAGAAGATCAAAGATTGTATTAAACCGGTTTAAAAGTTCTATTGCTATCCCAGCTTATTAGGTATATAGTTTATCATGCCAAAGCATATTAAGTGTAATTCTAAGTCACTAAATACATTTATCTTACATAGAAGAATGGTTTCCAATATTCTTGAACCTCTATTCCCTGCTATTCTGATATTAATTTTGGGAATTGGGATCCAAGACCTTTTCTAATGTTCTCCCTCAAAAATGCAAGTATCAACCACTCTCTAATATACACATGCATGAAATGCCATCAGCTAAATATATATGCATAATTATATGTCATTTGCCCTATTGTAATATATTCATAATGCTTGTATTATACATTCAGTGATGCCCTGTAGTTGTAATTCTAGGTCTATGTACATATAAGCGATAGATGGTACAGATTAACTATTAACGTGGCATATCATAATAGCCTCAAGTATTCATTTTCAAGTACCCCCTGTATATTAGCACTAAAGAGCAAAACTTGTAAAATCAAAGAGTGTTTTTGAAGAGGCTTAAACAAGGGTAGTACATATACTGACAAAATCTTTACTTCAATTGATTAATATTGAACATTGATCAAGAGAGGGTTTAGGACACCTTTAGTTTGAAACAGATCTCTCAAATTTCAAATATCTATCATTTATCAAAACAGTCCCAAGAATGAAAGGAACTCCAAGCCTGAAATGTAATATTTTAATCATGACATAATCTAAGTACATTAAATTCAGTAGTAGGTGATAGACCATTTTAGCCAATTTCATTAGTGAAAGAGAATCACATTGTTTCATTTATGCATCCAGTTAAATGATTGGTCTTGCCATGAATAATACTCCTATAACCATACCTTATTGGCTGGATTTACATTTTTAGATTCATAAAGACAAAGCAAAGATCTAACTCTTGTTACAGAATGAAATGTAAATGCTGCTAACCTTGACGTTTTGAAGACCTTAAAATTGACAACATTTTTGAGGAGAAGATGTTAGAAATTGAGAATAATTTCTTCATCTTTTAGACTTGGGAGTTGAAAACACAATATCTTGAACTTGATAAATTAGAAAACATTTAAAAATCATAAAATGTACCAATGGAATAAAATGATTTAAACAAAAAATGGAGAGGATTAAGTTAATGATGAAATCATATTTAATTTCTATTCTTAAAAGTGAGGAGTCAACCAAACTCAACTCAAGAAATTGACATAGAGATACGTTATGGAAATTTATATAGCTGACTACTAGAAGAGCCCTAACCTAGCCATTAATAAAAATGGTTACTTTTGATGAAGCAGATTGGAGGAGGGGTCAAAAGTTTGCTACTCAATTTAGACAGTTCTGCACGGATTTCTGTTGTTCTTCCTTTAGTTTTAGACAATGGTAGGTAACTTTTAAATTAATCATAACAGTTTCTCCTTGCACCTCACTCTCTCCACATGAGTTAAACCACATTAAATAAGATCATTTTTTTTTTAATTCTCCAAATACCCCCTTTACTGGGCTCTATGGAGAAACACAAAGTGAAATACTGGTTTGAAATAGGTCCCTTGTAAATATCAGAATACTACAGGCAGGATTTTCTTGACATTCATTGTTATTATGTTTCCATTACCAGTTACCACAATACTTCTTTTCCTGAAAGTATCCATGGTAGACATATATAATTTTGTGGCTATTTAATAAAGATCATTTGAATGCCCATCAGGCAACCTAAGAAAGATGCTGATAAATAAGCTCACCCCAAAAATAATTCTAACAGATTTTGTTTAAGGTGGAACTCACGGAACATAAAATTAGTCATTTTAAGGCATACAACTCAGTGGCATTCAGTATATCCACAATGTAGTTCAACTGCCACTTGTATCTAGTTCTGAAACCTGCTATTCACCCCCTACCACAGTCCCCATTCTCATGAAGCAGTCACTTCTCATTCGTCTGCTCCTCCCAGTCCCAGGCAACACACAATCCACTCGATGTGTCTATGGATTTACCCACCTTGGACCTTTCCTATAAATAGATTCAAACAACATGTGATGTTCTGTGTATGGCTTATTTCGCTTAGCATTATATTTTTGAGGTCATTCACTTTGTAACATATCACAGTACCTCATTCCTTTTGATGGCTGGATTGTTTCCCATTGTACAAATGTGCCATATTTTGATGAACATGTGGGTTGTTTCCTCCTTTCGGCTACTGTCAATAATGCTGTAATTACTGTTTTTGTACAAATGTTGGGGGCATATACCTGAGAGTAGAATTGCTGTGTCATGAGATAATTCTGTACTTAGCCTTCTCAAGAAATGTTTCCACAGAAGCTCCAACATTTTGCATAACCAGCAACAATTTACTAGGTGTCCAAATTTCCCAATTCCTCACCAACATATGTTGTTCATTTGAATTACAGGCATTCTAGTGGGTAGGAAGTGGCTCCTCCTTGTGGTTTTGATTTTTATTTTCCCAATTATTAATGTTGTGGAACATCCTTTCATGTGCCTTTTGGCCATTTGTATATCCTCTCTAAAGAAATGTCTGCTCGGGTCATTTACCCATTTTTTTAAATTGGGTTGTTTGTCTTTTTGTTATTTATTGTGTTATTAATCTATTTTGGATATGGGAACCTTATCAAATATTTGATTTGCAAATATTTCCTCCCATTCTTTAGGTTGTCTTTCCACTTTGTGGATAATATCCTTTGATACATAAAAAGTGATAATATCGATGAAGTTCAACGTATTTATCATTTTATGTTGATCATCCCTTGGTGTCTTTATAAGAAACCATTGCTAAATCCAATTCATGAATATTAATCCCTATGCTTTTTCTGAGAGTTAGAGTTTTTGGTCTTACATGTAGGTTGTTGATCCATTTTAAGTTAATTTCCTATATGGTGTGAGGTAGGGAGCTTTGTTCTTTTGCATTAGGAAATCCAGTAGTCTCAGAACTATTTGTTTATATATAGTTCCCCTAGTTTCCTTTAGTTATTTGCTGACAGTTTCCTTTTGCTCTTTGAGCATATATAAGATGGTTGATTGAGTTTTTGTCTAGTACATCCAAGGTCTGGGCTTCTTCAGGGAACAGGAGGAAACATTTTTTTTTTTTTTTTCTAGTGAATGGACCATACTTTCCTTTGTTTTTTTAATGACTTGTAATTTTTAAAAATTATATATTCGGGGCGCCTGGGTGGCGCAGTCGGTTAAGCGTCCGACTTCAGCCAGGTCACGATCTCGCGGTCCGTGAGTTCGAGCCCCGCGTCGGGCTCTGGGCTGATGGCTCAGAGCCTGGAGCCTGTTTCCAATTCTGTGTCTCCCTCTCTCTCTGCCCCTCCCCCGTTCATGCTCTGTCTCTCTCTGTCCCAAAAATAAATAAACGTTGAAAAAAAATTTTTTTAAATAAAAATAAAAAAAAATTATATATTCATTTATTTATTTTGCTGAATACTAGACATTTTGAATATCATGATACGGTAACTCTGGTAATCAGATCCTCCCTCCTCCCAAGTGATTTGTTGTTAAATTGTTGAAGTTTGCGGTCACCTGTTTTTTCAAAAGTGACTTTTCCACACTATTTTCACAAAGTGTTTCCCTTTTCCTGTGTGGTCACAAAGTCTCTATTGATATATCTGAACAGTCACCCAGTAACTTGACAGAGATGCTGTTAAACACCAACATTTAGTGGCCACTTTCCTCATTAAGCACTCACCTGATGCTTTGAATTCTTGGTTAATCTCTGGGATTCCGATAAAGCTTATTCTTTTGTTTGTTCATTTGTTTTCGATTGTTTTGCCTTGTTTGGTCATTTTAACTTTTGCTTCTGTGGAGAATTGTATTCTTAGAGCTTTCTCCTCTACCATTTCCATGATGCCATTCCCACACAATAGTTTGGGATAGAATGTTGGCAGGCAGGTAGAGAGGGTAATGAGAAGACTTCCATTCCCTTTTTCCTTGCTCCCTTTGTAATGAACTCTTCTTTTAGGCTTCTGAGTTTAATTATTCAGGGAAATAAAAACAGAGAGAGAATAGCATAAACTTACAGTGTAGCACTTAAAACGAAAGGTTCGGTAAGTAATGACATTTTCTGGGGAATATTTTTGTGGATAATTTATGTGTTCATTCCTCAAATATTTATTCAGCATCTCTTATGGACCAGGCAACTTTTGGAGTACAGTAATGGAAAATAATTTTTCCTCATTTTATTTACACTCTACAGGTAGGAGATAAACAATAACCAAGTATAAAAGTAAAATATTGAGGGTGTCAATTTAGTTTAAATACAGGTAGAAATATAAGCCAATGAGGGAAGTTAGGGAGTATAAGGATAAGAGAAAGGCTACTTTAAATCACTAAGAAGGTTGGGGTGCCTGAGTGCAGCTGAGCATCTAAGTGTGGCTCAGGCCATGATCTCACAGTTTATGGGTTCCAGCCCTGCCTTGGGCTCAATGCTGTCAGTACAGAGCCCACTTCGGGTCCTCTGCCCCTCCCCAACTTGCACTCTCTCAAAAATAAATAAACATTAAACTAAATAAATAAAAAATAAATCACTAAGAAGGTGATTTGGGACAAATATCTAAACAAGGTAGGTGAAGAGCTAAGTCATGCATAAAGAGCACCTCAGGTTGAAGAAATCACAAGTGCAAAGGCCCTGAGGGAGGACCTTGCTGGTGAGGGTGGAACAGCAGCAAGAAGGTGAGTGCCTAGCATATGAAGAGTGACATGGGGACTTAGTTTCGAAGTTAGATGGAAAGAGATTGGATCATATGGCAACGTGTAAGCCATTAAAACATGGCAAGAACTTTGGTTTCATTACAGGTGAAATGAGAATCCACTGGGGGAGTCAAAACCCTTCAAAACAAAAATGTAATATAATCAGATTTTTGGTTTTAAAAGATCACTCTGAATGAAGGAATTGACAGCAGAGTTCAATAACATAAGTAGAAAACAGGGAATATATTTGAGAAACTACTGAAAATATCTTGAGAAAACTGATAGTGCTTTATTCCAGAGTAATAGCACAGGGCCTGGAGAATCTGGATATATTCTGGAGCACAGAAGTACAATTTACACTGGCATAATAATTCCATTTAAGGAATCTATTAAAGAGAACAACTAGATTTCTTAAAATAAAAACCTTCTCAGGAAATTTTTTTACCAATTCTTATTGAATCATGACTTTGACTAGTAAACATGGTAATGGCCTAAATAAACAATACACATTCATTCAATGTATATTAGATATTTCTACACGATAAAGGAATAACTTCTCACTCATGGATTACCTTTGATCCATTGTCCTCCTACTATCAGACTTATAATGACCTTTATTAAAAGAAAAGTCTTCCCATGGATCCTCGGCATGGAAAGACCCATCCTAATATCAGACTTTCTTAACGTGAAAACAGTTTCGCCACTGATGGTACGAAGGTCAAAGAGAGCACGGGCATTGGAAAATAAAATGTTGTTATTGCCATAGATGATTATATTTAAATCCAAGAACCAGCTTGTTAAAGATTCATGACATTTCTGAAGTTTCACAGTAGGATGCTAGAACTGATTAGCATCTGCTGGAGAAGGCCAGTTGTCAGATATTCAGGAACTTTGCAAGCCAGTTGGGAGCACGTTGGTAGCTTGAAAATCAGCCTTGGTGAGAGGATTTATACCACAGAAATTGGTAAGCCCTACAGATCAGATCGGCAGCCCCCTACAAACCCAGTTGCTAAACATTTACTGGCATATTACTGCATTTAACTTCTTAATTCCAAGGAGTACGAAGATTGAGAAAATACACTGAGCACATAAAGTGCATTTGGATCATAATATAGTTCAAAATAAATGCGTGCCGACGGTTTATGTCTTAAAACAAGTGTATCTAAGAATGTATTAAAGATATATCATGTTTTTGAGAGATACATTAAGTATTTGCTGCTGCACCGAATCTACCAAACACTTCTGGAGATGCCTCCCTAATAGAAGGAAAAGTAAAATTTATGCAAGGTCTAGATAGTTAGTGACATGAGAAGAGAAATTAGCCAACCCAAATCCAGAATTTGCAACACATTTTTTTCTTCGAAATATTTTATGCAGCAGCATACAATATACCGAAATGCCTCAAAGTGTTTTATTTATCCAGATATCTGTGTTGATCTTTTCAAGATCGTGTGGCAAAATTGCTTACCAAGAGGATTTGAGGCGACCAAATCCGCACACTCTAGACGAGAGCAGATCCAGCAGTTCTTTCGAAAATATCCATCATTGTCACCTGCTTGCTCTTGCTACAACTTTCCTTTCAAATTTCACTTTCGGAACATATATCTAGTGTCTCTCTTGTTCAGTAGTAAATTGTCTTTGTTCCATTAAATTTACGAGATTTTCACCACATAAAATAGTCTCTGACAGAATCATTTTTGATCTGTCCATTAGGATTTTTCCAGATAGATCCGCGGTAAGGTTCAACCAGCCATGCTCAGCCTGGCAGATCATACCTTCACCACAAGGGGCATTATAAAGCAAATCATCCGTTAGTTGTTTTCGTGGAGAGATTTAAAATACGGATAGTGGCTCTTTCATAAACTGTTTTAGAAGAATACCACTTTTCAATGTTTTGAAGTGTTTCGACTTGGAAATAAACAATCACCTATTATATTTAAACCATATGTCAAAATGTTTACATTATTTTTCTACGTAGCTTTGCAGATCAATTTACAGTAGCATCTCTGAGACAGAAGTGGCTCTTGCAAACTGTGAATTCTTTGTATTTGGGGG
This sequence comes from Leopardus geoffroyi, assembly GCF_018350155.1. NCBI lineage: Eukaryota > Metazoa > Chordata > Mammalia > Carnivora > Felidae > Leopardus > Leopardus geoffroyi. Next base: position 159,790,454 of record NC_059331.1, read on the forward strand.
TAGCTGGATGTATTCCTTCACTCTTCATGTAGGGACTAAGTGTCTACTCACTCATAGCATCATGGCAGTTCACAAAAAGCTGCCTGGCCTTGACCTGAGAGCTTTCTCTTATGGACCAGGATTGCTATAGCGTGGATAGGACCAAGGATGCCAGAGGCACTCTGTATGTTCAAGTACCGGCTTTACTTGATTTTAGCTATAGGAACGTGGGCAAGATACTCAACTCCTTTAGCCTCAGTTTCTTCCTCTAGAAAATTCACGCAAAAGTGAGATCTCCCTCGAAGGATTTTGTTGTTCTTGTTGCTGTTTCGTTGGTGGGAGACATTAAAGGACATCACAAATATAAATTATATGTGCAAGATGTAGTTTTATTATTGTTACTAATATCGTTAAGGCAATGAGAAAATTGTGCTCTGGGAATAACTGTTATCCAGCTCCTCGGTGCCTGTGGACGTTTCCTCTGTGTGAATTACTGCGTGATTTTCTTTTCCTTCCATAGTTTATAGTTTTTACCCACTCGGCTCTCCTCCTACTCACTGAAGATTCACTGGCCTTGAGGGCATAAATGAGTTCCTAGAGTTCACTTTTATCTCCTATGCAGATATCCCAGAACTACACCCAGTAGTTGCTTATCCCTTATGATAAATACAACTGGAACCAGCATCACAGATCATCTTGTTGGCACCACCTACGAGGAGCATTGCAAGTAAATTCACACCTTTATTGAAATGACTTGGGAGGTACATGTTGAAATCCACGTTCCTTGGTGCTGGGCTATCTGCCTCCATTTCACTTGACTTTGTCCTTAAAATCAGATGTCACAGCGGCGCCTGGGTGGCGCAGTCGGTTAAGCGTCCGACTTCAGCCAGGTCACGATCTCGCGGTCCGGGAGTTCGAGCCCCGCGTTGGGCTCTGGGCTGATGGCTCAGAGCCTGGAGCCTGTTTCCGATTCTGTGTCTCCCTCTCTCTCTGCCCCTCCCCCATTCATGCTCTGTCTCTCTCTGTCCCAAAAATAAATAAACGTTGAAAAAAAAAAAATCAGATGTCACAGCTCCATCTCAGACTTGCTAAATCAGAATGTGTCCGGGAGTGTGCATGTTATCCAAATCCCACCCGGTGATCGCCCCCTTTAAAGTTTGGAAGTTTAGGTTCATACCCTCTACCTTTTCAGTGAAGCTCTTGCGTCCCACTGTTGGGTCCCTCAGAATTTTCTTACTTGTTTAGAAAAACAAAAACGATGGGGCACCTGGGTGGCGCAGTCGGTTAAGCGTCCGACTTCAGCCAGGTCACGATCTCGCGGTCCGGGAGTTCGAGCCCCGCGTCGGGCTCTGGGCTGATGGCTCAGAGCCTGGAGCCTGTTTCCGATTCTGTGTCTCCCTCTCTCTCTGCCCCTCCCCCATTCATGCTCTGTCTCTCTCTGTCCCAAAAATAAATAAACGTTGAAAAAAAAAAAATCAGATGTCACAGCTCCATCTCAGACTTGCTAAATCAGAATGTGTCCGGGAGTGTGCATGTTATCCAAATCCCACCCGGTGATCGCCCCCTTTAAAGTTTGGAAGTTTAGGTTCATACCCTCTACCTTTTCAGTGAAGCTCTTGCGTCCCACTGTTGGGTCCCTCAGAATTTTCTTACTTGTTTAGAAAAACAAAAACGATGGGGCACCTGGGTGGCGCAGTCGGTTAAGCGTCCGACTTCAGCCAGGTCACGATCTCGCGGTCCGTGAGTTCGAGCCCCGCGTCAGGCTCTGGGCTGATGCCTCAGAGCCTGGAGCCTGTTTCCGATTCTGTGTCTCCCACTCTCTCTCTGTCCCTCCCCCGTTCATGCTCTGTCTCTCTCTGTCCCAAAAATAAATAAACGTTAAAAAAAAATTAAAAAAAAAAAAAAAAAAAAGAAAAACAAAAACGCTCAACCATTTGGTCTTCTCTGCATTCCCTGAGCTCCACTCTTTGAAGCTCTTTACTGTTATGGGTAAACAGTATTATTGTATCTGCTGATGAGTTATACCAAAACAATGATGCATAGCAAGCAGCCACAAAAATCCTCGAAGCATAAAGCAATAAGCTTTTGTTTAACTCATGGAATCGGGGTTAGCTGGAGCTTGGCTGGTCTAGGCTGGGTTTGACTGGGTGCTGTAGCTCTGCTACACATTTCTCTTAGCTTCGTCCTGACATAAGTGTGTTGGCCCAACGCAAATTCTTCTCTTAGCAATAGTGGAGTTGCCAGAGACCAATCCCAAAGGTGTAGATGATCACAAGTCTTTGATGAGTCATTTCTGCTAACATTCCATTGGCCAAAGCAAGCCACATATCCACGTCCAACATGAACAGAGCATGGAAATAAGTGCTTTCTGGAGCAGCGATGGGAGGGTGCAGTGTCTGAACAATATTCCAACTGGGCATATGGACTTCAGTCACTTTCCATTACTTTATTTTCACAGTACTCCTTTGGGCCTCTAGCTTCTCCCAGTTAAGGAGAAACACTCTCAACAAATAAATCCTGAAGTAAGACAGTCTCACGACTGCTACTGCATTCACCATTTGAGAAAGAAAAATGAAAGAACATAAAAGCACAATTATTGCTATCAAGTTCTAGAAAAACACTTCCTTTTTCCTTTTTTCCTATTAAAGTTCTCATACCCTATAGAGTCTAATTGTGAACGATATCCTTCCTCATGGTGTGAGGCATAAGGATTTGAGATTTATGTGTGAGATGGTGCTCAATCATAGCTTTCAGTTACAGTGCTTTGTCTGCGTTGTTCATATACAATTGCTACAGTATTTAATACAATAAATGTATGCTTTGGGGAAAACATTTTAAACGTGAAAAATCCAACATTAACTTCACCAACTGTAAAGAGTCCCTCAAGACAATTTGATAAATAAGAAGGTAGTAAAAATACCTTCTTTTTATTTCAACATAAATGCTTCTTTTCAAATGTCCATGTTGGTCAGAAATGTTGTGTTCTTTAATCTGGCTTAAAATGCACTCAAGATTTGGGCCACCTGGGGGGCTCAGTCGGTTGTGTCTGGCTTTGGCTCAGGTCATGATCTTACGGCTGGTGAGTTCGAGCCACACATCTGCCTCTGTGCTGACAGCTTGGAGCCTGGAACCTGCTTCCCATCCTGTGTCTCCCTCTCTCTCTCTCTGCCCCTCCCCTGCTCGTGCTCTGTGTGTGTGTCTCTCTCCCTCTCAAAAATAAATAAACATTAAAACAATTTTTTTAATAAATAAAATGCACTCCAGATTTTAAAGCTCATCTTTTGGCCTCTTTTAAGCACTAAAATACTATTTGAAGTGTGACATTTTAAACTATACTGGCTTTTATTGCAAATGTTTTGTCATATAAGGAAAAATTAGAGCAATAGCTTCAATAATTCAACTCAATTCAATAATTACTAATCTTCCAATCGCCATTCAGAGATTTGGATAAGTGTAGATTATTCCAATTGAGTCTTTTTTTAATCTTCTGGGAAGACAAAGATGATTTTCAAATTGTCTTCTTCATTTTTATATCAATGCCTAATTGAGGTATTGCTCTATAAACATTTGTTGAATGACTGTTGATTTTAATGTAATAAAAACTCTACTAGCATTATGAACGTGTCATGCAATCCAAAAGAAAAAAAAAAAAGCTTTGGCTAAAAACTTGAAATGTATTCATACTGCTTCTAGATAATTAATTTTCCGTAGGTGATTTATCCATGAGAAGAATGCAAATCCCAAGAATAAGTTTAGGCTACTTGTTATTTTCATGTTAATTAGAAAAAGTAATCAGAAAACAAGTGTGTAGTCTTTTGTGACATGGGGGTCATCACCCTTCGAAAATCCAACCAAACCTGTGGAACATTTCCTAAAATGAGCAGATATACGTGCAATTTTCATGGAATCCCAGGGTTCCATGACACCTTCATGCCCATTCACATGTCATAGGGACCCTAGTTTAAGAAAATCTGGGTCATAGTATTATCCAGCTTTAGTTGGTTGGCTCCTGATGGTGTGTAAAATATCTCATAATCATCCCCAGATTCCTGGGGCACTGCAGATTCCCATGGGAACGGGAATAGTACTATACTAGTGTGAAATCCCAGGAGTCTCTATCAGACAAAGTTTAGACCAGGTATGCTATGTCTATTATTAGTACTTGCCTCAGATAGACATACTCTATGTGGGCGCTCACATATTCCAGTTACCAGGTTGCAGCCTTGTTTAAGAAGTGGGAAGACAGCAGAGGAGGAAGACACAATACAAGTATTAAGAACCTCAAATAGCTATGTCCCCTCAGTAAGAAAACTGGAATGAACCATTTAGTTCCGGTTTAGTACAGACACCAGACAAAAGTATTACCCTGTATAAATAAGAAAATTTAGATGCCGTATAAAACGCAAATCCAATAAAAATTTGTAGTTACTGAAGCTTCTGGAATTTTGTGGTCCTGTATTCTAGCTAGCATTTGAAACCCAGAGCATACAGAAACCATCATTAGAATTCCCTCAAGTGACTTTCTACATTATCTACAAACCTTGCCCTCACCTTCTCCATCTTTCTCATGACAGGGGAAGAAAATGTCCCTTCCCTATCGAAAGCTGACCTTTCTCATTTTTCTGCACACTTTCCTTCTTCACTGATCCATTTTCGTCATATCATCACCCTCGAATCTATTCTCCTTTGACAGATAAATTCTCAAGAAAATCTAAAAGCATTTGCATATATACATTCTACACCCTCCCACCCATCCTGTTTGCTCCTTGGTAGATTCTGAGGCAAATTCTGCCTCTCCAGTGAACCCCAAGACATGAAAACCCGTGGAATGTGTCATTGTACCTGAGCTCTTGTTTGTTTTAGCCACAATAAGTATTCCTTTTCTCTTCAAACATGCATACAAATTACTATATCTTTTCCTCTTTATTTTTTTTCCTAGCAATCATCTCCTTTGCAGGATCATACTCTTCTTCCTGAACATCAGAATCTGGCTTTATTCAGAGTTTCATCCCTGGCCCTATTCCGGTTCCTACCCTTCTGTTTTCCTAGTCTCTCCACTTTTCTTCCTGAGTAACCTATCTGTTGAAGTGACTTCAAATACCGTCTATGGTTTGATGTCTCTCAAATGTATCTCTGCCTAGATCCCTACTCCGGATCCAAGCCCACGTATCCATCTCTTCTGAGAATGTCTGTGGTTGCATGACTCATAGATATTACAAATAAAATTGTCCCAAATGATGGCTTCTTAACTCCATAAAGGTTGCCAAGAGCCATATAACTTTGCCTTCAGTAGTTAGTCATTACTAAAAATATGATAAACAATTACAAAAGAATGTGAAACGGAGTAAGTATGTAAAATTCTGGAATCGTATAGAGCATGAGAACTGGCTCTAGCAAAAAGATGAATCTTGAACAGAGCAATAAGCCTTAAATTGAAATGCTAAACCAGGACATCCACTCACCCTTTTTGCCAAAGAGATGCTCCTCACTCCTTAGCTTCCAGTCGCAATAACCCATCAAGCCTTCACGTGCACCAATCTCAATCTCATCCCTGCTGCAGGACCTTGACACTTGCTGTTGTCTCTCCCTGGTATACCTCCCCTCTTCACTTGCCCCATCTCTTTCATGCCCCCCCCCCCAAGTGATTTCGCATGGTACTTGCCAAGGGAAACTTGCCTCCATCCCTATGGTATGTTCCCCCTCTACATCTACCCCAAACACCCCTTCTTCTTCTTTATCACAGGTTACAACTGCTGTTAAAGTTTTATTTGATTTATCTCCGTGAGGTATTTCATATATTTGATAACTGGAATGTCTTTTTCTCAGTAAATTCCTGGTGTCTATTGCAGTACCTGACATAGAGCACACAGCCAAGAAAGAGTTATCAGACGATCACATGAAGGGATTACTTTCATCATTTTATCCTTTGTTTCTGTGCTACGTTCATAAACATACGTACCCGTTCAGACTTGCAAGTCATTGAAATACTCCCTGAAATTTTGAGAGCTCAAAACATTCTGCTCCCTGGATAGATGTTCAGTAAGCAATAAAGATAATCTTAACCTGTCCTCAACTGTGTTGAAAAGAATGTAAAGCTAGACATAGAACTCTACATGATATCTCATCTTCCCTTGCCTTGTGAATTTGTACTGTGATGTACTCTATTGATCTGATATCGATTCCTTCAAAATATGTCTCTTTCAATTTTTGTGGTTTTTTTTTTTTTTTTTTTTTTTTTTTTTTTTTTTTTTTGGTTGGTTGGTTCATTGGGGGTTTTGGTTGGTTGGTTATTTATGTATTTATTTATTTATTTTACAAGTGAAATGATTGCCTGCTGTATTCTAAAATCTCAGGAAATTTAACATTGGCTTAATCAGTATATAATTTCCAAACTCATTTTAAAATTGCTTTCATATATGTATATATATATGAATGATACGCATCCACATACCTACCTACACCTTTTAATCTATAATCTTGAAGCCATTTTTGTATCTTCAGTGAGCTGTCAGAAATAACTAACGGCTTAATAATAACAGCAAATTCTTAAATGCTTTCAATATATGTCATTAAGTTGTTTGTAAAAGCACATTTTTTTTAATTTTTTTTTTCAACGTTTATTTATTTTTGGGACAGAGAGAGACAGAGCATGAACGGGGGAGGGGCAGAGAGAGAGGGAGACACAGAATCGGAAACAGGCTCCAGGCTCTGAGCCATCAGCCCAGAGCCCGACGCGGGGCTCGAACTCACGGACCGCGAGATCGTGACCTGGCTGAAGTCGACGCTTAACCGACTGCGCCACCCAGGCGCCCCCGTAAAAGCACATTTTTAAAGTAATCTGAAAACACTTCCCTTCTGTTTGCCTCCCATTGCAAGTAATGGGCTCTGATTACGTGATCACACTTATACATAAAGCCCGTATCAGTCAATGAGATAAATACATATAAAAGATTCCATGTGGTAGTTATGGGCAAATGTCTCTAAAAACAAAATCCGCCGCCACCTCAGAAAACATCTCCACAAAAGTAGAAGAGAAAGGAAGCACTGTCGTTACCGAACAAGCATTAAGCCGAAATGCAACGTGCACCACAGACAATCTGCTAAAGAGATTGCAGAGGGAATAAATCTCACCCTGTTAGATAGCCAAGCAGATAAAACCCATTATACACATGTTCTCAGAATAAACAATAACATGTCTTCAAGTAAGAGAACTTGATGGCACCATTTGTCACACACAGTTCATGCTAAATCCATTTGGTAATTGGGGTAATCACCTGTGTTTGCTGTCTTGAAACAAAAAATAAATAAATAACTGCCCTGGGCTTTATGACCGGAGGTGGGTTGGCACTTTGGAGCCACACGCCAGCTGAAGTTAGGCTCCTATCATCTCAGGAAACTGGGAACTGGGGGGCTCCCTGCTCCTTGGCGATTACATTTCAGAGAGATGTCTCCCAGCTTCTTGAGGAAACAATCCTGGGCTGCTTATTTAGCCTTTAAAAAGATTTACACGCATTTCAAAGAGGCAGAGAAAATACCCAGAAGCTTTCTAAAGCAATTTGTCTAAGGAAAGGGAGGGGAAAGGAATCTTCCTGTATTGTCAACAGGGAGAATTCAGCCTCTTATTTTTAATTTGTATTTGCCCTTATGGTAGACTCAAAGTTACAACAGAGGATAAGGTATTTGGGTTTTTTTTTTTTTTTTAATGTTTGTTCATTTATTTTTGAGAGAGAAAGGGAGAGAGGGAAGGACAGAGAGAGAAGGAAACAGAGAATCCCAAGCAGGCTCCACCGTGTCAGTGCAGAGCCCAATGTGGGGCTCAAACTCACGAACCATTAGATCATAACCTGAGCCACCACCAAGAATCGGATGCTTAACAGACTGAGCCACCCAGGCGCCCCAGTTATTTGTTTTAAGTAAAGATTTTCTTTCACTGATTTTAAAGATGACTTCAAAGGTAGAAGAAAGAAGGGAAGATATTGAAGAGACAAGTCTACGGCGGTGTGTACAACTATCCTCTTGTGCCAAAGAGAGGTGAAACTTACCATGCACAAATCTAGGAAAAAGGAGCCAGGAATAAATGGCCACAACCTGTAGGGAGACAGGTTTCAATGTCATGTAGGGACAGAGCTGGCTAACCTACCACACTGTGCAATAATGTCTCCTGTTTGGGGCTTACTAGAGACTTCCAAGCCCTGAAGAATGTTCGCTCAGGAAGGAAAATACTGAGTTCATCCAACATCCGTTGAGTGATTGGACCTCAAAGAGGTGATTCAGGGCTTCTCCCAATACTGAGATTTTATGATATATTTCCATGCTTTATAGACAAGAAATGTGCCCATATTTCTCAATGTGTACTCAGAGAAATAGTTGGTACAATAATAGAACTCTTGCGTTTTTGCATTTCAGTCTGAAACCACGCTTCCTGAGTGATCATCCTGTAGACAGGGTTTATTTAGCTCACAAGATCTGTCGGACAAAGTTAAAGACTGGGTGTAGAGCTAGTGAGAAAATGCTTTATTAAAGTTTCTTTTATTGAGCAGGCTGTGTGAGCCGTTTCTAGAATTCGGGAAAGTGTTTAGGCCTAGAAATTGTTACGGTGGGCAAGTAGAAAGACAAGAAACTGAGCAAAGGCAGAGAAGGCTATTATCACTGACATGAAAGAAGAAAAAGAGGGGATGAAATAAAGACCAGGTTCAGTATGCCGTGAAAGTCATATAAAAGAACAGTTCTGGAAGAACTGAAGGGAGTGAGCAGGGAAGGTGAAAAGCATCTTAAGGAGGAAAAAAAGGGCTTCTAAATAAAGGAAGCAACCAAAAGGTTACCTCAGGGCCAGTGCAAATCGAAGCAGGGAAGGCCTTGATCAAAGGATATTTGAACAGCTGAGAAACAGATGAAACAATTCTAAAAGCATTTGATGCTTATATGTGGAACATTCCCAAATAATCATGCTAAGCTTTGTTAAATCATGCTAAGCTCCAGTTAATAAATTAAAAGTCTAGATAGTTCATTGTCATATTTGGTTAGCAGGATTTACTTTATATTTTCTCTGGTTCCAGAAGCAAAGACTGCTCATTGTTGAAAATAATTTGAAGGGCGTAAAGGTCAAAGAAAAAAAAATTAATCTGCACTGGGTTGCTCATCATTATCACCGTTAAAATTTGGTACTTGAAGTTTTCATGCAAGAGTTTTGCCTTTGTTTAAGTATAATTTATTGTCACATTGGCTAACATATAGTGTATACGGCGTGCTCTTGGTTTGGGGGAGTAGATCCCCGTGATTCATCGCTCACATACAACACCCGGTGCTCATCCCAACAGGTGCCCTCCTCAATGCCCATCACCCATTTTCCCCTCTCCCACTCCCCTCCCCATCAACCCTCAGTTTGTTCTCTGTCTTTAAGAGTCTCTTATGGTTTGCCTCCCTCCCTCTCTGTTTGTAACTATTTTTTCCCCTTCCCTTCCCCCATGGTCTTCTGTTAAGTTTCTCAAGATCCACATATGAGTGAAAGCATATGATATCTGTCTTTCTCTGACTGGCTTGCTTCACTTAGCATAATATCCTCCAGTTCCAACCATGTTGTTGCAAATGGCAGGATTTCATTCTTTCTCATTGCCAAGTAGCATTCCATTATATGTATAAACCACATCTTCTTTATCTATTCATCAGTTGATGGATATTTGGACTCTTCATAATTTGTCTATTGTTGAAAGGCCAAAAGACACATGAAAAGATGCTCAACATCACTCATCATCAGGGAAATACAAATCAAAACCACATGGGGAGATACCACCCCATGCCGGTCAGAGCGGCTAAAATTAACAACTCAGGAAACAACAGATGCTGGAGAGGATGTGGAGAAATGGGAACCCTCTTGCACTGTTGGTGGGGATACAAACTGGTGCAGCCACTCTGGAAAACAGTGTGGAGGTTCCTCAAAAAATTAAATATAGAACAACCCTAAGACCCATCAACAGCCTTTTTTTTTCCTAATGCAGTATATTTTCATAGTCAATTACATAGGGTCAAGACAGTTTTAAATTCTTGAATTACACAGAGAGAGGCTTCCATCATTTTTTTACCAAGCTATAGAAGCCTATCTCCTTGTAATTCATAGTAACAACATCTGGGTTTGGAACATCTTACTGAATTTTGACAATATCTGTACTCCATTTTATATTTTTAATGTTTTTTTTTTTTTCTGGTTAGCCCTTTTGTTAACAAGAAACACCATCTTCAAAGTTGTATTGTATTTCTCCAGCACGTTATTTATGATGAACTGAAACAGAGGCCATCAAAAGGAAAGATGTCAAGTGGTCTAGAGCTACAAAGGAAAGAGACAGAGGGTGCCTACTATATGCCAAATGCTTTAAAGGCATTTTTTATTTTATTTTCACAGAAGTGCTACAATTATAAAACTGAAGCTCAAGAGATCAGTTGTCTGTTAAATTTTGTTTAAAATACTCAATGGAGTAAGAATCACAAATTACTTCTTCTAAGGGATCAAGTGGGTGTTGCCAAAATACACTTAAAAGCTTCCACAGCAAATTCTTGGAAGTACCATTTCATTTAAAATAACAATAAAGGGGTGCCTGGGTGGCTCCGTCGGTTAAGTGTTCAACTTCAGCTCAGGTCATAATCTCACGGTTCCTAAATTCAAGCCCCACGTCAGGCTTGCTGCTGTCAGCATAGAGCCCCCTTCAGATCCTCTGCCCTCTCTCTCTGCCCTTCCCCTTCTCTCTCTCTCTCTCTCTCTCTCTCTTTCTCTCTCTCAAATATAAACATTGAAATAAAATAAAATAAAATAAAATAAAATAAAATAAAATAAAATAAAATAAAATAAAATAAAAAATAACAATGAAAACATACCAAAAATGCCCTCCCAAACCTGCTCCTCCCACATCATTCTCAACCGGTGATAGCATCCATAGCCTTCCAGAGTGGCTCAGGCCAAACACCTTGGAAGTCATCCTTGATTCTAATACACCAGCACATCCTGCCAATTCGACCTTCACAACGCAGCTCAAATTGTACCACTTAGGCTGGCTTCTGGAGCTCCCTGCCTGGTTGAAGACCCCATCTTTCATCTTTTGTCCCCGGGAACAGGGCCATTGTTTTTCAGTGGGTGTCATTGTTTCCTCCACCATCCCACCTTGCTTTAGTCCGTTCTCAACACAGCAGATACAGTGATCATTTTAAAATCCACGTCAGATTGTCACTCTTCTGCTCAACACTTTACAATAATTTCCCCCTTGCCCGAGATAAAAACTGAATCTTCACCACGGCTGACGAGACCCCATTTGTATGCCCAACACCATACCCTCCCTTCCTCCCACGTCTCAGAACTCAGCTTGTGGCCCATCACTCACTGGCCTCAGCCAGGCAGGTATGTTAAGTGCATCATTGTCTCAGAGCCCTTGCGTTTGCTTTTCTCATGCCTGGAACTCAGGCTCCTGCTCACTCATCTCTTAGGATTTGGTGATCTGGTCTTTCTTTTCCTTTACGTCGCTGATAAATGTCACATTCTCAGTGAGAATGAGAATGAAATGAAAATATCTTCTGAATCTCCTAATTAAATCACAACTCAACATCCATACCCACATCTCGTAATTCTGTTTCCGGTTTCATGTGTTAATAGCACTTGCCACTCTAATTTACAATATTTCTCTGTTATGTGCCTCCCTCAAGAGAACATAAGCTTCATGAAGACAAGGTTACTTTCTGTTTATGTATTAATTTACTTACATTGCCTAAAACATTTCATCTCATAGTTGGTCATCAATAACAACGTGTTGAACATATAAATGAATGTTCATTCACATAGGAATAGTTTTTAGTTGGCTAAAATGCCTTAGCTGAACACATGTCCCAAATTCTCAAAGAATAGCCACACCATTTTCTTTAAAAACATGTCAAAAACAAAAGAATGAAAGAGTTTGATATTTTGCCTTTCCCCTCAAGGTTTACTGAACAGATAAAAACAAAGCTGAATAGGTAAATCACAAATAATGAAAATTAGAATTACTGTAAACCTACTTAACTCTCAGTTACCCAGATAATCAAATTATCCAGAATACTTTACTCCCAGGCTCAATGAAGAAGTTGGATTTTTTTTTTAAGTTTTCTTTAACATTTATTTATTTTTGAGAGACAGAGACAGAGCATGAGTGGCAGAGGGGGAGAGACAGAGGGAGACACAGAACTCATAGCCAGTTCCAGGCTCTGAGCTATTAGCACAGAGCCCAATACAGGGCTCGAACCCATGAACTGTGAGATCATGACCTGAGCTGAAGATGGACACTTAACTGACTGAGCCACCCGGGTGCCTCAAAAAGTTGGATTTGATTGTACATGTTTATAGTGCCCCATTGGTGAACTAGGAAATGTTAGCAAATCATCTGCGTGCCCATTTTCCTTTTTCTGCAAGAAATAAATGTGTTTCTCATGGTGACAGATTGTCTCAGCCTCTTTTTGTATAAAATCATCTTTTTTCCCCTTTATTCTTGAGGGATATGTGGGTGTAGAATTCTTGGTTGATAATTATTTCAGCAACTTGAAGAAATTCTGCCTGTCTAGCTTCCATGTTTTTGGTTGAGAAGTCACCTGTTAAACTTCCTGTTTCTCATTTGAAGGCATGATTTTTTTTTCTAGCAGTTTTTTTTTTAACATCTTCCCTTTAATTTTGGTTTTCACCAGTTCTCATGGTATGTCTATATATTTTCTTTGGATTTGTTTTTGTTTTGTTTTTGAGGTGTGTAGTTCTTCTCAGATGTGAGAATTGATATTTCTCCTCAGTTTTGGGAAATCCTTCTCAAATATTTTATCTGCTTTTCTGAGACTCCAATTACACTGTCTCAGAGTCCTCCACTATATCCCCTGCCCCTGTGTTCCTTATGTTCTTTTTCACAATGTTCTCTTTTTTGTTGTCATGCTGAGCTTCTCTCTGCATGTTTTTGGGATCTTTTAGTTCACTAGTAATCACTTGAGCTGTGTCTCTTCTGCCATTACACTCTTTAATTTCTTAGTTTCACTTATAGTATCTTATGTGTTCCAAGGTTATCTTTGTATGGTTCTAGTTATCTGACAAATTTCCCCATCTTGTCTTTTTTTTTTTCAGAGAGAGAGAGAGAGAGCATGTGAGCATGTGTGTGTGTGGGGGGGGGTGAAGGGGCAGAAAGAGAGAGGGAGACAGAGGATCCCAAGTGGGCTCTGCACTGAGCAGAGAGCCTGACGTGGGCTCCAACTCACGACCTGAGACATCGTGATGTGAGCCAAAGTTGGAGACTCAACCAACTGAGCCACCTGGGCACTTCCGCATCTTGTCTTTTAATCCCTTGAATTTATTTCTGTCTACTTTAATAGGTGTCTGATAAATTTGTTATTTTCATTTCCTGTGTGACTTTTCTGTTTTCCAGTACTCCTTTGTTTTTTTTTGTTGTTGTTGTTGTTAAAATTTTTTTCTAACGTTTATTTATTTTTGAGAGACAGAAAGAGAGAGAGAGAGAGAGAGAAAGCATGAGTAGGGGAGGGACATAGAGAGAGGGAGACATGGAATCCAAAGCAAGCTCCAGACTCTGAGCTATCAGCACAGAGCCCAACGTGGGTGCTCAAACCCATGAACCACAGATCATGACCTGAGCTGAAGCCGGAAGCTTAACCGGCTGAGCCGCCCAGGCGTCCCCTGGTATTCCTTTGTTTTATTTCAGGTCTTCTCTTCTTGTATGTGTTTTCTACCAATGCTGGATAAAGCATATTAACATTTCTAGAGATCTGCTGAGGTTCTTAATGTTATTAACTTCCCCTGGTGAGGAAGACTTTTGCTTCTAGCAGACAGTTGGACTAAAGGATTCAGTCACTGGGAATGCTGTTTCATGCTGGGTGTCCTCTTGGACTTTGGATGTTATCCTCTCAGGAAATAACGAAAAGCTGAGGAATCCTAAGCCTAATCGGAGGCCCTAAATTCTAATTTTTATCACCCTGGCCCTGTAATATAATAAAATATCATAAGTACTCTTTCCAAATTCTTTTTCTGAAGAATTCACCAAGAATGCATGTTCATCAAGAATGCACCTCAAATTATGACAATAATTGATATAGCAATGTAAAGCTGTTTGAAACTAGAAGTATGCAGTAAGTGGCCAGTGATATTATTTAACTTTAGAAAGTAGTGTTATTGTCACTTTGTGTTACCGTGAACAGTTGTGAATGACTAATACGTGACGGGCACGACATGGACACTGTGTTTACTTGTGTATCTTTTTGTGTAATTGGAATTTGCCAAAAAGCAGTATCTTCTTAAGCACCTTTTGAGAGACTCCATTTTGGGCATTGAATAGGGTATATGAGAAAAATACATCGATTGTTAATTACTTCAGAAAATATGCTACAGGTTTTAGTTAGCGATAGTCCACACAGCTTCCCACAGTAACGTAAATGTGATATTCTCCTAAAAAGGATAAATTCTTACGTGAAATCTATGATTCTGCATTTAATCTCTCTGATGCTCTCTCCACCACGTGACCAATACCACCTTGCATGCATTTCAGATAGATTTCCAACAGTTGTCCTCGTATAGAGTCAGTGTCCTGTAGATTTCCTTCGGCAGAGGGAATTCCTCATGAAAATAATTGCACTAAGATAATTTTTAAATCATTGAAATGGTAAATATTTAAAGTAAGATTGACATTACCTTTGCTACTCCGTCCTGTTCTCAACCTATACACCTTTACGCGGACAACAAAGGGCAAACAGGGTTCAACTCCGGGTCATCTCCAGCGGACAGTGGGTGGTGGCCTGGAACCGCGTCCGAAGAGAGTATCTGAAGCTTTACTCATATATCTGTCAAGGATGCAGGAAAGAGCAGTATTGAACAAACAAAAAGGTGTTTTCCCACCGCTGAAAGAGTCTCTCATGCACTTCGTGCCAAAGAGCTGGGTCATTTGTCTTATTTCTGCTTCTATCAGGCTGCCAAGGACCTCGTCTCGCGCATTTCACCACCTGTCATCTCTACTTCCTTGACTGCCCCCCGCCCCGCCACCTCTCTCCATCCCTCAGAAAGGCTGCTGGTGACGTCAGTGTTTCCATTCTGTGTGGTTGACCCCTAAAGGACCTTTGAAAGTGGAGGCACATAATAGTTCTAGAGCTCAAGCTCAGCTTCCTACTGGGCTGTCTCCACCGTTTGAGAACTTCACCTCTGAAATTCATTCTTAAAGATTGCTTTCTTCTTATCTGAATAATCCGGCACATTAAACGGCTCTAAGTAATTACTTGTGAAAGGGAATCTGCAGATAGCGAGTACATAGGAGCGCGGCGAGAGAGAAGCAGCCGGTTTGACAAAGAAAGATGGAATGAATTCAGTGGAGACTCGTCCCCCTGCCCATGGCCACTGCCACTGCCGCTCCCGCCTAGAGTGCCGTCTGCAGGAGTCTCTCTCCCCTTTCTCTCCCTCTGCCTGTGTCTTCACCTTTAGTAAAATCACAATCATTCATGTTTCCTTTGACGGGCTCTGCTTATATATATATATATATATATATATATATATATATATATACATACATATATATGTATATATATATGTATGTATATATACACACACACACACACACACACACATATATATGAATATGAGTGAATCTCATGCTATATTTGTGATATATCTCACAAATAGGAGCATATGAACATATCATATGTATATCAGAATGTCCCTATAACTTATTTGTTTGATTTACTAAACAATTCTCAATTTTACATTCTTAGGTAAAGTTTCTTATTGTATTTTTGTGATTTGTGTTATTTTGTGGCTGATATGATTAGGTTTCTTTTTTTTTTTTTTTTTTTTTTTTTTTGCTTTTTTTGTCCCTCAGTATTTTAGACTGCACTCGCATTCCAAAACAGCATAGCTAAACAAATTTAAGAGTTAATTCTTCAAACACCACTAAGACAACTCTGTGTGTGTGTGTGTGTGTGTGTGTGTGTGTGTCCATGGGACAAATCACGGGGTAACATAGCTATACTTTCAGAGATGTACCCTCCAAAAGGCAGTGGAAGAAAATAGAGTTAAATTGGGGTGCCTGGGTGCCTCATTCGGTTAAGCATCCCCTCGATTTTGGCTCAGGTCATGATCCAAGGGTCATGGGATCGAGCCCCATGTCAGGCTCTGCACTGAGCATGGAGTTTAAGATTCTTCCCCCCCTCTCTCTCTTTCTCTCTCTCAAATTAAAAACTAAATAGAGTTGAATTAGTGCAGCTGGCTAGACAGATTGTGAAGAAAAGCTTCTTGCAGAATAAACAATACAGCAGGTACAGACTTGGACATTCTTCTTTCCAATCTGAGAATACTTGTGTTTTGCTGAGATAATCTTCTGTTTTCCTACAAGGAGCTACTGTCTATTTTTAATTGATAGCAGTAGAAAATACTAAGGCTATAACAAGCAATATCAAGATTAACTGACCTTTCTTTCTCTATTTTCTTTTCATCCTCTAATTACTTTGCTCCTGATCTCACTGATCTATCTTGATTTCCAAATATGTTCTCTGGTAATTTGGCTCACTTCATATTTCACGTCTCCTGCTCCAGAGGAAACCGTCCCTTAAAGCAGAATGTGCAATGACATTTTAAAAACACAAAGCCCAGCAAAGAATTAAATATTCTGAAGAGAAAACTCATTGTCAGTGCTCCCGAACGTCAGAAGTAGATTTCCACGACCAAGCATAGGGTTTTGACTTTTTCACCAAAAAGGCAGGACGGGCATTCGGGCAGCGCACCCTGCAAGGGCTGGACTGGTGGCTTAAGGTTGAAAAGCTTCCATATTTGCTGCTAAACAGGCCATCCCCAACCACCCAAGTGTCCCCCGCCATCTTGCAGCCCTGCTAATTCCTCGGCATAACCTGACCTCTTTACCAACCAGCAAGGAAAATGTCAGTGAGGGGCCCCCAGGGCGCCATCAGGTTTTACCAGCTGGAGCTTACTCTACTTGGTCAGAGACTGGATAACTAGCTGTTAAATAAGTTGAACGTGAGTCAGTTGACAATATTTAGCCCCTGGGCTCCTTCAGCTTACTTGGCACACGTGGAATTTAACATTTTACCGCCCCCATGCCGTTGCATTACTGCATAAATTATTCACACCAGATCACTTTGATTAATTAGAGCATTAATGGATTTTTAAATTAAAGACAACCTTGATTGGAAAAAATAAATCATCCTCTGTCACAGGATGAGGAACTGAGTCTACACCATATTAGGCCATGTCACGTAAGGGCCACTGGATTTGCTGCTACTTCTCACACACTCCTTCTGTCTTAACACTCAGGCTGCTGTCTTCAGATGCTATTAATTGGGGACGGAGGGGACGGATAAAACAGAATGAAAGGCAAATGCATCGGAAGCAAGAAGCACGTGAGAAGATCCAGCCTAAAGCAGACACTCCTTAATTATAGAATCTGATTAAAATACGAACCCTCTTCAAGGCAATTAAAATAAGTTTCATTTAAAAAGGAAGGATTTGAGGGAACTTAGTGACCAAATGCTGTGTTTGGATTAACTTTTGGAAGGTAGTTCAAGCTGTTTTATACACGTGGTGTGTATAATATCATTAAGTGAAGTATTTAGTACCGTGCTAGGTATCCATGAAGCATTTTTGGAATACACACACACACACACACACACACACACACACAGAGCTTTGGCTCAGAAGTAGTTTTAATATGAGCCATAAAAGCACCTGAGCCAAAGAACTTTAGTTAATTATGCATAAGTTGAGAAATTTGGGGGGAGGTTTACTGATGTCTGCAATTCACTTTGCAGGGCGCCCCAAATAAGATAGATTAATAACTGGGTAGGGAAACGGATAAATGGATATCTGATACAGCATTTATTGAAAAATACTAATTTTGGAATCTAGGTGATGACTTCATTGTAAAGTGTTTTGATTTTGCTATATGTTTGACATTTTTTCATAATAAGATGCTGGAAATAATCTAGTTGCTGCACGAGATGCCAGTGTTCCTTAGATTAATTTTTATGCTACTTTGCTTCCATGGGACTGATACCGAAAGATGGGTTAGGGGTCACTCTGGTTGGGTTAAAACACTTTCGTTATACCCTTATAAAATGAAAGTTAAAATAAGGATTGGGCCCAGAAAAAAAAATAATAAAGTTGCTCAAACCTGAGATTTCTGTAATTTTCCCGATAACATTTTTTGTGATAGGACTCAGAAGGATTGACTGTTGATAGTATAGGAGATTAGAATTTAGGGAATTAGTATTTTGGTTATTTTTCCATTTAATATTATTAACATAGAGTGTTCAGGGAACATTATAAAGACGTACTTCTGCTTAACGACTAGGATGCTTCGAAAAAGCAAGTATGATACTTTAACAAAAGAAAATGAAACAGGGATATTAACAGTTAAATAAAGGGAAATGTTTGCCATTTTTGAGATGCACTTGAAAATTTAAAAAATGTTTACTTTTATTATAAATTTAAAGAAATTATTAGTAAGCCAGCATCCAATTAACTATGCAAGTTCTTTTTTTTTTAAGCGTATAACCTCTAGAATTATTCTAATTCTGTAATTAAAAGCCAAATGGGTGAACCAGATACGAAACGCTACCCATGCACAAACCCTAGAGATCTTCTACGAGTTGAAGAGTCAAGTAAGCTTATATCATAGCTTTTGAGATAAAATGTAACACTTCCGCACTTTTATTTTGCCATTACCTAAAATTCAAGATGATTTAGAGTAGTTTTTACTCAGGGATTCATCCCCATTAATTTTCACACCTCCTTCCCAAAACCCTTTTGCAAAATCCTCTACGGCACTTGCTAAAATTCTCATTGCATTAGAAATTTTGAAAAGTCCACAACCTTAGCTTTTTCACAGAATTCTCCCTCTAAACCCTGGTCTTAACTGAAATCAGATTCTTCCCCCCAAGGACACCGCTTTCCTTTCATGAAGCTACTTTCTCCTCTACTTCATGAGACATGAGGGAAAAAAGGCACCGACATCCTTCTAGAAACCTAGACCATTCATCTCTCTTCCATTTTGATGCCTCTTACCTCTCATCTGAGCATTCTGCCACGCAGGTAAAAGCCCCTGTTGTCATAATCGGAAGTCACGCTGGCCACTCGCTCTCAATGGCCGACCACCTGCTTCCCCTAAGGTCCCCTCCACTGCATGTTCTGGTACCACGTTGAACCACCTCGGTTTCAGTGTGCCCGATCCAGCAGATACCTCCGAGCCAAAGAGTTCTGGCCCTTGACAAATGCTCACTTCAGCCTCAAACTCTCATGACCATTCCTTAGAGCTTGTCATTTCCCTGAACTGCAGCTACTTTGAATCTCTAATTCCATCATAGAAAATCTCATGTTTTTACTCTTCATCTCATGCTACTTAGAAGACCCTCTTCCACTGAACATTACTTTGCATTAGGATTTTATTCTCTTACACAGCCTAGTACCCATAGCTCATGGGGCTCATGGTTCTTAAATTCAACCACTTATTATCAGGAGCTTAAAAAAATTTTTTTTTAATGTTTATTTATTTTTGAGAGAAAGAACGAGAGCGAGAGCATGAGCCAGGAAGGGGCGGAGAGAGGGGGAATCTGAAGCAGGCTTCAGGCTCTGAGCTGTCAGCACACAGCCCGGCACAGGGCTCGAACCCACAAACCGTGAGATCATGACCTCAGCTGAAGTCGGACACTTAACTGACTGAGCCACCCAGGCGCCCCAGAGCTATATCATCTTTAAGTTCACTGTACTCCAACCCTGGGAACTCACTGCCAGATTTCAAACCTGGGTTTCAGAAAGACTGATAACATTAAAAAGAGAAAAATTTTGAGTATAAATAGGACATTTAGGTTTCATCACAAATAAGCAAAAAAAATCTCAAATTATGAGCAATCTATTATTTAATTTTCCTGAGAGAGGGATAGACAAATTAAGAAATAATTTAAAAATAAAGTTTCGAAGTCAGATTGTGATTGTGTTTCATACTCGTATGAAACTACACAAAATTTAAAACATTTTTTTTAAGTGTATTTATTTATTTTGGGAGAGAGAAAGTGTGCGTGCCAGTCGGGGAGGGGCACAGAGAGAGGGAGAAAGGGAATCCCAAGCAGGTTCCACAACGTCAGCGCAGAGCCTGGTGCGGGGCTCGAACTTACAAACCGTGAAAACTGCCACCTGAACCAAAGTTGGATACTCAACCGACTGAGCTACCCATGTGCCTCAAAACATTTTGTAATATCCCTGGTGTCCAGGGCATTGGCATATTGCCGCAGTAGCGTGAATAAAATTGACTTCAGAATGCAACTCGGATTTTCGACAAATTTCGGAATTTGGGATTAACGTTTTAGTCATAGGCGGCATCGCAATTAAGAATACAGGTTTTAGAGCTTGGATTTTTGATGGCGAATCCTGTCTTTGACTATTCCCACAGTAGTAAGCAATGTGACAAGGATAAGCTTACTTGAGGAAAGTTATCTAATTGTCCAACTCGTATACCCTGCCCATAAAAGAAGGAAAATGAAATAGCCATATCACGAGGTTGTTCTGAGGTGTAAATTCGTTATTGTGTATTACACATGCGGTACAGTGCCTGAAGCAGATTAAAAACTCAGTGAATTATAGCTATTATTATCAACACTTCATTGATCTTACCAGTTACTCAAACCAAGGTAACAGAATCACTTTTGTATCTAAACTCGATATATAAAGAGGGCTTGGATGGCTCCGCCAGTTGAGAATCCAACTTGGGCTTGGGTCATGCTCTCACGGTTTGTGGGTTTGAGTCCCGCATTGGACTCTGTGCTGACAGCTCAGAGCCTGGAGCCCGCTTCGGATTCTGTGTCTCCCTCTCTCTCTGCCTCTCCCCTGCTCGTGTTCTGTCTCTCTCTCTGTCTTCAAAAATAAATAAATGTTAAAAAATTTTTAACTCAATATATATGAATGAGGAGTGCAAAGCAGTATTTCTCATTTGAGGGATGCAAGTGTTCAGTATTTTTATTTATCAAGCTAAAATAACTTTTTAATATGTATTTTTCTTCTTTGTATTACTTTTACTCTTTCAGTTGAAAAGTCAAGGTTAGTTGAGATTTGGAAATGTTTTATATTTATTTTAGATTTTAGATTTGTTTCACAAATTGACTTTAATATCCACCAAAATAGTCTTTTAAATAATGCATTCTTTAGTGTAAAAAAAAAAAGCACTTTCTTGCGATCGGCTTACCCCTACATGGTTGACTTTGGCTTGATGACATTACATAATTAAATGTCTGCTTGTACAATGCAACACAAATCTCCGAGTATCTTCTAATAGTTAAAAGTTTTCCATATGGGGGCACCTGCATGGCTCAGTTGGTTGAGTGCACAACTCTCGATTTTGGCTCAGGTCATGATGATCCCAGGGTTGTGGGATCAAGCCCCCCATCAGATTCCATGCGAAGCGTGGAGCCTGCTTGGGACTCTCCCCACCCCCCACTGTCTCTCTCTCTCCCCCCCGTTCATATTCTCTCTCTCTCTCTCTCTCTCTCAAAAAAAGAAAAAAATTGTCATTTTTTAAATCTAAGTGCACAAAAACGTGGTAAAATACTTTTAAACTCTAAAGCTCTGTACTTTTGATAAACATTATTGTATTGATGATCTTTCGGAAAAGATTATTACCACAGGGAGAAGTTATTACAATATTGATAGAGGGGCTGAATAATAGCAACAGAAACTATCCAAAGAGAAGCCCTACAATTTGAGGATGAATTATAATTGAAAGCATGTGCGCCTCAAAAGAATCCATGATATGACGATATATTAACAAGCCAAAGCAGATGGTCCATTTTTGTTTAGAGCAGTCAGATGAGACCGCCGGAGCTAAAAATCATGGCATCCATTTCCAAACCAGAATTTCCAGATATTATCTCTTATGTGGTACATAAAAATAAATGCTTCCTTTTATAGACCAATGCTCTCATGTGGAAATAGCTATTACAAATGAAATATTGTCTCTCATCATTGTTAATTATAGCACCCTTTCCATGATTAGTTTTCTTATTTTTTTTACATAGTTGCCACTAGATAAACAATGGGATATCGGCAAACACGTCTGACATACAACTTCAAAATTATCATAAAAATGTTCACCTAGGGGCGCCTGGGTGGCGCAGTTGGTTAAGCGTCCGACTTCAGCCAGGTCGCGATCTCGCGGTCCGTGAGTTCAAGCCCCGCGTCGGGCTCTGGGCTGATGGCTCAGAGCCTGGAGCCTGTTTCCGATTCTGTGTCTCCCTCTCTCTCTGCCCCTCCCCCGTTCATGCTCTGTCTCTCTCTGTCCCAAAAATAAATAAACGTTGAAAAAAAAAATGTTTACCTATACCCAACTAAATATTTTTAAATCGCTTGGTATAAAAGCACACAAAGGGAAGCGTTAATGTTAAAAACGATGAGGGTACTTTCTACTGAGTCAGGAAGATGAAGTTATTTAAACATAATTTACATCAGAATCATAAACATACACATATATACAAATCATTAATATTATCTTAATGAGACAATAGCCTATTTTTATCCAATTCTTCTTCTTTTGCTGTTTAAAGTCTGTTGCAATTATTTTGTAATAAATTAAGGGAGGTATATTTATGATGCACCAAAGACGTGGTCATACTATATTGCATATAATTTTATACCAAAATAGTAATGAAAGTATTATTATTCCAGTTTTATATATTGGAAAATTAAAGGCAAGGAAGGTGAAATAATTTGAATATATTACCAAGGTTATTAAATGCCCAATCTATGCTTCTAACTTCATTCTGACTTGAAATGTCTGCTTTATATTATACTCACCAACGTCTGGTTGTTCAATAGAACAAAACTAGAGTAAAATGTGAGCATACAATTAGGTGCCTCAAATCAATTGTCATTAAACAGCCTTATCAGGCTGATGACACTCTGTTGCTTTAATATATGGAATATAATACAATATATATCCCATATAATATACATCCCATATAATACATCCCATACGATATATATCCCATATAATATATATCCTATATAATATATGAAATACTCAAGTAATCTCTGCTGTGTTCATTCTTTTCTTTTTTAAGAAGTTTAACTTCACCTCTGGGGAATCCTCCTGTCACCCAAGGCCAGCCTGGTGTTCTGCAGATCTCTTTGTCACCTCTATTGCGGCACTTAGCACACTTGGGTGTGATTTCCTATTGGCTCGTTTTTCTCCCACCCTACGCTATGTGCAGCGTTAATGTGAGAGGCTTTATCAGTTCACTCAGGGATGGCAGGAAGGCAGAAGTTGCTAGGCTTATCCTCTCCTTACAGTAATGGCATCCCTCATTTCACAGAGAGGAACAAACCTAGACTCTTGATCCTTTGCAGAGAGGTATTTGGCGATCAGAAAAATTGTTAGACGACAAAAAAAAAAAAAAAAAAAAAAAAAGACCCAACAATGGGCTCCCTTGGGGCATCTTTTGGTTTGGAATTTCTGGGTGGCCCATGACGCTGCAGCCACGCCAGGATGCTCTTTGCTCCTGGCACCAGACTGAGAGATGAATGCGCGTGGCGCTGGGGATCTGGAATGATCCCCGCAGACTGTTGCTCTGCTCTTTGTGGGAAAGATGGACAGCAGCACACGCTAAATACATCCTCCTCGAAGTTCCTTCTTCCGGCTTCACTGCATTGTTTTTGTCACGACAGACGTGACTACCCAGCGGCTCTGCGCTAAGCATCTTCACATTCAGTATGATGTGGATGATGTGGGGCTTACGAGGACCTTGTGTAGGCGGCAGGGTTACGACGCAGAAAACCACTATGCCAAAAACCACCTGGGAGTGGCCCTCCCAACAAAACGAATAAACGAACGCTGGTTTAGGTATGGGCTGTAGAATGTTAGAAAAATGCTTCAGTGGCATGGCTGTTAAATATTTGTCGACATGGACGTCAAAATGATTATTTAATAAAATGATGGCCTTCCGTCTGGTAGTCCACATTCATTTGTGCAACACGTGCAGTGAGCCAAAGCAAGCTATTGTCTCTTAAAACGGATTTACAAGATTATTTTTAGTGTCACAAGTATTTCCTAGGGGAAGAAATGTCCATCATCTTACAGATCTTTCTCATTTTCAAGGTACGTTGACTTGCGATGTTAATATTGTCCACTATATTTCCCACTAGATAGTCTAGAAGGAACTTACCTGTACCCAAAATTAGACTCCGTGATCATATCTGTACCCAAACTAGGGCTTTAAGTGTTTATGCTTTGTCAAGATTACAAGATTATAATTGTGCATTCATCAGGTGACCAAAATTAGATTCTTCTGTTTTTTTTTAAATATATGAAATTTATTGTCAAGTTGGTTTCCTTACAACACCCAGTGCTCATCCCAACAGGTGCCCTCCTCATACCCATCACCCACCCTCCCCTCCCTCCCACCCCCCATCAACCCTCAGTTTGTTCTCAGTTTTTAAGAGTCTCTTATGCTTTGGCTCTCTCCCACTCTAACCTCTTTTTTTTTTTTCCTTCCCCTCCCCCATGGGTTCCTGTTAAGTTTCTCAGGATCCACATAAGAATGAACACATATGGTATCTGTCTTTCTCTGTATGGCTTATTTCATTTAGCATCACACTCTCCAGTTCCATCCACGTTGCTACAAAGGGCCATATTTCATTCTTTCTCATTGCCACGTAGTACTCCATTGTGTATACAAACCACAATTTCTTTATCCATTCATCAGTTGAAACTTCTAGATAAAGTCATAAGTGCAAAAAGTGTGGTGTACTGGAGATTACATATTTTTAGTCTTATAGAGATTTATGTACTGGACATTTTTAAGTTATTAAACTAGAGGATCACAATAACTGAGATAAATATTTTTCTAAGGATTCTCCATTTGGATTTTTAAAATATAAGATTTAAAAATTGGTTTGGAATATATATAAAAAGTATGTGTGAGTTTGTAAATATATAATTTGTATATGTTTGTGTGTGTATATATATATATATATATATATACATATATATAATGTTTCAGCAGAAAATTAAAGTAACATTAAAAAGCTCAAAATATACTAAAATCATGAAATACTAAAATGTATCAACTAACATAAATTAAATAATTTCTGCAATTTAGAGCTTAGTAATTTGGGGCTTAGGAACAGACAAAAGGAAAAAAAAAAACTAGTTCGTTTAATACTCATTTACCGATACAGAAAAGAAATGCCTTTTTCTGAAAATATCAGTTTCTTGACAGATAATTCCAGGAAGAACTAATTTCTAAATATCCACATAAGCCACGTTGCATCATATGTTGGGCAATATCTTGGAGCGAAGTACAATTGTGTATTTATGTTTGTATATTGCTTGTTTCTGAATGGCCAGGTTATAAGAAAGTACCGTCTTTAGATTTTAAAGAAGTATGCAATATTTGCTATATGACAATCCGAGTTGGGTGCTCTGTAAGTCCAACAGCAGTGCTTTCTAATTCTAGGGTGACATCTGTTTGCGGGGCAGCTAAGCTTATAAACTTTGGAGAATCTTCTTAGCAAACAAGAAACAATTAAATCTCGCTTATGGAACTTTTACAAGAATATTGCTATGTGGTCACCTAGGGTTTGAAAGGGCAGAGAAAGTTAAGCTTTCTGTGTTCCTTGGGCAATCTGCCTCTGTCCCCACTTCCCAAACACTGCCATCTTCCTGAATTACCCTGGATCATCACCCAGCTTCTCAGAGAGATCTGGGAGTCATCATAAATAGATTCTTCCCTCTCAAGTAACACCAGCTCCCTCCCTCCGTTCTCACTCTGCATCTGATCTCCAAAACTATTGGGACTTGCAGTTCTCACTACTTACCATTTTCTTCTCCGAGTGAAGGCAACAAACTCCTTCCAACCCTTGGTGACTCTGCATGTTCCTACTCACCTAACCTGCGTATTCAGCACTCTGCTGTCATGTGACCTAAGAGGGCACGTGCTCTCAAAATTAGCGTATTATAATCACCTGCACAGGTCTTGCAACATCTAATACATCTGGGATCCGTTATCAGAGATTCTTATTGATTGGCTCTGGCTGGTATCCTGAAAACTTTTTTTTTTCTTTTTTTTTGTAAAACCATGTGGCACAACTCACGATACTCACTTGGGGAAACTTTGTGGGAAAGAACAATGCGCTTTGTGTCTCTTTCCCCTCTTATAAGCCACAGCATCTTGTATATCAAAATTGCTCAATAAATACATGATTAATGTGTAAAATAGTAAACTTTGATATGAAAAATAGTAAACCTCGTGGAAAAGAACGACATACCTTGTGTCTTTTTCTCCTTTTATAAGGCACAGCATTTTGTGTATCACGAGGGTTTAATAAATAATTAATATGTGAAATTGTAAACTTTCAAATACTTCTGTGACACAATTTCCAATGCGGTAAAGCTTCTAAAGATAGAGACTGATACTTTAATTTGGTATCAAAATTATAGACCCTATTGTGGTCTGACCATCACTAGAAGGGTTTGCTAGAATTTCGATTTCCAACATTACCCAGATCTGCAGGCCACTCTCTGGGTAATTTACATATTCATTAGTTCTCTGCGCAGTATTTTCATATATCTGGTTTTGTGAATCACTATCCTAGATTTCGTATTCTGCATTTACACTTCCTAACGTATTTTTCCCAAAGGCAGTTTTCTCACGCAAGCCATTAGAAATCGTCACAGATAACATTGTGGTTAAATTCAGAAATTATGCTTCTGCTATCACTCGTAAAATGAATTGATAAAAGCTTATGTTAAGACCATTTTAAGGAATTACGTACTCTCCCTCATAGAGATGTATCTCTCCTATCATCCCGTTACTGTGGAATGAGACCATCCAAGCGAGTGTGTAGGTAGACTTAGAGAAAAAAAATTTTGTAATTCCTAAAGAACTTTGATAGGAACTCAGTCGCAACCCCAGAGTTCTGAGAAGAGTTTACCTTCATAATGGGTCGGTCAATAGCCCTTTTAAATTATCTGTTTGTTTGTTTTTTAATTTAGAATTTCTTTTACGATTTCAAGTAGCCTTGATGCCAAAGACATAGGAGCTTGACACATTGACCAGAATACATAAAATATAAAGCGTATCCTGACATAACTGAAAGATTTGAGTGTTTTGATGTAATTTAATACATGACATTGACGTTTTCAAATTTTCCCTTGATGTTCCAGAGCCCAGTTTAAAATATCAAGAGTGAAGGTGCCTGGGTGGCTCAGTTGGTTGAACGTTCGACTCTTGATACTGGCTCAGATCATGATCTCAGGGTCCCAGGCTTGTGGGATGGGCCCCTCATCAGGCTCTGTGCTGAGAGTGGAGCCTTCTTAGGATTTCTATCTCCCTCTCCCTTTGGCCCTCTGCCCCGCTTGTGCACTCTCTCTCAAATAAAATATCACAAGCGGCTTTGGAGCAAGTGAACTCCCACTAATATCTGAGAGTCCTGGTTTGACTACATCCCTAGTGAGTACGTGGGGAAAATAACTGTAGTGATGCACATGGAGGAAAACCCCAGCCTCATCTTTCTGAGGCATTTGACCTTCAGCAAGTGGCCTCTACATCGCCAAGCCTCGTTTTCCTCATTTCCCCCAATAATGGAGCCAAGTCCTCATAGCATGGTTGTAAAGAGTAAAAGAATTGTTTATCTGTAGGTACGTATCACATTTCTCCCATCACGTTAGACGAAGGACGGCTGTTCAAGAGTCATCTTTGAGGCTCTGCCTTTGTATCCAGCCATGCTATGTATTCGGGTGTCACAGCGGAATTCTTGGGGCACAGGTGCTTTATTGAAAAAATCCGAGTGATTCTAATGAATTCCTGAACTATATATAATTTATCTCGAGCTTACACAATCCTTTGAGTATTAAGCTGCCCCTACTTTTAGACAAAAATGTTATCTTGGGAATGAGTTTTTTAAAGCTGCCTCAGAAGCTGGTTATTTTAGGATCAAAGTCCATGCTTGCTGTGAGTGATCTGTGCTAGGACACAAAATCCCTGTTGGATTCTCATTTCCCACTTAGAGCTTTCAACCTGGTCTTTTTGTTCCACAAGGCTTGACAGACGGTGGCCGGAACTTCGGCCTATATACTCCGGATTCTTTTCCTGTCCCTTTCCCCGTTGGAGAGCTACTTGACCTCTCTGAACCGTAAGCCTTACTGTCCAACAAGGACAATGTTCTACCTTACTTGATTGCTCTGCAAATCAACCGTGGCACCTGGCCTTCACTAACGGCCTTCCTGCTTCATACTGGGCCTTGACCCCCCACCTTGCCCTGCTGAGCCTGCTACGTACCACATTTCATCCTGATGCCCCAACCCCCGCGTCATTACACACACAGACGGCTTGTTTCTCAAGCCTTTCCTACATGAGGGTGTCTTTCTCAGACCTGGATCTTCCGTGGTGACAAAAGCAAATTTCCTTTTAGTGTGTTAAGTGCGATTTTAGCAATAGCTTCCAGCAGATCAGCAGATCATCAGAGGTTCTATCCATCAAATTGTCCTCAATCACCATTTTTATTTGCCCAGTTGGGAGCAATTTGTCATCATTAAATGTTTCAGGGAGGCCCTTCATAAACAGAACGTGTGTGAAACCTGTTTCCGGTATTCCTTGCCAGCAGCTGGTATATGAGACAATTTGTTTTCAGGCATAAGAACAAAATATTATCGTTCCCTAATAACGTATTTATCAACCTGCTTTGGCAACGGTGTGTTGGGTAGCCTTTGAGGGTATACATAAAAAGATTGCTCTGGTAGTGAATGAAAGTGTTCATCTCCAGATACGACACTCGTAAATGCTCTACAGTGATTCATCTGTGTATTCGTCTGATGAGCCTTTTTTTTTTCTCCAGCTCTGGACATTAATAATGACACTTGCACAAGAAATAAAAATGCATTTGCATAGAAAGTCACCACTTCCAAAACTCCCTCACGTAAATTACCCCATTTCTTCACCTGAAAGGCTCTGTGACACAGGGGAGATTTTCATGTCCCCACCGTGCACTGAGAGACCCTAGCCCCCTTGTAGTGGTATGGTTCTCTCTACATCAACAAACGTGGACCCAGGGAAGAACGAGCCCGGGGTTCCGTTCGCTGAGCCTCTCACCCTCCAGTACTCTATAGAACACAGTTTTAAGGAAGGTGTTGTGTGATCAAAGCTACATTTTAAATTTTTTTCAACGTTTATTTATTTATTTTTTTTTTGGGACAGAGAGAGACAGAGCACGAACGGGGGAGGGGCAGAGAGAGAGGGAGACACAGAATCGGAAACAGGCTCCAGGCTCTGAGCCGCCAGCCCAGAGCCCGACACGGGGCTCGAACTCACGGACCGCGAGATCGTGACCTGGCTGAAGTCGGACGCTTAACCGACTGCGCCACCCAGGCGCCCCCAAAGCTACATTTTAAACAACAACAAACAACAACAACAAAAAGGTGAAACAAGAAAGATTACCCTGGCATGATAGATGGGTATAGAAGACAGCACAGAGGAACAAAAGTCATTATCTGCCAACTCACAAGGAACTGGGAAACTTGCTGAAAACTTTCCGGGAGGTTTGTGTGAACCCTGTGTTCAGGCAGATGAGGCATCCAGACAGATGTATCCTGACTAATTGTCTCCTAGATAAGATCTTTCTAACTTGACCTCATTCTTTCTAGCAATTATCATTGAAAACATACTTTAAAATATCTGTGCCTTCTATCTGCTTAAAGAAATAAAAACCTCATAACTGCAACTCTGTTGAATATTTTATAAAACAACTCACAGACTACTTAGCAAAATGCATAACACAATAAATCCCGGGCAACCTGTGAGCCTTATCCCCTCACATTTTGCTTTTAGGTTATACTCTGCCTCAATTAATGCATACTGTTCCCATAGCACTAGAACTGGGTATAATGGGATAAGGACCTAATTTGCTGATCAACAAAACTAAGTTCAGAACTGGCTCTGGCAATTACTTTTTAAATGACCTTGGACAGATTACTTAACTGGAGAGGGTATCGTTTTATCATTTTAAAGTGGAGAGAGCAACACTTACTTTGCAGGCTAATGTTATATATTTGAATTAATAAATATAAAGCCAGTGGCAGTGCCTGGCAGATGGTAAATAAATGCACAATTAATATTTATCATTTCTACAACATCTATTGCTTCATTTTGAGCAGAGAGTCACAAAATGAAAACAACGACCCAAGAGTCAGTCTGCGTGGCCAAAGTGATCTCTAAAGCAGATCTTTGAAACAGGACTCTTCAGATCCCAAGGTTGAGGAAGAGTAGTTACAAGGTGACTCTGACGTGTCTTGTTCCAGAAGGTAAAGAAGCGGAAAAAAAAAAAAAAAAAAAAAAAAAGCACAGGGGTAATGTGGTCATTACATATAGGTGTAGAAACCAGCCGTTGAGGAATATGATCCAGAAAGATGTGACTGCCAATTGACCTGGGAGCTGGACCCGGGCCCTCAGAGGCCCCTCAACCCCACCCCTGTTCTCAGAATGTGGGTTCCACTTGCCTTTCCCGCTCCCAGAGGCTGCTCCAAGGACATAGTCTTGAGATAGTGATGTGGTGTTGAAAACACCCGCACGGTATATGACTGAACCCAGTTAGGGTGTCTTTATAAACTTTTAAGATTTACGGGGCAGGTGCGGGGACCCATTTGTTTCGTTGCCAC
Source organism: Leopardus geoffroyi (assembly GCF_018350155.1). Taxonomy (NCBI): domain Eukaryota; kingdom Metazoa; phylum Chordata; class Mammalia; order Carnivora; family Felidae; genus Leopardus; species Leopardus geoffroyi. Next base: position 159,821,119 of record NC_059331.1, read on the forward strand.
CCAAGGCAAGTCTCTTATGTAAGTTTCCTTTGCTGTTACTCAAACTGCCACCTATCTGTATGGAATGGCCTCCCTCTTTGCCTCTCCCTACCCTGTGTAGGGGGACAGATTTCAGATTTAACCAGGTAAGCTCCCAGGAAGAAAGTTCCCAAGCCTGTGAACCTGCACCACTTAAAATGAGTTCCCACTAGTCAAAATTGGGATCATTATACAAATGAAGTACAGGAATGAATTATAAACTACTGAAAATACAGAAATTCATGAGTCCATCTTGATAATAAGTATATAAACAAGTAAATATATACATACATGTATGTATACAAACATACATAAGCAAGTAGATCAAAAGTCATTTGCTTGAGCGGAATGGGGAAGAACACCGGGTAAATGTTTAGGTACAAGTGAACCTAATGGGAAAATCACCATTTTGCTCACAGGACAGGTCAGATCAGGCAAGGATCATCAATGAATACTAGATCTGGGAAATTCTTTGACGAGAAGCAGGATGTTTTCACGGTCTTAAAGTCTCTCCCCAGGGGCTATTTATTAGTTACAAGGGAGAAAGTATAGTATTCACACATGAAGATAATTGTTCCAGGGACCAAAATAAATTTCACCAGTAAGAAACAGATGGATACTATGTGTCTTCAGATAAGATGATCTGAGGACATATCACCTGTGCAATCATCCTGCTCGGAAGGAAAACAACAGATAAAAGACAAAATCATGGTGTTTCTACTACATGCCAATGAAGGGGTGACTGCATTCTTCAAGATGCTAATGTCATAAAAGACAAAGAAAGGCTGTGAAACTATTCCAGATTAAAGAAATCCAAATAAATGCAACAACAAAATACAATTCCTGACCCTAGACTAGATCCTGTACGGAAAGGGGGACAAAAAAGAAAGACAAAAACAAGAAACTCCTATAGAAGATATGATTGGGTTTTCTGAAAAAGATGGGATATGAATAGTAAATTAGATTAAAATATTTGTTTGTAATGATATTGTAGTCAAGGCTATTGATGTTGATAACAGTACTATGGCTATGTAAGAAGGTATTATTGTAAACACACTGAAGTATTTAGGGGTAAGAAGCCATGATATATGTAACTTATTTCTCAAATGATTCATTGAAAAGTTACATGTGTATGGTATGTATGTAAATGATAACATTGTGCGTGTGTGTGTGTGTGTGTGTGTGTGGAGAGAATGGTAGGGATAAACAAATGAGTTGAAATGTTAGCAGCAAGTGCCTCGGGGTAAAGGAACTGAGGATGTTCTTTGTACAAATTTTGTCTTTGCAACTATCCTGTAAGTTTAAAAGTATTGCCAAATAGAGTTTAAAAAACAAAAAGACAGGTCTAGCAACACATTATTTCCAGCAAATAAAATGGCTACACTGGAAGTCCCTGAACTCGATGTTGGCTTGTGTGTTTAGTTTATTGTTGCTTTTTCTGAGTGTCCTACAAGCATTCATCGTGTTATCTAACAGAAGTGAGTATTCACAATCATGAAAGTGAAGATACAGTTGCTTTGGCTGGTTCACGGATCAACTATCTTGCTTTCTTCACATAATTTTGCTCCCCCCTTTTGCTCTGCAGTCAACAGTGGCTCGTTTTTATGAATAATAAAACGCACATGAGTTTTACTTTCAGTTTTTATGGAAGAGAAGTAGCTAAGGGCAGGGACCACATCTTATAAATTTTCTGAGTATTTTTATTGAGTTTTTTTGTAATTCACAGTTCTAAGACTTTTATAGCTTGGAAATAAGGTACATTGCCTATTCTTCCTGCTCCTTCACTATACATGCAGATTTAGAGGACATATATTTTTTAAATTACATATCTGATATAAAATCTGCGATAAATTAATAATTTCACCTGTTTTATTTTTCCTGGGAATTTCTTACAAAGGCAGGAAGGTATGAGAAATATCCTCAAGCCTTTGAGATCTTTCTGTGCCCACTTGGAAACGCTTCAAGTTCTGCTGAGTTGTTTTTAGATTTACGAAGGGAGTTTGTATCTTATCAGTAATATCACCTTCATCGCTTCTGTCTTTATTATGTTTTTAGGTGGACATTTATAAGACACTACCAAATAATCAAATGCTAACTTCCACCTCAGAACACACACAATTCGTGAGAATCAGTGGGCTAAATATTTACCAATATCTAAACATACAAAAAGAATACCGAATAGGCGAATAAAAGATTTCATTCAAGAAGTGACTTTTAATAGTCACATCCTTGTTAACCTGTGGTACACATTTTTTTTTGGTACAAGCAGATTTATCACATTCACACCTGAAAATGTATGCATCTAAAAATATCTATAGTTGAACTACTAAAAAATCTATTTGAATTTCTCAGCCCTATTCTCCCTAATAAGATACTTTCAGTTTCCAAAAATCTAATAGAATTGCTTCAGGCTTTTGGTTTGAATTTTCAATGAACTGTCTAAAATAACTCCAGGAATAAAATGTAGCACATTAGTTATATCTAAAACACTGATGGACCACACTAACTCTAGTGAAGACTGCTGAATAAAAAGACAATTGGCAGAGGAATTAAGAGAAACATAAAGAAAGTTTTACATAAATAAATTACCTCAGGGAAATCATTAGCGCACTTGGTTCAGGTCTGGGATTTCAAACTGAATACAAGTAAAATATATTTACATTCTACAGAATTACTTATTGAAACTAAATCATTGATGTGTTAGTCTGCTCAGGCTACCACAAGAAAATACCATAGATTGGGTAGACTAAGCAACAGAAATTTGTTTTCTCACAATCCTGGAGACTGAGAAGTCCAAGATCAAGGTGCCAGTAGATTTTATCCTTCATTGAGGATTCTCCTCCTGACTTGAGGCTGGCCACCTTCTCTCTGTGGCCACACATCAGAGACACAAGGTGAAGGAGGCTTTCTGGTATCTCTTTTTATAAACGCATTCATCTCACCATGAGGGACCCACCATCATGACCTCATCTTCCTGTGGTCTCATTTCCAAATACCATTACATTGATTACATTGGGGATTTGGGCTTCAATAGGAATTTTGGAGGAACACAAGGCCGTCTACAGCAATTGGCTTCAGGAGTAAATATATAACTTTGAAAGGAATTTGATGATCCTCTAACATGACCTTTCCTTATATCCAGATCACCCTTACTATTCATTGTTGGTTCTTGTGAAGAATAGTGTAGACATGTCTAGATGAATGTAAAATAATAGCTTTCACAAAAAGAAAAAAAAATGTTATACATCTTTTCCACTGCTAAGTAGGCTTTTTAAATGTGAAAACTTGGTGTTATAATTGTCTATCATCCTTAAAGATGATAAAAACAGCATGGTCAATTTCTTCACACCATGCCAATAGTATTATCTAAAATAAATGGATATTTTTTAATGTTTATTTTTTTTGAGAGAAAGAGAGAGAGAGAGAGCAAGTGGGGGAGGGGCAGAGAGAGAGGGAGACATGGAATCTGAAGCAGGCTCCAGGCTCTGAGCGGTTAGCACAGAGCCCGATGTAGGACTTGAACTCATGAACCACAAGCTCATGACATGAACCAAAGTCAGAAGCTTAACCGACTGAGCCACCCAGGCACCCCAAAAATAAATGGATATTTTTAACCTAGGAATAAACTTGACCCAGGAGGTGAAAGATCCGTACTCTGAAAACTATAAAACATTGATGAAAGAAATTGAAGATGACACAAACTCATGGAAAGACATTCCACGTTCATGGATTTGAGGAACAAATGTTGTTAAAACGTCCATATTACCCAAAGCAATCTACAGATTTAATGCGATCCCTATCAAAACGCCAATAGTATTTTTCACAGAACTACAACAAATAATTCTAAAATTTACATGAAACCACAAAAGACTGAATGGTCAAGGCAATCTTGAAAATGAGCAAAACTAGAGATATCACATTCCCAGATATATACTGGGTGTATACTACAAAAATATATACTGCAAAGCTGTAGTATTCAAAACAGCATGGTACTTGCACAAGGATAGATACATTGCTCAATAGAACAGAGTAGAGAGCCTGGAAATAAATCCACAATAATACGGTCAATTAGTCTTTGACAAAGGAAGTAAGAATATGCACTGGGAAAAAGTCTCTTCAACAAATGGGAAAACTAGACAGCAGCATGCAAAAGACTGAGACTGCATCACTTTCTCAAACCATACACAAAAATAAATGCCCAGTGAATTAAAGACCTAAATGTGAGACCTGAAACAAACAAACAAACAAACAAACAAACAAGCAAACCCTAGAAGGAAGCCCAGGTAGCAATTTCTCTGACACTGGCCATAGTAACATTTTCTAGATATGTCTTCTGAGGCAAGGGGAAAAAGCAAAATAAACATTGGGACTACATCAAAATTAAAAGCTTTTGTACAGTAATGGAGACAATCAACAAAACTGAAAGGCATCCTACTGGATGGGAGAAGATATTTTCAAATGACATATCTAATAAAGGGTTAGTATATATAAATACAGAATTTATACAACTCAACACCCAAGAATATACAAAGAACTTATACAACTCAACAGCCCCCAAAATAAATAATTCAATTAAAAGATGGGCAGAAGACATGAGCAGACATTCCTCCAAAGAAGACTTATAGATAGCCAACAGACATGTGGCAAGATGCTCAACATCACTCATCATCAGGGAAATGCAAATCAAAACCACACTGAGATATCACGTCACTCCTGCCAGAATGGCTAAAATGAACAACACAAGAAAAATCAAGCGTTGGCGAGGATGTGGAAACAAAGGAACACTCATGCATGCACTATTGGTAGGAATGCAAACTGGTGCATCGACTGTGGCAAACAGTATGGAGGCTTCTCAAAAAATTAACAAGAGAATTACCATTTGATCCAGTAATCCCATTACTATTTACCCAAAGAATACAAAAATGCTAGTTTGAAAAGATATGCACACTCCTCTGTTTATTGCAGTGTTATTTACAATAGTTTAATTATGGAAGCAAGCAACCCAAGTGTCTTTCCACTGGATATATCTATACCCACTATCTAACTATCTATCTATCTATCTATCTATCTATATAGATAGATAGATAGATACACATGGTATATATACACATACATACCATGGAACATTACTCAGCCATAAAAGAATGAATTCTTGTCATTTGCGCAAATACATGGAGCTAGAGAGTATTATGCTAAGTGAAATAAATTAGAGAAACAAACACCTTATGACTTCACTCATGTGAAATTTAAGAAACAAAGCCAATGAACAAAGAAAGAAAGAGACAAACCGAAACAACAGACTCTTAACTACAGAAAACAAACTGATGGTAACCAGGGAGGGAGTGGGTGGGGGGATGGGTGAACTAGGTAATGGGAATTAAGAGGACACTTATGATGAGCACTGAGTAACGTATAGAAAAATAAAATAAAATAAAATAATTTAGAAAGGGTACTTTTAGCATGAGTATCTTATATATTATTATAAAGGAGACAACAGATGACACTCTGTTATGGGTCACAGTCCCAGGATAAACACTAAAACATTTCACTCTATATTTTTCTTCTCCATTAAAATGCTTCATTTCTCATGTTCAATTTTTTTCTTTTTGGATTCCCAGGTTATAATTTCAATTATAGAACATTTCTTATGGTTCCCAACTATGTGAAAAGATGAAAGGAGAAAAGAAACCGAGAACATGGAATGCTTACTTCAAAGAACAGAGTAAGAAAGAGAAATACACTAGAGAGTTCTGAATTTGAAATCATAGTTTAAATCTCTAGGCACTAGGGGAAAAAATCCTTTTAAATATGTCATGATATGGCACGTTAATAATTAGAATCAATAAGAAAACAAAATTTAAAATATTCAGATAAACATTCTTTTAAAACTTTTTAAATTTTATTCAAAAATTCTCCATCAGTAGGAGAAATATATATTCATGCAGGACCTTTTCGCTCTCCTAGGAAAGAAGCTTTGGTAAATCATATTCTGCCTCCTGATGTAGAATACAGACAGAGGCCTGGAATTTCATTCATTATGTATTTAATGTTATCAACACACGGTTCAGGGGTGGTCAAACTACCACTGTGGGCCCAATCTGCTCCATTGGCTCTTTTTATGAAGAAAACTGTATTGGGGCGCCTGGGTGACTCGGTTGCGTGTCAGACTTTGGTTCAGGTCACAATCTTGTGGCTCTGAGTTCGAGCCCCGCGTCGGGCTCTGTGCTGACAGTTCGGAGCCTGGAGCCTGCTTCGGATTCTGGGTCTCCCTCTCTCTCAGCCCCTCTCCGGCTCGTACCCTGTCTCTCTCTGTCTCAAAAATAAATCAGTAAATAAAATTTTATTGGGACACAGCCACACCCATGTATGTATATACTATCTAGGGTTGCATTCACGCTACAACAGGTTTCAGTAGTTATGACAGAACTTCTGGCCCATGAAGCCTGAAACATTTGCGACCTGGCTTAAATAAATAAATAAATAAACAAATAAATAAATAAAGGTCTGCTGACCCCTGGTTTATAACGACACAGGCCAACCTACCCAAAGAGCAGATCTCTTCTTGTGCTTGTCAAGTATAGTTGAATTGGAGGTTACGCTTACAGATTTGACTGGAGCTGATGCGTCCTTTACTTCTGCCCTCAATGACAATATCCTTACAGATTCAGTCTCTCAATTCTGTAGTTGCCCTTAGATGTTTCTGAATTTCTCGTTCTACAATACATGTTCTATCGCAAACTGCGTCCCTTTCAGATTGCTTCATATTACACTTTACTCTTTGCGACGACGTGCCCCTCTTTGGCCTCTTTGGAAATTTTGTGATTTTGAAGTCACCGTTTGGGGATTTCGAGTGCCCTGTGGTACCAGGCCTAAAAATTAGACCCAGGGTGTGTCTCTTGACATCTGGGAAAATCCAGAAGAGCCTAGAATGGCTTAACTACAAGTTCCCCGCCGTTGCCATGGATAAGGTCCCCTTGCTCCTCCTTATTGTGGGGACCGGGCAGTTTCTGACCACCCCTGAGTAGTGGGCTTCCCTCCCTGCCAGCCTGTGGGATTATTCAGCCACACCAACTGCATCCCCAGCAGGCATCAAGAGCCAACCTTCCTCTTGATAGTCAGCTGCCTGCCTCCATGGGCCTTATTGTTCATTCCATTCCCAAGTACCACATGGTGTGGCCCCACAGCACGTGTGGTGTCCTCCTCTCCCAGGCTGTGGGTGTCTACAACTAATAAACCACATCTATCTCCTCCCAGGCAACCACACCCATAACCCTTGGATGGGAATCCCTCTTCACCAACGAGGTGAACAGGAGTTAGTGAAAACATGTATCCCCCCACCACGGATGCTTTTGAATATTTTCAATTTTTGAAGCCTGCAGAATTGGGTAACGTATATGTAGTCTTTCACCGTTTACTACTCTGCTTTATCAAAGTTTCAGAAAAATTTCTATCATTTTGCTTAAGTCACCGGCATGAAAGCACACTTTGTATCATTATTTTAAAACGTTTGTTTATTTCTTTTGAGAGAGAGAGAGAGCGCGCACGCGAGCAGGAAAGGGGCAGAGAGACTGGATCCCAAGCAGGCGCCACACCGTCAGCGCGGAGCCTGACCCGGGGCTCGATCCCAAGAACCGTGACACCACACCCTGCCCTGGAATCAAGAGTGGACGCTTAACTGCCTGAGCCAGGTGCCCCCACTTTCTATCGATTTTAAGGTACTTTCCGGCCCCCAAACGCCGAGCAGACACTGGCGGAATCATCGTCATCCAGATCTTTTAGCGTCTCTCTCCTGTCACTTTGTAAACTTTTATTCCAAAATGAAATGAACAATTCTCGTCTACATCCTTTTGCATCTAAGAGACCTGTTTATATTATTAGGAAATCTCCGTGGCGAAAAAAAACATAATAATAGCAGTATTATTTTGTTAACAGCGGTTGTTGACTTCCCATGTGTCCTCTTGGGGATCTCTGTGTACGTATGCTCCTACTTCTGACCTCTAAAAGGGCAATGTGGTCGTCTCGCTGTCCCCCGAGACCTCTGCTGCGGCCATGGCAGCTCCAAGTTCATTTCCACGTCTCTGGAGCTGACTGCCACGGGGGCTGTTTTGACTCCTGACAGCAGGTGTGACGCGGGGAAAAGACGTGGAGGCCAGAGGGAGGTCTTTGCAAAAGAGGCATTTTTCTTGAGTTTTCTCCTCCACACGGGGGCAACAAATATGCAAAGAATTCCCAGATTGGGGGAACACTGCACACTCTGAAATGATAACCTGTGGCTGCAGGTGGGAAGGACATTTTTAAAAACATGGTGTCAGATTCGAATGAAAACGTTGTAGGCAGCCGCTGCCCTCCCAGCAAACACCAGGCAGGATTCCTGCGGCCCGGAGGTGAGGGCAACAGACCAACCGGGTGAGGAGACACCGGGTGACACATGGCTTCAGGGAAGAATGGAAAAAGCTCCAGGATTTCTTGGCGCCTGTGAGAAGCGCCTGGAGGTTAGCTGAGAGAGCACGAGCAGAGCTGAAGGAGGGTTTTATTTGGACCAGGGAGACAAAGCAAGGGGCTGTTGTGTGAACTCCACAAGAAGAGCCTGAATAAACACTGACGATCTCAGCAGACACCAGGGTTGGGAGTCGATCATCCTGAGGACTGGATGGGATGTGGCACATGAACGCAAACACGGACCCACGCAGCCCCAGGACGAAAGGCTGCTTCAACCACCCCAACTCCCAACGCTGTGACTCCAGGAGATACACCTGGAGGAAGCTGGTACAGGTGGGATGGGGATCGGGATAGGAATGGAGAATTCTGGAAAGACTGAGCTTCAACCTGTAATACTGAGATCACCTAGAATGGGCTAACACGTTTTGTGGTATTAGAAAGAATGACAGGTTTGAAATGAAAATGTCGGTAAGTAACCAAGAAATAGATGTCTTACCACCCGAGCAGATCTCTTGGAATATACCCCACTGTCTTTTTTTTTTTTTAATATAAAGTTTACTTATTTTGAGAGAGAGAGAGAGAGAGCCCATGTGTGCCCTAGGGACAGAGAAAAACCTAAGCAGGCTCCATGCTGTCAGTGCAGACCCCCACGCAGGGCTCAATCCCACGAACTAGAAGATCATGACCTGAGCTGAGAAAGAGTCGGATGCTTAACCGACTGAGCCACCCGGGTGCCCCCCTCCACTATCTTTTCAATACCTGTTGCAAAATAATTGAAACTTATCAATGCCTGTCTATGAATCACTGTCTTGCCAATAACATGTGTTTTTTTGTTCTTTCCAGGTGTAGAACAATGTTAAAAACGTACACTGAATAGGTTTACTTTTATGATCTTAGCGATGTACACACACATTAATAGTCATATAATAGAAACGAATCCTGTATTTTTCTCTTCTCATTTAGAAACAGCTCAAAATATTTATGCAAATTGTTTTCACTTTTGGCATGTATGCATGTCTCATAGATTGGCAATGTAATATATACAAAAACTTTTAGTATTACATTTTCCGGACAAATAACTCGCTGCAAATGCTTCTATGCTATCTTTGATGACTGCAAACTTATATACTTTACCAACTTCTATTCCCTTAGGAAACTGAATTTATTTGTATACAATAAAAGTGTGTAATGATGATCTGATTCTCTATTTTCTTTTCATAACCATCTCAAAATACTTACCTTAAATTTCCCTTTAATACTAAATTTGGAGTTATTTGGGGTTTTTTTCACTTTTATTTCTTCCAATTTCTTCCAAATGACTATAAAATAGTCTTTCTAAATGTCCACTAAATTACAGAAAGAAGGAAACACTCTCATGATGAAAGTATCTATAACTATGTCAATGGAACTCAACCAAGAATATCCTGTGCTCACATAGAATCTAACTTGGAGGCCATAAGAAAGGCTGTCAGTTACACCCAGATCAGGGATATTTTATCTAACAGCCCTGCCATTATTTTCTTAACTTGAATTTAATAAGTAAACTTAATAAATTGAACAAAGGATTAGTAGCGAACGACTGAATCCTCTGTATTGAATGAATGACCTATGAATAACGCTTACTAAGACCTTGATTGGGATTGCATTGAATCTACAGATCTAAATAGGGAGAAGCAACATTTTCACTGTACTCAATCTTTCAAACTATATAGACATTATATCTCTTCATTTGTTTCCGTGTTTGTTGATTTCTTCATCAGAAGCTTAGGTTTTTCAGCATGGATCCTGTGCACATTTTATTAGATTTCTCCCTAAGTATATATATTTCTCGTGCTAATGCAAATGGCATTGTCCTTTTAAATTTTTTTAAATTCCAATTTTTCATTACTGGTATATAGAAGTACAATGGACTTTTTTATTTACAAATACCTACTTTTAAAGAATATATTGAATTGGAAGTTTGGGCGCTATAGGGAAGATAAATTTCAACTGAGTTTAATTAATGTCACCACCTCCACTTGTGAGTGAGCAAGATAGTTTCTATCTGTCTCTTCATTTCCTGTTTTGCCAAGGAGATAAGATACATTGCACTTGGACATGGATACATTGTGCATTAACAGTCGTGATTAATGGAGAGAATTAAAAGCAGTTTTAATGGGGAAAGATAGTGAAGGTTAGTACTTTTATGAAAAATACTATTAAGCTTTTAATTGGTTGGCTGTTACCTAAAACCAAGTTGTTCATAGCAATCCTTCCCTCTCTCAATTTCCTCTCCAGATGAGAGAGAAAATAAAATCCCTGAAATTGTCTCTACCACGCCACAAAGTCCAAAAAATTATTATCTTTGTACAAACAGCTGAGGCACACAAGGGCACAAACCATTTTAATTTTATTTTAATGTCGCTTAGCTTATGATTGAGGAGCATTCCTTTAACGCAAGCTACTAATTATTCTGAATATAAATTGATCCGTCTGTAATATATAACATCCCTAAGAAATTAAAATTTGAAGCAACAATAAAGAGAAAAAGCATAAGATTGACATGAGATAAATTTAGAGGTCTCCAGACGCCTGTCACTCTATCCATTAGATCAATAAGCACAACTCTTTGGGCTTTACATCAGCTGAAATGAAATAGTTCAAATCAAACAGTCCACAGCATTCGTTAGCACTCTAGTGGTAGATGTAGCAGGATCTGGAATTTAGAAAAATAATGGTTTTGGAATTGTTTGTAATCTTCATGGCAAGTATCAAGATTCTTATCTCTTGTAAGCTACTTACTTTGGATCAAAGACCTTTACATATTTAAAAACATCATGGGGCTGTAACGGAGAGCATGGCAACTATAGTTAATAATACTACATTGCAGGGGCACCTGGGTGGCTCAGTCAGTTAAGCGTCTGACTAGCTCAAGTCATGATCTCACGGTTTGTATGTTCGAGCCCCACGTCGGGCTCTGTACTGTCAGCTCAGAGCCTGGAGCCTACTTCCAATTCTGTGTCTCCCTTTCTCTCTGCCCCTCCCCTGCTCGTGCTCTGTCTCTCTGTGTCTCTCAAAAATAAATAAAGATTTTAAAAATAATACTACATTGCATATTTGAAAATTGCTAAAAGAGCAACTCTTTAAAGTTCTCATGACAAGAAAACAATATTCGGTAACCATGTACAGTGATGGATGTGAGCTAGTCTTATCACGGTGATTATTTTGCTGTATATACAAATACTGAACCATTATTAACGGTTGTGCACCTGAAATTAATATAATGTATGCTAATTATACCTTAAGAAATCTAGAAAGGAGAATGTTGGAAACATAATGGGCACAACTACAGATATATTTTTGAAATGCATAAAAGATCAGATGGGTGATATAATAGCTGTGTTGCAGGAAAGAGACCATCATGCCATGTAGTTTTAATTGCTCAAAGCACATGCATATTTATGATGGAAGCACTTTAAAAGGAGAATGGATGTCGAGGACTTGGTGAATGATTTAATAATTATGATGCCTGAAATTATGACTTTGTGAAATAAATTATGATTGTTAAATAATTATGACTGCCTCAGAGCGCAGAGTTTTTCAGGGATAATGTTCAAATGAACTATTGGAACAAACTGAAAGATCTCAAAAGATGTGAGATAAAATGCAAAAGTAACAGTTGCCTTCAAAGGAAGAACGATATTTCTACAGTAGGTAAAACGAAGAAAGCTAGCCTCATCGGAGAGTGGGGGGGGGGGGCGGGGGTAAAAATGTTGCTAGGAGAAATGGAACCAAAATTGCATTTCAAAGATGACTGGGTGTTCGAGAGCTGGAGAGGGGTGACCTAATTTGTTCTATGGACAGGAAGTGGAGAACGGTCCCTCAGGTCAGTTGTCACTGAGTTATGCTGCAAGAACCAAAACTCAAGAAGCCTGCAATCTCAGGGCTTTATCACAACCAGGGAGGTTGGCAACCAGATTCGTCTCTAATAGGTCAGCGGTACCTTACTTGTGATAGGACACTCTCGGGGCGGAGGGAAAAGAACAAGAGTAGAACCGCAGGTTGGGCTTTTTTTTTTAATTCATTTTTTTCAACCTTTTTTTCATTTTTGGGGAGATAGAGCACGAGGAGGGGCAGAGAGAGAGGGACACACAGAATCCAGAGCAGGCTCCAGGCTCCGAGCTGTCAGCACAGAGCCCGACGTGGGGCTCGAACCCACGAACCGTGAGATCATGACCTGAGTTCAAGGCCAGTGCTTCACCGACTGAGCCACTCAGGTGCCCCACAGGTGGTGGCTCTTAAATTCTCTGTTCAGAAGCGGCACACAGCGCCCCCACGCATGTTGTCCCGCGGGCTCTTCAGTGACCCTGGCAGCTTGCCTCATTGCCCGTGCCAATCTCTATTCTTGGAGCCAGTGCTCTGAAATAGCACCAAGAACAAAGTCCTCCCGTTTTCAGACATAACTGCGTAATTCTCAGTGAGGTGAAACTGACTCTTCAGCCGTCCTGTTTTGCTTACAGAAAACCTCTCAACTCTATGCCACATAAAGAAACGTAATTCTTTTGACTGGAAATCATGCCTTTCTCATGCCAGCCCTTTGGTTTCATTCCTGGGTCGCCCCTCCCCTTTCTTCCTCCTCTCCTCTCCTCTCCTCTCCTCTCCTCTCCTCTGCAGACATTTCCTAGGCATCCGTGCCAGCTGGCCCGGTGCCCTCTGCCCAGCGGAAGGCGTTGGCAGAGAGTAGAGGCTGGGAGACTAGAAGTAGGAAGAAATGGAGGACCTGTTTCTCTGCTGGCTCTGCCTTCTGTAGCGTCCCCAGAAGTGGTTACATCTCCTTGTAACCCCGCTGCCTGCCAGACAAGCCAGCCCATCACAGCTCCAGTAGGCACTTCTGCCCCTGAGCCGCGGTGCTACCACTCTTTCCCTCGTGTCCTCTAGCATCCGGGGCTTGGCAGCTTCCTGCTGTTGCTAGATTCTGGGTTGTTCACCACCTTCTGTTTGGATTTTCAGCACGTTCGTCCCCTGCGTGACAATTCCCTATAGTAAACTCTCTCTATTTCAAGGAGTTAGAGTGATTTCATCTCCCAGTTACATTCTGACTGATTACCTGCCCTAAATACCACCCAAGGTGGTTTTTTTTTTAACGGTTTAATTTCAACATTGTTGGAAATATAATTCCCACAATAACAAATCGACCACCGCCATCATAAAGTGTGTGGTAACTTGGTCATTGACATGATGAAAGCCATGACCTCTTACCTACGTTCCATTCATGTCAATCGAACTTAAAACATATCACTCTGGAATCAATATAGCAACACAAAATTTCTATTTTTCCTATGTGTCATATTCTATCCTAGGTCACTGATAAATGTGCCTCTTTGTACTTACACTGCACTGATTGTTAATTGCTCTAGTCTTTAATAGCTACTGATTTACCACTTTGCCACATAGGACTGACTACTACTTTTATAATTTAGGACTCATGTGCTTCTATTTTATTTTAAGTTTATTTACTTGTTTTGAAATAGAGAGGGGGGAGGGGCAGAGAGAGAGGGAGGGAGAGAGAGAGAGAATCCCAAACAGGCTCTGCACCGTCAGCACAAAGTCCTACGCGGGGCTCAATCTCATGAACGGTGAGATCATGACCTGAGCCGAGGTCAGAAGCTTAATCAACTGAGCCACCCAGGTGCCCCCTTGTGCTGCTCTTTTAATCCACCCCCCAAAAGACTGCCTTTACCACTAGGAGATCTCAACACCCCCCTCCTTTCTTTGAGAGTCATCAAAGGTACATCAGCACGAGCTTCAAATCATGTGCCCGAATCTCCTAATGTTTGAATAGATTCGTACGGTTCAGAGAATTTGGTGTATGCAGAGGTAACTCTGCACAGAACATTATAATCATCTCTACCTTGAAAGATAAGAAAAAAGCAAGTTTTATCTGCTTTTCTTAGTAAACAGCACTTCGGTGATGAAATAGCAAGACTAAAAATCTTATACAGGTCAAAAATTTTGAATACTCCTATTCTTGATCGACCTTGCCTCTCTGAGCAAGATTAAAACATAATGGAGATATTTTATCATCTATTTTTTTGAATGCATTTGATATCTGATGAAGCAACCCTCACAGAGGATGGGAAGAAACAACATGGGCATGAATCTACGGGCAAATGTATGGCGAAAGGATGGGCAGGTGGTCAATATAACGGGATAGAACCTAGGCTATGGAGCGTAGGGTGTGAAAGAGATTCTGTTGTTGCACTGCCCATATCTGCTCACTCATATTCTTAGTATATATCAGCCTACCGATTGTAATCACCTACATTCCTTTGACGGAGGCATTTCTCCTGACATTGGAGCCAATTTCTGCTGGTGTGGAAAGATGGAAGTCGTGGAAAAGTCAATGGTACCATCCCTTCACCACACACAGAGCAGCAAACCGATGATTGTTAAAAGTTGGGGTATAAAATGCTTCACCTCATTCCTCCCTGCGGGGCAATGACTCCCAGGGTCCCCCAGAGGAATTAACACACTAGTTCTGCATAGACACTGCCATTTTGTATTGGCTGCCTTACCTTTCTTTTCTCACCTACCATTCCTGTACTGGTGGTTCCTTCACCTCCCAAATAAATTCTTGCCCTTGAATCCTCGTTCAGTGTTTGCTTCTGAGGCAACCTGAATTTAGACAAGTGCAGGGTTCAGACCCTCAGGATGGGATTTTAGAATTGGATTGTGTGCTGGCCAGACCATAAGAGCTCTGTTGCTGGTGATTAAGGAAGTGGAAATATTTCCTTACATGTTCTAGCATCACAATTATCCAGACTTTCACCTGTGTCAAATTGGAACAGATGAAGGCTGAAGGAGAGTAGTGGCTCATGTGATACCTTAAAAATGTGAGAGTGACAGTAGCAATGGTAACCAGAAGGTTGGTTCTTCTTAAATGAAACTGAAACTCTGAAGAAATAAAATTGCAGGTCTAGGGCAGTCAATTACCAGCCTAAGACATGATGTAAAAACCAACCAGAAAGTTTCTCTGGTAACATTTAAAGAGATTTCTAGATCCTAAAGTTACAGGGCAGATTGTACCAAAAAGTATGTCCATAACATGATTATGAGAAGGCCCGATTCTTGCCCTAGCAATCTTCTTTGGCTAAATACTCAGACCCGTCATAGAGAAGACTACTCAATTCAGGAATAGGGACATGTAGGGATGTACTATGACTTTGAATTCATACTCCCTTGAACCCACTAAGCTAACAGAGGTATTCCACTCCCATTTGCCTGTAGATGATACAGAGGCTCCATATGAGGCATATGCCTCACAAGACTTTTGTCCTCCATATGATTTGTATTCACCTCCCTACACCGATAACAGAATTAAGTATCAGTTTGGCTCACCTAAGGTGGTGATGTTCCTTCTATAAGAAGGTTGAATTCTTCACCAAAGGGCCTGCAGGTGGGCATGATGGAACGGATTTATTATATAATAAAAGAGAACCCACAAACTGACCATGTTCTCTGATGGACCCAGAGGATGCTCCTTCACTAAAGCAATAAAGAATATCCCGGTGAGAACATTCCTGTTG
Organism: Leopardus geoffroyi; assembly: GCF_018350155.1. Taxonomy (NCBI): domain Eukaryota; kingdom Metazoa; phylum Chordata; class Mammalia; order Carnivora; family Felidae; genus Leopardus; species Leopardus geoffroyi. Next base: position 159,837,141 of record NC_059331.1, read on the forward strand.
ACTGTTCTTCAAAGGCAAGTGTAGACAGTAGGGACGCTGCTACAGAAAGGGCTCCTTACTGTCAAGGGAGATGAGAGGATTCCAAAAATTTAGTTGCAAAGTATCAGCATGTAACCATCACAGGCAAGCTGGATGTAAGTTCTACAACGATCGCCGGAGCCAGAATAGCAGTCAGGGAGACTTGACTGCAAGAATCCAGGGAACTATCTAACAGCCACTGGTGTTCTTAGGAGTGGATCAAAGATGTGCGGTCCACAAGGGCATTGTTTGACCTATACAAACAAAAAAACAAAAGGAAGAGCACATGAGCAGAAAACTGATGTCAGTTACAGCAATGGAAAAGGCAGAATCCTTACCCTGTGCCCAGAGGTAAGCCAGTTCTCAGACCCAGAAAATATCAATTGAGAGGAAGGACATTGCAGCATGAACGTGTATATTCCGAATGGATTCCCCAATCTTCCTTCTCCAAAAGAACCCATGGCTACTTGAATGTCAGGATATGGAAGCAAAGATAATAGCCACTCTGGGTAGACAGCCAAATAAAATGAAATCAGGATCTCAAAGACATAGCTGTACTCCCATGTTTATTTAAACATTATTCACAAGAGCCAAGCTATAGAAATAAGAGTAAATGCCATCAGTGAATGAATAAAGAAAATATTATATTATTCAGCCTTAAAAGAGAATGAAATTCTGCCATTTGTGATAACACAGACGAACTTGGAGAGTATTATGTTAAGTAAAATAAGCCAGATGCAGAAAGACAAATACTGTGTGATCTCTCTTCTATGTGGAATCCAAAATGGTCAAATTCATAGAAGCCGGGAGTTAGATGGTGGTTACAAGGAGCGGGGAGCAGGGAAATAGGGAGGTGACGGTCAAGGGGAACAAAGTTTTAGTCGTGCAAGGGTAAGTCTTGGGTCTAATACACAACAATGTGACCATAGTTGCCAATTACTGTGCTGCATACCTGAAATTTACTAAGAAGGCAGATCTTAAGTATTCATATCACATACACAGACACAAAAGTGGTAACTATCTGGGGTGAGAGATATGTTAAATAATCCTGAATGTGACAATTTTGTTCATAATGTATACATATATCCAATCATTAAATGATACACCTTAAACATGTATAATTTTTAATGGTCAAATATACCTTTATTTAAGAAAAGAAAACAGCTGGTTGTCTCAAGTCCTATTGGATAAGGGCGCCTGGGTGGCCCAGCCGGTTAAGCGTCCGACTCTTGGTTTCAGCTCAGGCCCTGATCTCGTGCTTCATGAGTTCAAGTCTCACATCGGGCCCTGAGCTGACAGTGAGGAGCTTGCTTGGGATTCTCTGTCTCCACTTTTCTCTCTGCCCCCACCCCCCACCCTTGCTCTCTATCTCTCTCAATAAAAAATATATATATATAAATAAATAAATGAATAAAACCTATTGGATAAAGTGTCTGAGCTAACATGACACCAGTTGTCCCAAAGTGTGATTATGGTCCCTTATCACACTGGGGAAATATGGAAGGCAAGTTATTCTTGGAGTATTCTCACACTGACTTCCCAACAAGTATAGAGAGGTATGTAATTGGTAATACAGAACAACTAAATGACCCTGATATTGTATTCTTCCTCAGCCAATATATTAAATTAGAATTAAAACTGTATCTCAGGTAGAATGACAGATATTAGGGCCACCGTCCAGCTTGTAAAAAAAGCAGGAGTTGTGGTCCCCATTAGGTCTGCATTGGTGTCTCCGGTCTGGCCACTGAAAGGCTCAGGCGGAATAGGTTAGACGACAGTGAGCTAGCCTGAACTTACCCAAGTGGTGGCCCCAGTCACTGCTGTTGTGCTGGATGTGGTACCTTCATTAGCTCAACACGCAAGTTGGGAGCCTGATGTTTAGCCACTGATTTGGCAAATCAGTTAGTATCAATCCCTATTGGAAAGACAGGATCAGTTTGCATTCACTTTGAATGGACAGAAATATACATTTATTGTCCTCCTCAAGGCCATATTAAACTCCCCTACTCTCAGTCACAATACAGGCAAAGAGTTGGGAAGGACATTTAACAGATATTGGTGAATTCTTTCCGTTTTTAGAAGCTTTTACTTACAAATGTTGGATGCCACTACAAATATGATAAAACCAATCACCCTGTGCAAATGTGGTATATATATCAACAAGATTCCTGAAAAAAATAAAAATATCATGTTATGCAAATTATAGCTTGTTGTTTAGGCAATTAGGATAAAATTTCCAAAAACAGTATCATACTCAGATTGAAAAAGCACAGTACTTAAAACAACTTGGATGAGAATTGAAGATAATGTGCTATTGAAAACTATGATAGATGACTCGAAATTGGCTGTAATGATGACAAAAATACTGATGTCAAAATTTAAAGAGAGGAGTTTGAATAAAATTAACTCATAAAATGTGACAGGAGAAAACTAGTTTTCTATGATAATACATTACTTAATATGATATTTTAAATATATATACAATTACATTTAAATTAAACATAACAGGTAGGGATGTGACTATTTAATCAAGTTTTATTTTTTTTTAATGTGTATATTCAAATTAGCCATGGTGAGTTCTTTCCATTTATCTAGCTGGCTCCGAAATGAAACAGTACCATTTTCCCCAAGAGAGCTGCTCACAGCCAGGATGTCTGTATCAGACAAGTTCAAGTGACACTGTACTATATTTGGAACCACTACCCCCATTTGACTCATAAGCCCTGTTCTACTATTTGATTTGGAATAGCAAAAGCCTTCCTTTATCGTGATGTTTTCTTCGATTCTCTGCAAACCATCGTCGCTCTGGGTTTCTTCTGACCAGTCTTTTTTCTTCTCAGTCTACTAGGCACTTCTCCACACATAGCAAAACTAATTGTAAATATGGTTTAACTTTTTCCCCAAGACGTCCCTCAAATTTATATGCATCTCAGCTCTGACGCAAAGGAGACACGTGTTATTATTTTATAGCATATTATTATTTATTGAACCATTTCTTTGTTTGGGAACTCGCATTCTGTTTCCGAGTTTTTACTGTTATAAATTATGTTATAACAAATAATCCAGTGCATAAATTACCATCTTAATTCCTAATACCTTTTTTTCAGAATGGATTCTTGGAAGTGCAATTCCTGGACCTGACAATATGATCAATTTAAGTCCTCGATGCTTATATCTATTTATACTTTTCCTACAGCCCAATATGCTTTTGTAACTTTGTCACCATGGCTATTTTATTTTTAACGAATAAACTAGTTGATAATTTGAGATAAATTAAACGATAACAACAGGGTAAACAAATTGTTTCTTATCAATTACTTGAAATCACTGCAAAACCAATGTTAATTTTTCTTTTTTATTTAAAGTACAGTCAAGTCTTACAAAACGAAGGAATTGCCGAAATAATAAAAGAATATCTTTATCCATCCATCTGTCGATGGGCACTTAGATTGTTTCCATATCTTGGCTATTGAATAAAAGAAGTTATAATTCTGTGACTTGATAGAGATACATAAATGAAGATGCTACAGTGGCAATCATATGGCAATATATAAATGTGTCAAATCAACATGCAGTATATGACGTTAAACTTACAGGATGTCGTATGTCGAGTAGATCTAAATAAAAATCAACAATCAAAGAACAGGCTTTTGGTCAAAATGAGAGCACGATACCAATGAAGATTCTGAACATCTACAAATCTCCTCATAGAAAAAGACTAAGCAACTAGAAGAGGTAAAGGAAAACATACCCACAGACATCTTCCCCAAACGAGTTGCAAAGGTGCTCCCATGGTGCCTAATAAGAGTGCATGAGGCCAACCACCAAGGACAGGGCTCTAGTGTGTCCCATGCACACTTAGGGGCAATACTTAGGTAGCAGAGTGAAATAAAATTCTTTGATGTAAACCTAGCAAGAAATACTTCAAATGTATATGAGAAAAATTACAGAGTGCTTTTAAAAGGCACTGAGGAACTTGAACAAAGGGAAAAAACACGTCATTGTATTTCCCTCAGGCCACACCTGAAGGGAGCAGATCTTCATTTTTGCATGGACTTTACCTGAACTTCTCTCAAAGATAACCTAGCTCAAGATTTATTTCATATACATATGTATGTGTATACACACACACACACACACACACACACACATATGCATATATGAATTAGTAAGGGGATAAGTAGTATATTAATTAGTAAGGTAATATAAATAGGTAATATATTATAGTAAGGAAATATAATACTTGTGATATATACGTTGGGGTGCATATATGTATATATATTAGGATATGTGTATTTATGGAGATATGTATGTGTGTATATATATATGGATATATGGATATATGTGCAAATATTCTATTCCTCTAAATTCTATAACATTTAGTGGCATCATGAATATTGTTGTCTTGCTTTCATTTATGGTCCATTGTTTTATGTCTTTTCCCCTAAATTCGATGATATGAGTGTCAAGGGCAAAGGAAGCGTCTAGTGTTTACCACTCCCTGTTCCCACCTCCATGGCCACAGCCCTAGACTTAACATCATGCACACATAACCCATACAGATTCCAGAAATACATTAAATTTAACAAGCTGAGAGTCACAGACCAGAAGCGTATGGTTTATTGTTTAAACACAAGAGGCCATAATTATGTCCTGAAGTAGAAAACAGAAAGGTTTGTAAAAGACAAAGAAGGAAGAGGAGAGAGAGAGGTGACCCCGGCGGCAATCATTTCTCTTGTAAAATGTGGCCTCGTCAGAGATGGACACGTAATCTTTACTTTAATCCTGGTGGAAGAAGTGGCCATTTTGTGTTTTCGAGAGAGTCCTCTTTCCCCGGACCCTGTTAAAGCAGTCAAAGCCACTATGGTTTGAATGGTCTTTGTAGACAGACTCGCAAGCGAAGGGGCAGAAAAAAGACTGTGGTGGAAGAATGATTGTGAATTAGAGACCCTGACTTGAGAGCAGTGGTGGTAAAAATAAATACCACACACAGACAGAAGAATACCCAGAATTTGTGGCGTAAGAGAAAGAAGACAGGTTTAGGGGGAACTGGGATTTGATGGTACATTTGGCTTCTGACTTTCTAGGTGCCTGTAATTTGGCAAGATACTTAATCCTTCTCCTTCACATCTGCACAGTAGGGTTTATGGAGAAATCATCATACATTGCCTGGTGTATATCCACTTATTACAATCACAGTAGCTTTGGTTTATTCAAAGTTCTTACTCCGATGAAAAAGCACATAATACTGGATATAAGAAACGGCGGGGATTATTACTCTAAGACAATTGTTCTCATTAAAGTCCTAATTTTTTTTAATTAAAAAAATTTTAATGTTTATTTATTTTTGAGACAGAGGGAGACAGAGCGCGAGTGGGGAAGGGGCAGAGAGAGAGGGGGACATAGAATCTGAAGCAGGCTCCAGGCTCTGAGCGGTCAGCACAGAGCCCGATGTGGGGCTCGAACCCACGAACCGTGAGATCATGACCTGAGCCGAAGGCGGATGCTTAACCGACTGAGCCACCTAGGTGCCCCTAAAGTCCTAATTTTTAAAAAATCTTTAAATCGCAGAAATGCCGGACTGGGTATATTCTTTATAACTATAAGGAGACATAAATAATAATATGAATTGATGCTATAAAATATGCAAAAATAAAGAGAGGTTAGTAAAAAACTGACATTCTAAAATAAACACATGGAGAATTAGGTATATATGTTAGGGGGTCATTGTTTATTGAATCCACTAGAATTATAAATACATTTGTATAAATCTATGTCTCCTGCGTATTTTCTTGTGCATCCATTTAAAAAAAAAGCCCTTAAATTAAAAAAAAAATTTAAATTAGGCTCATTTAATATTTATTTGGTTGACATTTTAAAGCAATGGTTCAATCTCTCCTGTCAAAGCTATGTGTACAAACTTTGAAGCACAATTTTTTGAAGTATACTTTTACAAATAAATTGTACTTTCCTTTTTCTTGCAAAAAGAAAAGAGAAATTGAATCTTAATCGATATGAATGGAATTGGAACTCTGAACAGATATCAGATGAATGGCTTATCAGTTTTATATTTTCCTCCAACGTTGTATATATAACTCATCATTCATCCAAATCGAACTATCTCACAGCATAGGGCAACACACCGTATTATGCAATGTTACAGGGAGGAACAAGTTATATAAGGCAGAAGCCAGCTGGTAACATTATAATACAGACATGATGAAAAAGGGGTTTCAAATCCTTTAGGCTTCTCATTACTCCAGTCTGCCCTTTACTCAAACAAAATAACGAAAGCAGTACACAGAGACAAAAAGAGACAACTCCCAATATTCTGTGAATGCGTGAGCCACTCGTGGAACTACGATGATCTGATATTTCACTTTAAAACTATTAATAGATGGGGCGCCTGGGTGGCTCAATCGGTTAAGCATCCGACTTTGGCTCAGGTCATCCTCTGGCAGTTTTTGAGTTCGAGCCCCGAGTCAGGCTCTGTGCTGACCCCGCTCAGAACCTGGAACCTGCTTCGGATTCTGTGTCTCCCTCTCACAGGCGTTCTCTCTTTCTCTCTCTCTCTCTCTCCTTCTCTTTCAAAAATAAACAAATACACTTTAAAAACGAACTAACTAAATAAACATAAAACTATTAAAAGTCACGAGTTCTAACGCGCCCCTAAGAATATGAAACTTCTGGTAAGTAATCAGACCACAGCAGGAAAGAAAACACTTCCTTTGGCAAAGAAGGCAGAAGAATAAGTTCAAATTCTTTAGCTTCATATTATAGCGTCTAAATAATCTCTCTAACCTTGGCGTCTCCCTACAGCTCTTCTCCAAAGTGTTCTCACCGTGTTTCATGAATTCATCTTTTCTGCATTATTGTCAGTTTGTATTTTTTGCTTCACACCTCTGAAGCCTAGCCTTCTCTGATACGATATTTCGGGAGCTTCCTTTTCCTTGAAACTTTCCAGGTAAGTGCAACTTACCATGATACCTCCTTTTCTTTATTTTTTTTTAATTATTTTTTTTTGCTTTATTTCCAGTATAGTTAACACACAGTATTATATTAGTTTCAGGTGTGCAATATAGTGATTCAACAATTCTATACGTTGCTCAGTGCTCATCATGATAAGTGGACTCTTAATCTTCCTTTTTTGTAACGTTCATTTATTCTTGAGACAGAGAGAGAGAGCGAGAGCACACAAGTGGGGGAAGGGCAGAGAGAGAGGGAGACACAGAATCTGAAGCAGGCTCCAGGCTCCGAGCTGTCAGCCCAGAGCCCGGAATGGGGATCAAACTCACAAACCAGAGATCAGGACCTGAGCCACCCAGGTGCCCCAGTCATTTAATTTTTTTTAAATCTTTCCATCCTTCTTCTCCACGCTATGTTACATTGTTCTTTGAGATAAGGACAATGTTTACAACAGAATCTCTCATATCCTCTATACCCTACAGCGCATGTTCTCAGAGCTAACAGATTTTAAACACATATTTGTCTACATACTTGTTGTTAATTAGATAAGTTTCGGTCATTGATGAAATGGCCAGAAAAAAACTGTTAACTGGACAGGTGGGGGGGGGGGTTGTTTTGTTTTTACAGAAGCTAATATGGTTTTACAAAGTATTTAAATACAAGAAAATATATCACGTGGTGAAAAAATTTTAAAAGCATGGAGCCCATGAAATATCCCTCTTGCACTCTGTGTATATCAAAGGGTTTTACTGTTTCCAGGCTTTAAATATCAAATGCTTATTTCTACACCAACTTTTTCTAAAATACTCTTGTAATTGTAACTATGTGGGATTAATCAAGAGAATAAAATGTCAACATCCTTTATACTCTAATAGAGTAAGGGAAAAGGGAATATGAAGCCATAATGAGCTGAAATATCTTAATTTGACATTTCTCAGAAGCCTGACTCTGTGCTAAAAGTGCAAGAAATATTCCCTGGCTTGACAGTGGCAATACAAACTAGAATAGAGCAAATGAACCTTAAGTGGTAGCTGAAGGAAAGAATTACGGGGATGTAGAGGAGAGCATAAGACCCCAGAACGTTCTGTGACTTAAGGGAAACCTTGATAAGAGAGCCGACTGGGCTCCCAGGTGTCAAGCTGGGATACAATCCTTATGGCCTGATCGTTGTATAAACTGCATCTGCGCAATAATTAAAGAGATACATGGTTGCAGTCACAGCTGAGGAGGGAGGGGCAAGAGACACATTTGAGCTGATTGGAGCAAAGTATAACAAGGGACAGAGGGAAGGACACCCTACTGCCTGCAAGAGAGAGAACTCATGGTGTCCTGTGAGGTTGGGCGCTTGTTTGGCGTACAGAGAAGGGGGCGAACATCTGTCTTCACAAGAAGAAAACGGCCGCTAACTGCTAGGATTCCTCCCAAAAGGTATATTCTGGTAAGACTGGTGGCAACTTACCAGGCTTTGTCTCAGGACTGACTGAGGATCCACAATGGAGGCGGTCAACTGTCCTGCTCCCCTTGCATCATGGCACGTAGGAGGACAAGTTTACAGACTCAGAGGCATTACTAGACTGTAACAGAGATTCAATGATCATAGCTGGCTTGCTAATGACTTTAGTCTTTTTGAAACCCTTTAAGTAGGCCAGCCAACAATATCATCTTTGAAAGCTTGTTATCAATAGAACTGAGTCGAGATCACTACGTTAGATTAAGGGAAATCATGGTGGAGAGGATTCCAGATCAAGGCAGCACCTGAACAAAGGTAGGAACTTCCGTTAACACCGCCAAATATGCGGATCCGCAGACTCTTTGGGGGTTAAATTTGACAGGGTGTCTGTAAGCTCTGACAGAAAAAAAAAATTAAGGTTTTTATTTTCTAAGATAAAAGAAAAATTCTCATCGTTCAGTAATACCATATGTATGTAATTATGAGAAACTACCCTGCCAGTGAAGAATATGATAAAAGATTGTGAACTTTTATTATATTGTACACATGGTATATATACAAGGAATCTAAAAACGTTATTTTCATGGAAATAAAATAGGCATGAAGATATTAGACCTCTGGTCCTGAAAGGTATACTGTAGCAAGAATGAGGTGACACGAAACTAGGACTGGTTTTTTATCAGTGTATTTTTAACCCACCCCAGGAAATAGGAGGATGGAGGGAGCAAGGACAAAATGTGGAAGTAAGCTGCAGATGTCACAAATATAAAAGCAGAGCCGGGGCGCCTGGGTGGCTGAGTCCGTTAAGCGTTGGACTCTTGGTTTCTGCTCAGATCATGATCTCAGGGCTTCGTGGGTTCGAGCCCCACGTGGGGCTCCGCTCTGGCAGCGCGGAGCCTGCTTGGGATTCTCGCTCTCCCTCTCTCTCTGCCCCTCCCCAACTCGAGCTGTCTCTGTCTCTCTCAAAATAAATGAATGAATTAAAAAGGAAAAAAATAAGCAATGCCAAGTAAGCCTATCGTTGACGATCTGACTGTTACAGCTACATCTTAACCTGGCCAGTTAGGGGTCGTGTTGATAAACCCATGCCTTCTGGGTTTCTTGGCAGCCTCTTGCTCCTTTCCAACAACCAGCTGATTCTTACGTGGAAGACAAGAGAAGAGGGTGTACTGGTCCTGAGGAACAACAGTAAAGTACAAACTTGCCCCAGGAATCTGGGACTGTTTTTCGGATTCCCTCTCCTCTCAACCTCCGCCTCATAGGTAACTTGCTCATGTCGACTCAAAGTTCACTTGCTCAGTGTGGCAACTGACTAGGTCACAGTCTCTTGAAAAGTGAACTCGGGGTGCCTGGGTGGCGCAGTCGGTTAAGCGTCCGACTTCAGCCAGGTCACGATCTCGCGGTCCGTGAGTTCGAGCCCCGCGTCGGGCTCTGGGCTGATGGCTCAGAGCCTGGAGCCTGCTTCCAATTCTGTGTGTCTCTCTCTCTCTGCCCCTCCCCCGTTCATGCTGTGTCTCTCTCTGTCCCAAAAATAAATAAACGTTGGAAAAAAAAAAAATTTAAAAAAAAAAAAAAAAGAAAAATGAACTCGAACATTCCTTTCTTTCCTCTGCATTATGTGTTATAGTTGCAGTTATATTTCAGGCAACTATTTGACTAAGACCTTTCTACAGCTTTAATCTACTCACTCCCTGCATGTAGGAAACATGATCTTTTTGTTTAATGTCACACGAAACACCCAACACAGAACCAGGCATATAGTATTTACACAAATCCTTTTGAATCAAAGAAAAAATGAGGAAGCAAAATTACATGAGAAATATTTGTCCTTTTTTTAAGTCAAGTATAATTAACATATATTAACTTCAGGTGTACAATATAGTCTATACATTTTTCAGCGCATGTCAAGATAAGTGTACTCTTAATCCCCTTTATCTATTTCACACATCCTCCCACCCGCCTCCCCTCTGGCCCTTGGATTTTGAAAAATGCATAAACTTTTCAAATGATAAAGTAGTAAATAAAATTGGAAATACAAATCTCCCACAATCAGGATGGGAGTTGAGAGTATGAGCAGAGATATCTGAGTCCCAGATTACTTTCTTTTTTATTTAAACACTGTATCTTTGAGTCAGATGCGGTTTGAGCCTTACGTTCTATTTTGTATTGTGAGTGTGGTTTCACAATAAAATATTTAGCGTCTACTCAGGAGTCTAAAACCGTGGAATAAGAAAGTAAAATGGTTATGCACACACTTTGAGAATTTTCCGTCCAGATTTAAGGTAACGGAGAAAGAAAAGAGCATTAGCAAAGGAGATAGGAAAGAAGTATTCGAGCGGTTGAAACAAGAACAAAGAAAATGTGCAACGTCACTGATCAGAGAGGAAAAACCTGAGGTCCGATTAACTTCACAAAAAGGCAAAGAAAGGAAGTACGTATTGAGCCCATACTACACGTTGGACACTTTGCCAGCACCTCTCACATGCCTTGTATCTCCTAATCCACATAAAAACCCTAAAAACTGTGATGCTCTTTTGTCTTTTTTCATATGAGGAAACCACTTCTCAGAAAAAGTAACCGATGCGCCCGCTGCTATAAAGCAAGTCGACTCTGAAATTCAAACTCAAACTCAGGTTCAACTGGAGCTCCATATTAGGTTCATTCCACCGTCTCTCTTTTCGAAGAGTTTATAGCTTGAAAAGCCAATGTTGATAAAGTTCTTATCAACTCCCATAAGAACAGTATTTCCAGAAAAGAATATACTACTGCTGTACCTTTGGGAATACAAAGGAAAATGGATACCTCGACTTAAGTAAATTGACTTTTTGGCAACTTGGAAAGGAGAGGACCTGTGGCTAGTTTCTTTCCTGCTGGGAAAGTTCAGGGAATGAGAAACCCATGCAAGATCTCCTTCATATATATGCTAGTGGCCCTCACTCACCCTCGCTTATCAATATGATACAATATTGATATAGAAAAGGGAAGTTCCTAGGTAGCAAATGGTCATATCAAGGTATATCTGGAGAGCCTAGATTGCAATGTTAAACATTAACAGGCAGGGTTTCTTGGAGAAATGGGGTTAGTAAGTTAGGTAATACATGGTGTATATAATAGATATTTCCCCCCAAATTTAAGTGGATCTCTCTGGGAACAAAAATGTCTTAACAAAGAAGAAATGGGACACTTCTGGATGTTGTCTGATGGCTTCTGTCTTCTGGAAAAGACTGTCTTAGCTGTACTTGATGTCTACTGGTATCATCTGAATCATTCATTAAGATTGGTGCTGGGTCATTGTTTGATTCCCATGAATCTGCTTTGGCGATTAACCTACTGTGCTATATGGAAATCAAGAGAAACATGGAGAGGAGAGAGAATATTGGCAAGAGTGGAAGTGGCAGGGGGAATATCATAATAGTTGGCTTCCCATTTTCAGCTAGGTACAGGCAAGTAAAGTGCCTGTACGACATTTAAAGTATGTAAAGGAAATTCCTTAGGCTGACCTTTCCTCTAAATACTTTATTAGTCATCTCCTACTCAGCAATGTTAACCTCTGCGTATATGTGCGAGCCTCTTAAACTGGACTTACTCACTTGGTGGGCAATTGAGTTATTATCTTAAAATTAATTGTTGAGTTTGCATATACACAGCCTTCCAGCGGGTTCCAGAAATAATTCTCTTACTATTAATCTGTAAACTCTGGCACCGAAAATGATTTTTAGAAATAATATCCTCATATAAGTCATATTCTCTTAATACACAAGTATAGGCCCTTGAAGATGGAACTTTCAAAACCTTCAGGATAAGCTTGCTTTAATGATTAAATGACTAACCTTTCTAGGAGACAAAATGGCATTCTTGCGGTATAAAACAGTTGCTCTCTCAAATATCCTACGTAGTAAACAAACATCTACACGACAGGGACGTTGCCAAATTGTGGCCGCAGCAATGTGATTTTTGACCTTAAGTGGTTTATAGAAAAGTGAACTCCATTTACTCACTGCTAACTGGTCTCCTCCTCGTTGTTTAGAACCATTCATCAATTTTAAATTTAAAATCCCTGTGTACTCATTTCCTCTTCCTACTACTCCCCAGCTATGCATTATGTATAAATGTTGTCATCCGAAAAACACCTCAATGGCAAAACACTGTTCCCAAATTAGAGCGTGTGCTTTTGTGGTTGATTATTTGGGGCTAATATTTCAAACGACAATGATTTTGTGTAGTACTTTAATACAGCAAATGACTCTCCTGATGGTCAGGTAAGTGGACAGTTTTCTGAATATCTACTTTAACTGCTGGAGAGAATGACTCCAGGGTCCCCAAAAGTGAATTTGGCACACGTCACATAGCCTGTGTGTGGTCGGAGACTATCTTCAATGGCCCCTCTAAATTTAGTGAAAAATCCACCCAGAATCTTTGCGTGATAACAATAAACAGGATGAAATATTTTATTCTGACGATAATTCTAATTCCATTGGTACTCTTAAATATTTATTATGGCTGATTATCTTACAGAGTGTTAACTCCTAACTACAAAAGGTCTTAAACATGCCTACGTTTACTCTTAAGTTTTAAAATGAGATTGAGGTACAGTTCAATAAACATACTGTTTGAAATTAAGAGTACTCTTATAAAAGGGATCCATACCGGTTTTCAATGCCTTTTGTCATAAGCATGGATGGCAAGTTACAATGTATTCTAATTTGTGTGTAGGAAATGCAGGAGACATTGGTCTGTAATAGCTTATCCTCAGGTCAGTTGTCATTTTTTGCACAGAGTATAGTTAATCCTATCAACTAGATCTCCATTACAAGGAAGCTAAAACTTTTATGAGCCTGAGATGGAATTCTGCTTGTATAACATTTGTGATCACAGCAAACTGATTACAGTGTCTTCACAAATCCCTGGACTCATTAATCTCAGAATCTGAGAGATTTCACGGACTGGTCCAACCTCTCATCTACGGAAAGAATCCTTTCTGTAACAACCCAAACAAATGTCACTCAGTTTCCACTACAGGACTTTCATGTCAAAAAAATCACCAAATCCCAAGGAAATTTTATTAATTTGTGAGACAACTCTAGGGATTAAAGAGCACTGGTTCTTGGTGGCATTAAGGATTTGGATCCTGGTAATTTCGTCATTTCAATAGTTTAATGACATTGAGTAACAACACCTGAATCTAACATCTTCATTCATAACAGACCTGTACATATCTTTATAATTAAGAGAGTGGTTCTTCCTTAACAGAGACCCTGGCTCATTTATGGTCCATCATATTGCATATTTCAAATTGTTGATTCCTTGAGAATTAACTGAATAACACTGTTGGACTATAAAAGCGGTAAGCCAGAAGGAGGATGACATACAAGCAAGAAACTCAGGAGACCGCTCTGGTTCAGGTAATGATCTAATGTGTGACTTCCCAGCTACTAAGGGTATTATGGGCTCTATGGAAAAACAAAGACTTCAAGTTGGCCAGGGTTATTCAATATATGGCCCTTTATAACAACAGTCCTTGGACATGATATACACTAGTTCATAGTTTTATCATTATATTGCCAAGGAACAAATATTTACTAATGCTTGTGTAGACTTCAAATTAGCATACTGGCCTAGGGCTGGTGATTAATGAGAACTGATCTGAAAAACCCTGCCATGGATAATTAATATTGAGAAGTACGATCCACCAAATTAATAATGCATTTCTGCCAACCACTAATAATCATTTATACCAGATGTAGCATCTCTGTAATAACAAACTGATGAAATGTCCTTAGCCTCTAAAGGGGTTTGTTTGCTAGAACTTAAAAAATAAATCAGCACTTGTTTAAATAAGTATAGATTAACAAATTTCTGAATCTCCTACCTGCGATTTTAAATTTGTGCTTCATAAGATAATCTAGATTCCATAAAAATAATGTTGTACAAGCACACAGTCTATTACATATCAAAGTTACCATATTCTGAGTCGGAGACTTTAAGTCAGTTTCGTAACAGCAGATTATCAAATAACCGGAAGAAGTCTTTTAGAATGATGATTGAGCAAAAGTTATCAAAAATTTCAACGAAAATAAATACTTTTTTGGAAGTTATTTTTTTAGGGGTGCCTGGGTGGCTCAGTCGGTTAAGCACCTGACTTCGGCTCAGGTCATGACCTTACTGGTTGGTGAGTTCAAGCCCCACCCCCCCTGGTCGGCTTCTGTGCTGACGGCTTGGAACCTGGAGGCTGCTTCAGATTCTATGTCTCCCTCTTTCTCCGCCCCTCCCCTACAGGCACTCTGTGTCTCTCTCTCTCTCTCTCAAAAATAAAAAAAGACATTAAAAAAAATTTTAAGAGGTTATTTTTAAATGTTTTATTTATTTTTGAGAGAAAGAGTGTGAGCAGGAAAGGGGCAGAGAGAGAGGGGGACAGAGGATCCAACATGGGCTCTGCCATGACAGCAGAGAGCCCCTCGTGGGACTCGAACTGTTGAACTGAGAGATCATGACCTGAGCCGAAGCCGGAAGTTCAACCAACTGAGCCACCCAGGGGCCCCAAAATATATACTTACAGGAGATGTATATAACATATCCATAAGGTTAAAGAAATACTGAAAATAGTTTTCTAAATCATTGATGCTTCTACATGTGAAGCATATCTATGTTTGTTTTTTTCAAATTGACTTCCAGATCTTGTCTGTATCCATACAAGATGATAAACCATATATATATATGATAAACCATATATATATGATAAATCATACATATATGATTAATCATATATATGATAAATCATATATATATGATTTATATATATATATATATAAATGATTCTTACGTTGAACAATATGACCTTGCCATTTTTACCTACAAAAGATGGCAACTTCGTATGGCTTTAGCCACCCTTTGTACCATTTTACATGAATGTATTTTCTTATTTAATGTTCAGAGATACTTGTGTAGCAGCATTTTTTCCCCCAGAGTCACAGAGTTGTTTGGGTTTTTTCCTTGTTTTTTTTTTTTTTTTTCTTTTTGCAAGTTTTTATTTAAATTCTAGTTAATCAACATTCAATGTAATATTAGTCTCAGGAGTAGAATTTAGTGGTTCGTCACTTACATGCAACACCCAGTGCTCATCACAAGTGCCCTTTTTAATGCCCATCACCCATTTGGCCCACCCCCCCACCCACCCCCTCCCCTCCAGGAATCCTCAGTTTGTTCTCCATAGTTAAGAGTCTGTTTTATGGTTTGCCCCTCTCTCTTTTTCTTCCACTATTTTCACCTGTTTTGTTTCTTAAACTCCACATATGATTTCACTCTTATGGTATTTGTCTTTCTCTGTCTGACTTATTTCACTTAGCACAATACAGTCCAGCCCCATCCATGTTTTTGCAAATGCAAGATTTCATTTTTCTTTATGGCTGAGAAATATCCCATTGTATTTGTATACCACATCTTCTTTATCCATTCATCAGTCACGGACATTTGGGCTCTTTCCATAATTTGGCTATTGTTGATAAGGCTGCTATAAACACCAGGGTGCATGTATGCCTTCAAATCCGCATTTTTGTATCCTGTGGGTAAATACCTAGTAGTGCAATTACTGGATGGAAAGGTAGTTCTCTTTAACTTTTTGAGGCCCTCCATCCTGTTTTCTTCCCTGATTATGAGTGACTCTGAGAAGAAAACAATCAACAAAACTAAAAGGCCATCTTCAGAATGGGAGAAGATATTCGCAAATGACATATCTGATAAAGGATTAGTATCCAAAATATATAAAGAATTTATAAAACTCAACCCCCAAAACACAAATAATACAGTTTAAAAATAGGCAGAAGACACGAATAGACATTTTTCCAAAGAAGACATTCAGGTGGCTAACAGACCCAAAGTCACAGTTTAACCATAGAAGAAAATCATCTCTGTAAGTAATTTGATAAGTAAATGCTCAAATGTTTACTCCAACAATTTAAAAACATGAAATTAACTTGAAAAATTTCCAAACCTAGTTTGGGAAAATTTGAAAACCAAAAAAATGAACGTATTATTACTGAGTTCTTAGGTACATTACATTCTCATGATCTACAAATTGTTCCTATCTTTAATATATCCAAGATTTTGTTGGTGTTTCTTTCCCCTGTTTTGTTACAAAAACTATTTGATTCCAAAAACATTGGCTGCATTCCCTAGGTGAAAATGAATCCATTCCTCTTCCTTTTCAGGAATCATGTAAAAAATTGTTATTTAATGATAGTTCTGATTTTTACCCTTTACCTATAACAGTTTTTTGCATGAATTTCAATGTTCAGTGTGACCAGTAAAATCATCTTTCAATTAAGAAGTTACAGTAAGCATCAGCTTTCCATAAATCTTTATTTATTCTGATATGGATTTAGTAAAAGCTAACATATGTTGATGAAAAAATAACTACCTAATTCTACAGGAAGATCTGAAACAACTAATAGCTTTGGACTAGCTTGATTTTTATTCATCAAATAATTCTTTCAGCAATGATTTGTACTACTAAAGTATATAATTACATAGGGGAAAAAGGGGAGTTGTATCTATATAATTGTGGCGCCTAAGAAAATTTATTTTCAGTACTTTGGTCACATAGTGACATCATTTTTAAGGGGTCCTGGCGTACCACGAGGTTAGTGAAGTACACATTTATAATTGTTTATTTTAGAGATACTATGTATTTCTAATGTCACAAAATATTCCTAAGAAGTATGGCTTGCTTGTATACATATATAAGAAACCTACTGAAGTTAGTCAAAACAAAAATAGACAAATATACTATCGGGATATATTGAGTATTCATGAAATGTAAGGGAAAGGGAAATATAGCCAGTTTCAGGAAGCCTGGAAATAAGATTCTAAAAGCTATCAGAAATGGAAGCTTTTTTGTCTTGGCCCATTGTCTTCCCTTCACTCTTTTCTCTTAGCATACTGATGTTTGCTCCTTCTCTATCTATATGGGCCAGATATCACTGCCCAAGAATCATATCATATCACTTCCCACTGCACTAACCACGTGTGTATTTGGGTGCATGTCTATAAATGTTTTAGGTATTTTACTATGGATATTGGCATTCCATATGGTTTCCATTTTGCTATGGCCAGATGGATATACGTCTAGATTACAGTGATGCATGTAATTAATCATGGGCATCACATGACATATAATATTGATATCACTAGGGGGAAACATAAAGGTAGGCAAATGTTTAAACAGGTCCTAGAAAAATGGAGTAGATACAGAAGCCAAGGGATGAGATATACAAATCAAAGTTTTTTATTTTCAATTCTCAACATGTCTACCAGATAAAATTTCAGCATAACAATCATAAATGTTTCAGTAAAAAAAAAACTTTAGTGAAAATATAAAGTTCAATAAGCCAAGTTAATATTTTAAGGATATTTGAACTACATGGGTCTTTTAAAAGTTTTTATTTAAATTCCAGTTAGTTAACATACAGTATATTATTAGTTTCAGGTGTACCGTTTAGTGACCCATAACTTCTATGACTACATGTTTTTTAACATTTCCATAATAATTTGTGATTTTTTAAGTAAAATATTATTAAAATATGAAAATACCATTGAACGAATTTTTAGAACAAAATATGACATTTTGCTTCATTTTTAAGGACCATTCATTTAGTAGGCTGTTGCTAGATTTCAAGAGAAAAAATTCTCTTTTATGTTCCTAGAAAGGCAAATCTGAATAAATCTCAAGCATTATAAAATCTATAATCACTAAATGCACTTATAGTAGGTAATGAATTTAATGATGATTTTGTTGGCTATAATTCTTTGCTTCTAGAATGTGTTTCTGGATGTGTGTTTACCCTCTAATAAATCCTATTTGTTAAATGGTTATGTTTTCACAATATCTATTATTTTCTTTTGAGAGAGTGCGTGCCCATGAGTGGGGAAGGGGCAAAGGGAGAGGGAGAATGAATCTTTAGCATGGAGCAGATCCCTTCACAGGGCTCGGTCCCACAACCCTGGGATTATGACCTAAGCCAAAATCAAGAGTCAGACGCTCAACCAACTGAGCCACCCAGGAGACCCGTAAAAGTGTTTTAAATTTATTTCCCTTGAAAACAATTAGTAAACTTCAATTACAAGGTGATAAGCCTGCCTCTTGGAAATTTATTTGATCCATCATACTAGCAAAATAACGCAACTAATAATTCAACTATTGCTTCAGAACCTACTCTGTTGCATTAAATGGAGGTATTGCCTCCTTTAACCCCCCACCAATCCTATGCATTAGTTACTCCCTCACCAGCGCCATCTATCTTTTAATAGAGTAGGAAGCAGAGGTCAGAGAGGTTAAGGGCCATGTGCACAACCACTCCACCAAGTGATAGAGCTGCCGTTCTGACTGGCCGACTTTCTCTCTGCACACTGGTCTAGGCCTCCTGTTAAGAAGAACATTCGGAGAGTACGTCTTGGCTGGCTGGCCTACCACCATGAATGATACTGGGATGTGGAAAAATACTCTGTTGCCTGAGATACTCTCCCTGCAAATCCCTTATTTGGGCTATTTCTTTATCCCTAAGGCAATCCTCCTGAGGATAAAATAGGAGTTTATGAGTTATTAATAAGTTAATGTGGATTATCACGTTGCTTTCTAATTGACAGAATCTGTCAAGATCCTTGTGAAATTGAAGGTGTTGTCAAAGGAGGAAAGGCCAGTATTTCAGAGCACTTACAAGGAAGAAGTGGCGATTCAGGGGAACAGATTTAAGACTAAAAATTCTCTTTTATATCTATTCATTGTTTGTGAAATTTACGTGGACATAATTTGAATTTAATAATTGACCCATGTCCGATTGTGGGTGTTTTGTACATTGATTTTCCAAATGAACTTTGTCCTTACGTTTTGACTCTTCTGTAATATTTTGCAACACATGAAAGTCATCAGAAATCACCATGTGCAAAATCTTAGTGAACTTTAGAAAGGGTATAAACCACTTAATTCAAGATTAATATGGTAATTGACAAATCAGAAATGATATTTCAGCATTATTAGATAAGGATTGTGTTGTTTTTCTCCTTGTTCTGTTATGGAATAATAATAAATCAAAAAAGAAAAAAATAAAGGATATAAGATTCATTAGAGTTCATTGTGAGACAGAAAGAAAACACTTCTTGTTAAGTCCAATTGGAAGAAAATGTACTTTGGAAAGTCTAAGGATCACTGTTAAAATTTGCCTAATCGGTTCCTCAAATTAATTACCCCCCATCCCCCCAAATAGGTTCATAAATGAGAGGTTTTCTAAGGGAGAAGCTTCATCATAGAGTAACTTTGGCTGTGCACTTGGCCATGTCAGCTGATCTTATCTTCCAACCCTGCCATTATTACCCCTCTGCGGGTAGTGCTTAAAATGTGGTACTTCACATAAGAGGACTGTCGAGAGAGAACAAAGACTTGAAAAGGGCAAAAATCTCAGGTCTATTTGGTTGATTAACAGTGCGTAATACATAGGAAAACTACAGGAGAGAAACTGTGGCCCAAGAAGGGGCTTTTACCTCCAGATTTCATAGACTTAAAAGAGTAACCAGAACAGAGAATTCAGATGAAAAGCAATGGAGCAGTGACCGGTGGTATAAAGACACATGCGATCTAGTAAGTAGCTCTTCGTGCTGCTTTCTTTTGGGGGGAAACATCTAATTCACAACACGAGTGACTCTCCAGTCGTTGGAAACTTTACTCTGGCTTCTAAAATCTATTTCAAACATCTATCTGGCCACGAAATAATCGGACACCATCCCTCGGTATAGATGAAACCGCTACACCTTAACGAGGTGACCTGGACACTACATAGCACACTCGCCACCTAGTGGCTACTCGGTGTAATTTTTCTCTTTATTTTTATTTTTTTATCACTCTTTTCTAGAACGCGTCGAAATCACCCATGACGTTTCATAGTTTTAAGCGAAAGGGTGCATGGCCTGTGTTGCTTTGATCCTGTGGTCAAGAAGTTTCTAACATATGTTTTGCAATCTGAATAGTTTGGGAGATGTGAAAAGACAGGTCTCCTAAACAAATTACTATAACCTCTCTCTAGAGAGGTCAAACTCATCCAGTCCTACATAGAGAAGCAGCCCTTGTCAAAGTTTCTACTGCTAGTCCTTCTTCCTTCTCTTTATGGTCATGGCCTATCCCTGGGGCCGCTTAAAATGCATTGTCCATTCTGGACCATTCATCGGGTCTCTATCCAGCATCCCACGTGGGTTGAGAGTTGCGCTTGGCACCCTTTCATCCAACTATTTGGTTAGGAGGGAAAGTTCGACTCTGCTCTTAGTTGAGAATACGCAAGGCAGTTTTGTCCCTTTCTTTCCCACCTTCCTCCCACTGTGTTACCTCTTTATCCAGGCAGTCTTTGAAGGCGCGAAGAAATAGACCTCTAATGTTCCGAATTTAAGCAGGATGGCAGACCGGAGAGCAGCTGTTGGGGTTTCCAGGCCTTCCGGACACCTATCAGATCCCAGGAGGGCTGCCAATCTGCTTTTCGGTGATGCTAGTCATGGCCATGGAGTTTCATTGTACCATCTGGCACATCAGGACTGCCTCCCCAGATGGCAATCATCATCCCAACATCAATACAGTGAAATTAGAGTTGGAGGATTGCAGCAGGTTTTACAGCTTTATTATTCTGCTACCAGAGTCTCAACACGATGCTTGATACATTTGTCGACTCGACAACCTCATCTCTGATGACAAAGACTTCTTTGCGTGCCTCTTACAACAGCGGCCACATTCATAATGTATAGGCACACAGAGTTCCTCAGTGACCCTCAGCTGTGCCAATACTGTGCACAGAGAGTTAGCTAGAAGTATCGACATATAAGCATAGTAGATGGTGTATACGAACGCTATCTCTACATCCTGGCAAAAAGTCCTTTCTAGTAACCTGTATTTGAGACGTGTTACTGACGAGTGGCTTTCCTTGTTGCTATAATTCATTCTTCTAAGGATGTTTTTTCATCGCTCCAAAAGTCTTTTCTTTTTTGATACTAATGCGTATCTCCCATCCCCTACCCTACGATCAGCTTACCTAGTATGAATGTTTAACCTCATAAATCAGACATCAACTCGTGTAGTAAATGTTTTCACCCAGCACAAAATGGTCACAACAAAACAGAATCTGGAAAGATAATGTAGCTCATGATATGAAACGGCATTAATGTGCGACTAAAACAATGACAGTCTGGTTGCAGATTTACTCAGAAACATAACTGAGTTCTCTTGTACATGCTAGTGTGGCAATAATTCTGTGGCATAAATATTATATTTAGGTGATAAAAGGTTTTCTATGAAAAATCTAGGGTTGAATCATAGCAAACGTTTATTTGGACTAAACACGATTGAGACTCTCCAGAAAGCCAGGAGACAAGACTATGAAGTCGGGTATATTTATTACTTTAAAAGTACATGGGCTAAAAAACATTAAATTATTTTTCAGAAACTTTATGCAATGGCATGCAATTTAAATATTTATAAGCTTGGAGTTCATGCCATCACTCGTACACACGCCACGCACACGTACTTACCACACACACAGCACGCACACACACACACACACACCACATATACCACAGAAAAAGGCGGGGGGCACATTGGAAACATTTTCAGCCAACCAAAACGACTTATCATACTCTTTCGTGATCTAGTTGTGTGCTTGTACCAGCTTGGAAAAGTCACGTGAGCTAACTGGTAAATATCCAGGAATGCAGGGAGCCAGTTATTAAACCAACCTATTATTAATATTAAATTATAAAAATTCACAGTTAAATGAGTTGTATTGAAAACGAAGGCAATAAAGACGCATCGATTCCTAATCATTTTAACACGTTTCACTGTTTTCCATGTTCTTCGACTTACTTGCTTCTCTTTTCTCTGTAATTTCTCATATATTTATCAGAAACTGTAGATACAGATTCATGCTTTAGACGTGATGCAAAATGGTGAACACACTGCCTTGCGACGCCTCATTTGGGAACATGTTGGTATCTTGAAATTAGCCATGGTCGAGGGTATGTATATACCATGGAAATCAGCATATGCTACAATGCCAGGCTTTTTGTCCAGGAAGCTGGTTGCCAAACAACTACGAGGATCCCAGTGATGAACTGCGGCCATGGATCTACACGATGCAGGCTCAGACCTACCACCGTAATATTAGCCGGTTTCCAGACTGTTGTAAGGCCCGTTATACTCATCTACAGAAGGAGGCATTGCAAGCATTTTAAAACATCACATTTTAAAATAAATCCACTTTAGTTGCCTGATTGACAGAAATATAGCGTAAAGCAGTGACCCACCTTAGCACTCAAAGCAACAGAAAGACACAGTTTTTTAAAAAAAGAACAACATACAGGGGCATCTGGGTGGCTCTTGATTTCAGCTCAGGTCATGACTTCATCGTCATAAGATGGAATCCTGTGTCGGGCTCCATGCTGAGTATGGGGCCTGCTTAAGATTCTCTCTCTCTCTCTCTCTCTCTCTCTCTCTCTCTCTCCTTCTGCCCATCTTCCCCGCTCGTGCTCTCTTCCTCTAAAATAAAATAATGATAATAACAATTAAACAATAAATGACATACAGTTTATCTTAATAAAGTGTCCAGTTCACTGTCAAGAACTTTATGAAAAACGAATGTTCAGGAAAAAATTCCAGGTAACTTGATCAATCGATAAATTATATTTTGTAAAATATATCATTTTGTCTATCTGATTAATTTTATCTTCTAAGGAAAATTTACTTATTCTGTGTCAATTTAACTTTTAGAGAAGTTGAAATTCAAAATACAAATCTCCAAATGATATTTTTCTATTAGTAGCTTAAAATTATTAAACATTATGTAAATATATTACAGTATTTAAATTGGCCATTGAAATTCATTGATGTTTGATTTCATTTCTTTCTGCTGTAGACACAGAACGACTTTGCTTTGCAACAGAAAATCTTTCTATTCTAATTCCTACTCACTGCAACATGAAAACATTCTGTAAGAGAATCATTTTTAAAAACTGCAATGGCTCTTATTTAAAAAAGGAAATAGTGGCACCATTCTAATGACATGAAAACTACAAAGAGTAGTAGGAAAAACACGCAACAGTGTGTCTAAAAACCTACGTTCCAGTCCCAGTTTTATCACTTATTAGCCCTTTGGGGGGGGGGGGATCAGGTATCTATAGTAGAATGAATTTTGAGCAAAAACGTGTATGATCAGTTGAATAAATTTGGTTTTTTTTAATAACCACTTCCTCTCATAACTCATCAATAATAAAAGCTTCCAAATGTCAAAGAAACTAGCAGCAAACGTTCGTCACTACTGCCTTATTTCTCAACATATCCGTATCGGTAATATATTAGAACACTTGACCGTGCGAATCTACGGCGGTCGCCTTACAGAAATGGAGTCCACCGGCCCTTTCCAGCGCCCAGCACAGACGCTGGCCTATGGTAGATACTCAATAAAACACACGGCACGAAAAAAATGCTCTGGTGGACGGGAAGCATTTTCTCCTGTTGAGATTTAGCTCCCAAGTTCAAGTGAAAAAAATATATATATGAGAAGAGCTTTAGAGTTGAAAAGATGATTTAACGCTCATTTCAAAATGCAGAAGTAGGTCCTTTCTGCTTCTGTTCAAAGCCCTTCTGCTTTGAAGTGCTTTCAGTCAGCCGGCCAACTGGACCTAATTGTGCCATTGTGCGGTGCGCTGCGCGAGTTCCCATGCAGAGTGAAGGAGGAGCCAAGGTCCTTGTCTGGAGAAATCCACAATCCAATATCCACCAGAGGGCTGCTACGGGACGTTTGAAACCACAGTACATTTCCAAGCCACCATGATGAAGTCATTTCTTACACTCAGTCTCTGACTGAGTCAATAGTTTTGCCCTTTTCCTTTTCTCAGCATCAGGGTCACTAAGCCCTCCGTTTGCACAGCCATTTGTCTGTGGCTAAGGGGGGTAAGCTCTGGATTAGCAGAATGAAATGTCCCTGCCATCCCGGCCTCCTTAGACTCCTTGACCGGTGAGCCCTGACTTGTCTCTAGACTGGACGCTGGCCTCAGGGTTCATGGTCGTCCTCACACAAGAGGGCTGAGGAGTCTCAGTGGTCTCTGTCCCCGGTCTTTCCCCAGAGATGCGCTGGGTTGTGGTGACGGAGAGCTGAAGGACTCGGGAACATTATTCAGTGTTCCAATTATTAGCCAAAATGCAAGCAGATGGAGCAGGGAAATAATATCTTTTGCTAATTATCCGAATGGATGAGCTGACAGAACTTTACGCTCTCCCACGAGAGCCAAAGGGTCATGGATCCCCGGCCAACTCTGGCCAAGCTGGCCGGCTGCCAAGGAGCACAGGGCCCGCCGTCTGCCCTCCTCTTCCGCTCACCTGCTCGTCTGAGGCTTCTGCTGGAGGCCCCTTGCGCTTTTTACTAAGGAGGGGTTGGGGGGCTTTTGTTGTTTCAATAACAGTTTGTTGTAAGGGCAGATCGTCTGAGTGTCAGGAAAAAAAAAAAAAAAAAACATTTAAAAATTAAGTTTCCTAAACACAGAAGCCCAGGTCTGTTTTAAAGCATCCACCTGTGCTACTGAAACGTGTGATGATGTCTCAGCGCCTGATTTTTCTTGCCAATAAGGCAGAAAACTATCGCCAGTGAATTTCGTATCCACCCATGTATTCATTAATCTCTCCAAATCATCTCACCGAAGACTCTTCTCTTTCTTCCTCAGCCCTGGTGGCTCAGCATTTCAACAGAGCCCGGATCGCACTCCGCTTGCAAGTTGCATCTGGGCACGAGCCTGTTGGTTCCGTTCTGTCCAACGGCTTCCAGCTGCCCTCCTAACCCCGCACAGATGTGTCACAAGCCGCGCTCCGCTCTTGGAGGGTGGACGGAGCAAGCAGGGCAAATCCATCACCCAACAACTTACAGCACAAGACCTGTGGAAGGTGAGTCACTGACACCATACCCCGTATGCAAAGCAAGTACGTGACACGCTGTACGTTCTCGCCAGCCTCAGTCCTTATATTGAAAATTTTAGACATTTGCAGAAAATATCGTCCGCCCTCTATCCACCTTTTCCACTTCATTGAACCTCTCAAAGTCTCTGGCATTACCTTTCTCTCACACCATTACCTCCAGTACAAATGAGCTACTTCGGAGGTTCCTGCTTCTCATCTTCCCAGAAATATTCCATTTTCTCTCTGTGCCTCAAGACCCCCAGCCTTTTTAAACCCCTCTGAAGCTCCCTCTGCTAAGAGACATAATGCGACCTATTGTGTTATATTACGTGAGGTAGATAATTTCAGGGAGCATTTTCTAGCCCTTTCTGGACAAAGTCAGGGCAACAAAACAAAATTTGCTAGCAAAGAGGTCCGAAAAAGCAGTGGATAAGTAAATGCAAATTGCTAGGGATGTGGGGATCCATTTCTCTTATTAGCATGCCTGCTTTTGATTGACAGAATTGGACTTTGAAAGTAGCAAAATTCTAAGCTGGCTCCATTTGGCCTTATAAGAAAATATATAATATTTGCCGTTCTTCGAAGAAAACAAAACGAAAAATAATGCCATACCAATGCCTCAGTGACTCAACACATGAGGTAGAGTTTCCTTTGTCCGTCATGCATGCTAAAACTCTCCAGGGTTTCTTTCTGTCCTGGTGTTACTGCCGGAGATGTAAGATCACAGGCACAAGGTTGAAAGGGACTGGAGACGTCTCATCCAAACACTTCACTTCGAATATTATTGTTATCTCTATGTCACATATAATTTTCACAAAGGCTTAGAGATGTTTCAAAGCAAGACGGGCTGGGTCTTGCCTCAATCCGCATCGCTAGTTTGTGCTTGAGCTGAAATGTGAACACTAGCCTATAGCTAGTGCTTTTTAGACACTTTACTATCTAGTTATTTGATCTGTAAATGTGTGTGCATGTACACACACACACACACACACACACTCTTCACATTTGTCCTCTTTAGTAACCAAAAGGTACTGTGCATTATTTTCTGTTTTGCCCATCGTATTGACAATAGTTAAACATAAAATCCAGAGTTACAAGTTATAGAGATACTTGAATTCTTACACATTGCTAGTGGTACATTTGAGTTGTGAAAAAGAGTGACAATATATCAAATATGCAAAGAATACTATTACAGCCCTTTGCCTATTTTAGCAGGTCCAGGCAGAAAATAGATGACTCACTCAAAGGGTATAAAGGAAGAGAGACAAATGAACGTGCTACTTATGGGGCCATGGTCTGGGGGACGAGAACCAAAGCATGGTAAAACATTTATTTAGAGACTAGCAGCACGGGGGAGGCATTCCTACCTCTGCCACAAAGAGGGTGAGTCCGTCACTGAAGAGACCCAACCGTGAAGGAAAAGGGAAAGAGAATACACCACGGAACTCAGTCACTGCCAGACCTGGGTCCAGTGAGTAGGAGGCAGAGATAAATGTCCCGATTTCTCTCTTCTCCTGCCAGGCCAGTGCCTCCCACTGGACAAAACCAACGGAAAGCCAGAGTCCCAAGTGATGAGGCTTATGACTGTGACTCTCCCTGGGCACCATACGTGACAGGGAAGGACAGCAGATGGATCATAGGAAAATAAGAAGCAGAGAATAAACACATTTGCCGAGCCACTTCTGAACAAATAAGCTGAACTTTGTGCAAAGTGTGTTGGCACGAAAATGTTAATTGCAGTATAATTGGCAAATGCCAATATAGGAAATGACATAATCAGCAGTAAGATATTAGACAAGTCAATTCTGTATGTGACCTATAAGTTTTCCATTGAGAATTAGGGTATGACTTTAAAGGTATGCTATAAAGAGTGTTTGTTGAAATGGGCATATTCATACAATGTTAAAACGAGAAGCCTATAAAACATATACATGTTTTATTTATGCATACCTACGTGTGACTAGGAATGTATAACTACATACTTTTATTGATGCTTGTATTACAACTAAACTGATTTGTCAGACCTAAAATGAAGAATTTATATTAGATTGGAATTAGGTTAAACCAATCTGTAAGAGAGTGACATTCTTTCTTAAGGAATTTTAAATATTATGTATTGTCTTTCAAATTCAACTAGAATCATAGGGCAGAGTTGGGGTAGAGCCTTTGTATTGGAGTGGATGTGACATTATGATTTCACGAACATTGAATAGATGTTTTTCATGTAAGAACGAATTTAAAGCTATTAAGATAAACAGGGTACAGATGTCCTCTAGGTCAAAGTCAGCTGGTAGGGAACCATTTGGCTAATAATCCCAGGTTTTAGGTATCGTTGAGCTTAGAAAACAGGGTATTAAAAAAGCATATTGTTGACTATTGTCAAATACAATCAATTAAAACAATTGGCCGTCTTGCAATCCAGATTTATGATTATTCATCATTTTAATATATTGGCACCTGTAGCTTCTGATTTTTGTGTGCCCTGTTTTCCCTATTTGTATAAGTTGTAGTTGAAAAACATATTGTGACTTTTTTCAGCTGATAACCATAACTAAACTAGTAGGATACTAGGTGACTAGGCACTGAAAAATAAACACATTCTCTACAACGTAATGTCATCATAGAAGGACCCTAGAACATTCCATTACTTAAATACCCAGATCTCCTCGTATATAGATAGATGTTTATTCTCCAGGGATCAATTTCTTTGGTGTAAACCTTCATCTGGATTTAACAATAAGAAATGTGTGAAACATATTATTTTGGCTAGCCTAAGAAAGTAGACTTACTATATTACTTCATATCATCTTGATTGATAGGACATGTGACTATTTCTGTCTAGGACAAATGATAATTTTGTTCAGGTAAAAAGCAAAAAGGTAAAAGGGCCATTGTTGAAAAGAAAACAAACAGCAAAAAATATCAAACTGTACTCTAACAATATTGGAAAATTATGAGACACAGACCCCAAATTCTAAGCTCTCAGATAAATCAAACAAAACTATGTGGCTGTCATACCCAAAAAGGATTACCGTAGAGGGAAAGAAAAATGACATAAAAACATAAATAATGACCCAATGGTGGTATGTGGAAGTCAACAAAGGATAACAGGCTAAGCACATGCTGAAAGTTTGACAAATTTTTAAAAATGAAAACAAAGAAAACTTAGAAAGAACAGCAAAATAAATAACAACAAAAACCATAGTGTTTGCTGGGAGAAATTTTTCTGGGAGAAAAAGTTTCTGGGAGAAATTTTATTTTTTGTCATTCACCTTCTATCATTGCTGCTTCCCCGGAATACTCTCACAATAACTGGAATTAACTGATACCTGCAAGTAACTCGCTTCTCCTAGCAATGCCCCAATGACAACCTCCATTCACAAACAGCCAAGACACGGATTCTGGATCGTTTTCTTAAATGGTTACATAATGTTCTAATCGATTCAAAGATTAGAATATCACACGCACGTTTTGAAAATCGGAGTCCTGTGAACAAAGCTCTGTGTTATACAATGAAATACTCTTTCTCTCTCTCTCCGTGCCTCACTTCTTTCTTCCCTCCCTCCCTCTCCTCATTCTTTCTCAAATTATCATAAGTCTAATTAATACTGCCTATTGTGTTTTTTATTTCCTCCTCTTTCAGGGCGGGGAAATTTCAGTCAACACTTGTATATGATTTTTCATTTATGATAAACAGTTCAGTTGATCTTTATTTGCAAGTGGTCTTCAATTAGTTATCCATACCTGACAAAAGATGATCAATTTATTTAACATAGGTGGAAACTTAAAGATCCCTTAAGACGATAAACCAATATATCCTAATCATTTGCCCGTTAGACTTTTTAATGCAAACTTTTCCTCGTTTGCTGTATGGCAGTTTCAGAAGGCAATGTACAGCCAAGCCCGTAGCCTCTGGAGCCCAATTGCCTAGAGTTGTACATCCAGGCTCTGCAACTTACTGGATATCACTGACCTTGAGCAAATTAACCTGTCGGTTCCTCAGTTTCTTCTGTATAATGGGGATAATAAGGTAGTTGTTGTAAAACTAAAATGAGCTAATATTGGTAAAGTTTTAGAATGGTTCCTGGCATTTAGGAAGTGCTATATGTATCTGCTAAATAATGAATCAAAAACCTTATTAACTTCATGGAATTTAGCTAGGTAATGAACCAGCTTCTGACCAACCAAAATAGATACCGCTAATTATGCTGAGTTTTAGGTCTAAGGTTGAAACAATGAAAAAAATATGCTTGCTAATGAGAGTATATTGAGAGTCACATCACTGAAATAATGACCTTCCTTCCAGTCTTCAAAAACTCTTGAAGTGGTTGCACATACGAATAAAAATAGCCATTTTTGCAGACCTTTAATAAACGTTTTCTTCCTTTCCAATCAGTTTAACTGAAAACTAGTTGAGAGATTTAAATAGCAAGAGGTCTGATTTTTGGTTCTAATGTTTCGGAGGCACATACCTACAAGAAGATTTAAGTTTTAATGCAAACCCCCATATCATCATGATCAGAAACAAGTCAACCCCAGTAGGTAAAACACTTCTTTAAACACACAATTTTTTAATACTTTCTGAAAGAAAGAGAATATAGAGAATACAACTCACTAAAATAATGACCCCATATCAATATAGCACCTTCACTCTAATGTAAATGGAAACTATAAAAAAGTAATTTATAATAAATGATAGGCAATTCTATTCATTAATACTCAAGCACCCCGAGATTGGAAAACATTATGCAGTTTGCAGAACCTTAGCTATATTCAGAGTCACCACGTTTGTGTGAATTACACATGTAGTGAAGACAGAGATCCTACTGTCAGAGATCTATTAGTCCCATAAGTGGTGTTCCCATGAGTCGCATGATTTTCTGAAATGATGTATGATGTTAAGTTCTTGAGGAAGAAGACAAACTGGAATTTTCTCTCAATTCACACAGGTTGTGTTTCTGGACAAGTGAGAGTATTTGAAAAGTGTACAGAAAATTCTTTGAATTTATTGTAAAACTAACTTGGACTCTAGACTCAATAATTAGAAACCAACGTCCAACTATAAATGCACAATTCATGGTGCCTAGCGTGGTTCATTCAATAAGTGCAGAAACCCTCTACAATATTATGACCACCAAAGAGCACTTCAGTGTTCCAAAATTCTCCCTCGAGGCAGTATCTCTGTTACTGGGAACCACTGTTCTAGACTCTGGGACTTCAGAAAAGATGTAAAGGTTTTACTGAAATATGTGAAGTGAATAAAAATGAAGTTATATAGATGATGCATTTTCACAATGCCAAAGTACTCAGTTTTTAAGTGCTGACTTTAAAAAGGGTCTATATTGGAAATATAAAGAGGGAACAGTTGATTGTTGAACCTGAGAATAGTTGCACTTTTTGAAGGAAGGAACTTGATACTGATCCGTCTTTAAAGATGATTACCATTGGGTAAAAGGATTCTTTCTACGTGTTACTGGGGCTCTAGATTGGACTCCAGAGTGCAAATGGGTTGACTTCATTTCCATATTTCTATACTAGCAGTCTGGTGCAATCTATAACAAAGACCAGCTTCACTGAACACTTAACCAGATATGACGTATTGCAGGAAAGGCAATGGAGCTTCTGACCGTGGATGCCATGCCTGACTACTCAACTAAGTGACACAGCCTAGTTCTTGTTTCATTCGATTCTCATCCTTATACATCAAGAGGAACAGGAAAGGTGGAAAGAGAATTCAAAGAAACTGTCTTTAAGACTCGGGATCGAACTTGTGTAATTCTTTACCTACACTGAATGCAGGTAGAAAACTTTCTCCCACATTCGTCTGCTACAGCTGCCAAAACAAAGCACCATAGATTTGTCAGTGTAAAAGACAGAAATGTAATTCGTCACAGTCCTGAAGGCCAGGTGCGCCAGATGTCTGAGATCAACGTTGACAGGGTTTGTGTCTTCTGACTACTGCCTTCTGGGCTTGTAGGTGGCCACCTTCTCCCAAGGTCTTCATGTGGTCTTTTTCTGGACCTTCCTGTAGCCAACTTTCCTCTTCTTAAAAGAACATCAGTTGTGTTGGATTAGGGCCCACCCTTGTGACCTCACTTGAAGCTAATTAAAACTTTAATTAAATTAAGGTTAATTCTTTAAAGACCTTGTGTCTCGGTACAGTCACATTTTAAGGGTTGGGGTTAGGACTTAGACATATGAACTTTGGGGGGATGCAATTCAACCCATAGCACTACCTACTTATGGTTGCTATAAAATATCACTAGGGAGCCTAATTGGAACCAAGAGACTGAATAAGCACAATTCTCCAACAACACTCCAACGCTCCCTAGAAAGGCAAATGTGTTCTACTCTGAGATCCCCTGTTACTTCTTACCCTGCAACCTGAACGCTGACTCCTATGACCCATGGTTATCTTTCTCTGGGCTCAGAAATAGACCAAGTCTGAAGAGATAAATGGGTGGAGCAGGGCATTTAGGGTGACATCTCCCCTCTCCACCTGGATGCATCTCCACCATTTTTAAAAAATTCATGCTAACGTTCACATGGTGTGTCAGGAAATAAACAAGGAGGCTGCCTTTTCTTATTTGCACTGTCCATGTGCACACTTGGGGCTGGTGGAGAGATGTCACCCTGAAAGCGCTGGTGAAGGCAGCTTGTTTGTTCGTTGCTGAAGCACAGAAAGATTAGCAGGAGTTAAAGAACAGCAAGGGTGTATTCAGGTGAAGGTGAGAGAAGAAAGTTAATAAAACAGAGCTCATGAATATTGAAATAACCTGAAAATAAATTAAATAAATTCAATTCATTCTATCTCAGCTTTGAAAACTCTTACTGTTCTTAATTTTTGTAACATAGAACCTTCTGGTTTTCTCCCTAGCCATTGGCCACTCTGTCTCAATCACCCATGCTTCCTCATACTGCCCAGTTTAGCTTTGAAATATTGGGGTGCTCGAAGACTCTATTCTTACATGCCTTCCTTTTTCAATCTTCACATTCTTCTCAGGTAATTTTGTATAATTTATGTCCAGACCCGATTTCTACCTGAAACCCCAGGCCAGATGTTTATCTACCGACATCCAAACTTGAATTTCTCCTGGGCATTACAAATTTTAATATCCCGAAAGAGAATAATTGTCTTCACTACAAATCTTCTGCTCGAGCCCTCCTCATTTCAGTAAATGGTGTCATTAGGCATCCAGTCACTTAATAAAAAATTTAAAATAAATACATAAATGCATAAAAATAGAAGGCATACTTGATTTCCTCTTTCATTAGTAGATCCAATGACCTTAACTTCAAAATCTCATCCAAAACATCCATTTCTCCCCATCTCCATTAGGATTATGGCAGTTCAAGCTATCATTACCTTGCCTGACGTGACAATAGCTTTCTAATTGACTTGCCTTCCTCCTATTCTGGCAACTCTATCTGGCTCCTATCTCTCTTGAACACCTCATTACTTACTCTTCTCTGGCTCACTCCTTGGTCTCTAATCAAATTGAGCTACTGCACCACAATTATACGATACACGTTCCCAGTTTAGAGCCTTGTAAAAGCTATTCCCTTCACACACAGAGAAAGAAAGAAAGAAGAAAGAAAGAAAGAAAGAAAGAAAGAAGAAAGAAAGAAAGAAATGCCTTTCTTTCCCATCTTCATATGATTAATTCCTTCTTGTTCTTTGAGTCTCAGCTTAAAGAAAAAAAAAACTTCCAGAAGAAGTCCTTATTAATCTATTAAATCTATGGTAGCCCATCAGACTCTGAATGATATTAATATTAATTTTATGCAATCATTTAGGAGGGTATTTATGAATAATATTTCATCCCATCCCATTATGATGTAACACCTAGGAGATAGGCATCTTAATGGTTCTGTCCATTGCTCTTTATACTCAATACTTCAAACAATGCCTAACTCATGGAAGGAAGTCACTAAATATTTGTGGAGTGAAATGAATGAATGAATGGATCTTTGTATGAGATATTTGCATCACTTACTTCATCTGATATTGTTTTCTCCAAACAGCTGAATGAAAATGAAAGTAGTGTTTCAAAACTGAAATGAGTTATTTAAATGTTATGAACTTGGAAATGCTCTGTAAATATTTTTGTTGGAAAAAAGAAACCATCTCGATGTTGCCAGTTCTTAAAAAGCCCAGATACTATATTTACTGGTTCAAAGAAGTGCCAGTTCTCTTAGTCTCACTCTTCTATTTAATAAATCTTATTTTCTAAATTATAAAATTATTTTTCTCCGCATTACTTAAATTTATTTTTGTTTCAAATGTAAATAATGCAATATAAATATTTTTATTTTTTCTGGTAGGGAGGGCTGTTATGGTAGAGATTATTCTTTGGCAAGACAGAAGAAATAGAATTTGACAGAATAGTGGATTAATGATGCATCTGAGGCATTATTTTCTTTCCTTGATGTTTTGAAATATCCATGTTCTTTAGTCAGCTTTCCTGTTGGAGCAAAGGAAGAGTTACCTCTACTTTTTTTTCTCTAAAGCCAGTCTTCTCACTTTGCTCTTCATCTCTTAATCTGCCCTCTATAAGACTATGAACCATAAATTGCTTTTATATATATATATATATATATATATATATATATATATATATATTTTTTTTTTTTAATTTAAATTTATTTTCTTCCTCTGATTCCTTCCCTAAGGAGTGCTAGGCAAAACTAATAATCTGGGGATTGATTTAAATACTAATATCTTGGAAACCCTTCCTCTCATGTTTTAATAAATGTTACATTAAAGTCAACTGATCACTCTGTAGTCACAGAACTACGTGAAAAATAAAGTAGCACAAAGGTTAAGGTAATATTTGGATTTGATGTCTTTATTAATATTTACATTAATATTGTCATTTTTGGGAATCCACAGTAACCAGTTTTAAAGTACTTTTTCCTTCACCCAGTTTTCGTCCATTGGTTTCATGTACTTGATGTTACAGACACCATGGAATATGAACTAATGCTCTGAATTCAGGAATTGAGGTTTCAAGACTTAGACCTTTACAAACTGTTTGATGTTCTGATGATATTCTGTTGACATGGTTTTGTTTTCTGTTTCTATTATTGAGGTTTATTCAAAAATGAGAGCTGGAATATGGTCATCTTCTTTACATTTCTTTGTGCTTCAAGCAATTGGACAATGAGGAAAGGCTAAAGGTAATCATTCAGAAAACTGTCTTCAGCAGAAATAAGTAAGCAAAGGGTATTTGCTAGCTGAGATCATCTGGGTAGCTTTCTTCTTCATTTTTCTTAGAGAAACTAAAATATCTATGTTGGGGTTATTTTTTTTTCTGAAAATAAGGATCATATGCTGTCTGATATTTGAACTCAAATAAAGGAGAAACGTTATTTAATTTCTCTGTATATTATTTCCAGAGTAGTCTTGGGAAGCCAGTTTGTTAATTATCATAAAACAATTTTTTCAGGTCTTGAGTAATCTTCAAATGCAGTGATCAGAGAAATAGAATTCAGTTGAGCAACTAAAATTTGCTAAATGAATGAATGAGAATGCTTTACTCGGAGAGATTTACACAGAATTGATCTGTGAGGTAGATGCTTGAACTAAATATTTATTATAAAAGGTCCTCACCGAATCGTTAAGGGAAATTCTACTGCATTACTGATTTCCACCACCAAAGGCAGTAAAGTTTGACTCGGGTTTGAAACTGGAGTTTAGTTTTAGTTTTATGAAATCTCATTTTCAAATGGGCATTTTGGAAACATTCTGGCTAGAAGTCTTATGAACTATATAAAAGTATGGATTTTTGTGTATCTGTTTTATTATAAGGTTCAAATCCCAATTCCTAGTTTTGGTGACTCCTACTCAAGTGGGGATGGTGGCCAGTGCCATTTTCCTAGGACACACCTACTGTGTGCAACTTTTCTTTTTTACTCATTTCTCCATTTGCCCTAATTTGGCTCTCTGTGAGTCATAAATTCTGAGCAAATTCTGATAAAGGATGTCAAGTTAGATGAGGAGGAAAGGACGGAACTGATTATGCTGTTTGATGCAATGATGGTGATTTGGGAACAAACGTTGGGAGAAGGATCATAGGCCACAGACTAGTTTCGTACAACAACGTTGGATCTTTTCAAATACATTTGTGATGTCGCCAGGTATCTTGTGACTAGTTCAGTTTGATTTTCTATATGCTCAGCCTCCTCTTTAAGGAGGCACTGGACAGTCATCAGAGTTGACTATCTTGGCCAAGTGGATCATTTTAAGGTGAAGTTGACTATCTTAGGGTGAGGTTACCTTATGAGTTTTCCTATCAGAAGACCAATCTTAAGAAGGAAAACAGGGGTGCCTGGGTAGCTCAGTTCGTTGAGCTTTTGACTCTTGCTTTCCACTCAGGTCATGAGCTCACGGGTGTGAGATGGAGCCTTGCATCTGTGCTGAGGGTGGAGACTGCTTGAGATTCTCTCTCTCTCCTTCAGCCCGTCTCCCTCACTTGCACTCTGTCTTTCTCAAATTAAAAACATGAAATTACCTCAGGAAATAGGTTTTTTAGCTAACTTATTCCATTGATTCCCAAAATGGAAATCTGTAAGTGATTTTTATTCTCCCCTGGCAATTTCAGAATGAGGAACAAAAAGGTGTAGAACCTTCTAAGAAATGAAAATGCAGACAGGTAAGTCCATAACCTTTGTAGTAACAACCAATTATTAGCCTAATGTCAGCGACTGGAACTTAAACACACAAGCATTGTCTTCTCTATTTGTCACTTATGAAAATGATATAAATGGAAAATATGAAAGCTGGCATACCTATGATATGACTTGAAGTTACCTATGAAGGAGATAGAATCTTCCCCAACCATCTACAAGCATGGTTCCAAAGGATTACAAGCAGAGACAACACTAAATAGTCAAGTAATTGTTTTCTACTATCTAGTACTACTTTTTGGCCCCTGGAATTGTATCACTCTGACAAAAAAAGAAGAAAAAAACACCACACAGAACGATGACATAAATTAAAAGATAGGTCTCTCCTGAAGATCATCCACTTGTGGACATTTTGACCCTCAGACACAACCTCACTTCCATTAGGTCTCTTAAGGGACTGGAGATTTGCCTTTGGGATGGTAAGAAAGTTCAGTTCCAACTTGCTGTGTGGGTACTTAGGTATTCCTGAAGGGAAGATCAGGAAAAACAAATTTAAAAGAATGTCACACTAACTTTGAAATCAGAAGAATTTTCAGCTCACACCCTCAATTACAGCATATGCAACTAAAATGAAGGACTGCATTATCAAATTCATGAGTTTTCAAAGAAGGATTCATTTATGCCACCCTACTCAACGTACTAAAACAGGTATGTGTGCTAATATACATTAGAAATATTGTTAAACAAGATATAAATGGAAAAACTATCTTTCCTCTCTCCTCCTCATTCCTGACTAAATACTAATCAAGCAGAGAGTTCAATAGACCAAGAGATCATTAATTACTATATTATCATATAAGCTATCTCGAGTATCATTAAATTATAGTACCACCGATATTTGAATGTTAGCTGAATTGATATAATAGAACTTTAATATTTATATATTTAAATAAAACACATTTTTAAAAGAAGAATTAACCATGTCTAAACTGAGGCATGTAGTTAAAGCCATCTCTAAAATTCATTTTTAAATCATCACCTGGAACAAACTGAAATAGAATTTAGTCTTGGTTTTATGTAGGTAATATCGAAGACAACCATGGGTTCCATAATTTTCTTCAACTCTGAGTACGCTCAAGAGGCCTTATCATTTCCTGGTGCTGGATGAGGCATGGCATCCTTATAGGAATTTAGGGAAACTCTGAACCGTGGAACCTAGCTTTAGATGTTTTGGCAGTAACTGTGCAAACTAGCATAACCTGTTTAGACTGTAATTATCACTTCCAAGCCTGCTACATCCAATACCTTCACCACTGCAAATTGAGGACGTAAATAAATTGCAGAGAGATTTAAATCAATCCAGCTTCCTGGATTGATTCCTGGACCAGCTTCCTGGACCAATGAGTGTTTCTGTCCTTCTGTCTGTCTGTTTGTTTGGTCTTGAAATGCCCAGATCCCCCAGTACAAAATGTCCTGGTTCCTGGATTATGTTCCCTGGTCTAACCTGGCTGCTAGTTCTATCTCATACTTGGACTGGGTTTCGGATGCTACCTGACGTCATTCAACGTCGTCGGTAGGCCTGGTATCATCAAACACTAGTGAGAAGAAATTGGGGAATGAAAGTCCAAGAAGCACCTAAGGAAAACTTGGAGGACCTTCAATTTGGGATATTCAACACACAGGCATCATGTGTTATTACAGCATGGAAGGAAGTAATTTCATGTGGAAACCATCTCCCAAATCAGGTTAAGTGTTTATAATTTATACGCCACACGGCAAGTTTTCTTAACCTCAACGTATTGTTGATGTTGTCGCCGCTACTGAAAAGTTGTCTGTTGCGTTGCACATGGTCCCCCTATTATTGTGTACTCGCCAATCTGCTAAGTGTCTAGAAAGAAGAAACTGGTACCATCCAAGATCATTCTAGACTCTGTGCCACAGAAAAGAGTTCATTCTTATCTGGGAAGAGGGTGAAGCCCTCTGGCTTGAGTATATGGTTCTTCCTTCTGTGCTTCTGAAAAGATTCTTTGTGGAAAGATTTTTCTCTCCTTCCGGCAACGGAAGATGCTGTAGTAGATTTTGGTCCAGAAAGATCTCAAGGACGAGAAAAAAACTTTGACCAACCCAGTGGGGGCGGGGGGTGAAACAGCAGTCTGCAAATTCTTCTAGTTGAACTGATTTCTTTCACATTTCCTTGGGCCATTGCCACCTTAACTGAATTTTCCTCGTTATTCTATTCGTCTCTGTCCAGCCTATACTTGTGAAAATTTCTTCTTTTGACCCCTCTCTCTCCTCAAACTATTGCCTTAGAAAATGGGTCCCCATTGTTCCTAAGGAAAATCCATCCCTCTATACCTATTTTCTAGTCTTAATAGGGTAGTGTCCCCATAATGCTTGGGATTACTGAAAGCAACAAAGTTCTAGTCTTTTAATTGAAGTAAAGATACTTTTCTAAATCTTAGAAAAGGCTCTGATGTTGGCAGATACGTACTTCAGTTCACACGTCCCACATCTTGCCTTGTACTTCTATAGGCCTTCTTCAGAATCCTCTCAAATTCCAAAGAAATTTCTAAAATTGTATTTCAACATGCATTTTATTATTTCCCACAGGTTTAGTGCCAATTAATAAATTCCTCTTCTTTACATTCAATTTCAAATATTTTTTGATAGAAGGTTTTTTTTTTTTTTTTTTTAATACAGACATTTTTGAATGATTTTGAAATGTGAATGTATTGAGGCATGTACTTGAAATTTTGGAACTTCAGTTTGAAATTTTGAGGGGTGCCTGGGCGGCTCAGTTGGGTAAATGTCTGATCAGGTTCATGATCTTGCGGTTCGTGGGTTTGAGCCCCGCATGGGGCTCTGTGCTGACAGCTCAGGGCCTGGAGCCCGCTTCAGATTCTGTGTCTCCCTCTCTCTCTGCCTGCCCCTATTCACGCTCTGCCTCTCTTTGTCTCTCAAAAATAAATAAACGTTAAAAATAAAATAAAATAAAATTTTGGTATATTCATTTACATCATCATGAAGAAGAATAATAATGGCACTTTCATGTGTCAGATATATCATATAAATTATTTTTAATTCTCACAATAATATAATTGCATATATATAAAACTTATTCCGATCTTATACAAGAGGGAATTAAGGTGTATGTTCACAGAGAGGACTGTACAGAGTCAATACACAGACCCCAGAGACCAGACTCAACACGCGGTCTAAATTGCTTCCTGTGTGTTCTTCTAACTTTTCCAAAATTCTATATACTTACAACACTCAGAAGCAATCCACTTAATATTGTGGATTGTTTTTGAAATTTGATTGTTCCTCGGATAAAACTTTGATTTCTTGGCATTCTTTTTGCAACCCATTTCTAACTAGTTTAATCTCTTGAATAAATAAAATTCTATTTCCAAACTCAAACAGACTTTACAAACATTAAGCTTGCTTCGAAAAGTTGCTTGAGTTCTCGAAAATCTAAAAGGCATGCATACTGCTCCCTGATTATAGTTTAGCTATTGTTCTTTCATGGAACTGGATATTTTCATATGAGTTTGCAACTAGGAATTTATAGGTATGTACTAAACTAAACTTTTCTTCTAGGTTTTTTTTTTTTTTGCCTATTTACTAGTTTCCTTGATCCTTCCATTTTTTATCTAGAATTGTGATTTGATAGAGCAACACTTAAAAGAGAAACGGTAAGCCCGTACAAATGTTAACTCAATTATAAGAGTGTTCTCCCTTCCTCTTTAAATCCAAGTATTAATAGGAAATTACTACATATTTTGATATTCAAAGCATACACATTTTATCCATATACCATATTCAGTAATTCCTTGTCCAAAGATAAATGGATAAATGGTATATTTTAGTTTTTCAAAGTTACAGCATTTCTCTGGGGACACTCATTTGAAATTATATTTTCCTTAATCTATGAGATAAATAATGGGAGATTTTTAAAAATAATCACTTTGTTAATTGTAGGTTAGATTTGTCGGAGTCAAAGCTCTGCAATGTCATGGAGAAAGGTAGTTTTTTTTTTTTTTAAAAAAAGTTTATTTATTTTGAGAGAGAGAGTGTGTGGGGGCAAGAGCAGGGAAGGGGCAGAGAGACACACACACACACACACACACACACACACACACAGAGAGAGAGAGAGAGAGAGAGAGAGACAGAGAGAGAGAGAGAGAGAGAGGGAGAAAGAGAGAATCCCAAGCAAGCTCTACACTGTCAGTGCAGAGCCTGATGCAGGGATCTAACTCACTAACCTGATCATCACCTTAGCCAAAGTCAGATGCTTAATTAACTGAGCCACCCAGGAGCCCCAGAAAAGTAGTTTTTCATTGCAGTTCTGGAAGAACAATTCTTCTGACTAATGTGGCTCAGATATATGCATGTTAGACTAAAGTTAAAAGAAAGTTGGGTTTCCAGAAAATGAAGAATGTAATAAAGATGAAGACTAGGTTCCATGTTCTGAATATTATGAATTTGTTTCACCATCGTCTTCCCAGTTTTCTGAACGATGCTTCATACATACATTGAAGACCAGTGTTTTCTAACTATACCCTTTCCATTGATGTTAAACAATATAAACATGAACTGTTTTTTAAGAAATACCTTCGGAGCGTTTAGACCAAGTAAGACTAATGGTCATGTATTTCTCTGAGACCTTTAAAATATACTGGGATTTGGGGAGTCAATTTTAGTTTATGTCCTCTTCCTCATCAGCCTTTCATACACTTAACATCTGATTATGATGTGAAGCATCTCGCTGTGCCCAGGGCCAATT
Organism: Leopardus geoffroyi; assembly: GCF_018350155.1. NCBI lineage: Eukaryota > Metazoa > Chordata > Mammalia > Carnivora > Felidae > Leopardus > Leopardus geoffroyi. Next base: position 159,877,956 of record NC_059331.1, read on the forward strand.
AGCACTGCCGAAAGCCCAGATTCCAGGTGGATTTTCTCTATACCAGAAGCTTTCCCATTAGACTCAACCACATTCTGTTCTTCCTCACTAGAGAATGCATCCTACATAGATCCTGTACAACCAGAGAAATAAGAGCTAAATTCTTCTTGGAGTGTGCAGTCAGACTGGCAAGCGTTTCTGTTCTAGACACTTTTGTTTTTCTCAGGGAATTCACTGATTTCTGGGCACAGTTGAACAGCTTGTTTTCCAGAAGGAAATTCCAATCCAAGGACTTTACCTAGAGACACACCAGTGTTTTTCGACTTACTGAAAAGGCCTGAATTTTCTCAGTGCCCCATTCAACAGAGTTAGTCACTTCAGAGTGTCCATACATAAAACCAGAATATTTGGACTCTTTTTGCCATTTAAGTTCCAAAATGTAGAGAGGACTTTTGAGATAGTTTTCCATGCCACAGACTATTTGAAGATATCTGGAATGAGGATGATGATGATATTTTTCTATCTCTGATGATACTCATATTTGAAGAATATGTGAAGATACTAGAATAGTTACCTAGTCAACAATTACTTGAATAAATGTTAGTATCAAAGTGATGAGGACTTATTTAATCTCGTTATTCAACCACTGGCCACCAACTTTGAGGGCAAAAGTGTTCTCTCTCTTGCTCAGAGGTGAAATCCTAGTACATAGCACAATGTCCGGTTCAATAGGAGCAAATATTCAACAAGTATTTGACTAAATGAACGATGACTATATTTCTAACGAAGCAATAACTTGCTTCCAAATATGGGGTCATGTTAACATTTAGAGAAAAAGACTCCAGTGATTTCTGTTGAAGAAGAAGAGGATGTGAGTGGTGGGAAACAAGGAATGGCTATCCTTTCTGATTGTATAGAACTCCACTCCCCAAATAATGCAATGTGCCCATCTTCTTTCCCCACCATGCCTTTGTCTTCTCTGTGTCCCTTTGGTCCACTTAGTTTTACTATTCTCAAGCTTGGATTAACCTTATATCCAACCAAAGAAACGTATTTCAGACCATCATAACCTATCTTCAATTACGGTATTTGCAAATACAACCTAAGGCACGTGTTGATAATGGGTCTTTGGAACAAGGCACACCATGTTTACCAGATCTAATGGACAGCTCATGGAACTGTAGGTCCATCGGTTGGTGCAGCAGTTTCACAGGATCTTGAAGGTTAGTCAGACCAAACAGGCTTCAGTAGCTTGTACCTTCTAACTAATCGTTAGATTTATAATTGAAGTAAAAAGGAAGTTTATCTTTAATATGTGATGATGATAATGATAGATTGGATAGGGAACTTTTAGCATTAGAATCTAAGGGATGTCTGATCCTTCAACCATTAAAGTCCTATATCTTTAAGTATACTGTGAATCCCAATGTTTGTCTCTAATTACACATTGAAAACAAAGGTAGTTGCATTACAAAGCATGTGGCATCACTCATTTTCAAACGTGGCAAAGTGCATGGAAAACAGATGAAGGTAGGTTCTTAGCTCACACTGGAACGAAATAAGACTGTAGTACTCAACAACACAGTGGTGATGCAGGATGATTACATACGTGTCATTAAAATGAGGTTTGGTTTGTTTGTTTTTACTCATTAAGAGAAATGATCGCAAACTGGTCAGAATGCTTTTTGGAAGGAAAAAAAAAATCACCCTCAGGTATACTATTTTCTGTTACAAAACAATTAAATAGACACTTACTTCCAGGTCTTTTTGTTCAGTACCCTAAGAAATGGAATCAGTTTAATCTGCTTGAGATAGATACCCATTGAAAGGCATCCACTGAGATACTGAAATGGTAACACTTGCAATTGTTTCCTCTTTTATCCTTTGATTAAAACACTTAAACACCACTCTAGTGGCGTTTAGTGCAATGGTTAAAATAGACACAGCTATAAACTGACTTCTGAAAAGTTGTGTTATCTCACAATATATTCTTTTTTTTTCCCCTGTGACTGGTTTCTTTGAGCTCTTACACATGGTTGATGGCATTTCTCTCCCATAGAGGTTTTGCAAGCATTCATTGACTTTTGACAGTCTGTGGGAATTCAAATAGAAAAGGGGCATTTTGTTACCCGTAAGAATGTGTTTACTGTATCATTTTATAGGAGGATTTTACAGCATGAGTGTGCAGTGTTTTTTTCCCCTGTTAGTCATCTGTGTGTTTCTTCATTTTCCAGATTGTACAGTTCTTCCTGGGACCAAACATCCCTTTAAATCAATAAGAAACAAAGCTCTAATAAAGAATGCTGAATCAGGCCCCTCACCACCGTACTAATTATGCAGAGAGCACCCAGTGATGTTTACAGTGGACCTTTCCACGACCTGACCATAACATTAAACTCAGAGTCTATTCCAGGAGCAGGCAAGTCTCCATAAAAATTTTATTTTGAAAGGCAAATGCTTACTCACTGCCTAACACTGAAAGACGTGGTTACTCCTACTTTGCTCTCCCTAAACATCGTTAGGTAGTTAGAAGACCAATGATTCTTAAAACTGTGTCAGGAAAGTCAGGGAAAGGATTGGTTCTGCAGACAGAGAAGATTCCAAGCACTTTATGTAGACTGGATGGAAGGAAACTGTATAGAGCATCCAGTGTGGACAGGTGTAAGCTGGGGTGGGGGGGGGCGGGGCGCGGCGCAGGGAGAGCTTGAGATTTATTATTGCAATTGTCTCAACGTGAAAAGAAAATCTGGGTCCCCGTAGACATTCGTCATTCTTAGTACCTGTAATGCATCAGATGCCCCGAAGTAGTTAACCGTACGCCTGCTTCATGCATCTCAGTTCTGTGTTTGTGTCTGTTCGCGAGCGTGTTTGCCTGACTGTAGTTTTCCCGGCAGCGGCGTGTGTTTGCTGTACGTGCGCCCGTGTACGAGAATGAATTAATTACATATTGGAAACATCTGCATTAGCGGCGTCCGCAGTCCCCGCCGCTCCGGGCGGGACGTTCGGCTCCGTCCGTCACTTGGTGTTAGGACCACTCGGAAGACCTGCCGGTCGGACGCCTGATTGTGGTTCCCGGGGGGCCGGAGCTCCGGGAGCCTGTACCATCTCCATCCGAAGGGGAGGAGAGGAGGGAAAGAGAAGGCGACCGAGCGAGGGGGGTCGGTTTCCCCGCAGCTGGGTGGGTGGTGGGGGTGGTGGTGGTGGGGCCGGAGAGTGGGGGGCAGCCGGGGCCGGAGCAGGGGTCCGCGATCGCGCCGCAAATCCCCAACTTGAGCACCGCCTCCCGCCCCCCCTTCCCCGCCCCCCCCCCCCCCCCGGGGAGAGACGCGCGCCCCCTGGCTCGGCCCCCGCCCCGGCCGCTGGGCCCGGGCCCGTCGGTGCCTCCCCGCTCCGGCTTCCGATCGAAGCGAGGGCAGGGCAGGAGGGTTCTGACAGCCCGAGGGGCTCGGTAAGGAGGGGAAGGAGGAGGAGGAGGAGGAGGAGCCGGGGTGGGGACTGGAGGGGGCGAGGAGGGAGGGCTTCCCCGCCTCGCCCGCCGCCCGGCTGTGCAGGCGCTGCTGGCGGCGGCGGCGTCTCCAGCTCTCGCTCCGGCCGCCGCTGCCGCCGCTGCCGCCGCCGCCGCCGCCGCCCGGGCGCCGGGGAGATGCCGCCCCGCGCCGCGCCGCGCTGAGGCCGTGCGTGCGCCCTCCCGCCCGCCCGCCCGCGGGGCTGCGTGCTCCCCGCGCACCGGCTCTGCGCGCCAGCTCACAGGCGCCCGGGAGCCCCTCCGAGTCACGCCGCCCGGCGGCGCGGCGAGCGCTCGCCCGCAGTGGCCCCGGCGGCACCCGCGTCCCCCGGCGCGCTCCCCTCCGCTTCTGCAGCCCCCGCTCCTCGGCTCTGCCTCCGCGTCCCGTGGTGATTTTTTTTTTTTTCTTTTTTTCCTTTCCCTCCCGAGAGGGAGAGGGCGGGGTAGGTCCCCTCCTCTAGCTCCCCCCTCCCTTTCCCTCCCGGTTTGAATTTCTTCCCCCTGGCATTTCACTGGCTCCCGGCGCGCGAGGCAGAAGCCGCACGCAGGCGAGAGGAAGGCTGCGCCTCCCCCGCGGCTCCCGGCCCCGGCCGAACTGGAGCCCGCAGGGGTGCGGGGAGAAGAGGACGCAGCGGGAGGGGCCCGGCTCACGCCCGCGCCGAGGACAGCCCGCCTCCCCGGGAGAAGCCCACGGAGAGACGCACGGCGTCTCCGCAGCGAGCTCCCCGAGTCCCGCGAGCCGGCAGACGACGATGGTGGTGGCTCCGCGAGCCGGCTGCGGGGCAGCGCTGTCGCTCTGGATTGTCAGCAACCTCCTCTGCAGAGCCTGGACGGCCCCGGCCGCGTCCCGTAAGTAAGCCCCCCGCGAGCGCGCGCCGCGCTGGAGCGGTTTCGGTGCCGCATTGAGGTGCCACCCCGGGGGGTGGCAACTCCGAGGTGCCCTCGCGGCTCTGGCCCCTGGCGTGCGCGGGTGTCTCCGCCGTCACGCACTTGCGGCCACTGCAGCAGAGAAACTCCGAGCCCCGGCGCTCCCGGTGGGGGGGTGGGGAGGGGGGGGGGCGAGACGGGGCTTTGAGGCCGGTGATGCTTCTGGAAAGTTGTTCCCGGTCCGGGAGATTCGTTGGCACCTGCTGGGTTGGAGTGATGAGGGTGGATGGCAGCTTCTTAGGAGTTATTCTTCCACTTCGGTGGGCTTGTTGTGGAGGGAGTTCGTGGCATTTTTGCTTAGGTAGGTCGGTGAAAGGAAAGTGAAGACGGTGGCAAGAATAAGTTGCATATTTTTATTTATGGTTTCAACTTAAATGAGCACGGATTTGGGGGTGAGAGAGGAGCACCTTTTGAGCAGTTTGGGCACCCATGGACTTCTCTTACTCACCTTCCCCCCCCCCCCCCCCCACCCCAGCAAGTTAATGACCATATAGTACTTGCTTATTGAAATGGGAGACAGTGAATCCAGTATGGTAACTGAAATTGTTCCGATTCTTTGGCAGTTGGATGTAATACAGTCTAGGACTTGGGACAGGCAGGGCAAACCGTCAGTAATGTAGTAATGAACACATTTCTTAAGAGTTCTCAGGAAAATGATGCTGCTCAGTGTATTTACGTCTTTGTGTTTTAGCAAGCCTTTTTTTTTTTTTTTAAAGAAAAGGTTGCTCATATTTTCATGTGGTTAGCAAGAGTAGAAAAAAATAGAACTCTCCAGCCCATCTTCTGAATTGCTTTGGAAGTGCATACTGTGCATCCAGAGAGGAAATGCATGATCGCTCCTTTGGTCCAGAAAGAGTTAAACACTAGACAGATTGCCTATGAGAATCTTAGGGTAACATTCATAAGCACATAGTGCTTGTTGTTGGGAGAGAATGAGTTAATTTGTTAAGGAATACTCATGGAGACTTTCGTTTGAAAATAAGTGTTTTCCATTTAGGAAAAAAAAAAAAGTTTCGTGTTTTCCAGAATTCATTGTATGTGTAGTCCTATTCCTGTTTATGAGATCTTGGGATGCATCGATGCATCTTTACACATGTGTTAATCTTAACGTTCTTATTCCAGGATGAAAATATTAATAAGAACCATTGAAAAAAGATTTTGTAAGTTGGGCAAAAAAATCTACCTCATAATAATGTCATATGATGAATCACTATTACTGTTTTGATGCATTTTCCCAAGTATTGAATTTGCTTCTCTTTTCTTGCAAGATAGGAAGTCACTAAATGGCAGTTTGTAATGGACTTGGAAAAATATTGTATAGCGTTTTTTCAAGAGGGTTAAACCTCAAAAAAAGTGATATATTATTAATATTGTAGGCCAGTTTTATACCTTTAGACAGAAAATGAAGACCCAATGCTCAGTGTTAATATTTACATAAATATGTAACTATATACTGAGAAAACTATTCTGATGAGATTTCAGTTCCCATTTCAAGATCTGGTTATATAGAACTCACTGCCACTTTTTTTCAGAAATTCAATTCATTACGAGTTAAATTAATTACATTCACTGATTAAAGGCCCTCATATCCAGGATTTTTCCTGGGTTTTGTATTGCATCTTTCTGTATACTTCAATTAAGATGGATCCATCTGAAACATTTGCCATGTATCAAGAATGAATAGCATACATGCAGCCACTGTGTTAATACATTTTAAAAATGGTAAAGTTGTTTCAGAAACATATTCTTAGTTTTTACAACTTAGAATTTGGTGATAGGGAATAGCAGAGACTATTACTTTTAAGATAGTTGATACTTATGTTTGATTAAAATTTATTCATTACCTTATTCGTTAACATACAGTGGCTTAACTAAGATGACCTTTTATTTCATTTGAACTTAAATTGTGTGACCAAAACCCAAAGTTTCCCTCCATCCTGGAAATCAATTTAATAATAAGAATGATGTAGACTTTATTGATTGGAACGAGCTTCACATACTCTGTGCTTTAAAATTACATTGAAATTTTACCCTTAATGAAAATTTTTATTTATTATTTTATGCAACTCTGAAAAAGAATAAAAGATAGTTATATTCTTAATACTGAAAACACTCAAAGGAGAAAAAAAATGGTAACTACATGAATCTAAGATAATGAACAACTCAACCAGGAGAGGTCATCACGAGACAAAAAGTAGCATGAAAATCTAAAAGTGATGTTTTTATTTGGTACTCATTTAAAAAAGAATATAATGACTATGCTAAAACTTTCTGCCCCCCTGATAACTTTTTAACATGGTGGACATTTCTAGAAGACGCAGCTAATATTTTTTTCATTTGATAACGGTACCATTTCAAGTCTATATTTGCTTCTGGCTTATTTCTTTCTCTCTTACTGAAACATACGTAAATCTGCTGTTACTGTTAGTACTATGTTTTTGATAACGAGATAAAATAAAGAAGCTCATCTCTAGGATTAAGTAGAGACAGAGTCTAATTTCTTGACACAGTGAGAACGAGCGGCTGCTGAGTGGATAGAATCATATAACCTTCCTCGTAAATGTATACATACGGGACACGTAGGCAAAGTTTAAGTAGAATATTTTACTCTTAGGAAGTTGCATTTATTTGAACTCATTTGAAAGATGCTGACGGTTCAGTTCTAAACGACGAGGAGTTTGGGCTAGCATTTGATGAATTTAACTTAATGTTAAAGCATATAAATTTTGACTTAAATAGTGCTTTCTGTTAAAGATCACTTTACATTATTTTGCATACCCGCTAAACCATAATTCCGTCACATTTAAGAAATGTGTTTTTGATCAATCAAATACTTTGTAACAAATACGCTTTTATAAATATACAAGCAAATATAAACGTAAGCATATATAAATATACACACAGACATATATGTATTTGGCAAAATCCTTTAAATACATGTTATGTAACATGTAGATACATTATTATTTAACATAGTGTGTATATTACATATTTATTTTATGTAATATATGTATATATTTATATATTTTCTAACATATCTTCCAAAGAGTTAAAGCTGCTTACAAGTTTAGAGATGGGTCTTTTCATGGGCAATTATTTCAAGTAACTCAGGCAACAATATCAAAAGAATAGTATACTGATGTGTCTTCTTCTCCAATTCATATAGCACCCTAAAATGGTATCTTTGAAATAGTTGAAGTAAATGTGAATATATATAAATAAATATAAAAGCAAATGCTGCTATGAGGCTGTCTTAATAAAATGAATTTAAACAAAAAAAAAAAAAATGCTTTAGGGCCAGCAGATTTCACTGGCTGATTAGAGATAGGACATTATTTACTTAATTTAAGCTAATAATAAGAAAAGTGTTACTCATTGAAGACACCTGTATAATCCTGATTTCATTGCAGGCACTGATATTCAGAGAGCAGGAATATTTACCAAAAATTCCTCCATTAATATGGTACATGGCAAAATTGGATGAAAAAAAAAAAAAAGGAATCCCTAGATTCAGTATAGGTATTTATTAACTTTTATACAGCTATAAATGTACATCATTTTAGGTGAGTAACATCGAAGTTGTTTGATATGCATTATATTTTTAAAGCCACACTTCTCATTTTCTATTCTAGTTTGGAAGATATTTCAAGTTTTAACTTCTTTAAGATTTTAGATTACTTGTCTTAATTATGAATTCTTCCAGAGAAAGTCTTAATAAGTCTTTAAAAATGAACTAATAAGTCTTCTTGTCTGATGTATCCTTCTTATGATTGAAACATGAGGTATTTGATATATATCCCCTTGTCTTGCTATTCTTCGGAAAATTTTAAGAATATTTTATTTGTTGAAAATTATGTATACAGTAAGGAGAGAGTCTAGGCTCAGAAATTCTTAATTCACAGCTAGAGTATGATTCTCTTACGAGTATCGCACATATAGAGAACCAACTTCTGCACGTTTTGTGGTGATTGATATTAATGGGATGGAGAAATAAAACATGTAATTTCAAAATTTTTCCCGTATCTAATTGATTCGAGAAGTGTTTTCTTTTGTCGTTTACTGCTACTTGCAAAATTAAAGAGCAGACTACATAATTTAAATCTCAAAACTGCAGTGTTATGGAAATAAAGTGAATGCTAGATTTCCCCGTACGTGTATTGGTATCTGAAAGTGAATATTATCAGTATTTCTAGAGAAATAGATATTTTAAGATAAGCGGCTATTGGAAAAACAAGACATATTTTTACAATCATGTAACGTTTGGCCATGGAAGAAGTTACGTGTTTATTTTTGCCATTTTAATATGTACGAATAATGATGAAATGATCTTCACATAGCCTTTAACTTTTCAAATGAGAAACCTAAAGGACAGTCTGAAAGGAATGATCGGTCGAAACATCGGATCTCTCCATCTCCTGGGATCTGTAGAACTTGGATGTCTGAGTTCTGACCAACTAAAGGTGTTGGGATATGGAGGGGCTGCCTCTTTGTCCGTCCTGATGTTTCCTTGCATGTGGAGGAAAAGTCCTCTTGTGACACTTAACCTTAGCCTTCCCATGTTAAGCAGAGGGACTTGCCTGGCAGGTGACTTTGGATTAAAGGCCTGTCACGGCTGAGCCCCTCCTTCTTCCTTCCAAGCTGCCTGCAAGAGGTATAGATTCCACCGAAAGACATTGAACTACATATAGGCTGTGCCTCTGCAATAATTTGTGTGATAAATGAGAAGCCTTACGGTGTTTTGGTTTTTCCTATGGCTAGAAAGTTTGTTTAATTTCAGGATTAAGGTTCATGAATCCCATTGTTGCCACACAGCTCAGCCCTGTTCGGCAATTATTACGTACTGGGTGGTGTTTGCTCTTCACCTGTGACTTCTTTTCTAATCCAGAACTCAGGCGGAGAAGAGAGTGCTATTTGCTGTACCCTGTCAAAGCCAAAGATATTAAAATGCCAGCAGCAAGCTTATTTGGTATTGAACTAAATGAACATGGGAATATTTTTGCAGGTTTTAAAAATCAGCAATGGAATGAGGCTCGTGTTTTCCCCTTTGAGGTTGAGTTGGAGAATTGGACCTATTCCAGCTATGACCTCCTAGAACCATTCATTCATATTCTGTTATTAGTGATACGCATCTTAGAAAGACATTCGGAATACCATTTCTTTACCTCTGGTCAGTAACATTACCATTTTAAATGCATCTTACTTATGGACTTTAGTAGCTACGTGCTGGGTTGAACCTTACCTATTTAAGCATCAGGTGGGTTTGACATGCCTTGAGTTGGTAACCACTTCGTGTCCACGTTCCTTTTGCACGGTCATGAAGAGTTAGGTATTTTGGGTCGGTTGTTCTAAAAAAGAAAAAAAAAAGTCTTTTGCACTTTGAAGACAAAGTTGATCATTTCCTCAATTGTACATTTTCATGCCAAGCTTGTTAAACTCTTAGTTCATTTGGGGGGTAGACTATTCATAATAACAGCTTGAAGTAACTGATTTTTTATAGCACTCCAGATTTTAAAACCTCCCGTGATAGTAGGAAATCTGGAAATAAAGACGTATTCATTGGCTCTGAGTTTGCTTGCTGAAGATATCATATTTTTGGTATACAGCGAAAGTGCTGAAGAAGTACACAAGAGCTCCTAAGGGCCGTATTCTGCGTCGTACTTATGATTTACATTGGTTTGAAATATCCTCGTAAACATGCAGAGTGATGTATTTTTTAACGCTTTCACATGTAGGAAGGCGGCGAAACTTTTGCTGGGCAAAAGGATCCCCAGGCACACGTAAGTTTCTCCTTCCCTTTTCAGGTACATTCATTCACCCCCTGCTTGGTTGGCGCTCGACTGGTGGCCTTAGTGGTCTGGGAATGTGTATTACAGAAGACGGCAGGGGATGTGCATTAGATGTCACGTGGAAAAAAAAGTATGCGAAAAGAAAAATTTTGCCGTGACTCCTGCTAATTTTCTACTGCTATTACAATGTCCGTGATGTCACTCAATTATATTATTCAAAAGGATTACATGGAAAAAAGTAAATACATACATGCCGAATTCAAAAGGCAGGTTATTCGTGGAAATACCATGATTCGCCAAAGAAAGTCATGCATTTACCTCTAAGAATGTTCTCGTAAAATAGAAGGTGCTTGTTGTTACCTGTCAACCATACTGACTCGAATGCTTATTTTGAACTAACAGAAAACATATGTTGATTAATTGCATGGCTCTGTTAACTCATTTTGGTAGGCAGCCACCTCTTAATGAGAACCAGATTATTTAGCATCCTTGTAAGTAAATATTTACCTTCATATACTTCATATATTTTTTCAGATATTAGGCAAACTACATGAACAGAATAACTACATGAAAAAATTTCAGCCTAATTATGTCACATGGCAAAATTTTACCATATTTTAAGAGTATCATTTGTTGAAAAGTTTTTAATGACACATTAACCATGGCCTATTCTGCATGAAATTACCTAATTGCTAGTGAGTTTTCGCACAAAATTGATAGATTTATGTAATGCGTATGAAACATTTTTGGTTCAAACAAAAATTAATATGTCTGGAAAAATGTATGATTATCAGTTTTCTCAGATGATTAAATGAATATGTTATTAGGTTAGTGGTGCCAATGCCAACCAGTCTAAGAACACATGATCCATTTTTTTTTTCTTTTTCTTTCTGTGTGCCCTTGGGCACAATGACCCGGAGTCTAATGCCACTACTGTCCAGGCATTTGTTTCTCAGTGAGTCTGTATATGGCCATAGAGTCATATCTCCCTCAACACAGTGTCCCAGACAGGTGTGCATAATCTCATGAAATTTGATCTATAAAATAAAACTTGATTTTATACTCATGTTTTATGTACCGTCACCGGGAGTTTTCAGCTGACTTTTGTTAGTGATAAAACTCACTTAAATCACTTAATTAACGTTAAGTGTTCTTTGAAAAGAATACTTAGGAGAATTCATACCTGCCTCATAGAATAGGTTTGTAATGGTCATATCTCCAAAAATAAAATTTCCTCATGCCCGTCTGTAGTATATGTGAATTTTATCCTGACATCTTAACCTAAGCATGTAAGTCTCTTATGGCTAATTTAAAGCACATGCTATTGTTGCTAATTATATGTATTTTTTGCTGTCTGGATTATGGGAGTAAGAATAACCATTTTATCATGTCAGTCGACAAACTGTGTCAAAGATATCAGTGCGCCATATTGGGACTTACATTGTTTCTATTATTACCAGCGCAAAAATAAACAGCTTCATTCTGATATTTATATACTGATGTATTTATTTGTATGGAATCAGTGGCAAAGAATGGGATCAAAGAGTTTGTATATTTTTTCTTTAATGAACATTTCCTGATTGAGCTCCATAAATTTGTAATAGCTCATGCATTCACCACCAATGAATGAGCATCGTTTCCTAGACTCTTGGCATCAATAGACATTTTTATACTCTAACAGTTTTTTGCCCGTTGATATGAACAGTGTTTGTTAAGTGTTGACTTCAGGTCAGGCTCTACTCTTTAGATGCATTAACTCTTTTAGTCCTTAGACCAGTGTTCCGATCAGCAGATGAGAAAAGTGGGCAGACAGAAAAGTGAAGAAGCTTGCCAGGCCACGCGTACGATCTATCCCTCCAGTGTATGCTCTTGACCATGATGCCTCAGGCTGAGGGAGAAATCCTATGTCATTGATTTCCAGTTCTCTGACTAATATTGAGTTTCATCTTGCATGTAGGCAACATTTTAAGGTTAATTAACTGCTTGCATAGAGTAATAGTGGGGAAAAAACCTGTTACTGTAATGTTTCCATTTCAATGATACTAATGTTAAATAATAACACATAAGATGTCATTTATGTTCTTCCTTTTCATAAGAAAGTGATTTTACAGTGTAATTCTATCTTTTGGGTACTGTTAGCATACATTTAAAAAAATTTTTTTAATGTTTATTTATTTTTGAGAGAGATGGAGTGCAAGTGGGGGAGGGGCAGAGAGAGAGGGAGACACAGAATCCAAAGCAGGCTCCAGGCTCCGAGCTGTCAGCACAGAGCCCAATGCGGGGCTCGGGGCTCGATGCGGGGCTCGAACCCACAGACTGTGAGATCATGACCTGAGCTGAAGTCGGACGCTTAACCGACTGAGCCACCAAGGAGCCCCACTATTAGCATACCTTTTCATGGTCATGTGTTGAAAATATTTATTTAAAAAAAAGAAAGTATTTATTGAAAGCTGTGCAAAGTATTTGCTGAAATGCTTTGTCAGATATTAATAAAAGCTGTTTTAAACTGGTTCTAAGGAGATTTTGCAGTCTGTATCCGAACCATAAATATTACTGACATTACTAAGCATAAGTGATGATACCTGTGTAATCTATAACCATCGTTTTCAGTATCCATTTCATGTAGGGTCTAAACCTTAAAGCTTTTCTTGAGAGTCTTGTTGAGAGGAAAACTTCTTGGACTCGAATGGCAGTGGGAAAATATTTGTCTCCAAAATATTTGCCATTTCCAACGCTTAAGTATTTCTTGTATCTGTTCCTGCTCTCTTTCCTGTTACTGCGACTCTTGGGAGGATCTTCAGCGTTTGCCTCCGGACATTAAATTAGTAGCCTCCCTGCTTCCAGCCATTTTCCTCTAGTTTACCATCGGTATGTATTCCCGACATACTTTCCAGAAGCACAGATCTTGTCCTAGGAGTCCACTTCCCTGGTGCTTGCCTGTCCCTTTGACACAAACTCCCCCGGCACCCCATGTATACCCCATGTGCGCCCTGTGACCTCACCGTACTAAACCCCTTCTGGCTCCTGCTTCCCACACACTCTTTTCCAGTTGTGTTTCTCTTTTGCATCCTCACTTACGTTCTGTCCTTCTGGAACACCTTTTGCTGTTTTATCCATGCTGATTTAGGGGAAACTCACTGATGGTCCAAGCCTCTGGCTCTGGAGCAGATGAGAGGTGCTGTCACCTCCCTGTGGTGATTTGGTCTCATCACAGGCGAAATTCTAGGAAAATAGTAAGGGAGTCGAGGGATGTCAAATAACGCAAGTGCTTTTCAATATTCAGGTGGTAGAGTGAGAAATCATCACAAATTACTGACAATAGAAAAACGGCAAGAAATATATTTTTAAAAGATAGAACACAGATACTTATCGTCATTTATACATGAATATTAATCTGTTGTTTCAAGGGAAATAACGAAACCATGCTGCATGGCTCTATTTTGCAGCATTTTCTGCCCTTCACTTAAGCCATATCATCGGTCAGACTGCTTGGACTGCCCTTTTCAAAACACGGTTGTTTCAAAGAAATACCTGTAATCTGCATGCAAATCAAAGACCAATGTCAACAAAATAATTATTGGGCCTACCAGGTACTTGAAATAGAGTGCTTAAGATGTCAAAAAATCTTGTAAATGGCACAGGTAGTTGCAGAGAAAGTTGATAATTATATATATTTAGTTTATAATAATCTTCGCATATTAGTTGATTTTCGTCAAAGTGGGTATGGGATGTCAGGGAGTTTCATTTTGATTTCTAATATGGCAAAAATATCTTCGGGGAGTGCCAAAAATAGGCCCTTATATTTTGTTTCTATTTTAACTCTCCACATCCCTGCATTTGAAACTCTGTCGATGTTGCATTTCAACCTGAAGATACCCCCAGCCTGCAAGATCCCTGCCTTTTCAAGGTCCGCCCTTCAGGCGAAGGCTCTTCCCAGTTTTATATCCTTCACATCGACTCCCCCTACGTCTGCCTATCGGTAACAGAAGTTACTCCTTTTCTCTCATCCCAGACTTTGCATGGACACAGCCTACACTTTGTACTTAGGTTAACGGGTATAAAGGCATGGTCGTATTAAAGGAACCAGACTTCAATAATCATCTTTCATCAGAGCAGGTACTATACCAGTTACACTGAACTTATTACAGGAAATTAGTCGATTGCCTCTCTGCATAGGGATGCTCAAAAAATTGAAAGCTCACTGGTTTCATTTTTATAGAGTTTTATCAAGTTCTCTCTCCTACTGATACAAAATCTGTGTCCTCATAAATCTGGCCATTGGTTGGAGCTGGGCTTTTCAGGTAATAAAAGCTTAATATTTACCCGATAGTCTACTCTGCCATAAAATATTTGAAGACAGACATGATAGTATGATTAACTATAATTTTAATATTTTGTCACTATTTTTATAGATGGCTAATTAATATGTCAAAGATTAATTCATCCATTAAGGGAAAATGCTGCACATGAGCGGCATTAAATAAATACAAATGCATTGAACTAAAATGGGTTTTGTAAGATTTGGATATAAATTGTGCATATAGCTGGGTTGTAGCACAAAATACAGATACGTTTTATTAGTTGTATTTTTATAGCTAAAAATATTGTAATCAGGAGTAATATAATTTTAATATAATATCAGTTACAACAAAGTTTTCCTGTAAATAGTAATTCTCATAAAAATACTGCCTTAAAACTGACATGTCTGTATGAATCAAAACAAAAATGAACCAGGTAAGTATTTCAGAGGACTGTCATTCAAAAGGAAAAGGGCTGTTAAAGTTATTTTATTTTATTTTATTTTTTTCAACGTTTATTCATTTTTGGGACAGAGAGAGACAGAGCATGAATGGGGGAGGGGCAGAGAGAGGGGGAGACACAGAATCGGAAACAGGCTCCAGGCTCTGAGCCATCAGCTCAGAGCCCGACGCGGGGCTCGAACTCACGGACCGCGAGATCGTGACCTGGCTGAAGTCAGACGCCTAACCGACTGCGCCACCCAGGCGCCCCTAAAGTTATTTTAAAGTATAGTTTATACTACTTGCTCAACACGAAAGGCAACATATTCTTAAATTTATTATTTGTCCTTTGTCCAAAGTATATTAAGAAAGTGTTACTGCAATCTGATTAGTCTTCATATTGTGAAAGCATGGCTTCGTGTTACATTATCAGTATATGCAGTGATCTGAGGCGTTTTAGTTTTACAGAGATTATATAATCACCCCAAATCTAAATTTTGGAATTTAAAATGCGTTGATTCTACACATTTTAGATTACAAGTGGAGAAATTAGAGCATCGCATCCACCTCTGAAAAAGAAGTTTTAGAACCTTGTAAATAAACACAGCGTTGTTCTTTTATCAAATTGGCACCAGCCTTTTTGTAAAAGGCTTTCAGATCTGTTGTTTGCTCCTTTATATGCCTATAATTACACCATTCAGAGCATCTCACACTGTGTTTGTTTCTACATATTGCACTTTCGAATGACAGATGCCCCCATGGTGGAGCCAGAGACAAACCATGTCAAGTGATGGAAGTTTCTGGCTTCCTTCCTGAAGTTGACCCGTGACAACAGTTGCCTAAGAAATTGTAAAGGAGGGACCACTCGGAGATGTGCTGATCGACATCTTTGGGAGAAATGAGTGACCTAGGCGTGGACCTAAAATGATTTCTTATTATTTTATTTATATCACTTTTAAAAGCTTCCACATAACACATTCAGTTTTCCAAATTTTAGTGAGAAAAAACTGCCATTTAATAGTGTGCTTCTGTAAGTCACACATGCAGGGTTTCTTAACTTTTATTTCAAAATTATTTCAACCGTAATATTTCACCGTAGTACGTTGCCTCAAATCTCCCTTTTATTTATTAGGCATGTTAAAATTTAAATTAAAATTATAAATCATCTCTGTCGGTCCAGAAGTAAATTTATCAGTAGGTGATTAAAGTCCTTCCCATTATGGCATTTTAGCTGGAACTTAGAGAATAAGAAGGAAGTAGCCAAGAAAAGAAAGAGGAAGAATGTTCCCACCAAAAGAGGACAACCATGCATTTCGGACATTGGTTTACGTTTAGACTTCACCCTGATGAGGAGGTGTTAGGTGGCTTTGGAATAAGACTTGTGTAAAAAATGTAGTGAAAAGAAAGTTTTGGAAAAGTAAATGGCGTTGCTCAATAGTTTATCAACAAATAGAAAATAAATCTCTGTTGGTTGAAAATATAGACAGTAAGTATTATCTTTAAATCAGAATAATTTAGGTTTTATCAGTTTTGTTTAAACAAATAGGCATTGAGGAATCCTTACATTCTGTGGATGAACTTGACTATCTAGCAAGTTGACTCTCTAGAATACAAAGCATCTAAATTGCTATAAATAGAATATACACCATAGATTTGGGTATAGGGTGGGTAAGTTTTTCCTAACAATTGCCATTTTAAACTCCTTGAAAGATTTTGGAAAATTTTATTTGTTTCTGTTTTGCTTTGTTTTGTTTCTTGGTAATGTGTTTGAGTGTATGAACCAAAAGTAGTTGTAATCTACTTTGGTTCAACCTAAAATGGCAAATTTGGTTAGTTAGACTTCACTCAATCAAATAAAAATCAGAATGCTATATGTGAGTGTTTTATGTATATGTCTATTTACTGTCTGTGGCAAGTTTCTGTATTTTCGAAGCCAGTCTCCATACATGTGTGAAATAAATAGTCGTTTACTATGGATGAGTGTCCCATCCTGGACGCTCCTAAAGTAAAGGCCACTGTAATCTAATGTTCTGTGGTCATCACTGCAAATTAGTTTTATACTGATTGCCTGATTAAACGTGTTGACGTTGATTTGGTAAAACTATTAATGATTTTCAAGAAGAATCTACCTATTCTTTTGACTCTCTTGTAATAGTTACGAGCAGAGACCAACATGTCAAAAGGGCTGGGTTTGGTTGTTGGCTCTGGTCCTCAGCGACCTTACACGAATTAGCGAAACTTTTGAGCCCCGGTGTTCTAATGTTTAAAATGGTGAAATAACAGGGCACCTGGGTGGCTCAGTCGGTTAAGCATCCAACTTCGGCTCAGGTCATGATCTCGCGGTTGGTGAGTTCGAATCCCGCGTTGGGCTCTGTGCTGACAGCCCAGAGCCTGGAGCCTGTTTCAGATGCTTTGTCTCCTTCTCTCTCTGCCTCTCGCTTGCGCGTGCTCTCTCTCTCTCTCTCTCAAAAATAAATAAACATTTAAAAAATTTTTAAAACTGGTCAAAGACTTGCCATAAGGATCAAATACAGAATGGGTGGCTTAGTTGGTTAAGCGTCCGACTCTTGATTTTGTCTCCGGTCAGGATCCCAGGGTTATGGGATCGGGTTCCGTGTTGGGCTCCGTGCTGAGCATGGGGTCTGCTTAAGATTCTCTCTCCCTCTGCCCCTCCCCTGCATGTGTATACATGTGTGTACTCTCTCTTTCAAAAAAAACAAAAACAAAAACAGATATATACAGAATGTGCAATGACTGGCACTTGATGGTAGATTGATTTTAGTTAATTAATTTTGTTAATTTAATTTTTGGGGTCATTTTTGAACACATTAGATATTATGCAGATCTATGAGTAAGTACTCAATAGAGGTGATAAATACTGCAAAATCATTTGTAATTGCTTCACTTATTTTTTTAAGTTTTTAATTTTAATCCCAGTATCGTTAACATACAGTGTTCTGTTACCTTCAGGTGTACAATATAGCAATTCAGCAGTTCTACACATTACCCAGTGCTCATCAAGATAAATGTACTCTTAATCTTCTTCACCTGTTTCACCCATCCCCCCCCCCCCCCCACCGTTTGTTCTCTATAGTTAAGAGTTTATCTTGGTTTGTCTTTCACTCTCTTTTTAATTTCCTTGTTCATTTGTTTATTTCTTAAATTCCACATATGAATGGAATGAAATCATATGGTATTTGTTTTTCTCTGACAGACTTACTTTGCTTAGCGTTCATTACAATCTCTAGCTCTATCCGTGTTGTTGCACATGGCAAGATTTCATTCTTTTATGACTGGGTAGTATTTCATTTTGTGTGTGTGTGTGTGTGTGTGTGTGTGTGTGTGTGTGTGTGTGTGTGTGTTTTCTTCTTTATCCAGTCATCTATCAGTGGACACTTGGGCTGCTTCCTTAATTTGGCTATTGTGAATAATGCTCCAGGAAACATGGCGGGGGTGGGGGGCATATATCTTTTCAAATTACTGTTTTATATTCTTTGGGTAAATACCCAGTAGTGTGATTACTGGACCATAGGATAGTTCTCCTTTAATTTTTCGGGACCCTCCATACCGTTTTCTTTTTTTTTTTTTTTTTCAACGTTTATTTTATTTTTGGGACAGAGAGAGACAGAGCATGAACGGGGGAGGGGCAGAGAGAGAGGGAGACACAGAATCGGAAACAGGCTCCAGGCTCTGAGCCATCAGCCCAGAGCCTGACGCGGGGCTCGAACTCCCGGACTGAGAGATCGTGACCTGGCTGAAGTCGGACGCTTAACCGACTGCGCCACCCAGGCGCCCCTCTCCATACCGTTTTCTATAGCAGCTATACCAGTTTGGATTCCCACCAACAGTGCGAGAGGGTTCCTTTTCCTCCACATCCTCGCCAATGCTTGTTGATTTTAGCCAGTCTGACAGGTGTGAGATGATATCTCATTGTACTCTTGATTTGCATTTCCCAGATGATGAGTGATATTGAGCATCTTTTCATGTGTCTGTTGGCCATCTGGATGTCTTCTTTGGAGAAATGGCTGTTCCTGTCTCAGACATTTATTTCATAATGTGGTAGGGAAGCTAAGGCTTACATTTGGAACAATCAGCAAAGATAAGACCAGAATGTTATCTGATTTCCACATATCACGTGTAAATGGTCAAAAAATGAGATAATAATATCGTTCCATTGTCTCGAGAAAGACTTAATTGAAGGAAATAATGCATATATAATCTATATTAATTTAGAATTTATTGTATTAACTTGTAAATATATAGGCTAATGCTATATTCTACACACAGATTAATACTTGAGTCATTTATTTAAAAAGTATACTTATGTTAAAAAGTGTGGCAGAAATTATTAGAACAGTATAAAATAATGTATTTAGTGGAGCCTATTTTATAACGTGATAGGTGTTCACTTACCTTACTCACAAATGTTTCTGGAAAACCACAACATTTGTAAATTAGAAAGTTTGTGGGCATGAGGAACATATCCAAAAACGAAAACATTTTTACTCTTAACTTGTCAGCCATATGTGCAGACAGGATAAAGCTCGTTTTCTGAAGTATGATGGAAAATATAAAAAGAAATTTGACAATTTTTTCCAGTTTTGAATTTGACTATCCAAGTATCTGGAAAGCTGGGAAATCAGACAGCGAATATTATTTTAAGTCCTTGAAAATCAGTGCCCATGATATTTGGAGGTTCAGCCGAAATTGTTTATAAACGTCTTTTTCATTATATTAATCAAAATACTCGAGTGTCTTTTAAAAATAGATCACTGTGGTAAGCTCTGAAGATTGGAGACACTTTGAACACAGGGTCTCTTGCCTGAAGAGTTTTACAATCTCTAGGAAGGTAGAAAATATTTATAATTAAAATTTTAAAATGAGCAACTTTTCCAGTAGTAAAAGCTACGTGATTTCCTTGCAAAAAAGGCCCAGGCAAAATTAACAATTACATTTTGTTACATAGATAATGAGGGTATGAATTGGAAATGATAGGATCATAAAAATGGTGGAGAAAGGTGGTCACTGGAAAATTATATTCTGAGACGTATTCTAGGGTGTGTCAGCAGTTGCTAGTGAATTCTTGTCACTGTATTTTCAGTGGCTCAGAAAACTTCTTGGGCCCATCTGCCAGACCATGACTGGGACCTGCTTCGCCACCAGCCTGAGTTGGTCCAATGAGTTTATTCATCAGTTTCTGTCTGAGATTGGTAAAGTACGCGTAGCAGACATTCATTTTCGCAATTTCCAGATTCCTGGCCATGGAAACGTAAACCCTTAAGATAGATAGTCAGTGAATTTGGAAAACATTTGTTTCTTCCCCTCCAGAAATTTTGAATATTCTTTTCAGGAAAAGGAGGAGGACTTAAAATTTCACCCAGAGAGAAAGAATCTCCTCTTGTGGTTTTCCTTGTCCTCATTTTCTTATTTCTTGTGTTGTCGTCTTCTCCCTACTCGCACCCAACAGGAAGATGGATAGGGTGAGGTAGAGAAAACGTGAGGACACGAATGAGAGAAAACACTGGTTCCGATCTCTTCAAACAATAAAAATTAGCAGTAAGACAACACAGTCCTGACTTACATGAAATGTCCTCTTTCTCACAAGACCATTGGTATCAGGCAAAAAGAAGTGAAACGCTGCTTTCACTCTGAATATTAAATTTATCATTTCATACATTGAGACAAAATCTATTAAAATCCACAAGGAATAATGAAGGGCAATTGAACACTAGTAATTCTAAAATATTTTTCAATACAGTCTAATTTTTAACTGTTTAGGTGGGGCTGGAAATGTTAAATAAAACTTGTAAATGCTTTAATACATACTTACAGGGTAGGTATGTGATTTCCAGAAATTTATCTCAATTTTATTATTATCATTTTGTGTGTGTGTGTGTGTTAATGTATTTTGAGAGACAGTACATGCACTCGTGCTTGCAAGGGAGGGGAAGAGAGAGAGAGAGTGAGAGTGAGAGTGAGAGAGAGAGAGAGAGAGAGAGAGAATCCCAAGCAGGTTCCACACTGTCTGTGCAGAGCCCAAAGCACGGCTTGATCATAACCTGAGCTGAAATCAGTTGTCAGACGCTTAACCCACTGAGCCACCAAGGCACCCCATCTCAATTCTATAGTTATATTGTAGTCAATATGTATGGCCTAGGTAATTTAATATCAAAAAGGAACATTTATTTCATTATGTAAAAAAAAATTGTTTCTGGACAATAGTGTCTACATGAGAGAGATTATTCCAGCCTCATTTAGAAATGTCAGTATTAGTATTTGCAACAATTAGAGAACTTTGCTAAGGAGAGGAATAACTTCGATCATTTAACACCTATTTAGGTGCTATTGGAACAGGAGGCATTTACAAGAGGCAATTTCCTAAATAAAGTGTATTTCAAAGTGTATTGTTCATAGCTGACTTTAAAGGAAGTAAGTAATATTAAGTATAATTATGACATACTTTCATAGAACAATGTCATATTGATATTGTAATTTAATAGTTACAGGATATTTGTAATTATATTTTATTAAATTTTTTTAATGCTTATTTTTGAGAGAGAGAGAGAGAAAGAGACAGAGTTCTAGTGAGAGTGGGGCAGAGAGAGAGGGAGACACAGAATCCGAAGCAGGCTCCAGGCTCTGAGCCATCAGCCCAGGGCTCAAACTCACAGACGGCGAGATCGTGACCTGAGCTGAAGTCGGACGCCCAACCGACTGAGCCACCCAGGCGCCCCACAACTCTTCTGATTTTAATAACATTTCACTTAGTTGGATCGCTGCATACTGTGGGATGGATAGTGGCTGAGTTTTATTCAAGAGGGGTGCATTTATAAAATGCTAGAAAGTGCAAAAGTTCTTAGAAAATATTCCTCGTGTTCTCATCACGGTCGATTTAATGCCAGTTGTTGTTTTTAAGGAATATAGTGTTATAATGAGGTTATTTCAGAATTGAGTAATATATCACTTCAAACAGCAATATAGAACTTGATATATATGTTTTTTACACTTTCAGTGTATTTGCAGCTTAACTTTTCAACATTGTCTATACATCAAAGGCTTAGCCTTCAAGTTTGACAATCAATGAACTATAGCCTACAAGTGGTAGATGATTATCTATAAAAAAGCCATACAGTGTCTCCGTCTATATCTCAGATTATAGTCTGTACAAAAGTATGTTCTTTAGCAGATGATCAGTTTACTTAAAACATCAACAGGAAGTTATACGTGGATGTTTGTTGGGCATTGAGGACTAGTCCACAGCGGCCATTACTGGAGCTGGTGTGGAGGAGGTTGGTGTAGAAGTGGAAACTTCATAGAGCACACCTGTTCATTCGAGCATGCCCATCTGGCAGGTTCTGAATCAGTGGATCTGGGTGGGATCTAAGAGGTGGCATTTCTCAAAAGCTCTCACATGACGCTTAGGCAGAGAGTGGTTGTGGACCACACATTGAATAGGGAGGTTTTAAACTCGGAATCTTGAAAGAACATATTTCTTGCTTATTTTGAAATTTAGCACACTCTAATTGGGGAAAATTGAAAAAATGTATCATCATTATCTATCAGACTGTTAAATATGTTGGGTGCAAAGAGAAGGTACGGTAATGTAGTCTGTGATGCAGTTTTGAGAAAAAACATGCAAGAAGTTGTAGATACTGGGTTATAGTTGGGTAGTTTGGAACCATTTATATAATCTCTCTAAATTGTGGTTTTGCATTTATAATATTAGAGAGTTGAACTAGATTATCTCTAAAGTCCATTACAATTTTAAAGAGTTTTTTTTTTTTTAAGTTTATTTATTTTGAGAGAGAGAGACAGAGAGAGAGGGAGAGAAGGAGAGAGAGAATCCCAGGCAGGCTCCATGTTGTCAGCAAAGAGCCCAGTGCTGGGCCCAGTCTCATGAACCGTGAGATCATGACCTGAGCCGCAATCGAGAGTCTGATGCTTAACCAACTGAGCCACCCAGGAGCCCCTAGTCCATTACAAATTTAAAAAAATCTATCATCCCAGTCTCCTAGACTTTGCAGTCTTAGAACAAAATAGCATCTCTTCCAAACCCCAGTCTCTCTCTCTCTCTCTGTCTCTCTCTCTGTCTCTCTCTCTTTTTACAATTTTTAAAAATGTCTAACAGGATCTTTGGGATAGAGTCTCAAAAGAGTTTCTGAAGTTGAAATAATATTATGTATTTAAAATAGTTAACAAATTGCCTTACCAATTGTAAGTGCTCAATTACTGTTACTTTTTAGGAACATTATTGTACAGATTAGATAAATCAAATCCTAGAAAGTGACATAACTTGTCCCAGGACATACAGCTTTTTAAAGATACACTAAATGACACTAAAATAACAAAATAGCTATGCAAAGACAGTCATCATCATAGACTATCACAAAAGGTCAAATAAGAGCTTGCCTTTCTCTGTTAAAACTGGTAGAATTCTACCAAAATCAATCTAATCTCAGTTACCAAGATACTCAGTCCTCGTGTCTGATAAAATGTGTGTGTATATGTACTCCTTTTTTGTTCTAATAATGTAATAAAAAATATTGTTTACTGATCTGCGGATATCTCCAGGTTGTACAGTATGATGTCATGTTTGTAAAAACATGTCATTTATTGACATAAAATTGTTATTTACTGTCTCATCTTTTCAATTTATAAGGAAATAACATATTTCTATACCTGAGTAAATAGAAAAAGGTCTAATCAAGGGAGCAAGATTGATCAGTGTCCTTTGTGCCCTTCTTAGTAGTGAGTGTGATTTTTACAACATGTACAACCAGAAATTACTATCTAGGCATGATAGATAGCTGCCAATAGTCTTGTTTTCCTCCCATAAATTACATGGCATTTATGCCAATATGGTGAGTTTTTCCACTTAGACAGTCTGGTCCATCTTTCCTACAAAATCGACTGACACGTGACCACAAAACATTACTATTAACATATTTTGTATCTTTTAAATTTTTTTTTAATGTTTATTTTTGAGAGAGAGAGAGAGAGCGCGCGCATGAGCAGGGGAGAGGCAGAGAGAGAGAGGGAGACACGTGTCTGAAGCAGGCTCCAGGCCCTGAGCCGTCAGCACAGAGCCCGATGCGGGGATTGAACTCACAGGCTGTGCGATCATGACCTGAGCTGCAGTCAGGCGCTTAACCAACTGAGCCAGCCAGGCACCCCAGCGTATCTCATATCTTAAATTACCTGCCATTGAGGCCCTGAATTTCAGGAACTGATTGCAGGGGGGGAAGTGAGGACAGACAGCCTGGCTGTGAGCTCAGGGGATGTTAGCCTGGTTTGTCGGTGTGGGTTCCGAGGCGGGCCCGATGGAAGTTCATGCCGTGCTGTCCCGCGGGATTCGAGGCCACAGAAAAACAGACTGGTGGTTTCTTTCTTCTGGTTCGGCGGAGTTGTTTATCAGACAGGGCCTCCGGAGGATCATTAATAATCCACGTGCACCGATTTCCTAAACTTGGGAGCAGGTGGCCACAGTTGAGAACCTCGCACCCTTGTGTGTCCCCCAGGCCAGCACTTTCACTGAATATCCAGTAATTCGATTTCCGTGGTGGGGCCTACCTTCGTTTACGTGGCTGTGGTCGGCTTCACGTGTCAAACCAGCAGAGTCACCGTGCGCGACGGATCTGTACGAAGCCCCACGCAAGGAGCAGGTGAAACATTTTAGCACCGCGCTGTGTGATGTAAGATAGAAACACCCCGCGTGGCTGTTTCTCGTGACGGAACCAACCAGCGGCTGCGATAGGAAAAGCGGATTTGCAGACTCGAAACGGGAAGATATTAGCCACAAGCTCCAGCGCCAACCATCAGTTCTTCACCTGTGCTAGGTATTCTGTAACTTTTCTCCGGCCCTCCGCCGCGGGGCATCCTTCGTCCTGTCTCGTAGCAGAGAACGCATACACTGCTACGAACTGCAACGTGAATATCCCATGTTGATCAGCTGGAAACTCTGGTGTTTTTTTTTAAGACTGGTAAGTAATTGGATATTTTTGAATCATGAAATTGCTCTGAGAATATAATTTTGAACATTCGAGCAGGCCATGCTCTATGGTTCTGGAAAAGGTAATACGCTATTTAAATACGCCAGGGAGGCTCAGTCGGTTGGGCGGCCGACTTCGGCTCAGGTCGTGATCTCACAGTTGGTGGGTTTGAGCCCCGCCTCGGGCTCTGTGCTGACAGCTCGGAGCCTGGAGCCTGCTTCGGATTCTGTGTCTCCCTCTCTCTCTGCCCCTTCCCTGCCCACGCGCCCTCTCCTTCACAAATAAATAAACATTTAAAATAAATAAATAAATACCCACTTACTTGCCACACAAGAGAGGAATGTTCCGTTCGTCTTTAAGGACATAGTGGGATTTTCTTTTTTTTCTTGAAGTGTCCTTGGTATCTTCTTCACTTCTATTTTGTAGTTTCAGGATTTTATTTAAATTCCAGTTAGTTAACGTATAGTGTAATATTAGTTTTACGTGTAGAGTTTACAGATTCATCACTTACATACAACACATCCCAAGTGCCCTTCTTAATCCCCATCACACATTGAGCACACCCTCCCCTCCCCTCTGTCAACCCTCAGTTTGTTCTCTCTCCTTAAGAGTCTTTTATGGTTTGTCTCTCCTTCCCCCTCCCCATCTATGTTCATCTGTTTCTTTTCTTAAATTAAACATACGAGTGAAATCGTATGGTGTGTGTCTTTCTCTGACTGACTCACTTTGCTTAGCATAATTTATACTCTCTCTCTCTCCTTTCACATTATTGCGATGGCAAGATTTCATCTTTTTTTGGTGGCTGATGGCTTTTTTGATGGTAATAGTCCATTGTATGTATAGATGTACCACAACTTCTTTATCCATTATTCCTTCTTATCTTTTGCTTCACATCAAGAAATAATTAGTACTTGGAAGAAGAACGTGGCTCTGTTGCTTACTCTGTACCATCAAAACCTTAACTGGTGTCATTTAAACATGTTATTAAGAGTCTAAGAACGATGAAAACATGTATGCTTTTGTTAAAACTGAGCCTCTAATTTTATAGATACTAATGGAAGAGTTTTTTGAAAAAAAAAACCAAATGATAATTTTTGTGTACCATAACTTAGTAGTTTGCCCAAAGATAGGACCACGGATAATTTTCTAACGTGTAATTACAATTTAAATTAAGTAGTTTTAAATGAAATTGTAATTTAAAAGTAAATTGTAAAAATTAAGTGAGGAAAGACCCCATTATACCTAAATCTGTACATCTTTAAAAGATTATTAAAGGGTTATTGAGTAATTCTTCATGAGTACCATAGTTAACTATATTAATGGTGGGGAATCTTCTTTGAAAATTATGCTTAATTTTTTTTCACTGAAAGTTGGTTTTTATGAAGTATATTCCTTGCATCTTATAAAGCTAAAACCCAATGTGTGGCATAATTTAAGCAAAGCATCCTAAGAGAATAAACATTCTCAAGTTTTCAAACTGTAAAACTTTAGCTAGAAATTGATGACAAATGTCACATTGTCATTTTAGCATTCTTCTTCTGGGAGTTCTAGGAGGAAATAGGTGTGAAATGATATTTCCCAACTTTCTTTACTCTGAAAAATATAATGCATTTTGTGCACTGAATTTCAAAATGGTAGGGAAGGTCTAAGGAATGCACAATTGTTGATACCCTCCATTTTATTTATTAGGTACTTTCATTGTTTCCATCTCAAAAATTTTTAATTAATTTTTCATATTGATTTCTTGTTGTTAGTACTGAGAGCTTAACGTGTCTCTGAGTAGTTTTCATAAAAGTGATCCTGTGATGCTTCTATTAACTTTGTTAATAACACTATAATGACAGTGGCCGTGAGTGAGCTGAGATGTTGAACAGCAAGGATGATGTCATGCACATGTATTAAGGAAATTGGGGAAGTGGAGTGAGAAGTATAACCTTTGAACACCCAGATCTTGGAGTCTGTTTCCAGTTTGGCTCAACAATTGTGTACCTCATGATGTACCTTAAAATATGTTAGTTAGGGGCGCCTGAGTGGCTCAGCCAGTTAAGCATCTGGCTTCAGCTCAGGTCACGATCTCACAGTTTGTAGGTTCGAGCCCCGCATCAGGCTCCGTGCTGACAGCTCGGAGCCTGAAGCCTGCTTCAGATTCTGTGTCTCCCTCTCTTTCTGTCCCTCCCTCGCTCACACTCTGTCTCTCGCTCTCTCAAAAATAAACATTAAAAAAATTAAAAGAAATATGTTGCTTATATAGTTGAAATTTCTCTAAATAAAACTCACCTTATTTAAGTAACATAATAAAAAAAAACTTTAGCGGCGCCTGGGTGGCGCAGTCGGTTGAGCGTCCGACTTCAGCCAGGTCACGATCTCACGGTCCGTGAGTTCGAGCCCCGCGTCAGGCTCTGGGCTGATGGCTCAGAGCCTGGAGCCTGTTTCCGATTCTGTGTCTCCCTCTCTCTCTGCCCCTCCCCTGTTCATGCTCTGTCTCTCTCTGTCCCAAAAAAAAAAAAAAAAAAAAAAAAAAAAAAAAAAAAAACTTTAAAAAACACATTTGCAAATGATTTACATACCCCATGTCTTCTTAACTGAAATACGGTGTAAATTTATCCAGAATACTGAGGGATGTGACTATATACATTTATTAAATATACTATTTTCATGATTATTTCAGTCACCATTCAGGTCTGTGGAGCTGCTGTTTTGCCACGAAATGGCTTAAGAGCACCAGACTTCGCTATTTTAGTCTGTCGATGCCCAAATTCTCTTTTGACTCTTCACTTTTAAATTAAAAAGGACTTCTAAAACCATTAGGAAAGATGAGGGTAGGTCTTCCTGTATTCAAGTTTGCACTAAACCTCTCCTGCCACAAAACTCTCTACACTGCAGAGTTTCTTCTGGGCTTCTGATTAATTTTCTTTAAAATTCTGTGAGTGGCATTTGGATGTTTCATTCATTTTTATCAACGCACACACACTTCACCCGG
This sequence comes from Leopardus geoffroyi, assembly GCF_018350155.1. Classification (NCBI taxonomy): domain Eukaryota; kingdom Metazoa; phylum Chordata; class Mammalia; order Carnivora; family Felidae; genus Leopardus; species Leopardus geoffroyi. The sequence continues at coordinate 159,905,861 of NC_059331.1, forward strand.
TCTGTCCGTTATTTTTAAAATATTGACCTGTTGTGCGAATGGAATAGATTTTGTGTTCGCCCCACATTCAACTGAGGGCCTCTGTTAAAGAAGTCTGTGGTGTTAGAAATGTTTTTAATGCCCACAAACATCAGTTTTCTCATTTGTAACATAATTGGAATAATACCTCCTCGAGTTTCCTGCGAGGAAGAAGAAATGAGATGACAGATAATCGAGTGCATAGGGCTGTCAGTGGCACAATGTCGGTATTTAATAAATGTCAGTTCTTGGTGCATAATCTTTGTGTAAAATGAGCATGTGCTTCATGAACGGTCTTAGGGATTTGGCATCCCTGTTAGCTCTAGCCCTTGGTGGGAATGTCTGCGTGGCTGAAGGACATCGTTCCAGCAGATGTCACCCCCTCACACCTGGCTGCCTACCACTCGTTAATTTGGTTGCCTGCCAACTTTGTTTCGGAGTATACCTAACTAGGGTTAGCTGCTTCTAGCGCTGAAGAAAACCCCCTTCCAAAAATGCGGCTTGTAGACAACTCACTACAGCGAATGAACTAGAAAGGAGAAGATGAGAGATTCCCTGTCATGTCAAAGGATGGATGAGGAAGCGGAGGGTTCTGGTACAGCTCCAGGAGTGATGGCGGGGACCACTTCCTGTTCAGTGACTCAAGACGCTGACCTGATCTTCCTCCGTCACGCGTGGAAAAGAGAATCTTATCAAGGAGATTTGGCCCAGGAAGGTGACAGCAGTACTGAACTCCTTGCCAGGGTGTACCAAGATGTTTTTGAAGTATTCAGACCTCCCCCCTCCCTTCCATTCCTCGGCTCTGACTCCTCTTAAAAGTTGTTCCTTAAAAGATCTCTAGTGCCTTCGTTTGGCTTCGGCATTATCTACAAGTAATACCACCCCCCTCGCCATATTTACCTCATCACTTTGTTTTCATATGTTTTTCTGTCCTGATGTGTCGAATATCTCTGGTGAGTAAATTTTCAGAACCATGCCATTGAGATCTGGGAGATAATTAGGCAGGTAGCAGGACAGAGTGTTTGAAATAGGATTCTCACTTGGGGTGGCTGGGTGGCTCAGTCGGTTGAGCGTCCAACTCTTGGTTTCAGCTCGAGTCATGATCCCGGGCTCAATCATCATAGGATTGAGCCCTGTATCTGGCTCTGTGCTTAGCATGGAGCCTGCTTAAGATTCATTCTCTCTCTCTCTCTCTCTCTCTCTCTTCTCCCCTCCCCCATCTTACCACCCCTCTCCCTCACTCGTGCTCTCTCTCAAAAAAATATGATTCTCATTTATGGCCTCTCCTCATTTCTATCAATTAAAATATCCGTTCCCTTGGGTGTTTTAATTTGGGGATGGGAAATCTGAAGGGCCAACAATATCTCCCAGTAAGTTTCTCTTGGATATTTAATAGAAGCTATGATTCCAGTTCTCGGCCGGGGCAAGCAATATTGCGTTGATAAGGGATCTTCTCTTAAATCAGCTCATGTGGCTTATTCTTCACGACAGCAATGACTGTGAGGAGGGGAAAGGAGAATTAATTGGTGCCCACTTTCTCCTCTCCTGGATGAAAAGAGTCTCCAAGAAAGCAGAACCGAAGACAGCATTTTGGAAATCTGCAGTGGTGTTTTTCTTTGTTATAACGAAGAGGCTGCTGGCCATTGACCTGGAGAGGGCGGAGTCTAGAAATGCTAGAACATTGGGCATTCTGCATGTCAGGCCTACCCCACAAAGAATTTCCCACCTCCCAGTGCCTGTGAGATTCAAGCAGATGAAAAATCTGTATAGAAATATCTGAATCTAGAGCCTAACTAGAATTTCAATATGAATTGGAAGTATTTGACATAGTTTTAATAGGCACTGATTTTCCACATACAACTACTGTGTAAATAGGAGAAACTCGGTACTTTTTCAGATCATTCATATGCGTGTTCATCACTTCAGAAAATTTTAAATAGTGGTGTTCATGGTATTTGAGTGGCAAATACAACACATTTGATCAGTCTGCATTTGTTGCTGTTACATTCATGGTGGTTCTAGTATAAGTAAAACATCTGACTATTATGTCTTCTAGGGTGATAGTCCTTGAGTACTTCCATATTGAAATATGTTATTTATACTATCAGTATCGATTAGTTTCCTTTTTTTAACATTAAAATGATTCATATATACATTTTGTGCACAGGTGGATTATAGTGTAATGAACTGTATTGAGAGTTACGAAAAGGAAGTTAACGAATGTTTATTTATACAAATGAGGCATTGGACTTTGATAAGGTTAAGAACCGTTGGTCTAGGAACCACCCATCACTGTAGTGTCCCTTGTACGTATTGGCTTCTTATCTACAGGCTGGGGGACACTGTTTTGACCTAGTTCTTTTTTTAGTTGAAGGGGTGTAGCCCTCAATGCAAAAGGAAAACGCTGTCAAGTCGGTTTGAAATAGGGTTACCAGCATCTCCTTTCCAAGAGATGGCTTTCCTAGCAGCTTTAAAGTAACCATGCCCCCTTTGGCTGGCCAGAGACAAAAATTTAATTGTGAAACACTGAGAAATACAATATTCATCTACTTGTAAAGTTAATACTTGTGCGTAAGTGTTCTATATTTAAAAAGCAGTTATATCCTTAAAACCTTTGGATTCATTTGTGAATTCTTTTACCATACATTTCAAGAAAACTCAACCTTAATGTTTTTGGGTCACCTTCCATGGTTTTCTTTCAAGCATTAAAACTATGGTCCTGAGGACTATTCATGAGTGTAAATAATCTAGTTTCCCTTTATTTTATTATTTATAGGCATTATTAAATTCCACTAATGTTGGGACACCTGGGCGCCTCGGTTAAGTGTCTGACTCTTGGTTTCAGCTCAGGTCATGATTTCATGGTTTGTGGGTTTGCACCCCGCATCAGGTTCTTTTCTGACAGTGTGGAGCCTGGCTGAAAATCTGTCTCTCTCCTTCTCTCTCTCTCAATCCGTCCCTCCCCTGCTCACATTTGCTATCTCTCAAAATATAAACGTTAAAAAAAATTCCACTGTTGGAATTTTAATGTTGCATGTTACAGATTCATGTCAGATGCATCTTACAGATTCATTCCACTAATGTTGCATCTTACAGATTCATGTGAATTTCCATACGGGAAAATTCAATTCCATGTAATTTGCAACTCGGGGTGAGGTTAACAAAAGAAGTGTAGCACGTGTTCATTGTTCACCTTCTCTAACTCACTATTCCTTAACAGTGTGGTTCACCAGAAAAGATGATCTCAAACAGGGTTCATCACTGATTCCTGTGGATAGTTCAGAGATACTAAGTGCTTGCTGCTATATCTTCTGTTGTATTTTCTCAGCTGTACACGCGCTGAAGTGACCCTGTATCTCCTCATTACTGACCTATACCTTACAATGTTGCAAGTGACTTCAGGAGTCATCACACCACGGGATATGTTAGAAACGTTTGCATGAGAGTCCCAACATTTAAGCCTGGGGCTCCTTCTAGACTACCGGAAGTCCGTATGAATTAGAAAAAAGTTGACCCTCATCCTTGGCAGATGTAGCCCCAGAGTTCAGGGATTGGTGAGCACAGGGTTCCTTTCAGCCCCCCTCCTTTTCCTCCTCTGGAGAGAGACATTGCCTTTCACAGCTTTGTGGGCAGGTTGTGAAGTCTGTTTCCACTAGGGATTTGCCTCCTCAGCTGGGCACCTTTGTACAAAGTAAAAACTGCGTGCATGTGCATGGTGGTCTTAAACACGATCTTGACCGTGGAGGAAAAAGAAATAGAGAACACCCAAGTGTTCGACCAAGTAGCAGCTACGAAGGAATGAAAGAGTTTTTATAAGAAAACAAGAAGGAAATGGATGGAAGGGAGAAATTAAACATAGTGAAATCTGGCCATACCCAATTTAATCCCTTTTATGCTTTTCACATTCAAGGGTGATCCTCTCTATCACTAATGAACAGAATATAAACCTTATGCCATAAATTGATTACATTCTATGTAAACTTTCATTCGGTACGATTCTAATTCTGATTTCTCTTCAAATTCTATATGAAATAATAAATCTCTTGGCTTATGGCATTAGATAACCATCCTACCTGACTGACTATAGAGAATGATTTCATGGTTGTAGATATTCTTTCAAATTTCTATAGAATAAAAATGGAAAACTTTAGGCAATTTTCTTCAAATTTCACTTCTTTTTTGTTATGCTACTTTAAAAGTCATTCCAAAATAAGGAACTTAAATTAACTTTCTCCTGAAGTCACAAGTGAGAAAACAGAGATAATGGATTCTACTTTGTTAATGATATGCCTAAAATTAGACATTAAGTTATTAAAATTTTAGGTTTTTTATGAATGAGGACAAAAGCCTCATTTCTAAATCTTGTTACACTTAAATTATGCTGTCTCATTTGAGTTCCCAATGGATTAAGTCCAGTCTTATGATGTCGCTTCTATAAACTTATTTTTATCCAAATGACATAACCTCCAGAAATACATCATTTGAAAACTTTCTTCAAAATGGCTTGCATTATAGCTCGGCTTTACTATGGAATAAAGGGAATCTATAAGTTTTATTTTCCAGTGTCTACAAAATATCCAATTTCCTAAAGAAATTATTGGCTAACTGTATTGTGTTTCCTAAAATCATTTGTTTAGGGAATAAGACTATTTTCTAAATGAGTTTACAGTCTTATTTAGAGTATCATAGACCTATATCACAATTAACTTTAAATAGGAAATATGGCACTTTCTGTGTGTGAGTATTTCCCCACACAAGGGTTTTTTTTTTTTTAAATCACATTAAAAATATTAAAAAAAATTGTTTTATTGCACTCCTTCCTGGTCCCACGCTTAAATTTGGCGAGGGCATATAGGGGTCAGTGGATGAGAGAGAGAGAGAGAGAGAGAGAGAGTGTGTGTGTGTGTGTGTGTGTGTGTGTGTGCATCGCTGACATTGTTTTAGAAGTTCAAAGTCTGAGATGCTGTTGGTCATTTTTCATGGTTTAAAGCAAGTGACTACAGCCATAACCTTCATGTCCATGATCAGAGCAAAAGAAAGAATCAAGAGTGAAGGGCAAGACGCTTCCCAGCATGTCTCCCTTCAGAGTACGCCTGAAAGCCTCACCCAAGGACTTGTGTTCACGTCTCTTTGACCAGGATGGTGTTCACATGGCCTCTCTTGTTTCCAAATGAGACTAGAATATTTTGCATTTCAGCTGGACAGTCTGCTATCCCCAAACCAAATTAGGGTACTATAGTAAGGAAGAAAAAAAGAACAGAGACTGGCCAGGCGACTAGAAATCTTGGAAGCAATACCTGGGAGAAAGGGGAGACGTTCTATATTTGGAAAAGAACAGAAGCCTTTATGTGTCCTTGATCCAGAATGAGTAGAGAGAGAAAAATTACCTGTGTGCTGGTTTCCCAGTGGAGTTTCACAGAGAAATAAAAATGGGGTCCCCTCTGCATCTCAAGCAGCTCTCAAATATGTTGTCCATGCACCTAGCAGTGGCCATGCTCCCTCAGCAATATGGTTTTATTTTTAGCAATGGGCTCGGAAAGAAATCTCACAGGGAAGAGGCTCCGAGACGGGTTTACGCTTGTGAAAATCAATGTACGCAGTGTAAGTACCTCACAGTCTCTACCAAAATGGAGTGTGCTGGTATCCCATTTCTTGAAGGCAGGTAAACAGAAGTCTAGCTCTCCAAACAGGGCAAATGAAGCAGATATTTGCCTTTAGGAGAAGTCATGAGTTTGTAGCCACGAGGTTGTTCAATACCTCGGACAAAATGGAGTGTTTACCATATCATTCTGGTAACGGAATCTGTTTGTTAGATGGTTGCAAAACTAAAAACTAAAAATAAATACAAGTGACAATAGAATTTAGGGCTACTAATCTTCAAAGGATATATTTTACTTTAGGAATATTTTATTACATTTGAGAACAGCATGCACCTCCAGATCAGCAGATTAATGGTGAGCACAGGGAAACGATAGTCGGTGGAAAGAAATATATTATTTATGTCACGACCTTTTAAGCTTTCTTGTAGCTTCACTTACTTGATTTTAAAAAGGCAACTTAAGAATATTGCAGGTTTTCAAGAATTACAGCAAGATATTTCTCACTTGAAAGTTTTCAGATTCTTTTCATTATGCAAACTTTACATGTGATGGAGGACGGATTTCAAGGTTACATTTTCGGACCAAGACTTTACTAAGAGTCCACTGTCATAAAGTGGGCTAATGTGAGGCCACAGAATGTTTTTTTTTTTTAATTTTTTTTTTCAACGTTTATTTTTATTTTTGGGACAGAGAGAGACAGAGCATGAACGGGGGAGGGTCAGAGAGAGAGGGAGACACAGAATCGGAAACAGGCTCCAGGCTCTGAGCCATCAGCCCAGAGCCCGACGCGGGGCTCGAACTCACGGACCGCGAGATCGTGACCTGGCTGAAGTCGGACGCTTAACCGACTGCGCCACCCAGGCGCCCCGAGGCCACAGAATGTTTAAGTTGCATCCTCAACCACGGGAAGTTTACGAGTTAATGGAGAAGGTGATACACATGTGATTAGATTTGATTTTGATTTCCCCCCGGCCCACCCCGTTAATCAAAATATATAGACCTAATCACTATTGATATACTTTGTTCTTGTTAACATTTGCCAAGTTATTTGCCTTGACGTTTTTAATCGCCAAGGGATTCCTTCTCTCTAGTGGATGTCTCTGCACTTGAGCACGTGGCTTTGTGTTTGTAAAACCCTTAGGATCACCCTGGTAGGATACTGAATAAAGAGCTACAGATATGATTTAAAAACTAGTGAGCTAGAACGTTTTCCAAGGTCCTCCTGTTGAAGGTGGTGGATCAGATTTCTGGGGGCAAACGTGTTAAACATTGTTTAAAATCTAAGCAACATATGAAACATTTTCTGAGGAAGGACCCATTCCTCTCTAAGTGATTTCTAGATGCTGAAGTATATAACCCAGCACCTCTGTATGCATTAGAGGCTTCTTTGGGTAGAAGAGGGTTGTTAGATGGTCTGTATTTCTTTTTCAGGACGAGCAGTTTTGTCAGTGAATGGTTTGTGAAGGATGTAAAATTGTATCTGATTAGCACGCAGTTTTCCGAGTTGGGCTGCAAGTACTTTAGTTTGCCTCCTGGACAATAAAGAAATAAATCTACAGCCACTGAATACAGGCTTTTGTGTCAGACAAATGACACCCTGGAGTGACCACTTCTGCTTCTCATTTGTCATCAAAATACTGCTCAAAACCCAGTGATTCAAATTGCCAGGGACGTTTACTTTGCTTAAATTCAATTGTTCTCCTTCCTTTTTAACATACTGTAGTTAAACACTGGAACAATAATGGAGCAGTGTCTCTGGGGACCGAATTATGTTTAAATGGGAAGGAAGCACACTCTCTTGTTGTTTTAGTTCATAAAACTAAGACTGCCAATTAGTCGATGGTACAGCCTGTTCAGAGGAGCTTCATTGAAACAAGCAGGTATGTTTTTACAAGTATGTCTGGTAAAAGGCCATTATAGGTGGGAAGTTGGCTTAGCCTTGTGGGCTGTACCCACCTAGAAGGTGAAGGACATTCACAGCCATTAAATACTGGCTGTTGTAATGCAGATGATTAGAACGGGAAGCCCACACCCCTCCATCTTTCCCCAGGCTTATACCTGGATCCCATTCAGTGACTGACCTAGGAACTACAGACTCTCTGTTCTTGACCAATCCCTGTAGCCAAGTAGCACGGATGTCTCACCAGTCACTCTAGACTCTCAATGAATGTGAGGAGGATTTACAATAGACACCTATTCTGTTACGTTGACTTCCACAGACAGCGTACATAATGAATTGTGGATATACAGTGGGCAATATAAATACTCCAGTGTCCGCTGGGGATCTCATTTTCGGTGGAGGAGAATTTTGACGTCCCGTAGTGACGCTGAGCTTTCTCATTTTTGGTTATTGGACTAAATGTGGCCTTTTTATGAAAATTCTTAAAATACGGACTTTTGATCAGGAAAATATATACTTTGATGATGTCAAAATGGTCACCTTGAAGTCATTTTTGGCTATGGATTGCAAACTCCTAGAAAAATATGCAATTGTGGTTGCTGCTTTCCTAGGAAATGGGAGTTAGAGTTTTTGGAGATATCAACTTTGTTTACTACAGATTTGACTTCTGCAAAGCTCACCTTAATGAACATCACAATAATGGTCTTTTGTGCTTAAAATGATGCATTAGGATCCCATCAGTACCTTTGCCAACCAGTGAATTATTAATAAGGTGATGATCATTGCTAATGAAGCTACTTTATTAGATTTTGATGGATTTTGTGCTAGAGATTGTAGTGAGGCCTTTGAAACATATAGAGTATTTTCTCCCAGGGCACATCTTCTGGCTTCATTGAAAACTTCTCTGAAAACTCTTCATTACTCACAATATTGCTTCACCTATTTTATAATGACATGATAGTCACTTTCACAGAAACATAATAGTCTGCAAGTCAAATGTTTAATTTGCTGCAGCACAAGAATTCACTATAGAATTCTCAATGTGGGGTTAATTACATAGTAATGAAAGAGTAATCCTTTTGGGAAAATGCTCTGAGTAACATTCCTCTGTTTCCTCCTGATAAAGATGTGCCTACTTGTTTCATTTTATATGCTGGGAAATTCAGAGACAACATTTAGAAAATATGTGCACAAATAGCGAAGTTCTTATCTTTTGTCAACATGATGAAAAAAAATGACTGTGTGTAATTATTACATTACAAAAGCAATCAATAATTAGTAATGCGTAAGATATAACATTCTACCATAGACAGGATAAAATAGTACATTATAAATAAATGGTAATATATTCTGAAGAGAGAAATTGCTAATCTGTAAAAAAAACAATAGGGCAGTCACTCATAATTGTCTCCATCTTTTGAATTTCCTCAAAGAATTCTTTGCCCTCCCTCCCTCTGAAGAGTGTTATAAAGATAGTTATGTAATTGTGGGCATACCCTATATGTCAAATACTTCCCTGAGTACTTATAGTATCTTAGTTAACCTCTCTTAGCTGAACCTTTCTTCTTAGCTGAAGAAAACAACATTTAAAAAATGTAAAAAAAAAATCAAAAATGATTTTTGATTTCAGATGCAAATTCAGATCCATCTGTCTCCAAAGGCTTTGCTGTCATTCATTATCCTATACATCAGCTGGGTCAATTCATATATATATATTGGAGTTTATATTAGAGAAACTTGAAAAGTTCAAAGAGAAACATTTCCCATCTAATTTGCTCATCATCCTGGGTAGACAGTGGCTAGTGCAATGGCACAGTGTTTGGTTTCCTATGAAACTACATTAATTATGATGGTAAGGTCAGCTATACATGTGATGATAAACAAATAGCCGGAACCAACAGAATAGAGTCCAGAACTAGACCCACACATATATGATCAATTGATTTTCAACAAAGGCGTGAATGTCATGCCATGGGGGAAGGAAAATTTCTTCAACCACTGGACCTAGAAAACTGGAAATCTATATTGGGGAAAAAAAAAGGCTTGATCCTTATATCATACCACACGCAAGCATTAATCTTAGATGGTACTTGGACCAAATATAAAACCATAAACTCGATAGTTTCTAGAAGAAAATAAGGAAAATATTTTCTGGACCGTGAGATGGGCAAAGCTTTCATGGAAAAGGCCCAAGTTGAATTAGCCCTAAAAGGAAACAGAATGACTTTGTTACCTAAAATAGCCCTGCTCTTCAGAAAAGTGCAGTAAGAGAATGAAAAATGTAAGCCATGGATAAAATATTCATATTGCATATATTTGATAAAGGACCTTTATCTGGACTATGTAAAGAACTCCTACAAATCAGTTATAAATCAGATGAGCAAAAGACTTGGACAGATTTCAGAGATTAACAACCAGCCAATAAGTGCACAATTAGTGTTGAGTATCACGTCATCAGTTATACGTAAATTAAAATGAAATGCAGCTACACATTATAATTATTGAAATTAAAAGGCTAACAGTACTAACTGTTGGTAAGGCTATGGAGTAATTAAATTCTCATGCTTTGCTGGTGGGAATGAAAAACGATACAACAATTTTGGGTGTCTCTTGGGTGGTTTCATGTGCGTGTATGTGTGCGTATCAGTAAAGCTGGGGAAGAGGAAAGCAAAACACACACACACAAACACACACACACACAATGTTTTACTTCCCTTTTTCTCCAGCTTTATTGATATATAATTGATATATAACATTGTATAAGTTTAAGGTGTAGGATGTGATGATTTAATACGCATTGTATATTGCAAATTGATTATCACAATAAGATTAGTTAACACATCCATCATCTTATATAACTATTTTTTTTGTAGTGAGAGCATTTAATATCTACTTAGCAGCTTTCAAATATGTAATACAGTATTGTTAACTGTATTTACCATGCTGTATATGAGTTCCCCAGAACTTATTCATCTTATAACTGAAAGTTTGTATTCTTGACCACTAAACATATGGTCACCCTCTGACACCAATTTCTACTGCTTAGTATTTACTCAGTAGAATAAAAGCATATGTTTGCACAAAAAACTTAAAATATATGTTCATAACAGCTATTTTCAGAGAGCCAGAAACTGGAAATCACCCAAAGTTTTATGAAAAGGAGAATGGATAACCAAATAGGTACTATATTAATATAAAATAATAATAATTAGCATTATAAATAACTACTGGTATGCACAACAACAAAGATTAATATCAAATATCATTATATGAACAATTAGAGCCAGATATGAAAAACATATGTTTATATGAAGTTCAAGAGGAAATGGTCATATATAATACTAAGACCTCAGCTTCAGAGAAAGTGGTATTCAACTGAAGAAACTTTCAGGGGTAATTGATATATTTATACCATATCATTCATGTGACTGATGGATATAGGGGTGAATGTATTTTTCAAAACTCGTCTAACTGGATATTTAAGTTTATTAGTTGTAAAACACACCACAGTAATTTTTACTGTTTTGTGAGAAATAGGAATGAAAAATAGGCAAGATTTTTTTCTCAATAAAAATGAGTTAGACGTATTGTTGTCAAACCATATGTATCAGCTTGGCATTTGTTTGAAATGTTTCCTGTCTCTATCCCTTGAAGGGTTAGATTTTTTATTTATTTTACATGGACAGTTAGGAAACCTTAAGCTGATCATTGGATTTTACAAATAGGAAATGACCAAAGGCCTTTTCTCTTACTTTGATTTTTTTTTTCATTTTAAATATATACAATATTTAATGAGCTCATAGGTCAAAACCCTATGAAAAGTACACAGAGAAAATGGAGTTACATCTGTATTCACTCCAGGTTTTTGCACTAACCCATATGAATACTAATGTTTTTAGTTTTGGGTATGTCCTTCCAATAGGATTTTATTATTTTTTAAATATTTACTTATTTTGAGAGAGAGAGAGAGCATGCCGGGGACTGCGAGATCATGACCTAACCCAAAATCAAGAGTCCGATACTTAACTGATTGAGCCATTGAGGTGCCCTCCAATATTACTTTTTGCAAATTTAATTATATATGTGTGTGCATTCCTATCTCTCTTATTTTCTAACACAAATATTAGCATCCAGTATATTCTGTATGTTGTTTTCTAACTTACCCTCTTAGTTAGGGGTATCTCCTTATATTTGTACATGCAGATTTCTGCCTCTTTCTATTTTTTGCTTTCAGAATTCTCCATTTTGTGATTGTTGCACAGTCTGTTGCAACAGTTCTTTTCTAATAGACTCTTGGTTTGATGGAGAGAAACACTCTTCATATGTTGTTTATATTTGTGGAGTATATTTTTCCATACTTTCAAAAGGTTCTCTTGATTATGTCTCTCTAGTGGTTATTGTTTTATATATAAAAGTTACAGATTTAAAAAAAATTTTTTTTTCAACGTTTATTTATTTTTGGGACAGAGAGAGACAGAGCATGAACGGGGGAGGGGCAGAGAAAGAGGGAGACACAGAATCGGAAACAGGCTCCAGGCTCTGAGCCATCAGCCCAGAGCCTGACGCGGGGCTCGAACTCACGGACCGCGAGATCGTGACCTGGCTGAAGTCGGACGCTTAACCGACTGCGCCACCCAGGCGCCTCTAAAAGTTACAGATTTTTATTTATTAATTTAATATATAGATTTTTATTTTCTTTTGAATATTTTAGTTCTATCTATATCACTTGTTACTACATCACCTTTATAGTCCTGCTTTTTTTTCTTGTCATAGTTGCTTTAAGACCTCCAATGTAATATTTAATAGTAATGTTCATAGTGGTTGGCTTTAGAAGGAAACCCCTGTCACATTTTGAGAACAGTCATGTAGAGCTTCCATTTCACCATTATTATCTAAGTTAAATTATTATATCAAAGCCTATCAGAGAGTTCCCACACAGGCCATATAACAGAACCCATCAACACTTCAACATAAAAATACACATTTCATGATTTGTTTCCTGACTTTTTCAGGCACAACTTCACGTGCAATAAATCCCATCAAAATGGAAATACCTTAATCGATTCTCTCTGGCAGAATTGATCTCGAACCTTCGCTTCATACGATTTTTTTGCATTGCACATTTATCTTCACCACGGCAACATCGAGCCGTATTTTCTTCCTCTTCCCATTTCATAAATGACGGAAACGTTTAACATGATTGACTTTATATTGCTGTCTGTTTATTTCGCTGTTTCATTATGGTAACGTTTTCGTAACTTAGGATCTTGAAACGCTTCACTTTGTTTCCATGACGTTGTTAGCAAGACAAAAAAAAAATAATAATTAGCAAGAAAAAAAAAATCAAGTACAACTACACGTTCCTGCCAGAGTTCTGTTGAGCTAGGACATAAAGGAATGCCCTTCACCGTGGACTAGGATACATACAAGTAAGGGTTTCCCATATTTTTAGTAAATGTGCCGATCGATGCTTAGTGTATCAGTCTTCCAACTGAAGAACGTCTGGAGGGTGGTTTCTTTGGAAAATGTAGTCGAACTGTAACGAACGCGGAAACGCCGTAGCACAGCTGTGAAGGAACTGGGTGGATTAGGTGGCAGAAGGTTGATGAAACCACTAGCGTAGAAACGCTTCTAAACATCTGAGGCGATCAGTGCAAAGAAATCTGTGCTTCTGGAGCCTCTGATTTAGGCTGTCTCACGTGGAGGGCCTAATGAAGGGAAGAGACTACCCACTTTGTAAATTGTGCAGGACAAATACCCTAAAAGGGAAGCGGCTGGATCTTTATTACTTTGGAGACCAGAACGACAGTGTACTTTGAACTTAGTTCCTTACGCTTAGTTTGATTTACTCGACGTGGAAGCGTGGTGTGAATTCGCTGCTCCATGAATAATACATAGCAGTGATAATCTCTATTATCAGAATGTTTTTATGTATTCGCAAAGTGTGTTTTCTGTGGCTGGAGGAGAAGCAGCAGATTATTAAACTTCAGGTGTTTTTTTTTTTTTTTTTGTTTGTTTTTTTATGATCTTCCCTACCTCTTCGGTTTATTCCACCTTTTTGTTTTAAAGATTGCATTGATAAGACATGGTTACAAAAGAAGCAACCTGGAAAACGCTGTCGTTCTTTTTCATCTTGCCTCCTTGTTCCGCTTTGTGTTTTGAGCACAGTATGTCTGTTCATAGAGACTGTGATGGAAAAGGGGGCTTATAATCTTCCTCAGATAGCTTTGCCCTGAGTTTACAATGGATGGTTCGGAGAAAGAACGTGATGATGTCTGAGCTTGTAAAATAATAAAGCGCGTTTATTTTTGCGATGCAATGTATTGGCATGAGAGTGGTGTGAAAGGGTTTCTTTGTCTCTCTCCAGTTTTATTTTGAATTTTAATCGTTCTTTAGTCATACGCAAAATCTGCTTTACTTTACAAGACACCTATCTAGGTTGACGGTGTTTCTTTTTAATGATTCAAGGACTGATTTCATCACACTCACCAAGAATAAAGACTTGATGAAGAATACAACGTGTTATTTTGCAACAGCACAGGCAACGATGAGGTCAACAGCCCGCCAAGTCTCTGTTTCGGCTCTTAGGTATTCCTAACACGGTGACAGGGAAGTCAATATTGAGTTTCAGATGACAGCTTGAATTCTGGCAGCACTCTTTAGTTAAGTCGGTCTCATCCGTGCTTCCATCAGCGCACGCTTTCTGCCCCTAGAATCTCACTGGGCTTTTCGAGAGTGTTCCACTGAGCCAGAGAAAGGAAACACCTGACGGTGAGGCAGAGAATGCAGGCATCCGGCTGACAGCTCGAAGGTGCCATTGGACCCTCCTCATCAATTTTCTGAGCACTACTCAGATCTTCCCAAGGGATGCTTGAAATCTTTTGGACTGTTCCCCGCACCTGGTAAATAGCATCTGTGGACCTGAAGTACCTGGGAAGAAGGCATTCCTCTCCTCCAAAGCCAACAGAGGAGAATCTTTATTATCTTGAGACAGTTGCCTTTACAAGTCTGTGATCTACAGATTAAGGATGTCGAAATTGCACACTGTGCTTTTGTCCTCTACTGTCACTCGTGTTGTTTATAGGAACGAGAACAGATAACATTTGTTACACAGTCCCACGCCAAACCTTTATGGTAAATGTTATTTAGTACTCCCATTTTACAGAAGAGGAAACTGAGGTTTTGAAAGCTTGAGTGATTTGTCAGAGTTGCAGAGCTCCACATCACGTGGCTGAGATGCTAACGCACATTTTGCTAACCTTGAAGCCTAGACTCGTCTTTATGCTACACTTTCTCAGAGCTAAGGAAAGTAGTATAAATACATTTGTTTTTAAATCATGGATAGTAATCTTATTGCTTAAGCCATTTAAATCTACATTGACTCCCCAAAAGCTCTCTGCAGATGTTGTCCCAAATTATACTGATGTTTCAAGGAAACCAGCACTAGAAAATTTAATTCAACTGAAGAGTAACTTCTAGGAATCACGAACCTTTTTATCTCTCATTCCATTTTATTCCGGGAATTACGAGTGCCCTGGCCACTCTTGGTAACAACAGATACTTGCTGAGTTGAAATAAACTGAATTGAATTCAAGTCGTAGGCTTATTTTTGAGGCCTTGACAAATTTGCAGGATATATTCGTGGAAACTTCACAGCGAGGAATAGCGTTTAAGATGAAAAGAAGCAAAAAGGTTAAGTAATTGCATGAGAGGACAGTATTGAGTGGAAACAAAATTCCTATCTTCTGTGTAGTCATCCTAGAACCCAGAAACTGTCAGCTCCTGGGGAGTAACTCCTTGTACATCCTCTAGGACAGAACTACATTCGCTTAAAAATCTGCGATTGGCCCCGATGAGCCGTGTCTTAAGTGGGCAGAGGTGTTCCAGGTTCTCCAAGCAAAAGTGACAAAGTCTAAGGGCTACTACTGTGCTGTGTCTTATATTCTGGAATCATGCTGAGAACAGGAAAGAGAATGGAGAATTTCTGCCCCCCCCCTTTTTTTTTGATAGAGCACGTCAATACATTATATAATACTGTAGATCATAGTTGGGCTACCTTTGGGGATCACAGATTAAATACCACTGATCTACATGTGGTGGGAGAAACTGTATATTGAAATTAAGTAAACTTCTGTTTCACTCTTTGGGGAAGAAAGATAAAAAAGAGTTTCCTGAACAAAACAAAACAAGTTTCTCTGTGCTAAAATTAATGTATATAAGGTAGAGATCACAGCTTTCAAATTAGTATTATTTACTCACAAACTTCTTCTTGCCCTTTTAAAGTACTCCCTGCTTTATAGCACTTTTATAGGCGTTCTAGGCCAGTGAGAAAATTTAGGGGGCACCTAGATGGCTCACTTGGTTAAGCATCCCGCTCTCGACTTCCGCTCAGGTCATGGTCTGATGGCTTAGTTCGTGAGATTGAGCCCTGTGTCAGGCTCTGTGCTGACAGCACGGAGCCTGCTTGGGATTCTCTCTCTCCCTCTCTCTCTGCTTCTCTCCTGCTCGGGCGCTCTCTCTCTGTCTCTCTCAAAATAAATAAACTTTTAAAAACATTTAGGCAGAGAGGTCATAAATGACAAAAGGTAAAGCTGAGAAGTGAGCCTAAGTGTTCTGGCTTGAAATTTAGTATTTTTTTTTTTTTAAATTTTATGTCTTATTTTATATTTGAGAGAGAGAGACAGAGACAGAGACAGAGAGTAAGCAGGGAGGGGCAGAGAGATGGAGACAGAATCCAAAGCAGGCTCCAGGCTCCGAGCTGTCAGTACGGAGCCTGAATCGGGGCTCGAACTCGTGAGCAGCGAGATCATGACCCAAGCTGAAGTTGGACGCTTAACTCGCTGAGCCACCCAGGCGTCCCTGAACTTTAGTATTTTTAATATTATCCTGCCTCTAACTTAGTCTAGAGGCAATGGGGTAGAATAATAAACTAAAAGGGGGAAAGGTGACAGAAATGGAATTTCCAAACATCTGTATCCTGGATGTTTTTTATTATTAGCACGTAAAGATTTTTTTTTAATGTTTATTTTTGAGAGAGAGAGTGAGACAGATCATGGGGATGGGCCTGAGAGAGGGAGATGCAGAGTCAGAAGCAAGCTCCAGGCTCTGAGCTGTCAGCACAGAGCCTGACGCGTGGCTTGAACCACGGACCACGAGAACATGACCTGAGCCAAAGTCGGACGCCCAACCGACTGAGTCACCCGGGTGCCCCAATTATTCTCACTTTTGAATAATATCTGGGAATCCCTATGTCCGCATTCTTCTTCTTAAAGAACATGAAAACGCTCACATTTCCCTAATAATCAGTGGCAACCTACTTGATTGTGTAGACTTTGTTATTATTTTTTTTGCATTCTTCAGCAATTCTTCAAAGATTATTGAATTCGAGAAGCTGTTGTAAGTGTACTTGTGAGAGGTGGGCCAGTCGAAAGGAGAGCTCATCCACAGATTTGTATAAAAGCATTTCTACTTAAGAATTCCTTTCTTCTGAGGTTTTTTTAATTGGTGTTTAGTAGAATCGATCAAGGGAAGGAACTGCCCCAGACCCAGCTCTCTCCACTGAATAGTTACTGAGAGCACATCTTACACCGTGCTCCTTTTACTGTAGTCAATGACCGGCAAGTGCTCCTCCCCCGAATGAAAGTCTGGATGCACACTCATGTGGTATGTTTGCCACTTGGAAATATTTTTGATGTGATAGAAGTAGTTGGTGAGTAAAAATTACCGAGGCACTAAAAACTTTCATTTCACTTCCTCTGGTAGTTTCTCTCCAGAGAGACAGATAGAGATAGGCTGGAAGATGCACAGGCAGGCAAGGGGATATATGAATAAATTTTGTAACTCTAAGGAACTTAGTGGGTAAAGGAAGGGACCAGTAACAAACTGTACAACTTCTAGCTGTAATTTCGTCCTAACTTGAACGTACGCACGTCTTGTTTCTACTTTCCTTTTACAAACTTGTTTTATAATTCTTATGTTCATTCATACTGTAAATGACCTTAAAGTCCAAGATGTTATTATGTAATTCTGACAGCTAAATATTTCCAGTGCATCTCTGTTACATTAGGCAGAAAGTAGCGTTACATTTTAAGTTGACATGATCTGTTGGAAATACAGTTAGCCAAGAGTTTAGGATTTGCGTCGCCTATGTATAGAATCCTAAACGCACAATTTAACTTGAGTTTTAGCTGTCTTCTCAGTGAGTTAGGAATACTGATGCCTGTCCTGCTATCACAAAGGTCTGCTCTGAATGGATCTCTAAGTTTTCTCATGTTTTATAAAATTCCTTAAAGTTGGTGTGTCAATAATTAGTTCCAGTTGGACTTTCCAAATTGCTCATAGTTATATACCTTGAATAATTCCTTCTTGTTAAGGTTTGACTTCTCTAACTATAAAATTCAGTGACATTTGCCCTATAGTATATATTATACAGTATATACATTATACATTATACAGTATATATATTCTAAGACTTCATTAGACACAAACTAAGAAGCGGAATCTTAATCCCTAGGCATTTTCTGGTCATACTTCACCCTTTCCAAGAAAATTTGATCCTGAAGAGATGAATTACTATTTTTTTTCTTACATAATTTAGAGAAGGTACCGTGTGTGTGTGTGTGTGTGTGTGTGTGTGTGTGTGTTTGAAAGAACTCTATAAATTGAAGCTCTGTCACACGCAAAGAATTACTGTTAGTAATCTACAAAACAGTATTTTTGGCTTTGTATATCTTCTTGTGAACATTGATAGTTTGGAATTAAATATGATGCCCTTGCAAAACTATGATGTGTAATAATTACTGTTAAACTTCCAAATTGTGAAGCAGTAGAAAAATCTATTATGATTCGTGTGAGCTTTTCTTTTTTTAACTTTTCTTTAGTGTCTTGGAAAAGCATAACATATGATTACTAAGATATTTTTCAGAGAATTTGGCAATGTTCAATAAAGCAGAGAATGTACTTTTAGAATAAAATGCTTAATGTTTAATTCATCACAAACACAAAAGAACTGAAGTTTTCTTAATTCAAATCAGTGATGTTAATTTTATTATGAATCACTAATATTCCCAAAAGGTGGCATGCTTGAATCATGAGATATATTTTGTACTAAACAGGCAAAAGACTAGAGGCATATTATTAAAAGACTATTATCAAAATTGTCTTTTTCTTTTAAATTTGTGTCTAAGTTTTTATTTAGGTTATAAAAGTAATCAAAGCTTTTTTTCCTCTTGATTATTAAAGCTAAACATTTCAAGTCAGTCCATTAATCAGTACTTTTAACCGATTGAAGTCTTGTGTAAGAAATGTCTAAATTGTCCAGTGGGCTTTCCAGATAATGTAGATATCCCTTCTATCCAATTAAAACCTCTACTTCATAATGCCATAAAAATGAATTAATGTTGGAGGTATATGTAATTAAATAAAAATTTAGTGTAAAATATATAGCTTAAAGCAAAAGTTAACAAGTTATAATATGCAATAATACAGTATTTTCCCTTTGGACTACACAGTATCATTTGTGTGATTCATAATGACAGGCTATATGAGGTCATGACAGTTCCCAACATATGTCATTATTATACAATAATGTTATTATTAATGTTACACAATAATGTTATTATTAATGCATATTAATAATGTTATTAACATATTAGTGTATGTTATTAATGTTATACAATAATGTCATTATTATACAATAATAATAAATGATTCAACCTTCTCTTCCTGTAGCATTATAGGTATTATTTGTGTGTGTGTGTGTGTGTGTGGCTGTGTATGATTTTACAATTAGAAACAATATGTACTTAGCAATATTTAAGAGAATATTGACATATTTTCCCATTTTGATCCATCAGTTTCTAAGTTTCTGATGGACTGTATTCCAAAAGTTAATTTATTTGCAAACTGAAATCCATTTTTTTTCATTGAATCATCAGTACTAATATTACGTAAGGTCTCATACTAACTTCATTGACCTTACCTAAAATCATAATGCAAATAAAATATTATATGGTTGAAAAAAATTTAAAGTACATGTATACACAGTTGCAAACCAGTCATTACTCATATGCACTAGAAAATTCACTACACTAGTGCCTTTTTAAACTAGTTGGAAAAAGAATATTGTGGCTTCTAGTATCTCATCCAAGCCTCTTGCATTGTTGGGTGATTTTTATTACATAAGATCAGAATTAAGGTGGATGTGGAGAGTGGGGGTGTGGGGGCTAGCTGGAAGGCAATTCTCTCTGTGGAGGAAGAGAGAAGGTTTAGGGGCTGTCAGGCTTTAACCTGGTACCCAAGGGCCCTAAAGACTGAGCCTGGTAGTCAAAGCTCAAATCTGGAACAGGAGCTTTGAAGCGATGTGGTTGCTAGGAGAAGTTAGACACCAAATGTGTGCAATCTGAATGCAGGACAATGAAATAGGCTTCCTGTCGACACGTATCGAGAATGAATCAGGCATCTTGTGGGTTTCTTCCCAGGCATGGAGCTGGGAGTTTTAGCTGGGAGTGATAACTCGTTGTCAGCAGCTGCTGTCTGAACTCAATCACAAGAGAAAGGACTTTCCAGAACTCTTTGACTAGCCAATCCACTGGTTCTTTGTCTCTTTGCCTTCCTCAATATCCCCCACAATCGAACCTCAGATCCTTAAACCAGTATGGTTACTTTCAGTAGCTGTAATATGAGTTATTCCCACATTAAACAATTGACATGCAAATGACGCTATATACAGTTAGCACCTAGTGCATATGATATTATTATATAGTAAGTATTACTACTTATAATACCACAAGTATTATAGTGGATGCACGTTTGGGTATTGTGGGAGCGTAGAGACACCGATTCAAATAAAATGAGGGGGATTATGAAAGAGTCTCATAAAGGAACAGTGCTTTAGCTGAACGTGGAAGGAAATAATCTTGACGATGACATTGCGGCTGTTGTGTGCTGAGGTATTAATGAGCCACTGCAGTGACTCAGTTGAGAAATAGTGCAGGGCTCATCTGTAGCAGAAAGGACAAAGGCAGGGCACAGATTCGAGAGGCATTGAAAACTTTGGATGCGTGTGGTTAGGAAGAGAAAGGAGTTTAGGGTGATGCCTAAATATCCCACTGGTACAACGGTATTTCCCTTTTCAGGGTCTGTGTAGTAATACCAGAGGAGGAACATGTTTAAGGGGAAGTTACTGGATTTTTCTTGAGACGTAGAGAATTTGAGGTGGTTATGGATTTATCTATGGAAAACATGCAATAGGATGTTGGAAATACATGCTCAAATTTCTTGTCTGGATGGGGGTGTAGACTTGGGACTCTTGCCTAAAGGCAGCGTGGAGGATGGGCACTGCCATTTTTTTTTTCCTCTGTGGTTGAAGTTGACCTTCCCCACGCCACCCCTGTGTGCCCCATCTTTAGCTTTCCTATCCCAGATTATGGCGGTTCTGTTTTTTCCAACTGTTTGATCGAAGAACTTGACCTCAGCCTTGACTCCACTCCTTATCTCGTTCCTCCATCTAATGGGCAGGGAAATCCTGGTGACAGGACCTAAAAATATAGCCAGAGTGTCAACAGTTCTTCCTGCATCAACGTCCTCATCCCTCTCCTTGCCATTATTATTTCCCACCTGGGTCATTACAGTAGCTTCTCAGTGGTTCACCAGCTTTTAGCTTTTTTTCCAGTAAGAACTATTCTCAACACAGCAGTCGGTCATCCATTAAGTAAAAGCCAAATCATCCCACCCCTCTGCTCAAAATCCATTTGTGATAAAAACCAACATGTTTCCAGTGAGTTCCATAGCTGTCCACATTACTTCCTCACTCATCACGTACTATTCTCCTCTTCTTGACTCAGTACCAGCCACGCTAGCCATGTTCTTCCAGGCCCTCGAACACGCCAGGCATGTTTGAGCCTCAGGACCTTCTTGCAAGAACTCTTGCAAAGAGAACTCTTTCCCTGCTGTCCGCATGGAGTCAGCACCTTTACCACTTCTCACGATCTTCTGAAGGGGACCTGTACTGTTTGTAAATACAACTCATTCAAGCCCTTTTTGTCTCCTGTACATTTTCTTTTCTTATATAACTTAGCTCCTTCTAACATATATAATTTATTTGTGCTTAACATCTTTTTCTGTCCCTGACATTGAAATGTAAGCCACATCAGGTTAGGGATATTCATGTCTTTATTCCACTGATAATATGCCTAGAATAGTACCTGACACATAGTAAGTGTTTGAAAAATATTTGTTATATTAAAAAATGGAGATTAGGGGTACCTGGGTGACTCAGTCGGTTGAGCGTCTGACTCTTGGTTTGAGCTCAGGGCATGATCTCACAGTTTTGTGAGAGCAGGCACTGTGGAGCCTGCTTGGGATGCGGTCTCTCTTTCTCTCTCTCTCTCCCTCTCTCTCCTCCCTGCCCCCCCACCCCTCCTCCACTCACACTCTCTCCCAGAATTAAAGCAAAAATGGAGATTAAATAGCCCTAATATTTTTTAAGTAGTTTTTTTTTTTTCTGATGGAGTCAGATTTTAATGCAATCAACAGAAAATAATTTTAGAAACATGAATTTTCTAGAAACACTAATTTTAGAAAAAATGTATAACGTATAGGTTTATACAGAATATGAATTGAATGTTTCCAGAGCTATGCAAGCACAACTACCTGACAAGAAACACAATTTGTGAAGACATTAAGGGTTTTTCATATGTGTGGATATTCACTTCTTAACAGGGGAACCATTTTGTGTTGTTTTTTTTTTTTTTTTTTTTCCATTATACTTTGCTGTCGTGAGTAGTTTTCCATTAAAAAGCTTCCTGATTGATTGTCAGTGGACAAGCTCAAATCCCTCTTATCTTTAAATAACCTGTCTAGGCAAATAATAACTAAGGAGAGAGAAAAAAAACACTATATGGGACAAAACAATATTTTGTAGTATAGTTGGGTAATTATTGCCTTCGGTAGTTTCAGCAAATTCAATTTTCTTTTTTGCTTGAGCCTATTTCTTTGATATTAGTTCTTTAGAGGTGCTTGATAGAATAGTATTGTCAGAAGAGGAAAATACCAAAATGAATTACATATAACAAGCACTCATACAAATAAGGATGTATTTTAAGCAGGTAAACATTACTCCATTTATCCATTTAAAAATGTAACTTTAATTATGATCATTATAGTTTCAATATTTATTTGTTTTCATTAGCTCAAAAGCTATGAACAAGTTTTAATGAATTGCACCTCATTTAATATCAAAAAGGTAATTTGCCCTGTTTTTCTTTTTCATCATATATAATCACCAGTTTGGAACTGGCTAAAATTTCTATTAATATATAAGGAAAACAATGTTTTTCCTAAGTGCTATGGAAATAATACTATAAAACATATATAATTGGTACTTTATTAATATACTATTACAAAGATAATTAAATGTTTTACATATTTTTAAAAGGATATATTTATATTGTGTTGACATCTTGCCAATAAGCAACAAAGCTGAAATTAGTTAGTTACATTTGCCCTGAATGCAGATTTTATATTACATCGTTTGTTCCTTAAGTTAATAATGACAAACGGAAATTGTCTCTGTCCTTTCTTTTTTCTTTAATTTTGAAAATGCTCAGCTTCTATAGTTTATTAGTTTATGCTGTAAAATATATTTACTTTGGAAATGTATTCTGTTAACTGCCCATGTTATTTTTATTCTCGCTTTAAACACCATCCTTGAATTTCTTACAATTTCTTACAGTTTATTTCTGGAAATACTTCTTTGTTTGTAAAAATAAATGGCTCTAACCTAGGACCATATTTGGGGACACTTTTGGTTGTTACAACTAGGGGAGAGGGTGCCACTGGCATCTATGTGTCGAGGTGAAGGATGGCTGTCATGTACAGGACGGCGTGGATGTGGGGCAGGATATGAGAAGACTCTACAATTAGTCTTGGAGGAACTGAGGGATAAAAGCACTGTTTTCAGGTTTCTGGATCTAATACCTTCTTTAACAGGTCCATTTTGTGAGACAATGGATGGGGTGGGCTGTTCAGCTGGGGATGACATTGGCTTTTAATTAACCATCTTAATACGATAGGCTGAAATATACTATAATATAGGAGCCTGCCGTCAGAGAAGTATGATCCTCTCTAGTTGTCCTTTATGGTGAAACTCAGTTGCCATTGAGTAGAGATTCTGCAAGTAATAAAAAAAAAAAAAAAAAAGAGAGAGAGAGAGAGAGACAGAATGTCAGTGATTATGACCTAAAAATATTAAGAAAACTTTAGAGACATTCAGGATGAAATGCAACTATTGGATAAGTTAATACCAGGTTTATATGATGAGTAGAGTTAGTGTCTAATTGATTTTTCTTTTCCAAATATATGACCTTCATTTAATTCTAAGTTAGAATTCTGTATATTATCACAACTGATCTTTCTCCTCTCCTTCCCTCCCCCCCCTTCTTTCCTCTTCCTTCTCTCTCTCTCTCTCTCTCTTTTATTGCATTACTGGCAGTCGCCCTATTGTAGGATTATAGATGCTAACTATTAGCAGCTTTGGCTTATGTCCCTAGTGGGAGCGATGGAAAGTGTGCAGAAAAGCTAACGGGACTCATGGTTCTTCTAATGCAATCTCCCTCACATTCCACATCTACAGTTATTGCTACCCTAGGGGAAATTTGTATATACTGTATATGCAAATATATGCTTTAGGAAAACATATTTAAACTTCTTCCTTCGCATTTCAGAATGAAACAAAGTCCTAGTTAAGAATTATTTATGAATTATATAATGAATTAGTGCTCATTATCTCCTATCAACACGGCGCATTGGGTGTCAGTAATTGTAAGTCTGTTTTCACATTTGTAAGTATTGAAGACTGTCCTACGTTTTAGTGGTAATTGAAATGAAAAACCGTAAATCAGTCTCTTCTTGGTGTGCAGGTCATACTGCCTTTAAGTTCCCTTAGAAAAATACAAGGTAATTAAGTTTGGGGGCTGAAGGTATAAAGAAGGAGGATGGACGAAAGAAAGATAATTTTGCTTCAGAAGATTAGGAATACTATAGGAATCGGTTTGGGCTGGCATTTTTACTGGAATACAGATTTATAGAGAATTTAGACATCCTTTGGAAAGCCAGACTAAAGGCCCTTAAAGTGCTCGTAAACAGGATGAAAACTAGAGTATCCAATACCCTGAGCATTAGTAGAAATGCTCCATGAACCAGAGCTCTTTGTCGGCATATCTAGGATTCATTTCATTGTCCAAATATTTGAAACACCTACTGCTTGCCAAACACTCTTTAAGCTGTTGGAGCTTCAGGTAAAACCAATACAGAGAAGCTACTGGGCTTCATGAAAGCTACATTCTGATGTGATTGCTTCATTATTAGATAATTTATGAGCAAATTTGCCTTTGTCTGTTCTAGATTAAATAAGTTGGACTTGGGGCGCCTGGGAGGCTTAGGTCAGTTAAGCATCTGACTCTTGGTTTCCGCTCAGGTCATGATCCTAGGGCTGTGAGGTGGAGCCCCACACCGGGCTCTGCCCTCAGTGTGGACTCTGCTTGGGATTCTCTCTCTCTCTCTCTCTCTCTCTCTCTCTCTCTCTCTCTCCCTCTCCTTCTCCGTCTCCCTCCCTCCCTCTCTCCCTCCCTCCCTCCCTCTCTCCCTCTCTCCCCCTCTCCCTCTCTCCCCCTCCCCCCTCCCCTGCTAGTGCTTTCTCTCTCTCTCTCTCTCTCTCTCTCTCTCTCTCTCTCTCAAAATAAATAAACATTTAAAAAATAAATTAGTTGGACTTAAAATTTAGACAGCATGCTTTGGTATCTGGATAACTTACCACAGCAAAAGGTACCAATTAGGGGAAGGTGTTGTGCTTTTGTCTATAGCCACAAGTGGCCTCATGCCCCCAGAGGGTGTCAGGGAAGACAAGGGACGTTCTGGAGACAGCCTTGTGTCGTTGGGTATAGCTTCGGAGAGAGCATTAGCAACCAATTCTGCTCTCCATCCTCACTGTGAATTCAGCTGCGTTCACTCCAGCCTCCTCTGCACAACACACGTCTTTCTTTGCTTCCCTTCTGTAGTCCTTTCGTGCTGCTTTTCGGGGGCTTGTACATTTTGAATAACTCTAATGTCTGTAGCACTTCCCGAATTGTAGATCTGGACAGTATTGAAGGGCAGTGGGGCCTCCCAAAGAGCCTGTTTTGCTTGACTAAGTTCTTTTGCTGTATTGATTTAGTAAAAGAAATCCTGGGCTAACATTCAATTTCTTCATGGTTCTTAAAAATCTGAGGCATCACCAAGGGCTTTCTTTGCATTCCGGGCAAGAGACACAATGTGGAAACAAACCAACAAACCAACAAACGCGGTGCAAAACAAAACAAGAAACGAACTGTTGTCAAATTGGTCGAACACACAGATCTCTACAGATGGGAATTTTCTTGGGATTGGCTGCGGTAAGGCCACGTAATTTTCTTCTTTGGGTGTTCCCTGCATTTGCCCTTATTAGTGAAAAATAACAGTGAAAAGCTAAGCTGAACCGGAGCGGCTGTTATGTTTTTAGCTCTAAAAAATGCTTCAGATTCGTAGTATTCCTTTCTAGTTCCATCGGTACTGGATTTCTCTTCACATATCAACACAAAGACATGAAAACAAGCCACTAAATCGAAAGGTTGACTTCCTAGTATCTCCCAGTGAAAACACTTCTTGAACTATATCCTGTCTGTAACAGAACAATGTGTATTTATACGTTAAGAAATCCTTTGAACTTTCACTGTCTTGTTTGCCCACAATATTGGGTGTATTCCCATGCAGTTTCTTTCCTGCTTATCTTACTTGTGCCTGTGTTCACAGAGGCTTCTCTCATGTTATTTCTACCATTGCGTCAATTTTAGAAGCCGACCCTTGGAAGTAGAAGAACCATTGTGTAGTATTGTAGACACGTCGCATTTAATTCTTCCACTTGACCGATGAGAGTGGTCTCTCTCTCTCTCATTGGATATGATGCGGTGGCCCTGAATACCTGTGGGTTACTTGTACTTCTTCTGTTTCCATAAGCTGCTTGGAACATCCTCCTCATTTGCCTATATTCCTTTCCTGCAAATTGTGATCATCTAAATACGTCATTGCGTCACAGTTACTCTGAGTGATGATGCAGCAGATTTCTGAAACTTGCCCCCCAAAAAGAAAGTTCTGATTTGCTGTTTTCTTACTAGGTATTACTCCATGCAATACAGAGCCTTGACTTTGGGCACATTTAATTGGTAATTAAAACAATGCTTTCCACCTCTGCAGGGAGTGAGCCGCACATCCTCTGTGAGTGGAGTGAGCCTGCAATGAGCTCTGCAGGGAGTGAGCCACACATCCTTTGACCTCTGGTATGCGATCCTGTGTGATTAAGATTTTAAAAATTTGGGGGGCGCCTGGGTGGCTCAGCCGGTTAAGAGTCCAGCTTCCACTCAGGTCATGGTCTCGTGACTCGTGAATTCGAGGTTTGTATCAGGCTCTCTGCTATCAGTGTGGAGCCTGCTTCGGTTCCTGTCTCCCTCTCTATCTGCCCCTCCCAGCTCGTGCTTTCTGTCTGTCTCAAAGATAAATAAAAACATTAAAAAATTAAAAAA
Organism: Leopardus geoffroyi; assembly: GCF_018350155.1. NCBI lineage: Eukaryota > Metazoa > Chordata > Mammalia > Carnivora > Felidae > Leopardus > Leopardus geoffroyi. The sequence goes on from NC_059331.1 coordinate 159,932,971, forward strand.
AAATTTAATGTGTATCTTTATTTTTTATTTTTGAGAGAGAGATAGAGTGTGAATGGGGGAAGGGAAGAAAGAGGGAGACACAGAATCCAAAGGAGGCTCCAGGCTCTGAGCTGTCAGCACAGAGCCTGACGCGGGGCTCGAACTCGGGAACGGCGAGATCATGACCTACACTGAAGTCAGACGCTCAACCGAACGAGCCACCCAGGAGCCCCTAAAAACGTTAACAATTTTAAGAAAAAAAGATTTTTAAAACTTTCCATTAAAAATTTTTCTATTTTGGTAATAACTAGTTCTTGTAATCTTCAGATGTCAGGCTTCAATGTGGGAAAATATGCATCTAATGAGTTATTAGTCAAAATCGTAAATATTTTATTAGGAATTGGATGTTTTGTCTGCAGGTAGAGTGCAGAGAAACAAACATGCAACATTATTCTGTGAGTTCTGTAATCCTGTGATCAGTCTGTTTATAATCCTAAAAACCGAGAGGCCTGAGCTAATTTGGTCAGGATCCCAGTCTGGTTAAACCTACGTGTGGGTCTAAAGCCACACGGTAAGCAATGGATCTGTTATATGATGTGATTTGGGGGTATCCTCGCTCCCCAAATACAGGTTCCAAATTAACAAATGAATTCAGTGGTTAAGAAAAACTGAGAATTTTGTGAAACATGCCTTTTCCTGGCTGAGATACAGCAGGCGATAGGGTTTCGTTTAACGTAAACGAAGCTTGGGGCACCTGGGTGGCTCAGTCAGTTAAGTGTCCAACTTCAGCTCAGGACACGATCTTGTGGTTCGTGAGTTCGGCCCCGCGTCGGGCTCTGTGCCGACAGCTCAGAGCCTGGAGCCTGCTTTGGATTCTGTGTCTCCCTCTCTCTCTGCCCCTTGCCTGCTTGCGCTCTGTCTCTGTCTCTTAAAAATAAATAACATAAACTAATCTTCCATCATTTTAATTAGCCTGCTTGTCTCTGATCTCCTGGCTGTCTTGAAAACAAAGGAGTTAGAGAGAAGGGAGTAAGACACAGAGGGTGATTTGGAGGTGGTAATAAAAGCTGTCAGAAGAAACTTTGAGATATGGAGTCAGGGCTCCTCATGGAGGGCTGAATGACCAGGGAGTGGTTTGGGGTGTCGACGAGAGCTAAAAGTAGAACTCCACAAAGTGACGAGAGGGGTGTGTGTCATGACTGAGGAATAACCAATTTTGGTCTGCATTAGGACCACGTGCGAAGTAGTTCCTCCTTTTGAACATGGGTGTTAGAGAACTGATCTAGAGGGATCTCTTCCGCCATCATTGTTTGCCTCCGTTCTCTGGAGAGTTCTTGATGTCTGGGTGGTGTTACTGTCTTTTATTCAGTATAAGGAAGGACTTCATCCTGGGCTTCTCCATCTTGGGACAGTGTAAGACTCTGGTTCCCTAGAGACTGGAGTATGGACGGACCGCAGACCTAGGAGTCTTTCTCCCTTCTCCCCCTTCTTGTGCTCTTGTGAGGAAACCTTCTGGTCCTTCTCAGCTCCATTCTCCCCTACCCTCTGAGGCTGGCTTCACAGTCAAATGCACCATAAAGCAGAGACCTTTTAAGGAAGTTCTTATGATTGGCATAGAAGGTAGAGAAGACACATCTCTGGGAGATTTTACCCATGCACATCCCCACCTACATGTGAAGAGTATAAGAGAAATAGTGGAAAGAGATAGTTCATGGGCTCTTAAGTTTTATCCCAGTATGATACAAACACTGAGTTGGTTTTGTCACCGAACTGTTGAGTAACTGTTGAATGTTTAAAATTCCAGTGGCAAAGGCTCCAATATAATGAAGACGCCATGTCATTGAAGACGGTAGGTTCAACCTAGTACAGTTTCTATTCACAGAACAAATCATGGGATCTAGGTAGATTGCACCACATTCTAACTTTGTCACTTTTTCACGTTTGTGATATATTTTTTCGTTTACTTTGCTTGTCTCTCTGTGCTGTAATGGTAGATGAACCACCTAATCTCTATGTAAATAATACCAGCCCTATGGATTTATTTATAGGCATGTGCTTTATCCTATAACGTCTTAAATGCTATGCTTCATAATACTTTCAGACCCACAGGGTTAACCGTCTGTTGAAGCCTGTTTATATTTTCACTACCAAAGAAATACAACTTTAGAAGTCAGACAATATTTTAGTTACTTAGTTTACTAAAAGAAGTAATGATTGCCCGTCATTGGCTCGCTCACCTACCCAAGCACAGCTTCCCGTGAACTGTGGGCCCATGCATCCTTTATCAGAAAAACCAGAATACGTAAAACATCATGTGTTTAGACAATCCGTGAGTATCGGGAACTCGATGAATGAATAAGTGAGGTAAATGAAGCCCAAAAGATTAAGGAGTTAACCTGCTTTAATAGCCCGTCCTCGTGCGGAATTACGGAGACTAAAGCGGTATTTTCAACACTGAGGAAGGGCATGCTTCAGACCTTTCTAAAGTTATGATAGAGGACAGATGAGTGACTAGGACAAAGGGAAATGTACGAAGAAAGGGATCTCTTTTATTATGGAATAAATGTCTTAAGACCAAAGGATCAAGAATGTGTTTTTACAGAAACAACACATTGAGGAAGCAAATTCTACTTTGCTTTGAAACTCTGGGAAGTGACTTTTAGTAAGAAAGCAACAGGGGCGCCTGGGTGGCTCAGTCGGCTGAGCGTCCGACTTCGGCTGGGGTCATGATCTCCCAGTTCATGGGTTCGAGCCCCGCGTGGGGCTCTGTGCCGACGGCTCGGAGCCTGCATCAGATTCTGTGTCTCCTTCTCTCTCTGCTCCTTCCCTGCTCATGCTCTGTCTCTCTCTGTCTCAAAAATAAATAAAAAAAAAAAAAAATTAAAAGGATTTAAAAAAAAAAAAAAAAAAAAAAGAAAGCAACAGCACAGGGTGTGTGTTACCCTTTCTCCCCGCTCCCAGACTATTCGCAGTTAACCAGCCTTGTACTCAAACATTGTAACAGTAATTGCCAAAGCACTGAGGTCTGCATGTTGCTGGATATCTTGGCACAAAGAATAAGTAACAGGAAAAACACCCTCTGGGAAAGTTGAGAGACTCTTTGTAGCTTTTTCGCTTTAATAATTACAGCAGTGTTAATTCACAGCCTTTTCCACTAGATACTTAGGTTTTAAGTAGCCTTGCAATTACAAACGTTGCCATCAGCTACTACCAAGGCCTTCTGAATATTTATCAGATGTTCCCTGCCTTTCTTTCAGTTTCATACTTTTCTGTTTTCTTCACTTTCTCCCTTCCTCCTTTCCTTCTTTTTTCCCCCTCCCTTTCTCTCTTTCTTCTTTCCTCCCTCTTTTCCTTCCTTTCTTCCTTCCTTTTTTTCCTGTCTCCTTTTTGCTTATTTTTTAAAGTTGTTCAACTCTAGGGTGAATTCTATGGGGGCTCCTATCCATCCTGTGTTAAAATAGATTTGCTCCACGAGTAGGTTTCATTTAAAACTTACTAGATGTGTTTAAAGATTATTTTCTCAGTATTAATGAGTGAGTATTTTATTTGCGGTGTCATTTTTTTTTTTTTTTTTTTTTTTTTTTTGCCTAGTAAAATAAATTGTACGTATTTAACATAAAGTTGTCGAGGCTCTCTTTCCTACCTTTATTCCTTCTCTGTGAATCAGTAGCCTTCTCTGTCGCAGGCATCATACTAAGAAACCATAATAGTCGTGGCCTCTATTTATCGATCAAGCCCCTAGTAAATTATTTATGTTGGATTTATCATAATGTAATATCCACCACAGCCCTTTGAAATATATAACATTGCCCTCACTGTATGTGTCAGTAAAAAATAAAATAAGGTTCAGAAAAGGCAAATGATATCACTAAGGTTAATAGCCAATAAGTAAAATTGCTGTGATTCAAAACCCAGTTCTTCTGAAATTCAATCGTTGGTCTCTGTGAGGTGCCCTTTAGAAGGTGATGGAACTTAAGAGCAGATGGAGAAACACGTGTGTCCCTGGTTTTCTTCCTTGAACCCCGATTACTCACTGAGGAGTGAGACTGATTGGCTCCGCTTTTCCCAACACACATTCTGTGAATTTCTGGGAACTGCTTTGCTCTCTTAGAGTCAATAGAAACTCAGACTTCACCTTTAAATTTGTATGCATATGTTTCTCAAAAATCAGCTATCATCGCTAAGTTTTCTTTAAGCATCTTTGGGGGAAGAAGTAATGGAAATAGTGAAGTTGGCCAACCCAGCTATGATGTCTGTGATTCATTTTCCTTATTTTAAAATTTTTTTTTCAATGTTTATTTATTTTTGGGACAGAGAGAGACAGAGCATGAATGGGGGAGGGGCAGAGAGAGAGGGAGACACAGAATCGGAAACAGGCTCCAGGCTCTGAGCCATCAGCCCAGAGCCCGACGCGGGGCTCGAACTCACGGACCGCGAGATCATGACCTGAGCCGAAGTCGGACGCTTAACCAACTGCGCCACCCAGGCGCCCCACATTTTCCTTATTTTAGAATTAATGCCAGTAAAGTAAACAGAGTATAGGAATTGGGATTTAGAATACTTGGGTTTTTCAGCTCTGCCACCTTAATCGGTGACCCTTGGGGCTTTATATTCATTGGCTTTAACTTCCCTATCGATAATATGAAAGGATCACCTGAGGTTGTATTTCAGGTAGAAATGCAGTGCTAAATTTTGCCATTATTTCTAATAACAATAATACATTATGTTTTAGTTTGTGTGTGTGTGTGTGTGTGTGTGTGTGTGTGTGTGTGTGTGTTCTGCCCTGTTCTGTCAGTCTGAGGCTCAGTTAAATACCTTACAAGGATTCCTGCCTGCTTCTTGAGAGCTTGAATTATAGTTTCCCAGGTGAATATTAGTACTTCATGAAGGATGATTGGAGTTACTGAATATTTTACAAAGGAAAAGCGTGTGTGGCTTGAATGATAATTTAGGTATCTTGATAAATTCCTCCTTTGTAGTTGAAGAAAGACAGTTTTGAAACATTCGACTTCAAAGAAGAACACGAGAGGCATTGAGCATGTCGGTAAATACTTCATAATTGCAATAAAGTGGTTCATAGAAACACTCACCCTCATTTGAGTGCGATAAGCATAGGCATGCTGCATTATCTTTTATTTTGCAAATAATGTCACTATCTCTTTTTTCCATATTCTGTGCCTCCTATGCCAGAAGTTGAAGACAGAAAAATGTAGCAATTACTTGGCTAGTATACCATATTCCACAAATCGTGCTTGAGCATGGAAGGCGTTTGAGTCTGGAGCACACTTTTTCATAAGACTGGTGTTCTGAGGTCTGTGCCAGTCACTTTCCCAGACCAATCCACACACACTCGCATCTTCGTAGCACAGCTTAAATACAACACGCTTGTATGAACACATGTAAAGGAAGCCGTCCTGCTGAGATAGTAAGAAAGATCGAAAAAAAAAAAAACCCAAAAAAGAGAGAAATGAGAAAGACCCATTTTTAGTTCCCTGGCTGAGATGGAAAGTAGGTTTTAATTTTTTTTTTTTTTTACATTTATTTATTTTTGAGAGACAGAGACAGAGAGCGAGTGGTGGATGGACAGAGAGAGAGGCAGACACAGAATCGGAAGCAGGCTCTAGGCTCCGAGCTGTCAGCACAGAGCCCGATGTGGGGCTTGAGCTCACGACCTGTGAGATCGTGACCTGAGCTGAAGTCGGACGCTCAACTGACTGAGCCACCCAGGCGCCCCAAAAGTAGGTTTCATGAGAGCAGTGGTCGGCCAGCTCAGCGGCAGGTACAATTTGGCCACACCTACTGTGACCATCTTGTCCAAGGCCCTGTCCCCCAACAGTAGCAGACTTCAGGAGTTCTGCTAGAGGCCATGTGGCCCTCATAGCCCAAAATATTGACTATGTTTTCCCTTTATAGAAAAACCAAATAGCTGACCCATGAATTGGAGAAGGACTTGGAGCTAGAGAGCAACTTTGCAAGTTCTCATGGTGACTTCTGTCTCGTGAACTCCCGAGAGGCGCGGGTTGTGTCTCCTGGGGAATTCTGTCTCCCAGAGACACGGCTCATGCCTGGCACCGAAGGGGTGCTTAGTCAATACGCATCGATGCACTGTTCGTAAAGTCTCAGGGAACTTGACAGACTGATGCCTCTAGTTCTCTTCTCCTTTGTCCTCTCACTTGTAAGATTATCTAAATACTGTTTTCAGAAAGCATGGTTTGTGTATGATCCTCTTTGTGGAATTCGCCGAGTTTCTCTTAATCACCTCAGGCAGGATTGACTTTGTGTGGGCACTTGAGATTGAAATAAATCCTCTGTTTCAGGAGTATGTGCTTGGTTATAGTGCTATCAGATGATACTTAGTAATTATTCGATTCAGTCCTCTTTTCCCGTAGATAACTTTGTTTACATGATTTATCAAATGAAGAGAGAGATGTTAAAAATCGTTTAGCCCAGCTTTCTCGTGCACTGTTCACAATTACTGCTTTATAGTCGTATCAGTGCATCCAGTCAGCTCTTTAGTAAGGTTTTCTCTATTAGTAAAATAAACCCTCTCAATCCCATAGAATCAAATGTATACCGAATCTTCTTTGCATACTATTGGTATTGCATTCATAATTTCTTGCTTCCATTTGCCTAGTTTTCTTCAACAGTATCTATGGATGTCCTAGAAGAGAGAAGGACATTTTGTCTCATTTTTATCTCCTTTCTCCTCCAGTCATACAAGAACAGCAAAACAAATAGGAGGAAATTTTTTCTTTTTTCCTGTATTTTTCCCTATTGCACTTACTTTTGTCTCCGTATACTTTCCCTCCAGAATCAAACACTTTAATTTGATTCGTATCATGTATATTGAATTATACATTAAATAATAAAGTATGTATTATTAAATTATGTTACTTTATAAGATAGCTTTTTATCATGGTTATTGACATCTACATGGTATGTTTAATTGAATCTGTACTTTCTTCAAGTTTCATATCATGATTTACCCATTTATACCTTAAAAAAAGAAAAAAAAACTTACCTCTATTACAGTGTCTTGTTGTTGCTTTTGTGTGTGTGTCTATCATATTTAAAATGACACCTGGGGGACGCCTGGGTGGCTTAGTCGGTTAAGCGTCCGACTTCGGCTCAGGTCATGATCTCATGGTTCGTGAGTTCAAGACCCACATCAGGCTCTGTGCTGACAGCTCAGAGCCTGGAGCCTGCTTTGGATTCTGTGTCTCCCTCTCTCTCTCTCCCCCTCCCCCATTCACACTCCATCTCTGTCTCTGTCTCTCTCTCTCTCAAAAATAAATAAACATAAAAAAAATTAAATGACCCCTGGGTGGCTCAGTCGGTTGAGCGTCCCAACTCTTGATTTCAGCTCAGGTCATGATCCCAGGGTTGTGGGATTGAGCCCCATGTTAGACATGGAACCTGCTTAAGATTCTCTCTCTGTGTGTCCCTCTGTCTCTCTCCCCTGTTTGTTCTTTCTCTAAATAAATAAATACATACATACATGCATACATACAAACATAAAGGAAATACATAAAAAAATAAAATGGACTTTCTGTTGCTTTCATAAATGAATGGTAATTTGAGTAAAGAATTCTGGGTGACTCTCTTTTCTTTTTCCAACCTGTATTATCTTTCGGCATCTCACATTGTAGAAGACAAATATGAGATAACTCAATTTCTTTTTGTATTGAGGGTGGTATGTTTCTCCTATCTGGGAGTTTATTGAATTCTTCATTCCCAAAATTAAATAACCTTTCCAGAGAATGCTTCCGTATGGTTCACTTTCGTTAATTTTATATTATCTAATTTTTAAGAATATACAATAGAGTGCGGCACCTTGGTGGCTCCGTCGGTTAAGTGTCCGACTTCGGTTCAGGTCATGATCTCACGGTTCGTGGGTTCGAGCCCCGTGTCTGGCTCTGTGCTGACCACTCAGAGCCTGGAGCCTGCTTTGGGTGCTGTGTCTTGCTCTCTCTCTGCCCCTCCCCCGCTCACATTCTGTCTCTGTCTCTCTCAAAAATAAATAAAACGTTAAAAAAAAATTTAAGAATATACAATAGAGTCAACCGACTTACCTGTGGTTTCTAAACCTAACAACTGTCAAAGCCGGCACTTGAAATCAGTCTCTTGTATCCTGCTTCTACACACTTTCTCCCTCAGTTACTCCACTAGCCCTTAATCTTAAAATTTTGGCTGCAGTGTGGAAACAGCATGGCGGTTCCTCAGAAAGTTAAAAATGGAACTCTCTACGATCCGACAATGGCACTACTAGGTATTTACCCAAAGAATACAAAAATACTAATTCACAAGATACATACTCCTATGTTCACAGCAGCATTATTTACAATAGCCAAATGGAAGCAGCCCAAGTGTCCATCGACCGATGAATGGATAAAGAAAATGTGGTGTGTGTATATATGTGTGTGTGTATGTGTGTGCATGTACGTGTGTTTGTATATGCGTATGTATATATATATATATATATGTGTGTGTGTGTATATATATAATATATATATTTATAATGGAATATTACTGAGCCATTATAAACGAAACCTTACCATTTGCAATGATACGGATGGAGTAGAGAGTATTATGCTAAGTGAAATAAGTCCATCAGAGAAAGATGAATACCATATGATCTCACTCATGTGGAATCTAAGAAACAAAACCAAAAAAAGAGAGTGGAAGACCAAGAAACAGACTCTTAACTATAGAGAACAAATTAAGGGTGGTTGGAAGGGAGGTGGGTGGGGGATGGGCTCACTGGGTGATGGGGGGTAAGACGGGCACTTGGGATGAGCTCTGGGTGTTGGATGCACGTGATGAATCAGTAAATTCTACACGTAAACCTGCTGTCACACTAATACGTTAACTAACTGGAATTTACATAAAAACTTAAAAAAAAAAAAACACGACTCTTACTGAAGTGTTGCCACGTAGGAAGAGTCTTAGGCCTAGATTGTGTTCACCCTAGAAATGGTTTTTAGAAGCCCTTTCCTCTCGCTCATAGTTTGAGGGAGCCCCCCCCACCGAGGGTCTTTTCCTAAGGGAAGAGTGATTTTGAGAGGGCATGTTGGTCATTCGGAAGACCAGCCCATGCCCGCGTGGTCAGTGGGGGAGAAGATAAGAAAACCGTAGACCTTTGGCACCCTTGGTCCAGGGAGCCCGTGCTCTAATGGGAGACATGGCGGCAGGCCGCACCAGTGGGGGCCGCATCCCGCAGCAGTGAGACTAACCCGGTGAGAGCACAGGAGGCCAATGACAGCGACAAAATAACTGAGAGGACGCTGCTCCCCCACACCACAGATGGGGCAGCTCTAGGGAATTCATAAAAATGCGTGTTACTGCAAAATTGAAGCCTGTTAACACTGGTTTGTAACTATCTGTGACCTTCTAACCTCTTTTTCCCTTAGCTTGGTATGACCTGCCTTACACAGAACAAGTTCTTTCTCTCTTTCTTCTCCTCTCTGCCTTTCTCTCTCTCTACTCTCTCTCTCTCTCTCTCTCTCTCTCTCTCTCTCTCTCTTCCCCTCTTCCCATTCTCCTTATGTCTGAAGACTTCTCGAAGGGCATCTTCGTGGAGAGAATGAATTCAGGCAAAGAGCTTAGAACTCTCTCTTCTCCAGGCTTACCACCAGGCACATGCTCTGCCTTCCTAGAACAGGGGATGGGTTTTTGTGAGCACGGAGCCCTGTGGTCGGAAAGGTGTAACAGGAAGTGCAAGGTTGTTTTCCCAGAGCTCCTTTGTATGTTTTATAGTGTTGGCGTGTCTGGCCGAGCGCTCTTCTGCGTTTACTACCAGGGCGAGCACAAGAATTCCTCTGAGTTTTTGATTGCGTCCGATCTCCCACTCCTCGTCCTGCATTGTCTTAGTATTTACATATGAGGGTGTGGATAAGTTGAAGCATCTTACAGTGAGATACAAAGAGAACTTACATCAGTTCCAGTATTAAAAATGACAAAGGGAAATTATCCCCGAGGCAAAAATTTCTACATTGAAATAGACTTGCAGGGGGAAAAAGAAGAAGATTACAAAAGGGGGTCCGTGTACTGATTCAAATTTAATTCAGTGCTTCAGTATATTTGTCACTTGATATAAAGGAGATTTTAAAGAGTGTGCCGAATTTTCCAGTACAGCATTCTGGGGTTATTAATTACCATATACAGCATACCATCTAACCCAGAACTCAGAGTAAACTAGGGCTACACGGAACCTCAGCAGTCACTTAATCTACTTCGTCTGTTTTTCACGTTGGGGAACAGGCTCAGAGAAGAAATGTGCGCTAAATACTGAGCTAATTAGTGGTAGAACCCTAGCCCTAAATCCCGAATTAGGGACTCACAATGCCAAGCTTTCCCCACTTTGTCAAGTGTCCTGCAACCCATCGCTGAGCTATGTTAATGTGGTCTGGAGGATGCACTTGAGAACATCTGATTTCAGGGTATTATTATGTCAAAGTAATATGTCATCCCTGGTGATTCTCCGGTATAAGTGATGTAAAATCATTCCCAGCATGGGAGGTAAAATAGTTGAAATATTGTGCAGTCAGCATACCTACAGCCAACTGAATGATTAAAGTTCGTTTATTTTATATCCTATATCATATGAACAGACCAGAGAACACCAAACTATTGAGTTATTGGGATTACATCTATTAGATATCCATTTGACATCTCAATTTGGTTGTTTCTAGGCCATATGAGTCATGTCATAATTGTATTAGATCAGTGTTTTCAACGATGGCTGCACATTAAAACCATCCAGGTCTAAGTCAAATCAGAATCTCCGGAGTGGGAGTCTAAGCATTGATATTTAAAGGTTTCCCATTTTGTTAAATTTATTAAACATTTTTTTTGTTGTTAATAGTGCTATAACATAGTGATTATGAATTTCTCTAGCACGAAAGGTAATTTTAATCACAATACTTGGAAATGTGGATTGATATTAAATCTATTTGTAATCATGAAATAAAAGTTAGAAATGCTTTAATTTCACATATATTCTAATTCCCTCATGGGATGAAATTTCACTTCCTTCTTTGACCCATACTCCCTTAATCTATAAAATAAGAATCATAATGCTGATCTCTTCTTTTTTTAATTTTTTTTTAACGTTTATTTTTGAGACAGAGAGACACAGAGCACGAACAGGGGAGGGACAGAGAGAGAGGGAGACACAGAATCTGAAACAGGCTCCAGGCTCTGAGCACAGAGCCCAATGCGGGGCTCGAACTCACAGACCGTGAGATCATGACCTGAGCCGAAGTCGGACGCTTAACCGACTGAGCCACCCAGGCGCCCCCATAATGCTTATCTCTTAAAGTAAGCATGAGAATTAGCCACATGATACATTGTGCACCTGGCAAGTGTTCGATGATGATGATATGGGTAATCACGTGTACTAATAATACTTTAAACCTCAAGAAGTTAAATAACTTTCCTGTAGTCATACACCTAATTAAAGCTATAGTGAGGATTCCAGTCTGCAACATATTCATCGTCATCTAAAATTTTGCAGCCAGTTTCAACTTCTTTAGTGTGAAGTTAAAGATAGTGTGAGGCTAATGGAGTGGTATAGAGCAGCGCAAAATGTCAAACAAAGCCTATGTGCTGCATGCACAAAGCACTTTTAAATTAAGCGTGCCTGGGTACTCAGACGTTAGCTAGGAAGCATAAGTAAAAAGAGAAGAGAGAGGGCCATGGAGGTAATATTTTGCAGGTATGACCAAGGGAGGGTACTTGGAATTCAGGGTAAAATCATTTGAGTTTCAACATCCGGGTGAAATTTTTCAACACTTGTGCTCATATAATGTAATCGTTTGAAACCTTATCACACTTCAATTGAAAGTAATTTACAGCTGTTTCCATTGAGAGTTTATCATCATGTACAACACCCTTTTAACAATATGAAATACCGTCCAGTCACCGTGGTTGCCATATGTAATGGCTCTTCTGCACATGATCCCATAAATTACTTTAATGGGGCAGTAATTTTCCCTCATAAGTTTGAGATTTTGTGGCTAATCTTTCTAGAACATATGTTCGCAGACACTAAAGACAGTGCACTGACTTGTAGTGCTGGGTAATAACAGAGATATACTTCCAGGGAGCAATTTCCTGACTGACCCCTGGTAAGAACTCAGGAAAACGATGCAAAAACCCATGAGTTGGTTTGCTAATTAGGAGACTGATCATTCATCCTTGCTGCCTTTGCACGTGCAGGAAGGGTGCCACCTACGGCCACCTTCCACGCTGGAAGTTAAGCAGCATCCTACACCTGGGCTCTTTGCTTATTATGGCCCTTAGTCCTCAGTACAGCAGCAAATATCAGCACTGTCACATTGCATTTTATCATCTTGGAAAGACTGTGGAGATTAGGTAAAGGATGAACAAAGCTTTTCTCCTTTGGTGGAGCCGTTTATCGGTGTCTGTGCTACTTATACTAATAACATGGCTCCACCATATTAGGAAACCAGCCAGTGGTTTTTTTTTTTGTTTGTTTGTTTTTGTTTTTGTTTTTGTTTTTGTTTTTTACCCACTGCTATGGCCGTTTGTTAAAACATAAAACATCCCAATGATATGAATCCTTCCACAGGAGAAGGAGATCTCATGGTTTCAAAATGAGAGTTAGTGTTTTTATCTGTCCCTCCTCAAACCGTGTTTTATCCATTCCTGTTGATTAAAAAAAAATGTACAAGGCATTCTAAAACCTTGTATAAGGGGTAACAAAAAAGTAAAGCAGCATTTTTAACACTAGTCTTGAAGTTCAAGAAATGTATCATACCTGAATCACAAAATGACAAAACCCACATTCATGGCATTGGAAGTGAAACTGACCACTTCCAAAGCCATTATTGTGTTGTGTTTTTATTTTATTTTATTTTATTTTATTTTATTTTATTTTATTTTATTTTATTTTATTTTATTTTATTTTATTTTATTTTTAGTGGCAGAAAAGACTGATCCCTTCCCTTTCTCTCTCTCTAATGGACATTTCATTTCATTAAGAACATGGAAAAGGTCATGTATGTTTCTTGGAAAACATTTTCTAAAACGCAGTGGTCAAAGAAATAAACGTCCGGTGTAAATGTTCACAAGATAGAAAAAGATACAAATCGTAAATGACAAAGTACAGCGCAACACAATTTGAGAGGCTTTAATCATGTAAATCTCTCACAGCTGCAGAAGTTTGGTCAAGTTCGTGATGTGCGTGTTGTGTGTATAGATTATTCTTTTTGGTCACCAAGTATTTTATTTGGTACATTTCAAAAACAGGCTTATCTCCTGCATCTGTTGTTCAAACGGAACGCAGATTCCAAAACACTTGTAACATAAAACTCAGCCTGCTCTAAAATGCCTTCTAGACCCTCTTTACAATATCCCGTTTGCTAAATCAGAGACTCTACTATATCTTGGTAAGTTCTTGTCCTAACGCAGAAAATTTTATAGACCAATTTTTGATTACCAGCAGTAGACTAAGGAGCTTTATCTGTGTGGAAATACGAATAAAACTTACAGTTATGGTCCTAAAATTATTTTAATTTGAGGTTTATGATACTTCATCCTTAATAGTGCTAAAAATATCTTTGCATACATCACAAAATGCTGCCTCTTGTCAGTCAGCGATCATTATGAGGGGCAGTGAAATGTAGGAGGAAAAGAACAGAACCGAGCGGAGTGGAAGACGTCAATTCTCATCCCAAATCTGCCGCTAGCCACTTCCCCAATCTGGGATTTCCGCTCATAAAATCATGTACCACAGGCATTGGAACCCCGCTCTGTGGCTTTAAAACCAAGCTAGACCATTATTCTACAATGAAGAATGTAACAAAAGTAATTCTCCAGCATCCTCATTTCAACCTTGTTTCTGTAAAATAGATGCCAGGAGCATTCCAAGTGTCCCCAGCCTTGGGGGAGATAAAGCTTCCTTTCCTTGCAACAGTATTTATATGTGCAATTGATTCTAGGACCAAGGGATGCCTTTTTAAGGATGGCTTGGTTTTCATTTAAAGAAAACAACAACAACGACAACTTTGCACTAAAAACGTTAAATCAGATACAGTTTATGTGGCAACGAACCAAGGAACACGAGACAGTAAATAATGCAGAGAATGCCGCACGTTCGAACACCCAAAAAGAAAATGAGAAGGGGAGAAACTGCACAAGTATCGAACGGACACGGAGGGCATAAACAGTGACTGACACAGGCTAAAATTGCTTTCATTGCTTCCTTCCACTTTTCACTCACTGGCTTCTTTATAACTTTCAATTAGCCCACCCCCCTCTGCTTGCAACTTCTCTTTTTTACTGCCAACGATCCTTAAAAGAGATACTAAATTATAGATTCAGACATATTTTGAACAGACTTTTTGCTGTTGTTTTTGGTATGCTTCAGAACTAAAATTCAAAGGGTGCAGGGCTCCCTGAACCAAACACAATATGGTGTCAGGATTCCAGACCATCACAGCCAGCCCGCAACGACCTGCTAGCCTAGCAAATAGTGAGGCACCAAACACCCTCCTAACGGCGGAGAGCCAGCCAGATGCATCATCCTGGAGCCTGGTTTTTGCCTATGATATGTTGCCAGAATTACGTGGTGTTTGAAAGAGATCTGTGTTTGTCACACCGTTTGTCTTTTCGATAAGAACTAGATGCTTACGTATACTTGAGGTCTGGAAACAAATCCAGTCTTCATGAACATTTAGACTCCCGTTCAGAAATCAAAATTGGGGCTTTGTTTCTATAATTAAAGACAAAAGATTTTTTTGTTATGATGATGTGATTGGGATTTAAAGTCAAAGTGTTAGGCTGGGAGCCTCAGATTTAAAAGTTCTTGTTGTCAAACTCTATTTTTGTGTTTCTCAAAAATAGAAAGCTGGGGTGCCTGGGTGGCTCAGTCCATTAGGCATCCAACTTGGGCTCAGGTCATGATCTCGAGGTCCAGGAGTTTGAGCCCTGTGTCACTCTCTGTGCTGACGGCTCAGAGTCTGGAGCCTGCTTTGGATTCTGTGTCTCCCTTTCTCTCTGTCTCTCTCTCTCTCAGAGTGAATGAATATCAGGGTGCCTGGGTGGCTCAGTTGGTTGAGCATCCAACTTCGGCTCAGATCATGATCTTATGGTTCGTGAGTTTGAGCTCCGGGTCGGGCTCTGCACTGACAGCATGGAGCCTTGTGGGGTTCTCTCTCCCTCTCCCTCTGCCCCTCCCCCGCTCACACTCTCTCTCCCCAAAATAAAGAAACATTAAAAAAATACAATACAATAATAAAAGCTGATTTGAGTGACCTAAGGACCCCCTTCATGACCGCGTCCTTAATTTGTGAATTTCACCCCATATAAGAGATTGATCCTCCGTGCCCGCTGGCTCCTCCAGACTAGAATGAATTAGCCACATGCTCTCTTGGTCTTTAGATTTTCATGAAACCCAACTTTTGCTTCTCCAACGTCTAGAACACTGGAACAGCAAGAAGTTTGTATAAGACTATAGAAAGATTATGCATCACTGCATTTGAATGCACAGCGAGTAATGCAGTTTATTAGCTAATGGTGTTTACCTTAAAAGTCATTTGAAAAAGGATCACCCATACTTGTGGTCAAGTTAAAAGGGACGTTTAGGGGTAGCATTTCCCTAGCATTACTCCATGTATTTCTGGAGCAAAATGAAACAAATGATTATAGACTTTTACGCACGTATTAGTTTATGTTTGTCTTGACAACAAACACAGCCTCTGGAATGTGTATGCTAATAACTGCAGTGAAAGGTAGAAAGAAATGAACACCAGGCATCACAGGAATGTTTTGAGCGGACAGATTATTTACAACCTAGAAGGTCCCAAAGGACCACGTTGAGGCTGTCGCTTAAGGTAGGCTCAAGCTTAAAGGGAAAGCTAGACTGTAGATAGTCGTAGAACAGCAGAAGAAGGCTGCTTCAGGAGGGACCAGCAGAAGAAAAGAAGATAAGGTTGTGTGTGGCACATATAGGAAATTAAAAACACGTAAGTCCAGGTAAGACGTCTCAATGGCGAGAAATCTATTTTTATTTGACATTACATGTATGTTCACACAGAAGTACATGCATAGAAAGACACACACCAATAATTAGAAGATTCTTTGTGTTGCTGGACCATTATTGGAAACTTCTAAGCTTCTTTGTCCCTACCTTGTGTTCTGGAAAACTTTGTAAAAAATCTCCTCTTAATGATCGTTCGCTTCCACTTTCTTGTTAGTGTCAAAGCCGCAGGATATTCTCTCAGGGACACCAAGTAATATTGTTCTATGGTATTTTTTTTTTTTTTTTTTTTTTTTTACCAGTGAACTCCTGTCATTTCTGCAAAAGGCCCATCTCTCACTTTTGAACGTGGTCTCTCCTGTTCAGCTAAGGCACAGTTCTCTCCTGGAGTGAAAAGGGAAGATCTGCAACGTTATGGGATGATGAGACTTTCCACTTTCTTCCCTGCCCACCGGGGATAGCTAGGAACAGACTGAGTATTTTAATAATAGTGTAGAAGCCAGAATGGTGTAAAATCAGGAAAGAATGGTTTTACTTAAATCCACATTTTTAATTCCTTATAGCAAATCATTTCACAAAGGATAAATGAAAGAAATTACATATAGGAATTACTACCTTACTATCCATGTGTTTGCACTAATTTAAAATTTGCCCAGACTTTTTATCAAATAAATCCGAAAGCTTCTGTGATGACTGACAGGTAGTTAAACTGACCTCAAAAGCAGGTATGTAATTGATGATTTTTTTTTTTTTAATTAAGGTCTGACAAGGTGATTAGAATTTCAATTCAAGGTGTTAGGCTGAGCGTCTTAGCTTTAAAACTACCTATAGATTTTTTGTTTTATGATTCTATTTTAAAGGGGACTCGAAGGTTTAATTACAACCTTGCTAATTTGTTTCCAGATCTATTAGGCTTAAAGTTTAAGTGTAATGTTAACACAATCTTTAATTCTTAACTTGTTCTTCAAAACATGCATCCGCTTTACACGTTGGGAGGAAAAAGGACTCATCCAGTCAGACAGCGTGTTGACTTCATTGCTTTACGTAAAGCATTAAACTTGCATACAAACCAAATATTTCTTCAAGTTTGAAAAACGTGCCTCCAAGGGAAAGTAGGTTTTTCAGATTGTCTGGTATCCCCCAAACACTTCTTACTTCCAACTTGAATATGTGCACTTCATGGGTAGAATTTGGAGCTAGGAAAAACAATGACCTCTCTGAGGGAAGTCTGCTGCAAGATGTCAGTTTTTAAATCGAAGATTCAGAAAATGTTGGTGGTTGATTGATGGATTTTATTTGAGAGAGTGCACAAGCAGGGGGGAAGGGGAGAGAGAGAGAGAGAGAGAGAGAGAGAAAGAGAGAGAATCTCAAGCACGCTTCACGCTCAGCACAGAGCCCGATGCGAGGCTCGATCCCACAACCCCGGGATCATAACCTGAGTTGAAATCAAGAGTCGGATGCTCAACCGACTGAACCACCCCAGTGCACCCTGCCCACCTTTTTTTAGAGAGAGAGAGAGAGGAAAATATTGATGATTTAAATATTTATGATGGAAGTTTTGGCAGATAGATAGATATATGACTTAAATGACTGAGTAATTTAAAAGTGAACAGCTTAGTTGCTATATTAAAAAATTGAAAGCCTGAGTCCCAAAATAAAGACATATCCTAAACCACGTAAACCCCAGGATTTGTTTAGTAGATGTTGCTAGAGAAGCAGCAGTCATACTAGCTTTAACATACTCTATGTGCCTGACTCCCAGCGTCTCCCTTTTTTTATGAGTTCAGCCAACTACATTAATGCATTCTTTTATGTTTTCTACCTTAAATTTGACATCAAGTGTGTGAGATCTCCACTGAACTTATCTTCATTTTGGAGGGAAAACTCACAAGACTGCCACATATATATATTCCTTTTTGTGGTACCCTAGGTGTGAATCTTCCTCAGTAGAAAAACGACTGGTTCAGAACATCTTTTGTTTTTTTCAAACTAGACTCTGCATTTATCATGGTAATATGGACCTTTTTTTTTTTTTTTTCTTTTTGCTCCTGTACGTGAATTCCAAGGAAGTATTTTGGTGAGGAACTTGTTTCATGACAATAATTTCGTCGGTCTCTCGACACTTTTTCAGTAGTACATACTTAAATTCCAGAGTCATTTCTATAACGGCAAACATTATCTTAACGCACGAAAACATATTATCTTTTCCCCACCTTTGCCTTATACATTCATTTGCACAAATACGTCATCTTCGATAACCACGCATGTGGATTACTGCCCAAGAAAGACCTCTTTATTTTCCAGTACTCCCTTCTCCAAACGGTGATGATTGTATAAGTGTGATTCCCTTTAATACCCATCTAATCAGCAAGTATACCTTTTCATGCTTCCTTAAAAACATCTCTGGAAATTCTCTCCTCTCTGCCACTTGTTGGGAACACGTAATCTCTCAGAGATGGATTCCGGCAAATGGGAGGCTGTCTGATTATGTCTTGAAATGTCAGCCTGCCTTTCTCTTATCTAGGAGAGATTCTGGGTAAGAATTGATCACCAAAGGTCAATGGGATCAAAGACGTCAGAGACGAAGAGCTGACAGGCAGGCAGTGGGTTGGGTCATAGGAATGGGCCAGTACAGGTGGGTGGAACAGAAAAGATGAGAGGCACAGCTGCCCGGGGCAGGGCGGGAGAGGAGATACTAGGGAGGAAATATGGAGACTGAAGATACGAAGAACTCCTGGCACTTAGCAAAAATGAAAAGGAGGATCAGTGACTACATACATTGATTAAATAATCAGGGTTCTAATTCTATCAGGGTGCAAGACTGGCAAGAAAAAATATCCTGTTTTGCCCTTCTTTTCCTGTGCATAAAAGTTTTAGCTCTGATAATTTACTATTGCCCTAAGTATCCATTTTCTGTTTGGGAACACTTTGTCTCCTTTGCAAAGGGTGCCCACCTCAATGCTTTGGGCCAATTATGGCATTAGAGGGGGGGGGGCATGGAAGAAACTGGTGGGGATCTGAAAGCTGACCTAACCTAACTGTGAGAGAATTCCTCAGACGCTGTAACATCAGATCTGCGAAACTTCTCACCGTTGCTTTTTTCTGAAGGGTTGTGAGCGGCACTTTGGCTATTTTTCTTCCTCTGCTTGGCAAAAAGGCCTTCCTTCCGCTTGCCCCCCTCGCTCCTCTGCCCTATATAAGCACTGGCTCGCTCAGATAAGCCAGTCAAAAAAGTTTTGAGTTTATTCCTCAGCAGTCCCAGTGGATGGAGTCTGGAAACTAGTCCTAGAGATAGTTCAGTTTATGGGTAGCGGCTTTCGGGAGTACCAAGAAATGGAATCCTTCCAGACCCTTCCACAGTGCTTTCTCGAGACCAGAGTTATGATTGCTAAGATGTGCTTCTATGCATTTCCTCTTCTAACCCTTCTGCTTCAGGAGATGCACAGACTTTGTCACTCAACCAAATAGTACCGTGGCCTCTGAGTGGAACTAAAAGAGAATTTGTGTACTAAAAAAGGAGTAATTAAAAGACTTTTTGTAGCCTGCAAAGTTTAGGTTTAAAAAAAAATGTGTCAGTGGGAACAAACCCTGAATGGCTGAAACCAAAAGGGATGTTTCCTGATGTTAGTCAGGAGGACTTGCCAAATCCGTACTCCTCCAAAGTGGGCTTTTCCATGTTTTTGTTGGACCTCATCAGAGACGTTCACTCCTTAGAGGATTATGAGTGTTCTCATGGCATCAGTGAGACAGAAAGCACAAATGCCCGGGTCATTTGTGTTAAATAAAAGGAAAAAAAACCGTTTCAAGCCCACAGCATGACCTGAGCTTTCCAGGGGAGAAGTATAGATTTGGAGAACACAGTTACGAAGGACTACGTGTGGTGTAAACTTTGGGAGTGCGATGAGGCATGTCAGAGTATTCTGAAAATAGTTTGAAGGATGCGCATGTGAAGAAGGAATGTCACATTCAGATAAACCATTCGGTAAATATTTATTAGTGCCTACTAAGTGCTGCTCACTCTGTCGGGTGTTTGACATGTGTTAGTACAGTTGGAGGCGATACAGACCTGAGCCTCCCTTCAACAAGTTTAACCGACTGGACTTTTCCAGAATATATTACAGTTGAAAAACAATAACAACACTGAAAAAGAAGACCGGCAGGTCCTGGAAGAAGAAAAACTCAAGCTAGAGCAGAAAAGGAAACAGCCATTTTTGAATCCACATTAGTTGTATGAGTGAGTATGTGTGTTTGCATCAGAATTTTTATTAAGGAATAATTGAGAACTGGTATCTGAGGTCAACTAGATTATGTTGGGAATTATTTAGAGTTTTGTTTCAGTTAATCCTTAGTAGAATATAGATAATTCTGTTCCTATGTTTTTGGTTGTCAGTTATTTTGCCATATTCATGAATCCCCCGATAAATAATACACAAAGAAATCAGTCAGTTCCCGTTAGAGAAGCTGAAATGAGGGCGGTGATACAGAAGAGGAAAAAAATAGACCAGAATAAGGCTCACTTGTGGCTTCCAGGTTGGGTAGTAGAGACTTTGGGTAACGAATTCTGATGGTGGTGGATGGAGATCTTATTTGTCTAAGAAGAAACACTGTCTTCATTTAGGCTGCGTGCTTATTTGTGGGTGTTTGGAGGGGTTGCTGATGGAAATTACGTGGAGTTTATACCACATCAAGTCATTCTTTTGAGCTGCCACAGATATTACATATTTACCTGTAAAGACACCACTAACGGTGTAGAAGAATCTTTTCTAGCCACCAGGCATAACCCATATTCTCTGACTTCGACCAAGAGATGTTTTAATTTTTACTAACGGGTCAGTTTTACTGGGAACGGTTTTCCTATCAAGAACAAAAGCAGTCTCCCTGAGTGAGGCCCTCTGATTGGTTTGCAGAAAATGTATTTAGGTAGCTCTAATTTTTTTGGTTAAAGACTCAATGCCTGTGTGTCAAGAGCCATAGAGAATCTCAACATTGACCCAGTAATTCCATTCCTAACAACCAAGCCTGAGAAAAAAGTGAAATATATGGGGCACCTGGGTGGTTCATATGGTTAAGCAACTGACTCTTGATTTTGGCTCAGGTCATGATCCCGCAGTTTGTGAGTTTGAGCCCCACACTGGGATTGGGGCTTGGGATTCTCTCACTCTCCCTTTCTGTCTGCCCCTCCCCTACTTGTATGTGTGCTCTCTCTCTTTCCCAAAATAAATAAACTCAAAAAAAAAAAAAAACACCACAAGATATAAAGAAACCTATGTCCCACCAAAAAAGTTACTTGTTGCATGTTTACTTATGTTACATATTATTTTAAATATAGATATTTAAAATTGCCATAATATTTAACAAAGGAGAATGACTATCCAAATAATGAAAAGCCTACTAGATATAATGCTACTAGCTGTAATGCTATGTAGCTATTCAGACTGCATTAATAAAATGTTTATAGTAATATACAATGAGGTTCTACTAAAATGTTTAATATTATTGTCATATACATTTCCATGATAAAAATGAAACCATAGTTTTAAATGTTTCCATTTTGGCTCATCATCAATCTTAAGACATTCTCCAAGCTAAGTCAAATATATCTATGGTGAAAACAATTTTTTAAACTCCGCTTTATGCAGTATTTGATTTATGTCTCAGGGGAGAGCTATATTATCTATCCAAAGATTTTCTGGTCCAGTAACACCTTAAGGGAAAAAATATGGTAAAGTCAAAATGAACTATGCATCTACTAGTGAGTTGGTTAAGTCCATTAACACTGTTAGGGTGACACAACCGTCCTTTGATTCTCCTGACTCTGAGCATTAAAATTGTTCTTAAATGTAAAATCAGAGAAAAGGTTACGATGCCTTTTTATAATAGCTGTCCTTGCAAGACGTACTGGTGTGGATGCTGTGCCCCTGTTATATCTATAAGTAGACATGTATCTATTCCGATGTAAATATTCAAATGCCTACTTAGGAAACAAAACTCCAAGAGGTACGTGACCTGCCTGAGTTCCCAAAGCCAGAGAATTGACAGGTTGCCATCAGTATGTGGTGTCTCTTTCTGGTTCTTCAGAGCCTGCAGCGTAACGTGGCCAGGTTTCATGTACTTTGAAAACTTTCAAGTATTGCAACTCTACTTACAATTTACATTGAAAATAACAACTCACCATTTGTGATTTCATTTTTGTTTTTTTGCGAGTGATTATTGGATATAATTTGTAATATTGCAACTCTGTTTATAATTTACACTGAAAATATCAGCTCACAATTTGCGACTTTGACTTTCTGCAAGTGATTATTGGGTACAGCTAACGGCGCCCCATCCCTCAGCAGCCTGTCTTTGATATTCTGATGTTGTAATTTTCACCATGTAATGAAATGGGCAGTGTGCACAGTGCTGTATTTTCCCATTGAACAAACACATGTGGCCATGATATAAAATGCATAAAATCTATTCCCCGGGAAGAAAATGGACCCTCCAAGAGATGCAATAAAAGAATGCGCTGATGAACTGATAGTTATTTGTCTCTGCAGTGTCCTCCATAACAGGAAACATGAGGAAGGATATGATTGGAGACATAGGTCAGTACGATGTAGGCATGAATGCAAGTGTATATCGTTCTCTTCCTCTGCTTTTCTCTCTGAATATGAAGACGTCTCAAAGCCTATTCTCAATTCCAGAGACCTATTTAGTATTGTGCACTGGCAGCGTCCATTTCTCCTACCATCACATTTATTATTGTTTAATCAAATAGTGACAAGTCAAGTGGTTCAGAAAGAAACCAAGGAAATGAATCCCCATCAGTCTTTACATAATTAATGGTATTCCCTGTGGACTGGGCAATTTATTAAATTGCTGAGCAGAACCACTTCAGATAAACATATTTATGTATTCTGTGAAAGACTGTTCTAGAAACTTTTGAATGTTTGAAACTAACATCTGTCGATTTTTTAAAAAATGTTTGAATGTGACAATGTTTTAGGAGAGTGGAAACTGGTAATAGCACCCATTACTGCTTTTTCCATTTTAAGAATCTTTAATACATTATCATAGCAATTTTGAAATTAGAACCACTTAGGAAAAACAATATGAGAAATTAAGATGTTAAAAAAAAGTATATAAGAAAGGAGAAGCATTTGTTTCTAGGGAAAACATTAAATTCCTACACATCAGACCATGCACTCTTCTCCGTACAGAGTAAGTTACATATGAAATTTCCCATATGTATGTATCCAACCATAATATATATGTAATTGATGAAATTTTAACACAGCAACTTGCATCTTTCAAAATATTTTTTAATGTTTAAGGCTAGTGAAAATACGTTCAAAGAATATCTTTTTAAAAAAAATGTTTATTTATTTTGAGAGAGAGAGTGTCAGCAGAGGAGAGACAGAGAGGGAGACAGAATCTGAAGCAGGCTCCAGGCTCTGAGCTGTCAGCACAGAGCCTGATACGGGGCTTGAACCCACGAACTGTGAGATCATGACCTGAGCCGAGGTCAGATGCTTAACTGACTGAGCCACCCAAGCACCCCAAAGGATATCTTTTCTGATTAAGATTGCTGGTTTAAGATTAAGGTCTGGGGGCACCTGGATGGCTCAGTTGGTTAAGCATCCAACTCTGGGTTTCAGCTCAGATATTGATCACACTGTGAGTTCTAGCCCCGTGTCGAGCTCTGCACTGACAGTACAGAGCCTGCCTGGAATTCTCTCACCTCCTTCTTTCTCTGCCCTCACCCCTCCCCCCCAAAAAAATAAACCTAAAAGCAAATCATGTAGATGCTAAGGGACAAACAATTTAAGTAATCTATTTAAGGTTGTACAGACAGTAGGTAGAAAAACTGGAAATCAGCCTCCCGTCCTATAACCAGACCTATTTACTACAAGCGTGAACCCTTAAGTATTTGTTATCTGCGTTTGGTTTTAGGTAAATTCTATTTTAGCAGGTTCGAAACATTGACAACACTGTTTCTCAAGGACGTATCACAAACTAAAACTGTTCATCTAGTTGGAAAAAAGGTAAAAGAGGGTTTGTGTTATGAATGTCAATCATAGCTGTAAAAAGTGACCTGTTAAGGAAACTAACTGACCTGTTAAGGAAAAAGTACGTCAAACGAGTCTAGCAAAGTTCTTTTGGGGGGAGAGTCCATTGAGTAATTAATTGGAAATTGTAACAATTAACCATTAGCTTTGAATAAGTTCCTAAAGTAAAACAACAGACTACCTTGTGTTTAACAAAACCTATAGGTACGTGAAATTATTTTCAGCTTCTGAAATGTATCATTTCAAATGTAATGAGAATTAGTTCCTTCATGATTCTCATATAACGTCAAAGCTATCTTCATGTGCTGTTAGGACAGAGTATTTTTGGGATACTATTAATCAGACTGAAGAAAGTAAAAATAGGTTTTTGAAATAGTCTAAGACCCGAAAGGGAGGGTAGACATTAACTGCTTGTCTGATATATTGGATACATTAATATACAATGCATCTTCGGTACTTGACCTTAAGTGTCATGGAATATAATCCACCATTTCTCTTTTTATAAGCAGTACTTTAAAGAGGTGTTCCTTGTCAACATTTTGTGCTGCAAGGTGGAAATAATGAAATACATTAAAGCATTAAATATACAACTTATTAAAAATATAATTAGTCACTTTATATACTTATGTTCCGTAAATGCTAGACCTCGCCAGTCAAATTTGTAATTTAATCACTGACGTGAGGCTGTGACAGCATAATCTTTATTTAAATCTAACTTCTAATTTCTTCTAATATCGCTGAGTTAATAGGGCCTTTTGTCTATAATCAAAATGCATATTTAGATTTTTTTTGTGCTATATTTACTTGATTTTTATTCATATACTCTATGTAGCTTCTCAACTAACACCAGGTATTCACCAGTAAAGCTCTCAAGGTCAAAAGCCCAAGAGCAATGTTGACCTCGAATATTCACCTAAAACTTTACCACATGATTGCCTTTTGACCAAGTAACATTGGGAATGTCAGTCTCAAAATGTCAGACCTTTTTGCCCCTTCCCAGTGGGGTACTTTAAAGGAGTCACATTCCTCATTCTGATTTATTGTAACCTCATATATTTATGTGTGTAATTGGATTTTTATTAAAGCTTTTAGACCAACTTAGCAACTAGTGGCATAGTAGAATGTATTATGTAATATAGTAGGGAAAAGATCGGGTTTGAAGCCATTAATTTAAATCCTACCTAAAGTCTTATTTCGTCTCTTGGAGCGGTGGTTTTCTTGTATATAATTGGGAATTAAAATGCTTTCCGTTCAAGGTGTCCTGCGTTTAAAATAACATCCAAATAATATTCTCGGTTCATAGTAAGTTCCCATCAGTTTGTCTTGGCTTCCTTCTATCCTTCCTTTCATTTATTAATCATACCAAGGTGCCAGACAATAGAAATTTTTTGGTTTATCATTTTTTTAACACATGACAGGAAAGCATGTTTTTCATTTCTGTAACAAGCAGTTTTTGAGTCATGATTATCTGCAAAGAAAAAAAAAGACATAAAACATGAGTAAGTAGATATACAAATGTAGATAGATAAAGGAGCCTACTTTTCATGGTTTGGTTGGTTCATATAATAGATAGAGGCAGTCTAACAACAGTGATTAAAACAAAAGTCTAATTTGAACATAGTTCAAATTACTTAACAATTTCAGACGGAACTCAAAATATGAGAACAAGTAACCTGGGAGTTGAGAAAGTATTTTTTAAAACTTTAGGCAGAAATAAAGCTTAATGTTCCAGTACAGACCCTGCCAGATTAGTTTCTGTCATAGAGATATTATTAAGAAATGAGTTTAAATAAAAATAAAGATCCAAGTATGTATCACATTAACTCAGAGGTTATTCACAATTATGTGTCTTATAAATAAATAGTTGGTGGTTTTCCTGAATTGGGAAAATTCCTTTAGGAATTGGTAGGAATTCCTTTTGGGAATAATTCAGGAATTATCCTTTAGGATAAATATAATGAGAATTTAGCAGTGGAAAAGCCAGCCAGAAAAAATGGTCTGTTCTTCTGTATGGAAAGTAACAGGATGGGGAAGAGATCTCTTCACAGAAGATGTGTTTTAGTGAGAAGGAATGTGTGTAATGTGAACTTACTTGTCAGAGTTCCCCGGCAAGGGTGATTGAAATCATCACAACTGTAGAATTAAGACGTAGAAGGAAGTATTTGCAACTTGGAAATTTCCTCCATTTGTAATAGTGCATTTATGTGTATTTTTATTCGTTTACCGTTTGTGCCCCCATATGAGGATAGATCACGCTTGCAAGAACCATATGCTTTTCATACAGCGTGATAAAGTAAATATCACATCGAACGTGGTGCCAGGTACACGGTGGTTGCCAGGTAACTATGGGATGGATCTGGAATGAATGAGTGAATGGTTGCATGGATGATAGAAAAACGTCTGTTTTCATGTCGGAAAAGTTACCAAAATTCAGAAACAAATAAGTAGGACTGTTTTTTTATATATATATTTGCTAAAATCTGTTTTTACTATCCTATTTCTCACTTTAGCAGACTAATTTGGGAGCAGAGGGCGGTGGCATTATATCCACTAGGATGCACTAAATCCAAAACACGAAAGCCAAACAATTGTGCCAGCTGATGACAAAGCAACTTTGTCAAATTATTAATAAAACCTGTTTGCATAAAAAGCTACTTCCTGATTATACATTTTTCAATATTTGAATCATACATTTAATACTCAATATATAAATCTTCATTCAGTGAAAATTACAAAGCATAATAAAATGTCTATACTTCACTCTCTTCTCTCAAGAGAAATAAAGACTAATTATTTATAGTTGAAGTTAGACTGATTAGTTAGTGTTGCTTGTTCCTATGACTAATTAATGAGGAAATGGCGTGTCCTTACCCTTTGATTTGTTGCTGATTAATAAATCAATAAAGTATTACTGGAAGGAAAATAAAGAACAGAAACACACTCATATAATGAGGTGATGGTTGCCCTTTTTCGCTTTCTGAATGCTCACGGTCTCAAAAAAAAAAAATTCACATCATAAATGAAATTAGCTGGGACCATTGCCAAATTTTTGAAGGAGGACTACAATTGATGGCTCATGAAGATTGAATTATTCATTCACCCCTAGAACGCGAAACTCTAGGACGGAGTTGGGACACCGCCATTACGGTTGAAACTTGTCATTGTCCTTGCTACCATGTGTTCCATCTTTTAACAAACAGGGATTTCAGACTTCCAGGTTGTTATTTCAGGTCAGGGCTCAGGAGACCACCTCGGCCTGGTGTACACGTTCACGACGTGTCGAGGGGCTTAATCATGACCCCCTAGAACTTCAGCCGTTTGGATGCCTCTTTCTGCGGGGGACATTGTCCCCATTTAAATACTGGGAACGAGGCATGTGAAGGGAGTGCAGGGCTGGCGTTAGAACACAAGCAGCAGAGGCTTCAGCCTTGCCTTGGCCCTTGACAAATCACAGTCAGACTGGCTTAAGAGATACACATCAGCTGTGTCTCTACACCCATCCACTCTACACTACGTCCACAGGATCCCCGTGTTTCTTGTTGGGACCCATGAAATAGTTCCCTCACTATACTTAGATCTGGCATTGACTTCACCCCTCCTGGATTATCCTGTTCTTACTTAATATCAACTACATTTCAAGCCTCACTAGTCCATTACCTCATGGTGTAGTACAAACTTGAAGGTTCTGTGCCTACTGGCTAACATTCTGAGATAGAAAAGCTCTAGACTTCCAGTTGGTCCAGTTTGGCAAAAGAGTTATTGCTTTTAGTATCCTTGGGGCTTTTGATGAACCCTAAATCTTCTGCTCTCTGTTCAGTAAGTCAGATAGTTCATAGATTTTTTTTTACAGCTTTATTGAAGTAAAATTGATAAACAAAAAAAATTCACACATTTAATGTTTACAATTTGATGAGTTTGGATATATGGATACACCAGTGGTACCATAACCGCAAAGTAATAAACATATCCAATCACCCCCCAGAGTTTCCAGAGACGTGATGTACAATATAATGTCTGTCGTTAACAAGAAAGTGTTGTGCACTTACAAATTTAAGAAACTAAGTCTCGTATTAAGTGTTCTTACCACAGAAACAAAATCAAAGTTAAAAAAGGGGACAAAAATTCATAGAATCTTAATAGTGGCTTCGTAAAATCATGTGCTTCTAGCATCACCCCAGACCCCCAGGAGTCAAATGTTTCATATGATGCACACTGTTAGTTAATGATAAATTTTAAATCACCAAATCCTGTGATTTTCATCACTACTCTGTGGTCTGTTATTTTAGGAAAACTTTTCTATCTGGGTGTATTTTTTTTTATTAAAAAAAATTAATGTTTATTTTTGAGAGAGAGAGAGAGAAGGGGAAAGGAGGAGGGACAGATACAGAGGGAGACACAGAACCCAAAGCAGTCTCCAGGCTCTGAGCTGTCAGCCCACAGCCCGATGTGGGGCTCGAACCCACGAACCACAAGATCATGACCTGAGCCGAAGTCGGACGCTTAACCGACTGAGCTACCCAGGTGCCCCTATCTGGGTATATTTTTAAGAAAGAAACAATTCATATATTAACCTATAATATATACAACTATATATTATTTATTTGATTTTAAAATATATATAATTTTGATTTTAAAAATGATTTAGCAAAATCCTAATATAGTTGAATGAGTATTATGGTATGGTTACAACAGAAGTTTGCAGGATAGAAACTCAGTGCAGTTTGTTAAGTCACAAAGACAAGAAAAAATATATAGGCAAAGCATTGTCACAGACAAATTCATTAGTCATTTTGTGACTAGTAATTTTAATATGCACTACTAATAAACTTGAAAATCTAGAAATCTATGTGTTTTTACACACTACAGCTTATCACCGTTCTGAATATACAAGTTCCTATTATATAAATACATATGGTATGTATATCCTTGAAAGTTCTTAAGAGCAGTTGTGGACCGTCTAAAATATTTATTAATAATTAGTGCTATTAAAAATAATTAGTGCTATTAGATTTGAGAATTCTTTCAATGTTTAGTTTTGAGAGAGAGAGAGAGAGAGAGCGTGCGCGTGCGAGCGAGTGGGGGAGGGGCAGAGAGTGAGAGGGAGAAACAGAATCTGAAGCAGGCTCCAGGCTCTGAGCTGACAGCGCAGAGCCAGCCTGACGCAGGCTCGAACCCATGAACTGTGAGATCATGACCTCAGCCAAAGTCAGACACTTAACCGAGTGAGCCATCCAGGCGCCCCAGTGCTATTAGGTTTGAATAAATAATCTATAAATCATAGGCTTTTATTTCATTTGCAATGTTTCTCTGTGTTTGACCCACTAGTCCTGAAGTGGCCAAGCCATTCCATTATAGCTCTTCAAGTTTCTGGAATATGTGGTCAGAATACCTTTGTGGAACTGCAGTAATTTCAAGGTAATATCACTTAACATTTTTCTGTAAGAATTAATATAAATTTATCAAGACATGGACCAGGGGATAAAACTATTACTAAAATATGGACTAGTTACAAGAGACAAAAGACAGTAACACCTACATAGAAACAATATAAAGCAAAAACGAGATAATAAAAATTAGAGCATTAAAAGACCAATGTCACCTTCATACACACACACACACACACACACACACACATACACAGACACACAAAAATAAGAACTTAACCAATTTTTGTCTGGTGATGGTCATTGATTTTACATCAAGGAAATGATTGATTTAGGAATTGATATTTGAAAGGTAGACATTTTTTCAAGATTTCTACTTTAGCTACAAAATTATATCTCCCTCAGAATTGCCTGAGGAAAATTATTATCATCCCAACTTAAACCTGTATTTTTTCAGGTGTCTAAAGTGAAAGTCAGCTTCATGCAGAATGACTGACTTCTTAATATTTAAGCAACTTTACATAAACTAGATGCATGCAGCTTTTCTGGTTAGACCACATAATCAATTTTCTTTTGTATTGCTGGGTAGAAAGGGTCCTCAAATTGTTTACTGGTTAAAATTGGTTTGTGTTAGTGAGGCCTGTAAATATGCTTTATTGTCCTTTCTTTGCTTCCAAAGCAACATTCATTTCAACTTTGTTTTTTTTTTTTTTTTTCATGTACTGTGTGCCACTGTTGAACCAAAATCTGGATCGTGTGGTTTCATGTAAAGATAGTCGATTAGTTCTGGACCGTTTAGCCTTCTTACATTTGAACAAAATCTCAGGGAAGTGAGATGGCTGTCCAGAGTTACACAAGTGACGTAGGACCGTGAGAAGCAAAAATTGAAGCAGGCTTGCCTGCCTCCCCCGAACTCATTCACAGGTGCAGCAGTGAACTTGGCCCCTTACCTAATGTGCTCTGATCAACATTGGACTTCTGTCCGTCTGCCAGTGGTTAGTGGGGATAACAGCCATATTTTCTGAAAAGAAGGTTCCTGCAAGGATTATTTGAGATGTTGTCTGGGTATAGACCAGTAGGGGAAAGCTCTGTTAACAGTACCCTCAGATTTTCCTTAAACCGTTTAATCTCCCTGGCGAGCTCCTCCCTCTCTCCCGGAGGTATCAGGTGGGAAAGCCTGAACCTAATCCACCAAGTCATTCATGTATGTTAGATTAACTCGCTTAAGGTTGGATACTTTCAAATCTCCCCCTTCTCCCGCTCCTCTCTATGCATGTATGACCTCCTTGCACAGAATCAGAGCCTGTGACCTCACGCTGGCACTCATGAGTGGCTGGTGTGACCCAGGGATGGGCAGGCTGCTCTCAGTTGAGGTACTGTCTGGTCTAGTGTCTCACCTTTCTGCCGGCATTAGCTAAAGAGGTCAATGGTGGTGGCCCTGGGCCTGATTTCCGAGTCGTAGACAATGGCTCCAGGAAGTGTCTGCTGTCTCCCCTGGCTGCCTGGGTCCCACCCCGATTCTCAGTTGTATTGCCTTTTCCAGTAGGTCTCCCCCGAATGACTTCAGCCAGGTTCCTGTTGAATGGCTCTCAGCTAGTGTCTGTTTCCCAGGAAGTGGCAGCCCTTTCCGCGGGGGGGCTCCCCACTCAGACTCAAATCCAGCTTTGGAGGGTGCTGCTTTCGTCTCCTGCGCCTTAGGGACTCCCAGCCCCCTCACACTATAAACGCGTCTCGGGCTGCTCACGGAGAGAGACCTCAGGCAGTCTCTCTCGACAACCGTGTTGACTTTTACTGTCTTTACTGTCTTACTCCTCGTCTAGCCGGGAGGCCCCAAGAGGAGGAGGGCGCATGAGGTGACTCTCTCCCAGACACCTGGGCAGGAAAGAAGGGCATATATCCCCTCTTCTCTAAGAGTACTTCCTAGTCTAATTCCCCACCTCTCTCTCTAGCACAGAGAAGAAATACGAAGATGCAGGTGCCTCATCACTAGATCTTATCTCTGCTTCCCTTCCCCCTGAGACCCACCTGGACAAGAAGGGATGGAATTTCTATTTCTTTTCTACCCTGGACTCTGATCTGATCAGGCAGGCTTACTGTTTCATATGTTACATTGAATCAAAGGAGTTTAGAAAGTCATGTTCTACAGGTGAGGCCTGGCTTTCGAGACGTGGCTCTCGCTGCTGGGCGAGGAGCTTTAATGGTCAAAGCCAATCAGTGCCCTCTTTGTTCTAGGTCCTTTCCTCCCTGGGGCGGTGTGCTTCCTGACTGTCCCTTGAAGGTGAAAGCCTGGGAGGGGAGAATGTTTCAGGGAAAAATAAAAAGTCTTTGTTCTAATATCTTCCCCGAATGTGTTAAGGGCTTGTGCTAAATGCTATGTGATGAGTGCGTTCCTTTAATACCTCACAGGGCCGTATGAGGAAGATAATCATCTCATTGCATATATGGAAAGGCAGGGTTGAGGAGGTCAAGGCACGTGCCACCGTGAGGGTAGATGATACCCTCAGTACCTGGCAGAGCATCTTTTGAATGCAGATACTATGATTCTGGAGTTCATATGTCCCCCCATCTAACAATGCCTTTTTTTTTTTGACAGGACATATTTAAAATATCTAGTGAAAAGTTGAAACTTTTGGACCTTTCAAAACACTAACAGATTAGATCTAGGGGAGAGGAGGAGGATGTGAGAATAGTCTATTTGAGAATAGAACCTTCAGGCATCTCAGGGAGCACACACCAGCCTGGCCATGTGCACTGAATTTTCTTCTTTTTGCAGTGCGCAACCTGTTGTCCAAAGTGCTCCATTACTTATCCTGTCTGTTCAAGAATTGCATTCAAATCTGTCTTTCAGCTGGATTAGTTCCGTACATATATTCATGTTTAAAATAGTGCTTTAGTTGATGACTTTATTCATTAAAAGAAACCTGCAATATAGACAGAAGTTTTGTATAAAACAAGGTTGAGTTTTATAAATAGATTTTGGGTAAATTTCCCCATATTTAGAAAATTTTCTTTATTCTGGGCGTTGACACAAAAGTCCTTTGCCTTTGACTTTCGTGAGCGATTTCTACTTTATTCTGTCTGCAGCAACAAAACAAAATCATCCATAAGCATTCCTGTTCCGGGTATAAATGTTAGCCTGGTAAACTCAAAATTTTGTGAAACCTGAAGATGATTTTACCATCTATAAATGTGCAACCTTGCAATCACAGAACTGGGCAAGACCATAATTACCAAGGGTAATCTGCCTTGATACTTCAGGACTTCTCTGATTTTGAACCTTAAATGTTTGAAGTCATCAATCTGGTTAAAAGACAACCAAACAGATTTCAGAACTGACCCGAGTATTTTGTCATGATATTGCCAAGAGTTTTCCCTCTGTGTGTATGTGGGTGTGCACGTGTGCGTGTGCATTTGTTTAAATAATGAAGTCATCTTAGAGCCAGAAAACATCCAATTTTCCCATGCATAGAACAATGGAATTTTAGTTTAACCTTGAATGATGAGATCGTAGGCAAAATGGGCCTGAAGTCAGAGCGTAACACGGTTAGCGAATATAGACCACCCAACACATCTAGGGCATGGGAGCCCTCTAGAAACAAAATGCCCTTCACAGAGAATTCTTGGTTTCTCTGTAGCACATTGTGTCATTCCGGGTGATGAAAATTGATCATTTGGTGATGTCTGCCAATATCTCCCTCTTAACTGAAGTTAATCTGACACACCCGTGGTGGTCAGAGTTGTCTTGGGTTCCATGGAGTTCCTCACTGTTTAATGTAAAAACATGGAAGTCATCTCAACAGCCAGCAGAGCCCCCGCACCCCTGAACAGCTGCTGCGGAAATGCCCTTGGAAAACAGTGAATTTTATCAAAGAGTGGGGAATGAGTGATTAATTTTTAACATACCTGTTTCTGTACATCGAAATTGCCATGCTCAGGCTAATTTCATTTCAGCAGAATTGTTTATGTGCATATAAAGGTATCATTTTTTAAAGTGAAATTTCAATACACGTCTGAATTTGTTGCCAAGCCTCAAAATTAAGAAGGAATTTTCTTTATAATTTTAAATCATGCTTTCACGCCAGCTATAAATCTTGGTGCACTTCTCTGAACGTAAGCCCTGGCTGTTGATCAATGTTTTCATCCTCTGCCATGGAGTTAAATATCATAAAAAATATTAGTGTTGAAAACCAAATAGGTGGAATTGTAAAACATACTTTACTTAACCCAGGGACGCTACTATTTTCCTTTATCTACATAATGACACTTGAAATCAATCAACTGTCAGATTACTTTTAGCTGCTTATCACAGTATGTGACATTGTTGGGTAATGAGCAATCCGTGAATTAATCTATCCAAACACGAATGTTGGAAATTAAACATTGTGACTGCTTTGACTATTCAGGTTTGTAGAACGCTGTTCCTTGGAAAGGACGTAGTTGAACTACTTTAATCCAATGACTTTCGATTCAGATATCCCAGTTCCCAGAGCATATTCCCTAATTCACAGATGATTATTAAGCACTGAGGATGCATGAATGCTTTATAATATTCATGTCTTCATCTCTGGAAAGAACCTGATTCCACCCATCAGCCAGCACGTGAATCAACTCATTTGGCCAACATGGGGTCCTCATTCCTGTCCCACAGAGTCTGGAGGATGTGCCTGGTGGTGGGGGCTACAGTGAAAATCCTCCCACCCAATAACCTATACTCTCTGTCAGTTTCCATACAGATTTCACTTCCTTTTAAAGTTTACATTGCCTTTGTTGTCTCAGTTTCCTCATCTGGAAAGCTGGTACAATAATGGTGGTGAGGAAAAGATTTATTATGAAGCCAACAAGACTTCAGCTTCAAGGCTTCATTTGCAAGGACCCATGCAAATTCAGCACCACAGTCCGTCCAACCTAGATCAATTTCTGCACGTACTTCATAAGGATACTGTGAGGCTTCCATGAGATCATGTAGGGCTCTGTGCCCAGTGCCGTGCCCAGAATGTGCTAAACTATTATCATTGTAACATTTATGACACAGTAATACACATGTAGCTTGTGAGGCAAAATACTCATTTGCTACCTCGACTATCACTGTAGTGACCGCCCAGCATTGTTGTCCTTTACACATCTGGCTTTGTTATTTTCCAGAAGGGAAAATCTGAGTTGGTCTTGTTTGCCTTTCAGTCATAGCCACTAGCATGGTTCTTGGCACTGGGCATACCAAAAATACCGTGCACTAAGATATAATAAATATTTCTGTATCCGTGCCTGTTGAACATGACTTAGCACTTCAGAAATAATACTCAGATTGTGGAATACAATAGCTTCAGAATCAGAATTGTCACTTTATTTTTTTTTTTAAATGTTTTACTTACTTTTGAGAGAGCGCAAGCAGGGGAGGGGCAGAGAGAGGGAGACAGAGCATCTGAAGCAGACCGTGTGCTGGCGGCAGTGATCCAGATGTGGGTATTGAACTCACAAACCTTGAGGTCGTGACCTGAGTGGAAGTCAAACCCCCAACCGACTGAGCCACCCAGGTGCCCCAGAAGAATTGTTACTTTAAAGATACCATTGGCCCTCCGTTTGTGCAGTTACTTACCCAATGTCTTGCCCTGCTTCACTCTATAATAGTTGATCAGAAGATTTGTCTCGGGGCAGCTGAGTGGCTCAGTCGGTGAAGCGTCCGACTTATGCTCAGGTCATGATCTCACAGTTCGTGAGTTTGAGCCCCGCATCAGACTCTGTGCTGAGCCTAGAGCCTCCTTCAGATTCTGTGTCTCCCTCTCTCTCTCTGCCCCTCCCCAGCTCTCTCTCTCTCTCTCTCTCGAAAATAAACGTTGGAAAAATTTTTAAAAAATTGTCTCAATTTTCATGGATTTTATAAACTTCATGTACATATATTCCTCCAAGAAACAGGCTATAGTGCGTTGTCCTCATAACCCCTGGAAAATGGCATTCATATAAATAATATAATTAAATATTCATATAAGTGATCACGGCCTTCTAATTTATCCGTGCTCATCAAATACATGTTAATGATAATATGGGACTAACCCTGTGTGGTAGCATCTGCTGCTTTTATGTTCCTATTTGCCACTCATTCCATACGTACACAGAAACATTCGGTTTAAGGTTCTAGAAAATCTGCTCAGCTTGATAATGTCGACCCATCACATTTCAGTTAAGCAAACGTCAAGTCAAATGATGCATGTCATAGATACATAAATATTACGTACGTGGAAAGCAGATTTCCAGCCATCAAATGCGTAGAATCTTCTGGTGGGTAAACTTGGAGTACATTCTTAAATTTCGGCTGCAAGAAGAAACTCATGTAAAAATAATCCATAGTTCTCAAATAATTCAACTGCCAATTTACTTGGAAACAATTTTTACCACATATCTGTTTTGCTTTCAAAGCTGTCCTCTCCTGAAGTTACCATCCTAATGAAAAAAGCAATCATTCTGCTAAAAGTAGTATTTCCTCTGATAGGACATATTGAGCTGTATACACATCGCACAATCTTATGATTTCTTCAAAATAAAATTAACCCCTCCATGTTCTCAGGGTTAGTTCAAGGTAATTCTGAGCCATCATAAGCTGAAAATCATTACACAGTTGAACTTCATTACAAGATAAGTGATTCTGATGAAATTGCCACTTTATGGAATTGATCAGGATGAATGTCATTCCACGAAAGCTTCTCCTTGTGAAAATGAAAAATATTATTTACATCTGCAAGGAACTTTGTCAAATTTGTTAAAGTTCCAGTGCAGAATGAGTTATCTAATACTTTCCTAATCTTATTCAATAGGAAAAATGTTTTCGATGTAGAAGGTACTTGATAAATATCTAGGAAAAATGCTTTTTGGGTAGAAGGCACTTGATAAATTTGGTTTGTTGAACTGAATTGAATTCAGGCAAAGAAGGCCAGAGGCATTTTGTGAGAGGGTAGCTCTCAAATTCTTTCCCTGTTCTCTCCCTTTGGCCAATATTATACTTTTTAAAATTTATTTATTTATTTATTTGTTTAATTAATTTTTGACAGAGAGAGAGAGACAGAGCATGAGTGGGGGAGGAGCAGAGAGAGAGCAAGATACAGAATTGAAAGCAATCTCCAGCTGCCAGCACAGAGGCCGACGCAGGGCTCGAACCCACAAACCGTGAGATCATGACCTGAGCCAAAGTCGGACACTTAACCGACCGAGCCACGCAGGCGCCCCCATACTTGCTTTTATAAAGGATATTTCATTTTCCCAGTTGGTTTCGTGACTGCCTTAGTTTGAGTTCCCACAGAAGCAGATCCTTAAAGAGGATTCAAATAGAAGCAGTTTCTTTGGGAGTTGAAGGCAAACACTGGCAGGGGTGGAGGGAAGTGGGACAAGGAAGGGAGGAGAGTCCACAAAATCTCGTTTGGGACCCTTAATCCCCTGGGGGATACTCGAGGCACCAGCACTCAGAGCTCTAGCAACTGGAGGGCGGGAGGGCGGGGCTGCTGGGCCATCTGTCCATCAGTTCCCATCCGTCTTTGGATGTTTTCCATGAGGGCTGCTCCTAGGAGCGTTAATTCCTGGCCCTTCCAGGATACCCGGGAAGTAGCAGCGTGGCCTATGGTGACAAGAGAGAGCCCTTGGGAAAAGAAGCACAGGTGTTGGCTGGCTCTCAGAAGGCAGGTGGTGCTGGGTGAGATGGTAAAGGTATGGGGGTGTGAGTGGGTAGCTGGAGCACCTGCTGCAATGGTATCCGTTGCTGAGCATTCTAACGGGACATTAAATGTGTGTGTGTGTGTGTGTGTGTGTGTGTGTGTGTGTGTGTGTGCGCGCGCGCGCGCATTCTTCCAGGACATTAAATATATGTGTGTGTGTGTGCGCGCGCGCGCACAGAATATTATGTTTTTGGGATAGTGAGTAGAACAGGTTTTTAAAAAATGTTTTCATATTATGACAGAACCATTTTTTAAAATGTTTATTTTTGAGAGAGAGGGAGAGAGAGCATGAACGGGGGAGGGGCAGAGAGAGAGGGAGACACAGAACTGGGAGCAGGCTCCAAGCTCTGAGCTGTCAGCACAGAGCCCGACGTGACGCTCAAACGCATGGGCAGTGAGATCATGACCTGAGCCGAAGTCGGGTGCCCTACTGACTGAGCCACCCAGGCGCCCCAGAACCATTTTGATACGACATAAATGGTTGCATCAGAAGCCTGCCTAGGCTTGGGGCGCCTGGGTGGCGCAGTCGGTTAAGCGTCCGACTTCAGCCAGGTCACGATCTCGCGGTCCGTGAGTTCGAGCCCCGCGTCAGGCTCTGGGCTGATGGCTCAGAGCCTGGAGCCTGTTTCCGATTCTGTGTCTCCCTCTCTCTCTGCCCCTCCCCCGTTCATGCTCTGTCTCTCTCTGTCCCAAAAATAAATAAACGTTGAAAAAAAAATTAAAAAAAAAAAGAAGCCTGCCTAGGCTTCCCTTTGTGCTCCCTGAAGCCCTTTTCAGAAGCACCTGCCCATTAGCATGGATCATCCCTTTCTCCCAGAGGGCCAGTTCCAGAATGACCTCAGAGCCAAGGCAGGCTCTGACCCCCATGCATTGCATCCCCTGCTTATTGAAAATCTGTTTCCCTTTTACTCAAAGCCGGGAAACCAAGGGCCTGCCTCTCACTCTGGAGTAAACACATGAAATCATAAGCTACCAGGGACTGTTTTTCCCTAAAATAGCAGTTCTATTAAATTGCATTATGTAAAAATGGGAATTGCACTAAGGTTATTTTATAGGAGGTTGGTTTATATCATCAACTGTTTCATTGAACATCTGAGTGGTGATGAGTCACCCATAAAACTGGCAGACTAAAACGTGCAGAATGGCAGTTGTGAAGTTCTTCTAAGGCTCATAAAACTGGGTGACGTGCTCAAACATTTTATCAGAAGACACTGAATCATTATCGGTACTCCATTTTAATTTGCTTTTTAGGGACTTTGATTTTGCACTTCCCTTCCGTACTGCGGATCTTCTTTTTGAGACTATGAGAAAACGAGACCCATCCTTTCTCTTCACACTGGATCACAGAAGAACCAGATGAACCTGCTGTTACAAACAGGGGTTTGCAGGCCAGTCACAGAATGAGAACCTTGAAACTTTTTCTCATTCTGTCACAACAAAAAGCAGCATGCGCTGAATAGAGGCACTGTGGCGAGAACCACAGTGACTCATGACTCCATTGTTGACATCCATTGCCTCCATTCCGCTTCATGATGATCATGTGACATAGTTACTACTCTTACTATTTACTTGGAGAACACTGAGGCTTAGGGAAGTTTAGTAACTCCTTAAGGTAGGAGCTGGAAATTAAACCCACATTTCTGTAGAAGAAATGATGCTTTTAAGCATTTTGTTCTCCTGCTTTATGAAATAACACGTGCTCAGGAGAAAAATAGAGTGAGAGACAAAATTCATCTATGGTGGAAAATATCACAGTAGGAGTGACCTCTGGGTGGGGGATGGAGATTGGGAAGGGGCATGGGGAACTTTTTAGGGTGGTTGACATACGGTGTCGTACCAGGCACGTGGTTAATGTGGATTATATGGGGATACGCATGTGTCAGAATGCATTCAAAGGTAACACCTAAGATTGAAGCATGGGCCGAAGGCAGAGGATTCAGACACACCTTTTTAAGGTGTCTGCTCCCCATGACTCTAGCTCTGGCATGTGAGTGGAAACGGTCAGTTTCCCTTATCCTGCCTCCCGGCCCACAGGACAGGTCAAGCATCATACCCATGATCCTGTCCAGCCAGTCAGAAGCCTTCCCGAGGACTTCCAAACCTTGAGCGAGGTGGTCTCAAAAACTGCCTTGTTTTCCTGGGATGCCAGTTATGTCAGGACACGGATCCTACTTGCTGACAAGCGGTTCTTTTGCTTTGTGCAGAAGGTGGGCCGAGCGCTTAAAATGTGACCCATGCAACCGGGGAGCCGAACAACTTAAATTGTATTTAATTTTAATTCATTGAAGTTAAAATAGCTGTGTGTGTGGCTGGTCGCTGACCTGTCGGACAACACAGGTGTAGGAGAGTGAGTCAGGTGGCCAAGGAGCAAAGAAAACGAGAAATGAGAAAAGAGAGCCCTGAGGGAACTGGAGAGCTCTTTAGGGCTGACTTCCCCCTACCCTTGGGATTCAGAGATGTGACCTCCTGAATTGCACAGCCCTCTGTCAGTCACTGCAGACAGATTCTCCTTTAGATGTCACCCTTTGAAATGACCTTTAATGAAGTAAACCGCTCTTTCCCCCACTCTTTGGGAAAAGAAGCCTAAAATGCAAATAGGCGGTTGAGGTTGTTGTTCCCAATTCTCTAAAGACCAAATAACTAATAAATACAAATGGCTGAGTGTTGTAAACCTTTCCATCTTTAATAGAAATGGAAGCTGGAATAAATCTACAGGGACAGCCTTGGTACCTTCAAGTGGTAGGAAAGGAGGAGACTTGACAATTTTCTTAGGATCCGTCCAGTTAACTTGCCAAAGTCTTCCGTAAATGCAACGTGCCTGGAGTCATAACTTCGCATAATTAATGATGGGACTTTTTGGGGCACTCTCAAATTACTCAAAGGATCTTTTTAGGGATGTTTCTACACACCGTGACCAGGAATGCCACAGTCAGTGACTTAGCATTTGCTAATAAGGTACCTTTGAACTCTGGCATATATTGTCAGTCTTGCAGCCTGCTTTCTAAATTTTATAAAATAAGTTATAATGGTACAACTACTACTCTCTAAAGATGATAGATCACAGAATTTCAGAGATGGAGGGAACTTCAGAGACTATCCAGTCCGGCCTCCTCATTTTACAGCTGAAAAGACAAAAGCCCAAGAGAGGCAAACTGATTTGCTCAAGGTCACAACATCTAATTAGTGGCTGAGCTGAGACTAGACCCCCAGTCTGCCGATCCCGAGCGTGCTGTCAGTGAGCCCAAACCAACATATCTTGCTGTTCTGACTTCTGCCTCTTCGAGTGATATCTTAATCGCCATTTATGCTTTATGAGTCTGTAAAGAGTGACAACTTTGTCAAGACAAAATTTCACATAATCCACTATTTTTTGTGACTTTTGGCCTTGAACAACACATGTATGATATGTTTATCCTTGATGAGAGTCTTAAAAGATTAAGGATGAAACCTCAAGACATACTAGCTGTTAGTGACATTATGTAGATAAGCCTCACATCAATTTACACAAAATTATCTCGAAATCATTTACATCTGCCACCTGTACCGTTTAAAGTAAAATAATTATGGGAAAGACACAACTGGAGTTGAGTAGAGCACGTTCAAGAGTTCAGCCATACCACTTCCTTAACTGTTCCAGGCTTAGTTTGTTCTTGAAATAAAGGGATTAAAGAAGGTACAGAACATATAAAGCATCTAGTACAGTGCTTAACTTATAGAGTGAGTAAATACATAGTAAAACTTAATAGATTTATAGACCCTATTTAAGATGTTTTCACACCGGAGACAGTATTTTGATTTACATGTGATTACGTAAGGTATCTATTTAAATTAAAAAAATATTAACGTGACAAATGCTGATTGAGTGCTTGGTATATTTTAGGAACTGTTTCAGATCGGGAGTGCGTTCACGGATAGAAGAGAAAAAACTGCTCTACCGATCCAGCTAATATCAGTTGAGGGTCAGTGGGGTGAAGGAGGCAATTAAAAATAAATATGCATGCATTATGTGTGTGTCTGTAGTACACACAGCAGATAATTAGTATTAAATAGGCATTTGAACAATTATTACTTATGTGATTTGTAAAGATTTTTTTTCCATGTCAATTAAGGGTCTAATACCGATGAAAAATTCAGTGCTTTGCCTTGACTTTGATTTACCTTCGAAACAACCATCTTGAGCCAAATTGATTTAAAATATATACATTTTTTGTAAGTCATGAATGACTCTATGTTAATCCTTACGAAAACAAAAACATGATTCAGAGATTTCTAGTGATTTTGTTTTGTTTTGTTTTGTTTTGTTTTGTTTTGTTTTGTTTTGTTTTGTTTTGTTTTATCTGAGTGTAATACATATGCCATTGTGCTCCAGGAAAACCCATTCAGAGTTAGGGCGTCTATCTAGATCCGTTAGAAGATCACATTCTGTGCCAAGGCGTTTATGATGCGACCGACATCGCAGATTCTGACCTAGTTTGCGTAGGACTTGGGCCAACAGCCTTCTTCTGAGAAGAAACGCAGCAGCTCAAGATGGCAAAGAATGGTCAAGGAAGAAACATTTTAAGAAGTAGAGTGTCTGGACCAGATTATTTAGTTCAGGGGGAGGTGAACCTGGGAGAGGTTAGCTTATTCCCATGTCTGGCGTGGGTACATGGGTGAGAGTGAGGGAGGATGTTTCCAGGCAAGGGTAATTAACTCCATTTGGGGTGCACTGAGCTCGAGTTTCTTACTGAACAAGGCTGGGATACAGAGGAATGTAACTTTGGCAGTGTTGAACTAGAGACAAAGGTGTGAAGGCTGTCTTAACAGGTGTAAGTAGAAATAAAGGGCAAATAAAACTGTGAGGAATTCGCATTTCCGCTTTTATTTTAGTTATTATAACGTGTCTCTGAAAAATACGCAAAGAGGGGACTTAAGCAACCTTTGCAGTAAAGTATTCCTATTAATAAAAAATAAACACCTACTTCTTACCCTAAAGAGGTTACTACCAAGTGGAGAGAAATAGTTGTAAAGTGTATTAAGTATAGATAAGCCTTAAATTCCAAGGCAGATTTACATAATGTAGCATAACTTGTGGGTAATGATGATGATAAAACCACTAAACATCTGCTAAGCATTTAAAAAGCATTCTCCTTCCATTAGCATCAGTAGCCGGAAAATAACATACTTGGGCACAAATTGTCCTTTTAAAAATCTAGTTTGGGGCCAGTAGAATTTTACTCAAGATTTTATTGGGAGTCCTGGCTTTTTTTTTTTTTTTTTTTTCCCCTCTCAGAGTGTATAGGTAGCCAGATGCTTTCGGCTGATTGGAAACTCACATTCCATTAAGTACACTCATTATTTTGATTATGGCAAGGTCAGACCTTCAGCAAATTTCATACATCTTTATCTGCTGTACAGCCTCCTGTTAGGGGAGACCATGTTCTGGTCAGGAAGTGAACAGTTTTGTGGCAGGAGGAGAGTGGAAGTATGAAGTGTTACTTATTATTCTTATAGGCTGTCATAATTAACAATTTTAATTGTAACACAATAAAAATATCACATGTTACTCCTAGCCCTAATTTTTTTGTGTTGTAACAGGTAACCTTTTTTTTTTTTTTTTTTAAAAGAGGAAAATGTTTGTTTCTCTTTAAGAATTAGATAATTCATCTGTCTTTTATCTTGGTCTCTGTAGTGTTTCTTTATCAAAAGATACATATAAAAAAAAGCCAAGTTTGACTTCAAATTGGCTAGCCTGTGTATAAAGTAGCATAAATGTACTCTTGCGGGAATAAGTACACTTTGTATTGGTGATTGATCACTCAATTAAATTCTCCATGGAAAGGAAAAGCTAAGGGATCTCATTAAATTTTTTTACACACACACACACACACACACACACACACACGAAAGAAGTATAAAAATATCAGAAAATTGTGTGGAGAGAAAATTAATAAGAATAGCTTTTAAAAAGGCACTTTGAAACCTGAAAATTACTTTAGATCTCTAGTAACACTATTCAAAAAAGTACACAATGCTTTTAAACAAAGTCAGCAACAATGAAATAAACTAAACAAATCTAAACAAAAATACATCTCAAAACAACCATGAGTAATAGTTTTTCCAAGCAGGTTCTCCCAGTAAACTACACTAAATAATGGCAAAAACAAGTAAGCTAGTCTTTTTAAAGAAGGTACAGAGAAAAATCATCAAAACAACATGGCACCCAGGACATTTTTTTTTTTTGTTTAAACTCAAGAGTAAAATTATTTTACTGTGTATAAATTCTTCAAGGTGGCAAATGTCCTGTCGCATGGCTCTGATTACTGGGGATGGGAAGCTGGGTTCCAGTTTACAAACCACATACCCGGTAGGAATCCTAGAACACATAGAGAAATGAGAGTCAGCAGTTACCTTGAAAAGCCGAGAAAAGGGAACATGTAAGCCAATACAATCAAGTGGGGACCCAGCTCCTGCGTACCTACTGTGCGCCGGGATGATACTGGGCATTGGCAGTGAGCAGACGCAGCTCAGGCT
This sequence comes from Leopardus geoffroyi, assembly GCF_018350155.1. Taxonomy (NCBI): domain Eukaryota; kingdom Metazoa; phylum Chordata; class Mammalia; order Carnivora; family Felidae; genus Leopardus; species Leopardus geoffroyi. The sequence goes on from NC_059331.1 coordinate 159,976,598, forward strand.
CTGACACCGGTGACAGCTGGTGGGATGCATGTTCTAGGACCTCTTATAGTGCTGTGCGGTCCCCTGTCCTCATCATACAGTTTGAGCCCCACAGCAGCACGCTGCTCACCTGCCTGAATCCTGCCTCTTCCTTCTGACCGAATCTGCCGTGACCTCGTTAGGCTTGTGCTTTCTATCATCTCTCCCTCGTCAAAATCCTGCTCACACGTTCATTGCTGTCCTACACTTGGTCTTCTTTGTGTGCCATCTTTGACGGTCTAGCTGTTACAAGGTAGTCCGTTTCCTCCTAGCCGACCTGAATTTCTGCACGTTCCCAGATCTCTCCCTTCGCTGAGGGTTTAGGGCCAACCTCATTTCTCAGAACCATCTGGACCCGAACCAGGAAATGTAGGCAGTTCCCCTCTACTCTGCTGTGGCAACTCAACTCCATCGCACCCCCGTTCTGCCTCGGTCCTGTCGGGGCTCCTCGCCTTACCTAATACATAACTTCCTTACTTCCTTCAGCTTCTCCTGGACAGGAGCGAAGCCAATTAAGCGAAGTGGGAAAAGTGCCTTGTGAGAAAGCTTGCAGCATGGGGGTAATTTGTATAGCACGGTAAAGTCAGAGGGGAGAGGATGGCAGTGTGAGAGTGTGGCCGCATCACGTTTGTGAAATTTACAGTAGAATCTTCCCAGAAGTAGTAGGAGGGTAGGCTGAGAGGGGAGGGTGAAGTTGACGGAGACAGGGATGCGAATTGGACAGGACCAGCAGTAAGACAGGCGAGAAGCTGCGAGGGCCAGTTTTGTCTGAGGTGTGGTCAAATGGCCGGCGGATCGTGAGTGATTCTTATTTTTCCCCTTTTATTTTGCAGTTCCCAAATTGTTTTTGCAGTAAGCACAAGTTCATTTTATTGTTGTAAGAAATGTAACTTGTGAAGCAAACGTAAAACCCAGTTACATCCTTTGACCTCACAATGCTCTTACTATTTACACGAAATGGGCGAAAAATGCAACCAGTAAAACTGCATATAAAGCCTGATTTTATACAGTAAAGCTTGTGCATAGAGAGCAGACCGAGAGATAACAGGGGTTGGCGGGCAGAGGGGAGAAGAGAAGCAAGCCGGAGGCAGATACCCAAAACCTTCCTCGGTCAGCTCTCGTCATTGACCTCACACAGGGTTTGTATTTTGTTTCCTACGCTGTTAAAATTCAGGACGTGTAGTTGATGCGTATTTCTTTTTTAACAAGGAGAAAATTAAGTTTCCTTGAAGATCGTGTTGATGGGTGCCTATCAGTAAAAGGAACTAGAAGACGGCAGAGAACTGGTGCTTGAAATATCACAAGGGTCCATTTCTCTTCTTAGAGAGAGAGAGAGAGAGAGAGAGAGAGAGAGAGAGCGAGCGCACGCATGCACGAGGGGGGGGGGAAGGCAGAGAGAGAAAAAGGGTCAATTTTTTTCTTTATTGTCGAACGTGCAGGCATCACACGGAGAGGAAGGGAGCTTCTGTGACAACTCGGGCTCTCGGCCGAACGGCCGGCACGGCTGGTGATGAAACCAGCCACGTGGGAGAAGGCCCAGCAAAGGTGACAAGTGGGTGTCGTAAGTGGAGGGGAGGTGGCTGTGGGAGCCGTTGGTCTCAGACGAGAGGAGGCTTTGTCACTGCCACGGTTGAGAATCGCTCGCACGTGGTGACGGTCGGAGGAAAATAGACCTCGGTTTTGCTCTGTGGGCGCGTCCTGCAATCCGTGTACTCCATCGTCCCGCACACCTGTGGGACACCTGTTCCCACCGCCGTGGCCCGCCCCCAGCGTGCCAAAGCAGAGAGAAGAGGAATTCTGTAGGACTCCTTTGGAGGGAGGCAGCATGCAGAGGGCCTGCGGTGTGCAGCTTGCGGACATCAGGGCGGGATCGAGGACACGTGTCCGACACGGATGAGGAATGCGGAGAGTCTGGAGGGAATGGTCCAGAGTGTCGCGCAGGAGCGTGGATGGCTCAGACAGAGCCCCCAGCGCCAGAACCTCTGAACCCTGTCCTGCACAAGTTCCTTAATCTCATCAAGCCTCTGTTTTCTCCTCTGCAACACAGAAATGATGATAGTACAATCGCCAAAGAGTTAGAGTATAAGTTTCGTGAATTCATATGTGACAAGTACTTAGATCACAGCTTGGTACCTAGTAGATACCACATCAACGCTGGGTGATATTTTCATTATCTTTTTGTTTGCGCAAAGCAACGGCGCTCACGTCCTAGGTTAGCACCAGTCTTGCTAAGAATTAAAATCTGTTCTGCGTTGTACCATAGCATTCTCTTGCTTATAGAAATATTACCAACATTAATTCCCCTCTTAGATAAATGTGATTCACATTTCATCTCTTTATGTAATTTCCTTATTGTTTTATCATTTTTCTGCCATTTTCCTATTGCTCTATTCTATAAATAATGGATACACCATTTTAATGATTCTAGTAAATAGAGACCATATTTTTTTTTTTGCCCGTGAAGCACAAGGAAAAATTTTTTCATAATATTTTATTTCTGTCATTGTGCCTGAGATTAACAGCACGATTTTTCATCCACAAAGTTTATTATGGGTTGTAAAAATGAATAGGCTCTCCTTTCTGATTGGCTGAGAAAAGGAATTTAATCTTATGTAATTATCTTTCAAATCACGCATGCATCGGCACAATAAAACTATCTATTAGATCACTGAACCATTTCACATGATTTTAAAAAGATTAATATTCATATAAAATTTATATATCTCTCAGCCTTTCTCCCCATGATAGACTTTCTTAAAGAAAAACAAAATAGACCAGCAAAACAGAGCACCAGATAATGGAGGGACTAAGAAAAATTCCGCAAACAGTCACGGTAACACCATCTTTTTCCTTCTTAATAAAAAAGGCAGGGTCCGGAAGCAGAAAAATCACTGTGGGTTGTAAGAGCTGGAATGTTAGACAAGACTAAAAACATTCGTCTTAATGATGTACAAACTTTTGTCTCGGCTTCATTTTCCAGACAAGTTCTTCTCGAGGGTCTAATTCCTGAAATCAATAACTCCGGTGGAGAGCAGATGAGGGAGTTGGGGGGTGGGAAGGTTGAGCAGTTGGGGGGTGTGGGGGTGAGGGGCGTGGTGGGGGCCCAACTCCAGGCACTGTCTTCTGAAGCCGTCCCGCTGGATCCCTCAGCTGCCCGTCGTGGTTTGAATAACATCAACCTAATCTAAGCACTGCCTTTTAAGAGACCGTGAGAAGCAGTGATACAGCCAGGGTTATAGGGTTACACAAGATGACACCCAGTAACAGCGTCCTGATGCATTGTGTGCCCTGAAAAAAAATATATTATACTTTTGTATACAGTCCCTACCATGGGAACGTCTTAAAATTGCTTCTGCTTTTCCAAACGACTACTGCTACATAATGTATTCGTCTTTCTCTAGAAAATATCTCTGTGATGGAGTTTATTTTTCAGCCTATGAGGATTTTTTTTTTTTTTTTACTTAGAAAAATTCTCAATTTAAAAATAAAAATGAGGGGCGCCTGGGTGGCTCAGCCCGTTCGGCATCTGGCTTCGGCTCAGGGCATGATCTCACGGTTCGTGAGTTCGAGCCCCGTGTCGGGCTCTGTGCTGACAGCTCAGAGCCTGGAGCCTGCTCCGGATTCTGTGTCTCCCTCTCTCTCTGCCCCTCCCATGCTCACACTCTGTCTCTCTCAAAAATAAATAAACGTTAAAAATTTAAAAAAAAAAATGAGACAGGTACAGTGAGCATTTAAATTTGGTTGAAGTTCTTATTCTTAAAAAAAAAAAATACTTTGGACAATCATTGCTGCTTCCCTACATCCCTCTCACAAGGGAAATAAATTTCAACATGATTAAGCAAGTAAAGGTTAAATATGAATAGTTTGGATGTGGCTTACTACGTTATTAAGCAAAAGACTTCTCTCAGGCATTCGGCACAAATAAACATAGTAAATGGCGGAAAGAGTAATACGCATTTTTCCAAATGTAGATTTCCACTGAAGAGACTAAGTGAAACTTCCTCAGTTATGAAGTATCTTTTTGAGTTTTGATCTAATGAAAATTGGGATAAAACTTGCTGTGTTAGGACTGGTACCCACTTCGAGTCAAAGGACACCCTCCTTTAAAGCTGCGGACATTCTAGGCCCTAAAACTAAGGGAGGGGAGGGTACAAGTCTGTCTGGCACCAGAGATTTTGTTCTAACTTGGAATTCTCACAAGGATTCTACTCGACTTAAGAGCAGTCCCCAGCAGGAGCAAAAGAGCATAAATGTCACTGAACAACCTCAGAGGCAAGTGACTTTCTTGACTGCAGAGTAACCTGGCATCTGTCTAGAATTCTCCCTTGCTGCATTACAGAATGACAGAAAATGTCCCTTTTCCTCTCCCCGCGATCATCTGCACGTTGTGTGGCACCTTCTAGATAGTGAAGGTGCTTTACGTTTTTCTTGTGTCGGAGGGGTGAAAAACGAAGAGCGCTAGTAAATGGAAAGGAACATTCTAAAGCCGTGACAGCAATTGGGTGTAACTGGTGAGTGAACCTAGCTGGACCTGAGAGTGATGTCCCCCTAGATGTGAAAGCTGCCTCTGTTATGTGTCGTCTGTATAAATCCAGACAAGTCATCCATCTGGCAGTGTGGTGGTGAACGTTCCATAGTTCATATATGGGCAATATTTAATAACTTTCTGCGTTTGCTATGCTTTGAAGATCCTAGAAAAAGACCTGGAGCATTGTGGGCATCCAGGAGTTGGCAGTGAGCTTGTCCTTCAAGCTCTTATGATCACAGGAAACAGATCCCCTGAGGTTGTCTCACCTGATAAGGGGGGGAATTATTTTGATGAAGGAAGCTAGGAATTCTGACCCCGAAGCAGGTTTGTATGGAAACATGGAAGCCAGATATGTCTAGATCTCAGTTTAGAAACTAGAGGCACCACATCTTTGTAGTAAGCCATGGGTGTGAACCTGTTTTTTGTTATTATTTTTTTTTTAAATTTTTTTTTTCAACGTTTATTTATTTTTGGGACAGAGAGAGACAGAGCATGAACGGGGGGGGGGGTGCAGAGAGAGAGGGAGACACAGAATCGGAAACAGGCTCCAGGCTCTGAGCCATCAGCCCAGAGCCTGACACGGGGCTCGAACTCCTGGACTGCGAGATTGTGACCTGGCTGAAGTCGGACGCTTAACCAACTGCGCCACCCAGGCGCCCCTGTTTTTTGTTATTTTTATGACTGGCTCCGTTCAGTCTCTACCAGTTCTTTCTCAAGGAGCCATTTACCTCATCCTCTGACACTTTCCAGTCTTGAACATCTGCTTACTCATATATCTGCTGACTTAGAGAAAAGGCAAGGCACAGACACGTGAATATAGAAAGTGGGAAGAAAATAGAACTAAGTTAAAGTATAATCAGCAGGAAATGTCCCCTTTTGTTTAGGAAGCTACTCCGAGCTAAATGACTCTTTCTTTGTATCCTGTTGGAACCCATCAAGACAAGATCTTTTTAATGTTATTATTTTTTTTTCTTCTTAATTTTTTTTTTCAACGTTTATTTATTTTTGGGACAGAGAGAGACAGAGCATGAACGGGGGAGGGGCAGCGAGAGAGGGAGACACAGAATCGGAAACAGGCTCCAGGCTCTGAGCCATCAGCCCAGAGCCCGACGCGGGGCTCAAACTCACAGACCGCGAGATCGTGACCTGGCTGAAGTCGGACGCTTAACCGACTGCGCCACCCAGGCACCCCATTTAATGTTATTTTTTTAATGTCTATTTATTTTGAGAGATAGAGCCTCAGCAGAGGAGGGGCAGAGAGAGAGAGAGAGAGAGAGAGAGAGAGAGAGAGAGAGAGAGAGAGAATTCCAAGTAGGCTCTTCACTGCCAGTGCAAAGCCCGACAAACGGCTGGAACCCACAAACCATGAGATCATGACCCGAGTCGAAATCAAGAGTCGGAAGCTTGACCGACTGAGCCACCCAGGCGCCATAGGAGGAAACCTTTCAAGCAAAGCTGTTTACTAGATCACATCATGGGCTACTGACCAGGCTTTAATTGCTCTGATTCAGTGTATCTGGGGATGGAGGGAGGCTTGGGGTCAAGTGGTACTTATCATAGCCATTTATGCTGAAGGAACTTCCTGGAAAGGGGCTGTTCATGAAGCACACATTTTTAGTCTTAGCATTGTTACAGTTCTCTTTCCCATTTATGCAGGAAGGAAGAGAACTGATTCAGAAAAAGAGCTAGGTTAATGCTAGAACAAACACATTTATTTCTGAATTCTTACCTTTTCCAGTATCCTTCAGGTTAAGTAGTTGTCATTCTGTGGTGGTTTTTATTACCCACGCTGAGGTCCAAGTAACTATAAAAGAGGCTGGCCATCTCTCAGGAGCTTCCCAAGAGAAGATTCTTTCCACAACCCTAGGTCTGGATTTCAGTTCTGCAGATTCATATCTGAGCGTTTACTCAGACTTAAGGAAGACCGTTTTCCTCATGAAAGGACTCACAGGGTCCAAGTTAAAAAGAAGCTTAATATTACAAAGCTTAAAAAAGACAAGTTACAAGAAAAAACCACTATCAGCCTATAGTTTTGTATGACTCGTACACTTTTCCTGTGGAAAAGGTAAATAGAAAATGAGATTAAAACCTATAGATTTGTTGATGAATTTGAAGTTGAAACGTGTGTAGTTCAGATGTTTTGTCTGTATAACTATCAGGATTACTGTTAACAGGCCCTTGAGTCTTTGGGTCAGAATCCCTCCTCTTTGGGAGTAAGACTAGGTGTCTCTGATATTTGCTGGTAAGAGTCTATTGTTTCTAGGATTCTGCTGCTGAACACCTCTCATCCTGTTGAGCACGTTTTGCATTATTGATATTACTGTTTTAAATCAAGGCATAATCTTGTTTGACAACTATTCTGTCTTCCTAATGACTCTGTGTATTTATTAATTCATACATTCGAAAACTTATTCTGCACCAGGTATGTGACTGGTGCCGTAGGAGACATTAGGGAGACAAGAGAAACACAGCAAGCATTGTTTTTGCCACCGGTCCTCAGAGTCCAGTGGGGGCAGACCAATGAGAGTAAAATTAGTTACTTCTTCCCACACTCTATCACATAATAATAATAATGGAATCAGTTTGGGGGTTATATGTTCTAGAACTTAATCTACACCTGTTAGGGTGTAAAATCCTGAATCATCCTGCAAATATTTTAATAAAAATCCTACCAAAACATGTCATAAAATGTTGTAAACACTAATGGAGTATGTTAAAATTAAAAAAAAAATTGTCCCCCCAAATTGGTTTCAATTTGGCTGAGTATAACATAGAGAAGGAAGACTTTCCATATAGCTTTGACTCTTCCAGAATGCACTAGTCTTAGAATTATTCCTCAGAGGGCAACAAATGGTCAGAAACCTGTTTACATCAAAAGCAACTTAAAGCTCTCAGATTGTAGCTAGACAGTTGCTTTTCAATCTGGTGACAAACAGAGTATCACCCTGAAATGTAAAGCAATGATTTACTAAATAAGAAAGAGAAACCTCTTCAGAGCGTAATCTGTGACTGCGTTCGAGTCTGCAAGAATTGAAAACTCGCACCTCACTTGATACTGACTAATGTGAAATATCAGACGTGTCCCCACATTAGAAGCCTCACCAAGTACCCCTGCCACGAATGAAGGGTAATGTTTTCCCTTGAGAAACTGAACACTTTAGTACCTGATTTGGGAAAAGATTCAAATTGTCCTTCTGCCTGACTTCATATTCAGCGTGGCTGTGAGTAACACTGAAATCGCTTAATAATTTTATTTATTCCTTGGGGGGTTGGAGTTGTATACAGTAAGTATTTGCAAGTACCTGGGCCAAAATATGGCCATCGTTCAGTATGATCTGTTTACAGGGCTGAAGACTTAAAGCAGGAAGTTAAGATAAGGACCACACTGTTTCACTGGGATACCGTGCCATGGCTGTAGATAGAAACTATGTCTGAAGAGATCAGAGATGTCCATCTGAAGTGAGTGTAACGCTGTGTGTCAGCCATACTTAAGTGAGAAAAATAATGCTAAGGAAATCAGAGATCAAAGCTAGAAGAGAGGCAGGAGAAAAAGGCTGAGGGTTAATATCGTTCCACTTATTCTGCCTTTTTGTCCTTGTTTTTCTTTTAATTTTGGAGCATAGGCATTGCATTTTGCAGGGAGGAACTGTCCCAATCTCCTCCTTTACTCTCTGCTTCACTTACAGAAAAGGTAGAGGTAATACAGAGAGTGGTCTCCACTAACCCTCAGTGTTTATTGAACTGATCAAGGCTGGGTTTTTTTGTTTGTTGTTTTAACTATCGTCTTCTTTTTGTTTATTAGTGATTTCCCCCCGTCAAGGTTTTTGCATGACAACAAATGGTTTTGGAGTGATTTTAGACTGTTCCAAGACATTTTCAGAAATAAAGGAATGGCTACTTTCTGTGTGAGAAACTGGTTTGATAGCCATGGGCTTATTGCTAGCTGCTTTTAGCAAAAGTCTTTTCTTTAAACCACTACCTAAACTCTTTAAACAAATAAATATAAACTAAGATCAAAACCTCTTAAAGAAAACAAACATCAAATTTTATGTCGACTGCCCATTAGGTAGATTTTTTATCAATACGCTGTAAGTTATTAATAAATTAATTGGTCTCATGCATTTTACTGTGTGGTTTTGTTTTTATTTAATGTTTGTTTATTTGAGAGAGAGAGAGAGAGTACAATTGGAGGAGGAGCAGAGAGAGAGGGAGAGAGAGAGAATCCCTGATGTGGGGCTCAAACTTAGCAAATCGTGAGATCATGACTTGAGCTGAAGGCAGACACTTAATTAACCAACTGAGCCAGGCACACCTACTGTGTGATTTTCTGTTTTCACCTCGCAGGAAGAAGTTCTGAGTTACCTTGCTTTTTCGAGGAGTTAATAAGTTCTTCATATTCCGGAGATGGACAGTTAAGTGTAAGCAAGAGATCACAATCTCATTTGAGAGTCTTTGTTTCTGTATTTTTGACAAGTAAGCCGATTGTCCAAAGGGAAGGTTAATATTAAGGCTGATACTTCGAGAAAAAGAGAGAAAGGACCCAAAGCAAGAGGGAGAAAAATGATTTGATGCCTTTGGTGATGAGACCCAGCTGGCTGCAAATGGCAGCCATTCACGTAGTTATGTGGAAGGCATGGCCTTGGAAGAGGTAGGTAGCTTTGTGGCCTTCTGGGACTTCGACTCTGGAGCCAAAGATCCCTGTCATCAGAGTGGATCCTGAGAGAGGGGGGTGTTGTCAAAGAAGTCACCCCTGTAAATGAAAGAACAGCACCTTGTCAGAGACTTCTTGACCCGTGGCCTGTCAGGTCTCACCCATCACAAGGCAAAGAGAACCATGAAAAATAAGAAACTCTGGGATTCTCGCTAATTGCATCGAATGAGTAGTTTGTGCTAAGTAATCGGAGTTAGAAAAAATAATGGAATCTGACATACTTTGCACTTTGAGTGCTTTGGAGCAAATCTTAAATTACATGATCCTCGTATACGGGCTAAGGCCATCCACTTAAAAGAGAGATCAGAGAGAAATTACTCTTCTAGGCCTAAGAAGTGTCTCGAATAGCATTTTCCAAAGCACGCACTAGGGCGAGTTGGGGCCATGAAGGTACGAGGTGCAATGCATTTGAGAAATACCAATATCAGAGCAACCTAAACACCTCTGGTGCTTCTCAAAACACGTGAGCATCCTGAGAGCTCTGACATAACCCATTCTTGCCTGTCTGTTTAACCCAGCATTTCCCAAACTTATTTGATCATGAAAACATACTGACATTTCTGAAAAACCAACCGTGTTTGAGATACCAGATACTTAGGGAAGAATAAAGAGTAACTCTACAAAGCAATAGAGATCAATTGCAGTTTCAAATCGAAGTGGCTGTCTTTGCCCCGGAAAGCATGGTTAGGTATATAATTGTTTTTACCTCCTGTGGGGATCTACAAAAGGAGAGAAATATAAAATCTACCTCTACATGAAGGATCCCCCAGGCCCTACTCTGGCAGGATAAAGACCCTGCATTGTGTTGTGAAGGAATCATCCTTGTGCCTGTGGCAAATGTCTGTCTCCTGCAGGAGATGGTTTCAAAAGGCGGTTCTCGACTGAGAATGCAGCTCATCATGTCTAGAAAGTCAGAGTAAGGAATGAAGGGTAGTTTTTACCATGTAATATGGAAGTGGTTCAACAGAACAGTTACAGGAGTAAGGAGATAACTATGTCAGCACACAGTTTTACTGTCATTAAAATGCCTGTTCTCATTTGGCATCAAAAACTGAAGTGCAAAATGAAAAGCGTGGCAACAGAATGACATCTGCAAAAATGCCTGAAGGTTGGAAAGTAGGAAACAAAGCGGGGGGGGGGGGGAGGGATTTTCAAAATTAGGAGATGGAAGAGAAAACCACGGAAAGGCACAAACAGTGTTGCTCTTCAGTTAGAGAAAGGGGATTACTGGTTGGCAATAAGCAATGATTATTTTCCATTGGTGAGAATAAAAGACCGTATGATCAGAACCTGCTATGGAGAAAATGTGCTTTGAGCATTAGAAAAAAGGGTGAGTGTATGAAGCTAAAGTTGGTCATAGTATCTCCAGGAAAATGTTCTAGATTTATTAGAGTAGATAGGTGCCTGGAGTGATTTTGGTACAAAAATAAAAGAATCCTGAGAGTAGCAACAGTGATTCCATTTAAATTAGTAGTGATAGAATACAGGTATTATAAATTCCGCCTTCTAGTCTTTGTGTCAACAGCTTTTTCTTCCCCTTGCCTTTATTTTTCTCTAGCACCAGCTTTGTACGTAAACGGATAACAGTGATCCTTGGTGACCCATTTTCGATTCAGAATTCTTTCTCATTTTCTGTTGGTGTCTGATGTGTCAGGGAGAAGAGGTGAAGTCCCACTTCCCAATGAAATGTAATAATTAAAATGCCAGTAGCTTCACCCGAAGGATGTCCAGCCATGTGACCTTGAAACAGTCACAGTCAACCCTTAGGCACAGTTCTGTGTAGTAAAATATGAAGATGTAGCCATGGGATAACCTCAGGAAACCTCTTAACGGTTCATCATATGGACACGGAAGCAATCTACTTGGAACCACCCTGCTTCCTTCCAGCCTGCCTCTCTATCTTGTGATCCTGTTGTGAACAGGATTTCAGCTCAGATTCCTCATTTTCTCATCAAGGGTGGTACATGGGACACTTTTGTCTTTCAGTCAAAGTTGGTGAGCAGTTCACGAATCAACCTTGTAAATAGCATCAAGCAAGCACTGGAAACCGTACCGTAAACTAAACCAGGCGATTTTCAAACATTTGCCAACATGACATGCCACAAGTCTCGGGGAAACGTTCATCTTTCTCGTTAAGTTCTCTAAGTTGGATACATGGAAACAAAGTTTTAAAAATCTAAGATATATCATACACACTCTCATAGAAATGTCTTCATTGGCTTGTGCTTTAATTAGATTTACAGAGGGGCAGTATAAAATAGAACAGTTTGATGTAGCCTATTAGAGTAACAATTATGTCACCCAACGGCCTTTATATAATGATCTACATGATAGGTTGTACCTAATATTTAATGTCAAGAGTCTTGAGATGGAGGAGAATCTTTCTAGGTTAACTTACTCAGTCACTTAGACATTTTAAATAAATGTTTATGGAGCCCCTATTGTGTATAGCCCTTGATAGTTTTATGTCCTTTCAAACATGGAAACTCTTTTTAACTGTTGGGTTCTACGTTTTTTCCCCTTAGCTTCCCGGAAGCTCTGGCCTAAATTTATGCTCAGATACAGAGATTTATTTATTTGGGATATCAACATGAGAGTACATCTAACTCTGTCTTACTTAGAGTAAAACCCACATTTTATTTCCTGTTCTGTTTTATATGCTTTTAACATTGTAAGCTACATTATAAGCCTTTGAAGAAATAAAGTGGACTGTAAGTCATAAATGAATAAATAAAAGCTGGGTGTAATACTGAAAAATTAATTAACTTGAAATAAAGCTTAATGAGTCATTTTTCAAGGAAGAACTCTTCCTCTAATGAGAAATATTACTCATTATCATAGTCATCAGTTAATAATTCATTAATAATGCCTTATATTTATGTATATTAAAATATGTATATTGCCTCATTATCTCACAATAACCTTAGGGCATAGACAAAACAGATATATTTTTTCTTGACTTAAAGATGAGAAAACTGAAATTCCAGGGTTTGAACCTAAGACATTTAAGGCTATCTAAAGTAGTATATCCCTAATATTTGGGGTTTTAAAGCTTATATTTGTTATTCACATATGATTTGAAGATGAAATGAATGTTGCTGGGTAAAGCATTTCCATAGGTACTTAGACTTTAAAATCTTAATGCTGTATATCTTCAATTCACCAAAATGAGGTATATTTGCAGAAGCAAAAGTTTCATTGTGGAAACCTGTTCTCTTGTGGAAATTATAATTTATGTCGATAAGGACTTAATTATTCTACTTAGGCTGTCACATAAAAATCAGCACTATTTATCCAGACAACAGTAATTATTGTGTTCAGGAAAATACACACACACACACACACACACACACACACACACACACACACACGAGCATGACTGTTTGCTCAGTGGTAAAATTTTCTTTCCTCCAGCCACCAAATTACCTTGAAAACTGGCTCAACTCTTCACTAGACTAATTTAAAAAGACAGTTCAGGAGATATAGTATAACTCATTTCGTGAGGGTGTCTAAAATGTTAGTCTGACATATTTTTAGAAAGACAGCCTTCCACAAACCCATTTCTAAATCTCAGAGGAAATTGACAATATTATTGATACGCAGTATATGATCACGACCCATAGCTTTTTCTTGTGGGGTAAGACTCACAGCATGTTTCCGAGCAGTGTGACTCTCATGGCAATCCATCATTTGAAGAAGAATTCAGGGACCTCTCGAAACTTTGAAACTGTGACTCACTTGGGGCGCCTGGGTGGCGCAGTCGGTTAAGCGTCCGACTTCAGCCAGGTCACGATCTCGCGGTCCGTGAGTTCGAGCCCCGCGTCAGGCTCTGGGCTGATGGCTCAGAGCCTGGAGCCTGTTTCCGATTCTGTGTCTCCCTCTCTCTCTGACCCTCCCCCGTTCATGCTCTGTCTCTCTCTGTCCCAAAAAAAAAAAAAAAAAAAAAAAAAAAAAGGCAGCCCGCCCTGGAAGCCTGATGTACAACAAATGGTTACGTTTGCTTGCGCTAAAGTGGAAACAAACAGGTTTGAAATTTGGCTGGGGAAACAATTTAACCTCTTTAAATACCCGTTTCTTGAGCTGTAAAATGGGGACAGTAACAGAACCTATCTCCTGGGATTGTCTTGAGGATGAAACATGACCAGGCATGTAAAAAGTGTAATGTGGGGTCTTTGTGGCCATTCAATGAAAGTCGACCATTATTATCCTCAGCTCGGAAACAGAGCACATACTCAAAACGTTTGCACAATTGATTGAAGAGATCCTAAATGTAAAGCACAGGTTCAAATAATTTTCTATAGCAATGGGTTTATTACGTATATTGAACAACTGAATTTAAAAATCTGTACATTTTGTGGGATAAAATACTTAAGGATCAAACTACTAAAGAGTAGATATAACAGTTGATATTACTCTGTAGTTTAGTTTATATGTTGGTAGTATGTTTTGTCTGTATCCAAAAATTAATTTGAAGCAATATTGCTGCATTGTACAAATTGGAGGTTGACTTTGTCTAAGGAAATTAAATTAATCAGAACCAAAACCAAACATGTATTTATCACTTGCTGCCAATCAGTGGCTAACCACCGGATCTTAAGCACTTTACATTTAATAAGACATTACTATTTACACATTGCAATATACATTTTCTATCTGTGATTTCAAGATACTCTTTCCTTGTGAAGAATGTCAAGAAGGGTTTCGTGATACTTTCTTTCATAACGTTTTCAATCATTAATTTAACATTTGAAAAAAAAAAAACCTTCGAGGTCTTCCTCCAAGGTAACAGGACAAAAACTTTGACATGTTTAATTCTATTGCCCCTTCTCACTCAGTCTCTGCTTTTCTCTGTTGAAAATTTCTCTTTTGATTTATGTCTTGGGAGACAAGGGAAGGAGACTTTTACTTATGAGTTGATTAATAAGAAGACTAGAATATGAGAAATTACATTCATCCATTTATTATCCAAAAGGTATTGACTATCAAGTAGCATCCTAAGAGTGAGTGAGTGAGTGATAGAGAGAGAGAGAGAGAGAGAGAGAGAGAGAGAGAGTGTGTGTGCACACACACACGTGGGGTACTTATTTGAATTACGATCTGAGGAACAAATGCAAAAGAACGTTTTCCCTGGAGCAGATGTACACCTGAATTGTCTAAGTTGTCTTCTCCTGCATAGTCCTCACTTTTCACCACTGGAATTTCAGCATATGATGATGATATGTGGCCAACTTATGGTTTCGTAAAGATGCAGCGATTTCTAGTCAATGGATAATTTAGGTTATGTTGTGTCTCTGACAGCAAGTGAAGAGGGTAGCAAAGAAATGAAGTAAGTGTACTTGTGTAGGATTGTATTTCCATTCCTGAAATTGAAAACTAATAATAATATTCCCAAGAAGGCCTTAGTCTCTGATTTAGACTCTAATGTAAGATGTACTTACTCATCCTGCTATGATAAACTCGGAATTGTCTCTACCCTCTGCCAACAAGGATGTGACACTTAGAAACCATGTATTTATTTATTGATTGATTGACTGATTGATTGATTGAGAGAGCGAGCAAACATGCATGAGCACAAGGGCGCCTGTTAGAGGAGAGGAATGGGAGAGGGTGAGAGAGAATCTTAAGCAGTCTTGACACGGGGCTCCATGACAGGACCCTGAGACCTAAGCTGAAATCGAGAATCAGACGCTTAACCAACTGAGCCACCCAGGCTCCCCTCTTAACTATCGTTTTGATTGGTTCACAAAATCACTGGGCAATTTAACTTTCATTTTTTCAATAGGGATTATTTATTTTTTAAGTCTCTTTATAAAGGAAAAGGATTTCTGTGCATGTCTGTTTCTGATAAAGTGTTCACATATGTAACATAAATGTAAATCATAAAGAACATTAAGATGTTTAATTGTCTATCAATTTTGGATACTCTAAGGAGATATAGTTGTGTTTAAGAGTAAAAGGTATGAACTTAGACAAATTTGATTGTTAGTCCTTTGTAAATTCAATATTCATCTTGTGTGGGATTTAGATTTTTAAGTTACATTTTTACATTTGTATGAGCTTTAAAAATGGGTTAAGAGTAGAAATTCATATTTGCAAGAAGTGTACAGTTTTTTATTTATCTTTTGTTTTTGCTATTCTTGGCCACAAAATATTTTAATGTTAGGTAATACTTTCAAGGAACTTATTAAATTCTTTATTAAAAGAATACATGTCTTCTATTATTTAGCTGTCTTCTTTCACTAAGGGTATTTAGTAATCTATTTTCTTTTGTATGTCGTAATTTATACAGTTATATTTAACTATTATTTATCAAAAATCTATCAAAATCTATCAAATCTGTCAAAAACCTATGAGAAATTGCTTTCTTCAGTTGTGCGAAGTGAGGGGCAAAATGGCTTTTCAAATAATTTGCTCCATTATCCTAACATCAATTATTCTTAGTCTTAAATAAATAAATGTATTTATTCATTGTTTTGTTATTCCTCTGTTATTTATATTAGGTCCTCATTTTCAATAGGATTATTTCTGGGCTACACTTTTTGATTTATTGATCTGTATGTTTATTCTTACGTCAGTATCAGACTGCTTCATTATATCGTTAAATTTTGATCTTCTCTTTCTGTCACACTTACTGATGTGAAAAGAGAGAAAATTTTTTAAAAAGAGGGGAGGGTTATATGTTGCATGACTTGATGAATGATATGGTCTGAAAAGCAAAATAATTGTCTTTGTGTGTTTGATGCTTGTTTAAAATATCGGTTATTAGTATTCAAAGAAATACATTTAATGAATGGAATGATGAATTTTGGAGTGAGGTCGATGTAGATTCAAATTTGAACTTTGTAACAATGCCTATTTCATTTGTGGTTAAATTACTTCAATTCTCTGAGGCTCCTTCCTAGCAAATGAGATTACCTTTCCTGATGTCATCAGCTTAGAATGAGTCCTAACTAAGAGGGTAGAGGGACAAGGAAAGCATTGTTCCGTTTTGATAGTAATGGCTCCATAAATTTAGCTAGTACAATTGTTAGAAATACTTACTATCGGTGTAGAATATTCTGGAGATCTTTATGTTTTCTAATCTGGAAAACATTGTTCCTAATTTCATTGCTCAAGAATAAGTCTCCAAATTACCATTTATCTCATAACTGAAATGAAGAAAGTATGTTCCTCCTCTCCCCTAACCATGAATCTCAGAACACATAACTGTTTTTTGTTGTTCATTTTATCCTATGTCGGCTAGAGCAAACGTATGGAAAGGACTCATCCGACCTCACACATATCTCTCGCCCGGTGGTATGTGCCTTGGCTTTGAGTTCATGGCCGCAAAGTGTCTGTTAATTATTCACAAGTTACTTTTATTCCAAATCTCAGTCATTGTATGCTGCTTCGGTGTTATTTTCTATTTCTAACTTTGGGCTTGGTCCATTCAGTCCTGCCACGCAACGAGTTGCTGTTCCCGTTTCCACATAGGTATTTGAAAACCTGTCAGAGTGCTGTTTCATTATACGCTTTTCATTATTATTCTGTCATCACCGAACAAGTTTATTTCAAAACCTTTTGGGAAAAATGACAAGAAACATAGCATTTTATTTCCTTGTCCCTTCATTAGATTAGAAATGTCAAGAAAGATTTAGACTGTACTCATTTTTATTAAAAGGAGTGATAGATCTTTCTTAGCAAAAGAAAAGGAAAAAATAGGAAATTTTAATTTTAAATACTACTGGAGTCGAAGACTTGCGTGTGAAGGTGCTCTTTGGTGAAAAGCTTTCTCTTCGTTATTTGGAAAGATTTATATTTTATTATCAAACTTCAGGCCATCTTATTCATTAGAAGATATAAAATATGGTAGTCATTCCAGAACACCAGCTACATAAATGAAATCTGTTAGGTGCCAAAAACAAACTACACCAAGGTGAATCTAAACTATTATCAGCAAGGTTACTTAACATCATGCATTATAAATTTCAGCAGCTATTAAAAAAAAAAAGAGAGAGAGAGGATGATAATGCCTTTGTCCGAGGCATGTTGTGAGAAGTATGTAAGTCAGCACATGTGAAGCTTCTCATACTGCACATAAGGTTGAACTGGAACACCTTACTAACATTCTAGCATTTTTGGTCTAGAAAAGCATCAGTGTCGTGTAGGTCAGCCTACGTGTTCCTCAACAGTTGTGAGTATCCTACTCACCCCTGGGGTTTATACCATGGAACTGACCTCTAGGAAGGACAGGACTTAGTGATTACAATCTCAATTCTTACAGATAGGGGGCAAGGCAGATTTGCATATGGCCAACCTCTGTCTCCAGCCTGTCCTGGTATGGCGGTGCCTCACTTAGCACGTGGCTTTATTATCTCTCTTACAAATGCCAACCTCCTGACAGTCTGCGACCCCTTACCCCATGGCTTCTGCCTACCTGTGGCCGTGGCTTCTATTTCTTGCATCACTGTGCTCATTGCCTTTGCTCGGACAGGTAATTTACTAGGTACCCAGTATCCAGCCTGCCTGCCCTGTGTGGGTGGCCGTGCTGGTGGTAGGTTGATGTTAATCATATTTAATGGCCTCGAATTTATGAAATTAGAAGACATTGTTTCATTCTAGAATGAGGAGGATAGCATTTGTCTGGGAGAACAGTATGCCCAACCAGCATGTAAAAAGGTATACAATTACCACGCATACTGTCTTTCAGTAACCTAGCAAGGTGGTACAAAAATACGTATTTTCTTATAGTAAGGGTCATTCAGTTTATTGTTTGTAGGAGTGACGAGTCTTCCTCCCCCGATGTTCTTGGTTAATATAGTCTTTCTTACACATGAATTTGAAATAAGGGGCAATATAAACCGGAATGTTATATCTAGTTTGTATGACTATCTGATGAAATAGCAAACCCATCACAATGCCACAATGATACAAAACATCATCTTATATTAGACAAATACCTACAGATTACAAAAATATTTGAGCCATGAAGATATAACCAAATTATCCTTCCTCATTCAAACTTTGGCCTGTAAAATGTTACTTTTTGTGATTATAAGTAAGTCCCGTTATCTTAGTTTTACACAAATTATGACTTTCATATGAATGACAGATATCAGACTGAATAATTCCCTCTTACTTTTAATTTTTATTTATTTACTTATTTTTTGCTCTATCTTAGTTTTTCTATTATAATGCATAACATTGAGGATGTTTATTTTTTTCTATAGAAGGAAAAAATAGATGACTTTAAAAATATGTCTTCATTACAAGGTAGCTTCCAGGATTTTTTTTTTGCCTTGCACATGCACAAATATATATAAACTTATGCACAAATATAAAACAAAAATAGACATGGTATTACCCGAAATTTTAAAACTTCCCTCTTTTTCCTCATACCATTTAGAATGAAATAAAAAGTAGGAAGTATAAAATAATAAAGAATTTCATTTTGAAGATTGATATTCCTACTTAGCTGTGTATAGCAAAATAATTATATAACTCACTTCCAACATACAAGGGGTGATACTTTAATTAACGTCATGATTTCAACTGAAAAATGAAATGGGAGGGGAACGTAAATCAGAAATAGTAACTCGAAGTTTCGGCTAGAGGGACCACACTGTTCTAACTTGATTGATACTCAGTTGTGATTCCCAAAGTGTTTTTCAAGCCCCAGTAAATAATTCAGAACTATAGACTCCGCATTATGCATTTTCACGTGGATTTTAATTTCCAGAGAAAGTAAATATTTCTGGCACTCATGAAGAAATTCAGAGTTGATTTGACAGTGTGATTTCCGATCTTCTCGTGGGGCACATACATTCTGTATCGGTCAGCTTTTGTGGCTGGAATACCACACAGCCCTCAGGTCTCAGAAGCAGGTGACGAGAACATTTGTTTCTTGTTCACATGAGGACCGCAGGGTGAGTTCAGGTTGCCTGGGCTGTGCTGGGCTCAGTTTTACTTGACTTCCTATTCCGGGCCTCAGAGTGAAAATAGTTGCGTCACACAGTTCTCAGGGTGGGGGCAGAACTGGAGAGAGAGAGAGGGAGAGAAAGAGGGAGAGAGAGGTGGGGAGGCAGAGGTGAAGCAAACAATCACATTTAGAGGTGCTTATTAATCATAGCAGATGTCATGGCTGCTCATATCCATTGGCCAACGCATGTCACACGACGAGGCACGAGTCGGTGAGGACCAGATACTTCCTCCCTTCACAGAATGCCCAGGAATTCTCATGATTGTAGCTGATTTCCAGCGATCTTACTGCGGGGACCAAGTAGATAGTTGGGAACAGTCATCTCGTCTCACACACACCAAATCCAAATCACCAACCTCAAATCACAGTCCAAAGGTGGCTCTTCACAAACTTTCCAAAGAGGGTTTTTACCAGAAATCTAGGGCCCTTCTCAGTCACTCTTTATTTTCTATGATGACCGTTCCCCTCCGCCTACCACGTACATTTGATTTTGTGTGGCAAACACAAGGACAGAACATGATGGTATTCACTTCAAATTTTACTTCTCTTACAACCTGAACCCCCAACTTCAGACCTTCTTCATTTGCCCAAACTCTAAACAACAGATCTATAACTTGACTGCCTGTTGCAAGCCATTTTGTTTTTGGAAATAGCTGTGGTAGCACAAGAGATAGTTTAAAAAATGCAGAGAACACGGAGACAGCAGAGATAAGGGGACCTGAACTCTTACAGCATGTCAAGGGTAGGGAGATAACGAAGAATCTGGAAACGAGTTTGTAGAGCAGATGCTGCTCAGGACCAGGATAGGGAACATTTTCTCCAAAACATTCACCCTTTTCCAAAGTGCAGAGTTGGGCAGATTAAGTTTCGTGCCTTCCACGGCCCTATCTTTTTGAAAAGAAGGAAAAAAAAAAAGTAAAAGAAAACATTTAATAGCCAATAACAGAGTCAATGGGATAAAAACATAGCTGTTCAGACCAGGGATCTGATCATGTTAATTTCCTGCTTAAAATGTGTCCATCGAGTCTTACTGCTCCATGATAATGATGATAATGATAGCAACAAAAATGAAAGCAGTAACAACTATTCTTACCATTTACTGTTTGCCCATTAAGTGCTGTGCTTTATGCTACAAACTTTAAATGCAGGTCTCATGCCTCACAATAAATATGAGAAAAATAACTTTACCAGACTCACATAGTTAATAAAAGTCCTTTCTCTTAACCACCACCATACCTTAAAAATGTGTAATAATGCGCTTTCGTGGTTTTTGTCCTTTCCGTCCTCCCCAATTCATTTCTTGCCTTCACCTCTGCGATTTATACACTGAACTACAAACCCACAGCCTTATGCTCCCGTTCCATTCCTGGGTCTGTGGCTCTGCATATAAGAACTTCTCCGTTTTGAATGTCTTTTCCAGCCACATTGCTTTTCCCCGCAACCTGATGAATTCTGCTCCTCTCTAGGAGATAGTCCTTAGACCGCCTGCTCTAGGAAGGCACAGTTAACCTTCTCTAAGACACACTGTTATCACTGTGTACACGGGGTGCTGGGCTTGTCTGTACATGCCAGTCTTTTCCTTGGCTCACCCAAGTGTTCCGCCCTTCCCCAGGTGGGAACACTTTAGGGATCCTATTTATTGCTATCCTATTTTAATATTAGAGTGCCTGTTCTAGAACGTAACTTATTCAAGTAATTTGGACGGAAATCCCAATAGCCAGGATGAGTTTTTGCTGTGTATTTTTAATATTTAACTTTAAAAGAGTTGGAATGGGGCACCCGGGTGGCTCGGTTGGTTAAACATCTGACTTGGGCTCAGGTCATGATCTCAATGGTTCGTGGGTTCGAGCCCCATGTCGGGCTCTGTGCTGACAGCTCCCTCTGTCTTTCTGTCCCTATCCCGCTTATGCTCTGTCTCTCTCTCTCTCTCAAAAATAAATGAACATTAAAATAAAATAAAATGAAGAGTTGGCAAAGAATTAGAAAATAATAAAAGAAAATTTTATGGATTTGATCTGAGATAATCAGATATCATAGTTAATATTTACTGTGATATCCATAAAAAATAAATTTTAAGCAACACTTTTATCAGAATCCTCAAGGAAACAAAACCCTAATGAAGCTGAAATATAATATTCCACTTTCTACATATACTAATGTGTATAAATATAATATTTCACTCCCTTCAAGTACATGTCATTTCTCCTAAGGGCATTGAAAGATTGCGTACACATTTCATCTTTTCAAAATAAAAAAAAATCAAGGAATTTAGCTGTTAAATCAAGCATCCAAGCTCTAAAATATATATTGCTCTTATCACAGGGGAGGTAGTCACACAACTTTTATATGTTAATGAACTCTTCCTGAAATATTTCAGGATGAAAACCAGGCATCACAAATGCGTAAATATTTACTTCATTGTACTGAGGAAAAAAAACAAAAACAAAAACAAAGTCCTGTGATTTGACTTGTGAAGTAGCTGGCATGATTTTACAGAACAAAAATCTCTTATTTGGAGTAGTACTACATTAGTGATGGAGGAGACAGAGTCTAATAAGATGTAAAAGAATCCCGTTGTCAATAGAACCTAAGTAACATATCCGAAATTTTGTGTCTACCTTCAAAATAAATATAGGAAGCTAAACAGTTATGTGCTGACCATTATCAAAATATGCATCCGTAATGAGTAATTCACAGAACTAAAACTGCCCTTTCCCCTTAACCTTTTGGGAAGAGATTGAATTCTTTGTGTACAGTCTATACACTTAATACAAATTATTCAGATTTTTTCAGCAATTAATAGTATTTACTTACCTCTTCATGGCTGTGCTTTGTCACAAAATAGAATTCAAGTGTAACAGGGGTTAAAAAAATAAAAACCAATCAAGAACTTAGTTTTCTTTTTTTTTTTTTTAATTTTTTTTTTCAACGTTTATTTATTTTTGGGACAGAGAGAGACAGAACATGAACGGGGGAGGGTCAGAGAGAGAGGGAAACACAGAATCGGAAACAGGCTCCAGGCTCTGAGCCATCAGCCCAGAGCCTGACGTGGGGCTCGAACTCACGGACCGCGAGATCGTGACCTGGCTGAAGTCGGACGCTTAACCGACTGCGCCACCCAGGTGCCCCAAGAACTTAGTTTTCCAAATAGGGTAGATCATTTTGGAAAAGGAACCTTTTAGTCAAATGTGCTCCTGAATAGCTGTAGTCATGGAAGTAGGTTTTCAGAATTGGATTCCTCATTATAAGGTAGAGTGAAAGATTCTTCTTTTTATTTTTAAATGCTTTTAGATTTATGGAAGGATTGCAGACAGTGCAAGGAGTTCCCATATACTTTTCATCCAGCTTCCCCTGATGTTAACATTGGACATAACCATGGCATATTTATCAAATTATTTATCAAAATTATGCTGGGTAATCTATTAACTAAACTATAGATTTATTTGGATTTCACCATTTTTTTAATAGCATCCTTTTGTTGTTGCTTTTCTAGGATCCACATTTCATTTAATTATCACATCTTCCCTATCTTATTGGATTTGTGAGAGTTGTCTTTCTTTGTTTTTCATGGTTTAAAAAAAAATTCTTTTAATGTTTTTTCATCTTTGAGAGAAAGAGCATGAATGGGGCAGGGGTAGAGAGAGAGAGAGAGAGAGAGAGAGAGAGAGAGAGAGAGAGACAGAATCCAAAGCAGGCTACAGAATCCAAAGCTGAGCTGCCAGCACAGAGCCCAACATGGGGCTCAAACTCACAGACCTTGAGATCATGACCTGAGCTGAAGTCGGATGCTTAACTGACTGAGCCACCCAGGCACCCCTGTTTTCCATGGTTGTTTGAAGAGTACTTTTGTATAGCATCCTTCAATTTGGATCTGCTGGAGGTTTGCTCATTATTAGACCTCTAGGAGGGAGGAGTGTCAAAGAACTTGTGAATACATGTTAAAATTGTTAGAGTAATTAATAAACCCCTGGGGGAGAAACTTTGACACTCTAAATATCCTGTTTTTCCTTAAAGTTCTGCTCATTAATTTTACCATTTATCAGTGGATCTTCCTACAGCAATTATTACTATAGTATCTTATTGGTAATTTTCAATTTCTCTCATTCTTCCTAAGCTTATTATTTGTAATTCTTTATCAAAGAAGATTTGTCCTTTTTGTCCATAATCAATTAATTCAGTCAGTATAAACTATGGCCACATATATATATATAGCACATATATGTGCAGAGAGGGGAGAGAAAGAGGGGGACGGTGGGAGAGAGAGAGACTAAATACATGGGTATTTATTTTATTCTTTGGGTTATAATCCAATACTAATGTTTATTTATTCAAACCATCCAACTTTGGCCATTGAGGTTTTTTTGTTTTGTTTTGTTTTGTTTTTGTTTTTAATTGGTTCGTATGTCTTCAATACCTCTCCTTTTTTTTTTTTTTTTTTTTTTTTTTTTTTTTTTTTTTTTTTTTTTTTTTTGACAGAGTTGGGAGGTTGGTTTGTTGAGGTGGGGTCATTTTCTTTCTGGGATTACAAGATGCTCCAGGCTCCACTTGTGTTTTCCCTGCCCAAGGAGCCTGGTTCCTTTTATTGTAAAAATAGTACATCTAATGTTACATGGATAAGGGAATAAGGTCATGCATTTTGATGAAAAATGCTTAGCGTACTCGGCAAATAAGTTCCTAATAGACATTGCTTTTCCTCCCACCACCAGTTCCACTCTTACATGTCCTACACAAAGTCAAAATGATAAAACATGAAAGTGAGAGCTGGAAGGAAGAAGGAAGCAAGTGGGAGAAGTTATTTAGATTTGGCACTATGGCTTCTGAGAGGTGACCAGTCAGATGGATTCAGATGAATGATGACATACTGGTTAGGGGTAGATGGGCAAGGTTATTTTAGGGCAAGCTGAGTGCAACCAGGGAAGTACATGCCAAATTTAGGGAAACAATGTATTATACCTCTTTCTGGGGTTGAATTCAATAATATTAGTAATATTAAAAAAATAATTCGAAAAATCAAGTGCATGCTAAATGAATCAAGGTCTTAAAAATAAAGATCCAACAAATACTTATGAAGAGAGAAAGAGGTAATCAGAAACTTGAGTTTCACTGATTCAGCGTGTGGCATATTCAGGCTAGAGCCACAAAATACAGGAGGTAAAATGAATTGGCCAAACTTCACTTTTTCTTGCCGAAGTTTAGGAACGTAGATTAGGATTGCATACTAGGGGTCAACAGTGATGACAAGCAGTAGAGAGGCTGATTTGTTATGAGGCAAGTAGTGAGCTAAAATGCACGTGGGTGTGGTTTTCCTCAGTAACACGGGTTAGCTAGGATCTGAATTAGCATAAGATGTTGGCCACAGCAGATGAGTAGAACACCCAGAGAGTTATGAAAAAAGCATCTGGGGCATTTGTGATGAACAGTTCAAAGCAGGCTTCCTGAGTGCAGAACCGGGTAATGGGTAATTTGAGCACTGTGCTGACTTCACTGGGAGGCGGTCCGGCGCGAAGGAGGGACAGTGTGCCTTTGTGACTTACTGTGGGTACCGGCGGGACGAGGTGTAGCTTGATGTGGCTGGAAAGCGTGAGATCAAGGCTCCAGATGTCGCACTGGCGCAGCCCATTGTGATGACAAGATCCTGGATTTGAAACAGTGAAGCCTGTACAGAGGAATAAACGGGAAAACCAAAAGAAAAGATGGACAAACCCACTTGAGTGGAATTTATATTGTCTCTTCTTTAATTTTGACCGTGTGTAAAACTTGTGGACAAAAGAAAGACCATTATGGATTGTATCAGTTGGGGATGAAAAGGGAGATATTAGCTTATTTTATTGGCTGAAAGGGAGATATTAGCTTATTTTATTGGCTGAATTTTATTAAAATTCAGCAGCAGAGGTGGTTTGAAAGAGTCAAGAAGGAAGCAATTCATGCGTGCCTAAACTGTGTTGGGGCAAATAAACCTTATTGGAGGCCCGTTTGGGACATAGGTCTTTCTGGCCTTTTTAGTCCTGCAGCTTCAGCAGATCAGCATAACTTTCTTTTTATTTTTATTATTTTTAAATGATTTTTTATGTTTATTTTTGAGACAGAGAGAAACAGAGCATGAGTGGGGGAGGGGCAGAGAGAGAGAGAGAGAGAGAGAGAGAGAATCTGAAGCAGTCTCCAGGCTCTGAGCTGTCAGCACAGAGCCTCATGCAGGGCTTGAACCCACCAACCATGAGATCATGGCTTGAGCCAGAGTCAGATGCTTAACCGTCTGTGCCATCCAGGTGCCCCGGATCAGCATAACTTTCTAACTCTAAGTCTTGAAAATTGCCTAGGTAAAGAAAAATAAGAAACACTAAATGTACAAAAAATATTTAAAATAATTTTAAGTCTATTTTCAGAGAGGGAGGGAGGGAGGAGAGAGAGAGAGAGAGAGAGAGAGAGAGAGAGAGAGAAATGAATGAGCAGGGGAGGGACAGAGAGAGAGGGAGACAGAATCCCAAGCAGGTTCAATGTTGTCAGTGCAGAGACCAACATGGGACTCGAACTCACAAGCCATGAGACCATGACCTGAGCTGAAACCAAGAGTCGGACACTCAACTAGCTGAGCCACTGAGGTGTCCCCCAAAAGAACAACGTTTTAGAATACTAATATTTCAAAGAGCAACCATCAAAGTTGCTGCCTTTGTGTTAGTATCAATAAAATGCCAATTTAAGAAAATGTAAGACAGAAGATGTAATAAAACCTCTTAAAATATATCTTAAGAAACTCATTCACATACAAAATCCCAGTACCACAAATGCTGCAGTATTTTCTTCAACTGGCACTGGAAAAACTGAGCTGTAAAGAGTTAAGTAAAATGTCTAAAATCAGGAAAGAAAGAAATGGCAAGTTAAAAGTCTGAGGGATTTTTTTTTCCTGCTGCATCCAGAAATACCCAGGGCATCAAGGGATTCATTTAAACTAGAACAACCAGAATGTGTTCCAGAAATGGCATCCATCGAATAGTTTAATAGCTAATGGGAAAACATTTGTCTACAGTGCTTCAAAGTCTATCTTCACTTTGCTTTTAGCAATTTACCTGCGTTTGAAAAGGTTCGTTTATATAACCTCATCCACCAATGACTTGCCAATCCACTTAGCCATATTCAGCAGTTGATCACTCTTATTTTCCTTTATTTAAACAGCTAACCAATTGCTATTATGCACACATTTTGTATTAGAATTATTTTGTTTCGAGAGAGAAAATTAACTAGCTCTTGGGAATAAAGGGAAGAGTGAGATATAACACGTGTACAGAGATATCACGCCGAACCTAAGTACAAAAAAAAATACTGCCAGAAAATACATGTGACCAGAACTGAGAACAAGAATATGGGACCAGGCGTGACAACTTAATCATTTCTGTCTTTCTTTTCTCATCTGCTCTGTTTTCATACCTTTGTCCGGATACCAACACCCCCTCTTTTCCACGAGACCCCAGAATGTCTGTTCTAGTTTTATTAATTAAGTATACCTGACTGCCTGGCTTCAAAAAATGATTTCCTGCTTCTAGATTTCCTATCTTTTGAGCTCTTAGATTAAGTTCTCGAGGGAGAGAATTTGATTGGGCCAGGCTTCCTGTTGGATGGTATTCTATTCTCTGAGTAGGAAGGGACAGGATAGCAAGAGTATAAGGAGGCAAGCAGGAGCCCAATAGTTAGCCTAGACTCAGGTTTTTGAAACAGTAGTCTGCGTCAGAATCAATGGGAGGCAGTATTAATGCACAGATTTCTAACAAATGTTATTGTTAAAAAAATTTAATGTTTATTTATTTTTGAGAGAGAGACAGACAGACAGAGCATGAGTAGGGGAGGGGCAGAGAGAGAGAGGGAGACACAGAATCTGAAGCAGGCTCCAGGCTCCGAGCTGTCAGCACAGAGCCTGACATGGGGCTTGAACCGACGAACTGCGAGATCACGACCTGAGCCTAAGTCAGACACTTCACTGACTGAGCCACCCAGGCACCCCTACAAATGTTTAGATCATGCTAATATTGCTGGTCTAGGGACCTTACTCTGAGAAGCACTAGTTATGCTCTAGGGCCGTAGAGTTCTCAGCAAGAGGAATTGGACAAAATACTTCAACAATTTGCTAACTTCGCTTTGTTGGGCTATTAAGTTGTTTGGATTATCCAGCTATTTTTTTAATTCATTTATTAAACATTTATTGAGAAGTTACTATATAAGCAAATAAAAATTTGTATATGCATAAAATTAGTTCCTTCATAAATGCAGTCTACTTCTGTGCCTGAATTCTAAATCTTCAGTACGTTATTCAAATTAATATATATTTTTGAAACACAGTAAAGAAAATGTTCTAAAACAAATTTACCTTTTATTGAGTTATCTAACTACAGAACTACAGAGCAATCATAATTTTTAAAAGATGCAACAGTATATAATTCATACTTCATTCATTTTTGCAAATATTTATAATTATTGTATGTCTAATATTGAAAGAACATTAACAAAACAGCTAAAGTGGTTTCAGTGTTGGTGCTTTGAGATTTTGTTTACTATACCTTTGTGTAGGAAAAAATATCCTATACTCACAGAGCCTTGAGATCAAGTATAAGTTTTACTTCTTTGCTATTTTTCAGGAGTCTGAATACATTGAAGGGAGTAATCTCTCTAAACTAATTCTCTTAAAACCTTGTCCCACAGTAACATATGCTGTCTCCTGTTGTACGAGTGGAAAGGCATCAGAGATCAAATATTTTGTTGATAATTGCTACTTTCTTTGGAGTGATCTTTCTCCGTTTGCATAATCTCTGATGGCGTTTTATTGTATAAACCACACCGCAATTATCATAGGTGTATAGTGAAAAATTTTTCTTCATCATTTAAAAATACTTAGCTACTGAGATTATCAATAGTCAATAAGTCACTAGCAACATCATTTTGTCACTAAGAATCTCGATATTATTTCCCCCAAATTTTATACGCATGATTCATTTCGAATTGGCCTCCGTGGCTGTGCTGTTCTCATTTCAGTCGCTCTGTTTCTCAACTCCCCAGGCCGCCTCATGGACAAGTGCAATTGTGATAAATAATGCAGACTTATGCAGTTTTATGAAGGGTTGAGAGTGAGTGTACCCACAATTAAGCTTCCTAAATGTCCTCATTATCTATATATGGTCATTTTCAAAATTTCCTCCTCTCAGCCAGCTACCAGATCACTTTACTCACAATCTGGCAGATATTTTAGGATATCTGCTTCTTTTTCTCCCCAATACAGAATCTCAAAATCCAGATAACTTTCGTACCATACCCTGCAGAATCTAAAGCTAACTGAACAGTGTCTGGAAAACAGAAGTTCGGTCTGTGAGTTCGAAAGTCTTCGGCTCAAACATAACCTGAGAGAGGCTAACTCCACCCTCTTACCAATAAAGCGAGTATTGTATCTCGTGTTGAAATGAAGACCCATTATTTACCTGGGCATATTTTTTAAGAAGTCTTGGGATGGATTTTATGTTTGAAGGACATTTAGGACCCATGATTCTAGGGGTAGAAAAACCTACATTTGGACTGATCAGTCAGCAAATAATCCCTCCGAAAGACTGCAACAATAATTATTAAATATTCTACCATATCAGTTGTTAGAAAACCTCTCCACTGTGCTGTTTGCGAAGTTATGGAAGAGACCCAGGCAGGTGGGAATTCGTGGCAGTGGCTTCTCCTGTCCTTTCCTTCAGGTGTTCCGTTTCACCCCTTTTGTGGAACCTTAGCCTTTAGCTCTTTTCCCCACCCGTCTTGATGAACCCAGACTGCCCATGAAACAGCTACTAACAGCTACTAACCTTTCCAGGCACCATTTTGACCACCTGTTCTGGAAACTGTCTCAGCCTCTTGCGAACCCTCTGTAAAATGCTTGCCCTCTCCATTTCAAGTCACAACACTGCTTTAAAGTCTTTGCTTACCTTTGCTTGCCTTTATTTTGAATAAAGCCTTCAGTTAACAGTGCTCTGGATCATTTTCTTCCCCTAGAACAGTCCATGCGATCCTGATGAGCAGAGTGATAGCTTTGTATGTGTTTCTAGATACAGGAAGAAAAGATGACTTTGTCTTTTCCGATGCATGTAGTCATTGTCCAGTGTATGGAGTATCAAGATTCTCACTGATTTTTTTTTTTTAAAGTAAAGAAGCAAGGAAGCATTACTTTAACAATTATTTTCATGAAACGTTTTGCCAAACAGCAGGGAGTACATTTTCTGATGGTAACTGGTGTTGAACAAACTTCATAATAAATGGAAGCGTAGTAACAGCATGAAAAGGGGGGAACATTAAGGTTGAAGATAATGTCCTCATTTTGGTATCTGTGATAAAATAATAGACTCCTGATTTTGGACGTTATTTAAGAAATGTGGTTTCACATTTAGAAATACTGTGTTTAAGATAAGAGTGAGGTATATGCTTATAAAATATAGTAAGTTGTTGGGGTATATGTAGGAATCACCTTGATTATCTGATTTTTTAAAGTTTATTTATTTTAAGAGACAGAGAGAGTGAGCATGTGGGGAAGGGGCAGAGAGAGGGAAGATCCCCAAGCGAGCTTCATGCTGTCAGCTCAGAGCCTGATGTGGGGCTCAAACCCATGAAACATGAGAGCATGACCTGAGCCGAAATCAAGAGTTCGATGCTTAAGTGACTGAGCCACCCAGGCACCCCTTAGCTATCTGATTCTTAAGACCTTACTAGTAATGGCTGAAAACCTACCTCACTCTTCTTTGAGAGGTTACTGAACTACCTCAGATTTTCTACAAACTTCCAGGGTTTTGTTTTTTTTTTTTTTTTTTTTACTCTTAATTCATCTCTGGCACAAACTTTTCATTTCAGTAAATCAGTTCAGCCCCAGAACTTTGGTCCACAGGTTGCCCATGTTCTACAAATATTGATCTAGAAGTGGAAACCAGTTCTTTTTTTAAAGCCTTCCAGAATTCATTCAAAGAAGACAACTGTAGGTTTGGGGAGACAGGTAAATGCATATTAAATGCTAATTTTAAAACTCATGTTTAAAATTATTCTCTCTTCTGACTTATGCATGCTCCTTTCTCTCCTCGCTCATATCCTCCTTTCCATTTTTTCTCTTCTCCAACTCTAACCTCTCAGGAGAAAAAAAAATGATAGAAAAATGTAATCTCAAGTTTTTGTGTCAGAGCAGTTAAGCTTTTCTAACCTTACAGGCAGATCAGAACTTACATTTTCCTAGAATATATTGAAATTATAATTTATAAAGCCCTGCCTTTATAAATTATAAGTGCCATAAGTGCACTCCTTATGCTATTCCCGGAGGTGCAGACAAAACCAGAGATGGCTCCATTTTTCTAGAGAACAGAAGATCAAAAATGATTTAGGGATAAATTTTGGGATCAGGAGTTATCTATAAAATAGCACTTGAGAAGCCAACTAGAAAAAATTAAAGCCAGATCTCTAAAAGAAAATATAAAAGGAAAACAGGAAAGTGTCAGTGTTCACTTAATTTAAAAGTAAGGAAATGAATTAAAGCCAGAGAAATTCCCTGAAATACAATTAAAATAGCTGTGTGGGTTCGATGCAATTAATTTAATTTATAGATGAGGAAAGTAAGGCATAGAAGTGAACAGAGTTGCCTGTAGACACAGAGCTAACAACGCGAGAGAGAAGATTCTTTGCCAGATGCTTTGACTCAAAGACTGTGCCCTTTTTAGGACGTTGGGACCTGCCTCCTGAATTCCTTGTCATCTATGGAATCAAAATTGAGAATCAGGGAGTAAGAAAGTGGTTTCATTTTGGGAGCTTCCAATGCAAAGGAAACAATAAAAACTATTTTAAAAAATCCTTGTATATAAAACAATTTTAAGAAATAATTTTTATATAAGACAATTGGCTGTGAGCCACTAAGATGAATAAAATAATTGCTTAGTAGAAATAGGGTCTATCCAGTAAAAGTGAGTCGCTGAATATGTTTTTATGGCTTTCTCCACCAAAATCCATTAGTTTGATGTTTGGCACAGACGAAGGTGGGAGTGATCCAAACTGTGACAATGGCGTGAGAGACCCAAGGAAATAGAAAAGACACAAGGGATTACCTGATGCTGGGAGGGAAACCTGAGGTAATACAGGGCACAGGGGCAAGTGAAGCAAGGAAACAACAAAGAGGAGGCAAGAGTAATTGAAATTAGGGAGGTGTCAGTTACTGATGACATTGAATGTGACAAGGGCCGATGATTTTGGAAGCTACAAAAAGAGAGCAGAGACAGGGATTCAGAGCACATGGGAGGGGGGGGCGCCTGGGGGGCATAGTCGCTTAAGCGTCCATCTCTTGATTGCAACTCAGGTCATAATCTCACAGTTCATGTGTTCGAGCCCTGAGTTGGGCTCTGTGCTGACAGTGTGGAGCCTGCTTGGGCTTCTCTCCCTCTCTCTGTCTGTCCTTCCCCTGCTTACACATGTGCGGTCTTTCTCTCTCTCCTTCCCAATAAATAAGTAAACATTAAAGAAAAGCAGATAGAGTGATTCCAAAATATGATGGTCCAGGGGCACCTGGGTGGCGCAGTCGGTTAAGCGCCCGACTTCAGCCAGGTCACGATCTCGCGGTCTGTGAGTTCGAGCCCCGCGTTGGGCTCTGGGCTGATGGCTCAGAGCCTGGAGCCTGCTTCCGATTCTGTGTCTCCCTCTCTCTCTGCCCCTCCCCCCCCCCATTCATGCTCTGTCTCTCTCTGTCCCAAAAATAAATAAACGTTGAAAAAAAAAAAAAAAGTTGCCCTCCAAAATATGATGGTCCACATGTGATTGCTGCATGACCCACCTACCAGAAATACTGTTCTTGTCATTATATCTCAGATACGGCAAAGACCAATTATACATTGCTTTCAAGGGGAGACCAACCGAGAGCCATGTTCAGAGCAAGGTCAAATAGAAGATTGTGACTGTTTATCTTAACGCACAGAGGAGGGGCTGCAAGGAGGAAGACACCAAAGTTTATAAAATTGTAATGGCTTTATTGAACGTGAACATAGTGTGAATCTGGGAATGCTAGATGTCCAAGACCTGTTTTTCTTTTTTTTTCAAAAAAATGTGTGTGTGTGTGTGTGTGTGTGTGTATATACATGTATACATATGTATATATATATGTATATACATATGTATATATATACATATATATATGTATATGTATATATATATATACACACACATTGTATATATATATATGTATATATACACACACACACAATTTTATACAAAATCATTACATTTTATTAGTATTGTTATGCTATACATAAATATTTCATTATATTATCATATAAAATTGTTATATACAATACCATTATATGTGGCAATATATTATTGAGGCATCTCTCTAAACTTTAAAAATTTTTTTTAAATATTTTTTTAATTTTAATTTTTTTAAAACTTTTTTAACTGCATCATCATTTGGGCGTATTTTCAAATGTTTTAACTCTTTTAACTGCATCATCATTTGGGCATATTTTCAAATCTAGAACACTGAATTAGATATAATTTAATCAGATTCACTTTGGATAGTCTAGTATTGGGACACTCAGTGTTGTCATTACTGTTTTGTTTTGTTTTGCTTCTTCATGAGAACTGAGCCTTTTTCTTATGTTTGGAGATCTCTTACCAAGGGGTCTTGGAAGTTAAGAAGACTGTACAAGCTTAAAAGGGCAAATACACCTTCTCCCTTTTTTCTCTGGCAAGTAAATTATAAAAGTTCTATGGGTCATATGCCAATAATCTGAATTTATTGATGAGAAAAGTGAGGACATAAGCATACAACCTCAACTCAGCCAATCTCAGGCATCAGTCCAAAAAACATGGAAGCCAGAAGACGAGACTAGCAAAGGCCCCTCAGGGTACAGACAGTTCACAGAGAGTTCTGGTATTTCAGAGCCCAAGGCTGGAACAAGTGAATGTGTCTCATGCTGAAAAACAGTGCCAACAGTGTCTTCCTTGGACAGTTACGTAACGTGTTTTTGACTCTGATCTTTTGACTCTGATCTTTGCTATCTAGAATTCATGGGTTCTTCTGGTTCTCCTGAGCTGGTATTTTAAAGCACCTAGCATGTTTTAGAAGTTAACGCAATTAGTCTCCAGAAATTCCTTGTCTCTTCAAATCCTGCAGAGTTAGTTTCTGTTGCCTTCAACTCAAAACTTTGACTAGTAGATAAGGCATAGTTTGGGACTATAACTTGAATTTTCATTTTTGGGAATGAAGTTTAACTTGTGGATGTTCTCTATCTCTTCAAAAATTGTTTTTGTTATAAGCTCTATTCATAAGTGAGTTGTAATGTTAAAGAGGAAAAAAAAGGATTTTCAATTGCTTCCTGCAGCAAAATGCGAGGTGGTAAAAAGTACAACCTGCTAAACAGAGAAAACAAGACAATAGAAGGAAAACACTACTCTGAAGAACATCTGACAGGATTGGTGTGAAAAAAAAAATATATAGCCTAGGTTTCAGCTGCATACGTGACATAAAAGATGTTGTGACAGGGAGAAAAATGTTTCTTTACTCACAACCCCACCGTATCCGAACTTCAACACATCAACACACGCATACGTGCTCTTCTGAGGAAGGTTCCATTTTGCTGGATGGTTTTTTTCTAGCTGGGTTCAAAGTTACTTTCGACATAATAGCTTTCCATATACTCAGATAATATATAAGGTGATCGATGTAGAGATATTTAAAACAAAATTGGAAGAGCCTGTGCCAATGCAATTGGAAGAGTCTGGGCCAATGCAAATAGCTCTCCAAAACACAAGGTGAGGGGAGACCAGGGAGTGGAGGCAAGTGGGAGGAAGGACCAGGAAAGAAAGGAAGATGAGTATTTTCTCAGAGGGAAATGCTTAGTACTGTTTAATGTAACCCTCCCTCCCTGGCTCATCAGAGGGACATTAAAATCTCCTCTGGTCATCGTGGTTTGTGAGATCTTATTTGGGTAGCAGATGATGCTGTAAAGTGCTGACACTTGCTCTAAGTTGTGCAAAAAGTGGAGAGAGAAGTAATCAATTGGAGGCCCGTTACCTCCGGGCCCTGCATGATTTCAGTACTTACATAGTCTTCCCTTTGTGGATTGGCACTGCTACAGGTACTAACTGAATGAGACCTTTGAATCCCAGGTACTGTCGTAACAATAGCTGATACCAAGGAGTGTAAATCTTCTCCCACAGATACACCAAAGATACCACAATAAAAGACGAGTTACGATGCAGGGAGTCATAATCTGTTACATGTAATGGGTTTATTCATTTGATTAATGACACTGTGTGCCAACATCTAGGAATAGGGACATGAGAAAACCAAAGTCCTTTCCTTCACGAAGATGCTTGAAGCAAGAGAAGTTGGGATTTCTAAGGGTGTTGTGGTTATAAACTCGCTTCATAATACTCCAGCGAAAGACACCACGTTATTTCGTTATTCTTAACCATAATAATATTATATCTTGTTTAGAGCTCCAGCTAAATAAAATAGCAAGACATTCGAATTTAATTGAGCCTGGGAGCACTTTCAACTCTGTCTAGTGTTGAATAAATATCCAGGAAACTTATGTGGTACCCGGAACACAGGAAAGGTCCGGTCCTTCACAGACTAAGGTAAAACATCAGAATCACCCTTGCTTGTTCTGCTACAAATGTTGCTGAATCTGGTCCTCCTTCATATTTTAAAACTCTAATCCCCCAGGCAGTCCTCCTCATGACCCTAGAACTCCCCATGCCTGCCTTTTGTGGTCATTCTGTAGCCAGTTCACTATCTAGTCAGTCAAACAGATCTTCACCATGAACAGGATTGATTGATTGATTCTTTTGAAGAACAAAGTTGTCTATATTACTCTGTCAGTTTCTAAGCATTACTGTCAGTCTGTAATAATTAAGACAGTTTTGCATCAGCGTAAGAAAAGACAAATAGAACATTGCAACAGTGGACCAGAAGACACATCCAAATATTTTACATATATATCTGTCTGTCTCTTTCACTGCAGTTCAGTGGGAAAGATTATTCTTTTCAATATGGAAATAAATGAACATTGACTGTTACTTCACAGCATACAAAAAAAAAAATAATAACTTGAGGGGTGCCTGGGTGGCGCAGTTGGTTGGGCGTCCGACTTCAGCCAGGTCACGATCTCGCGGTCTGTGAGTTCGAGCCCCGCGTCAGGCTCTGGGCTGATGGCTCAGAGCCTGGAGCCTGTTTCCGATTCTGTGTCACCCTCTCTCTCTGCCCCTCCCCCGTTCATGCTCTGTCTCTCTATGTCCCAAAAATAAATAAACGTTGGAAAAAAAAAATTAAAAAAAAAAATAATAACTTGAAAAGGACCATCAAACTAAATGTGAAGAGGACATCAGTAACATTACTGAAAGAAAACATACGATAATATCTCCATGACTCTGGGCATATGCGATATTGTGATTTGTATTAAGAAATCTATTTGGTCAATATGTTTCTGGCCACAGGACTCCTACAACTCACGGATGATGAAACTCCTTAGTGGTGAAAGTGATAACATGTCTTTTATGTATCAGCGAGTTGACTTTGGAAGGCACCTAAGGATGGAGGTTGGTTGCTAAGAGAACCAACCATGTGATTGGAGGATTGTAGCTTTCAGTCCCATCCCGCTGGCCTCTGGAGAAGAGGGAAGGGCTGGAGGCTAAATCAGTTGCTAATGGCCAATGACTTAAACAGTCATGCCAGTATAATGAAGCCTCCATAAACATCCAGAAGGACTCAGTTTGGAGAGTTTCTGGGCTGGTCGGCCCTTGGGCATCTGGAAGAGTGGTACCCCTGGAGAGAGTAGGGAAGCTCTGTGCCCCTTCCTGCATACCTCTCCCTCTGCACCTCTTGCATCTGACTGTTGTGGGTTATATCCTTTTATAGGAAAGCAGTGACTTAGTAAAATGTTTTGCTGAGTCCTATGGGTTGATCTAGCAAATTAAACAAACCAAGGAGGGGGTTGTTAGGAACCTCTAATTTATAGCCAGCCCTAGGTGGCCACCTGTGCCTCCGACTGACTTCTGAAGTGTATGGGGGTGAGGTGGGAAGTGGGGACACAGTCTGTGGGACCGAGCCCTTAACCTATGGAATCTTAGGCCATCTTCAGGTAGACAGGGTCAGAATTGAGTTGAATCGAACACCCAGCTGGTGTCCAGAGAATTCTTGTTGG
This sequence comes from Leopardus geoffroyi, assembly GCF_018350155.1. Taxonomy (NCBI): domain Eukaryota; kingdom Metazoa; phylum Chordata; class Mammalia; order Carnivora; family Felidae; genus Leopardus; species Leopardus geoffroyi. The sequence goes on from NC_059331.1 coordinate 160,012,993, forward strand.
TGATGTGGGAAACATACACCCACACATCGGAATTTGGTCCCAGGACACTATCAATTACCATGCAAAGATTTTTTTAAACAAGATACAAAAAGCACTACCTATGAAATTAAAGTTTGATGAATTGTACTTACTTAAAATTAAGAATCATATTACTCAAAAGACACTTTGAGAGAGAGAAGAGGAAACTACAGAGCACTTGTGTACAAGATATATGAAGAATTCCTATATTTTTGTTAAAGAAAAATATAGATACATCTTATCGCCTATGAAGATTTTTGGAATAAGTGAATCTTTATAACATCTCAAAGATGTCCAGTGATGCCCACTTTTCATTCCTGGATATTGATAATTTTTATTTTTCATTTTTCCCCACCATGAACAGGATTTAAAAACAAATAACAACAAAAACCTAGGTACCGACTGATGTGGAGAGGCATGGCTCCTTTTTCCCTCTGGTTCAACAACCTCTTCTCTTATAACTCTCTTCTTTCAAAGTTCTCTTGCTTAGTTCTGTCTAGATCTATTTCTCCACATCCGTCTCCAAAATAGCTCCTGGGAAGAAGACCTTGTATCCAGAAGGACACCAGAGGAGAGGACAGTTCATTTAGTTCTTTTCTTGGAATAGAAGGAAGGGGGAAAATAGCTCATGTTCTTTCAAGATAGAACAGAAGACAAATTAATATTTCACCGAGTTATCCGGAGCACATGCCTAATCTACTGAATTGCCTAATTTGATTGGTCTAAAAATTCACAAGAAGACAGTTGAACAGCCACCTCTCTATTTTGGGTGACACTTTGCTGAAATACTACTAGGATGAATTGGTTGGAAATCTAGAAAGCAATGAGAGACCAGCATGATTCAGAGACCTCATGTTTATCCAGTGGTCAAAGTCTTCCGCCTTTATAATAGAGACTCTTCATAGCAACTGGAAAACATAGCTTGAGATGCTTTGGAAAGGATCATCATCCTACAGAAAGGTAAGGGAGACTTTATGTAGTTGGCACATAGGTGCGACAACTCGTGCGTGCCAAGGAGGGTGACCGAATTGAGTCTTTTACAAATTTGAAATTTTATTCCAAACTTTTGCCAGTTTTGTGATGGGAAGACAGTCCCAGGGTTCTATTACATACTTCAGAGTTGAAGAAAAAAATAATGCCGTAGGTCAAATCTTAAAAAACAAGATCATAGTAACATAACGTTTCCCTCTTGAGGTCTTTGCGTTGGGCTTAAGTATTCGGAAGAAGGAAGTCATTCTTCGAATAACAACTGAAAGGGTGTGCGGATTTACACAATTATGTAAACAAGTGTAAGCTGATTAATTCTGACGGACTCTGTACACACCACCCAGTGGCTGCAGCTGCTTGTTCACGTACTTACCATTTGCTGTTTTGTCTGATGGATGAGAGGCAACCGTGGCTGGCCGGCCCCACCGACAGCTCCATGTCTCTCCCGGCCTTCCTTGGGAAGCCCCCCTTTGCCTTTCATTCTCTCCAGTTTTCAACACGGTAATATCTTTTATATGCCATCGTCCTCCTAAAGGACAGGAGACACAAAACATGTCGTGCTTTCTGGAATTCCTATCTGTCTCCTCTTTCAGTGTTTATGGCTACTGTCTTTATTTCAGGCTCTCATGTCACCCTTCCTTGGGCCATTTCAAGAGTCTTATAACTGGCCTTTCGCACGCTGCTTTGCCTGTTATCCACTTCAGCCTCCGCACTGTCACTGTAATGATCATCTTTAAATTATAAACCTAGTCGCGGTACTCTTCCCCACTGTGTACACCCTAAACTGCTAACTCTTTTGTATGGCACCCAGGATCCTCTGTATTCGTACATCAGTGGTTCTGGTCCCTACGCACTTAGCACAGTGCCTGGCATGGAGCAGACTCCTGGTAGACGAATGTCCGTGGGGTAAAATGTGTGTGGGACGAGCGTTTGGGGATCAGCGAGTGATTTGAGTGTCCCTTTCACGGAATCATGACCTGTTCCTTAGCAGTAGATGAACTTTGCTTGTCTTTAGCAAAGTACTTTAAAAGTTTTCAACCCAACATCTCATTTCTTGGGGTGCCTGGGTGACTCAGTGGGTTAAGTGTCTGACTTCGGCTCGGGTCATGATCTCAGGGTTCGTGAACTCGAGCCCTGCGTCGGGCTCTGTGCTGACAGCTCAGAGCCTGGAGCCTGATTTGGATTCTGTGTCACCCTCTCTCTCTGCCCCTCCCCCTGCTTGCTCTGTCTCTCTATCTCTCTCAAAAAAAAAAAAGAAAAACATTAAAAAAATTAGAATTTCTTCATGATGAGAAATTTCATTAATTCTTCTGATTAATCCATTCCATTTTCCTCAGTTGCTATGATGATCATCAATAATTAGTACTAATAACTGTAATATAGAAGGAAGGAAGACAATTTAGTATTAGATAATTTTTCATATTTCAAAAATACGTTGTTGTTGTAGAATCGATTATGTCATTAGAACATGCTCATTGAAGCAGAATTCCAGGGCCTAAGACTACATAGTGTTAAGCCTTCAGACGCATATTGTAACATGGTTCTATAAAGCCACATCAGTTCAGACCCAGATGTTTAATGTTATAATCAGATCACTACATTTAATTGTCATAAAGAAAATTACATTGTTACACATAATGCAAATTTAAACTTATTCTCTTAAAAAAGTATGATGTCTCAGTTGTCGCAAAAGAAAGATTCATCATTCAATAAATATTTCTTGAACACCTAACATAGATAAGACACCATCCTAGGTAAATAAATCAAAATATAAAGACTACTGCTTAATGGAAAACATGGTTATATTAACAACAAATATACATAAATTAATCTGGAATCACAGAAGACCGCTTTGTGCTTCACAAATGTGGTCTCCTTCAGCATTAGCCTCTGCTGGGACTTGCTGAGTATCCTTTCGCAGAACGTGTTATCTTGTGATTCACTTCAGACATCACAGGTTCGGAAAAGGAGCCTAACACCTTTTTCTACAAGACGTTTTTAAGCCCTAGTTAGTCATCGTGACCAAATTTATCAAATCTTCGCGCTGAAACCCACCGATTTCTATGGATTTTAATTACAGTTTCTATTTACATCTCAGCATCAAATGACACCAGTGGTTTCAAGTAGTTGGTACAAAAACACCGGAAGGATATTGTTTTGCTCTAATCTTAGACTGTTTAATTATCAACGTAAAGAATTCTACTTATATAAATGGAAGTAACTCCTTAGCTTCAAAGGACCCAACAAGAGTGAGAAATAATGAAAAGTAGTTTAATACGTTTTTAGCTTTTTGTAAAAGATTTGCTTTTATTCAACCACATCCTCAGGAAGATTTTGCAAACACATACTTCATAAGTGTTAAGGTAAATTGTTCCCTCTCAGGTTTGACTTTTTGTGATATGTTTTGTCTATCTTCTTCAAGGAGAAATGTCAAATGACATATGCCCATTCGTTTTTATAATTTCTACACATTTCTTTTAGAATAACAATATTTTAGGGTTAAGATGTTTACAGATCTGTAACATTGGAAGTTATTCTTGATATTTTGATAGATCACTTTTATTCACATTTCATGCTCATCTTTATATCAGTTTGATTATTGCTAAATTTGGGGGCACTTGGCTGGCTCAGCCTGTAGAGCATGTAACTCTCGATCTTGGGGTTGTAATTTCAAGCTCCACACTGAGTGTCGAGATTACTTAAAAAATAAATAAATAAAGGGGCACATGGGTGGCTCAGTCAGTTAAGTGTCTGACTTTGGCTTAGGTCATGATCTTCCAGTTTGTGAATTCGAACCCTGCATTGGGCGCTGTGCTGACAGTTCAGAGACTGGAGTCTGCTTTGCATTCTGTGTCTCCCTTCTTCTTTGCCCCTCCCCCACACGTGCTCTTCTCTCTCTCTCTCTCTCAAAAATAAACATTAAAAAATGAAAGAAATCTTATAAAAATATTGCTTCAATCCTTATCAAAATAACAACATTCTTCACAGAGCTAGAACAAACAATCCTAAAATTTGGATGCAACCAGAAAAGACCCCGAAGAGCCAAAGCAATCTTGGAAAAGAAAACCGAAGCGGGAGGCAAGACAATCCCAGACTTCAAGTCATGTTACAAAGTTGTAATCATCAAGACAGGATGGTACTGGCACATGAAACAGACACACAGATCAATGGAACAGAATAGAGAACCCAGAAATGGACCCACAAACGTATGACCAACAAATCTGACAAAGCAGGAAATAATAACCAATGGAATAAGACAGTGTCTTTAGCAAATGGTGCTCGGAAATGTGGACAGCGACATGCAGAAGAATGACCTGGGCCACTTTTCTTACACCATACACAAAAATAAACTCAAAATGGATGAAAGACATAAACGTAAGGCAGGAAGCTGTCAAAATCCTCGAGGAGAAAGCAGGCAAAAACCTCTTTGACCTTGGCCACAGCAACTTCTTATTCAACATGTCTCTGGAGGCAAGGGAAACAAAAGCAAAAATGAACTACTGGGACCTCATCAAAATAAAAAGCTTCCACACAGTGAAGGAAACAATCAGCAAAACTAAAAGGCAACTGATGGAATGGGAGAAGATATTTGCAAATGGCGTAGCAGATAAAGGGTTAGTCTCCAAAATCTATAAAGAACTTATCAGACTCAACACCCAAAAAACAAAGAGTCCAGTGAAGAAATGGGCAAAAGACATGAATAGACACTTCTCCAAAGAAGACACCCAGATGGCCAACCGACACGTGAAAAAATGCTCAACATCACTCATCATCAGGGAAATACAAACCAAAACCACAATGAGATACCACCTCACACCTGTCAGAATGGCTAACATTAACAGTTCAGGCAACAACAGATGTTAGAGAGGATGTGGAGAAATAGGATCTCTTTTGCGTTGTTGGTGGGAAGGTAAACTGGTGCAGCCACTCTGGAACAGTATGGAGGTTCCTCAAAGAATTAAAAATAGAACTACCCTACAACCCAGCAATTGTCCTAGTAGGTATTTATCCAAGGGATACAGGTGTGGTGTTTCGAAGGGGCACATGCACCCCAATGTTTATAGCAGCATAATCAACAATAGCCAAAGTATGGAAGGGGCCCAAATGTCCATCAACAGATGGATGAATAAAGAAGTGGTATATATATATATATATATATATATATATATATATATATATATACACACACACACACACATACATATATATATATATATATATATATATATATATATATGTATGTGTGTGTGTGTGTGTATATATATATACAATGGAGTATTACTCGGCAATCAGAAAGAATGAAATCTTTGCCATTTGCAAATACATGGATGGAACTAGAGGGGATTATGCTAAGTGAAATTAGAGAAAGACAAATATATGACTTCACTCATATGAGGACTTTAAGATACAAAACAGATGAACATAAGGGAAGGGAAGCAAAAATAATATAAAAACAGGGAGGGGGACTAAACATAAGAGACTCTTAAGTATAGAGAACAAGGAGAGGGGTGCTGGAGGGGTTGTGGGAGGGGGGATGGGCTAAATGGTAAGGGGCATTAAGGAATCTACTCCTGAAATCATTGTTGCACTATATGCTAACTGACTGGGATGTGAATTAAAATACATAAATACGTAAATAAATGCGAAAAAATATTGCTAAAATTGGGTTAAAACAAAAAATATTTTACAACTACTTAAAATAAGGGCTTATTTTAAGTGTTCATATTGGAAAAGTTGAAAATTTGAAAGTTTTCAAAACACACTGGAAATTGGATCTTAACCTGCCAATAAATCTATAAAAATAGGTAAAACTTCATGAGTAATCAGATCAAATAGAATTAACATAACATTTCAAAATTATTTCCTTTCTTTACCAAAACAGCTTAAACAGTGATGATATCCCACTGTCGGCAAGGACCTAGAAGTTATTCTTGCTCACCATTGTTAGAAGTACACTCACAGCTTTCCCGGAGTGCTTAAAACGTTACATACCCTTTACTCCAGCAATTCGAATTAATCCTGAAAAAGTAGTGGGCTTCTTACAAAGATTGTGTGTGCGTTTGTGTGTGTGTGTGTGTGTGTGTGTCTGAATGTATGTGTGTTTGTGGGTATGCATACACACATCCACATACATGTAGATGCCCGCATGGGCTGCAGTATGGGAAAAAAAGCCAAAGGCAATGGACTGGGAAATAAATGGGAGCAAAGACAGTGATTTTAGCAATTGCTCGATGAGCTAGCTTCCAAGAAGCTCAATATGAAAGACAGGAGAGAAAACAGATTGGTAGCTACACAGAGAGTAAGACTGAAGAATATCATTTATGTTGGGGGAGATTTAAACCTGTTTAACCATTAATGAGAAAAAACCAATAAGCAAAAAAATGGAGTAGACAGCGGGGACATTGATGGAGGAGGTCACTGAGAGGCATTAGACTGAGCATCCATCGTGCAGGTAGGGGAGTACCTGTGACATTGGCTGGGAAGACGTTGGCCACAGATGGGTGGGTGCAAGAGACGCCAGGGAGGGAGCCTTGAGGAGCAGAGGATTTAACCAGTTGGCAAAGCCACAAATGCTCTCCTGGGAAATGAATTTTTAATAACAAATGGCTCACATTCAAAATATTTCAGAATGCATTCCATTAGTATTGGAAACACTGACACTATTTTAAAGTTACCTAGGAATAAAAAAAAAAAAAGGTTTATTCGCAATCATACCTAAGGCAAATATGAGAATAGAAGAGAATTCCTTTATCATCTAGAATATGAATTAGTATTTTTCCCTGTAAAGGGCCAGATAGTATTTTAGACTCTGCGAGCTATACAATTTATGTCGTGACATAACTCTGCCGTTGTGGTTATGGCACTTAATAGCCGTAGACAAATCCTAAACAAATAGAGGTGGTTGTGTTCCAATAAAACTTTATTTACAAAAACAAGTAGCAGGCCAAATTTGGCCAATAGTCCATAGTTTGCTATTCCTGGTCTAAAACACAAACCACTGAAGGAATTCACAGTAGTAAGATCAAGCCTTTGCTCTGTCGGGATATTTTAAGCTCATGCCTGAATTGTCATTGTATACTTTATGTGTTGAGATTTTCTTGCATTTATAACAACGTGTTATGTTTTGTGGTGAGTCTGGATTTTAGGTGAGGCCCTCCCACTTCTACTGTACAGTTCCTCCAAGCTTTGTAAAATGGAATTCTTGCCTTAGTTCCTGCCTTTTGACAATGGGGCAGTGACTCTGTCTTTAATCATCATAGATCCTAATGAGGATAACATACACATGTGTAAATGCTCCAAACTACCATACCGTTCGAACCTCAGAAAATCACTATCGTTTAAAGTTGGTTCGGGGGCTCCTGGGTGGCTCAGTTGGTTGAGCGTCTGACTTCGGCTCAGGTCATGATCTCGCCGTCTGGTGAGTTCCAGCCCCGCATCGGGCTCTGTGCTGACAGCTCAGAGCCTGGAGCCTGCTTCGGATTCTCTGTCTCCCCCTCTCTCTCTGCCCCTCCCCTCCTCATCCTCTGTCTCTCTCTGTGTCAAAAATAAACATTAAAAAAATAAAAATAAAATTGTTTCAGTGCCCATACGTAAGACCGTGGCATGTCACATGTAGTCCCTGCCGCATAACCTTGTAGGTATTAAATGAGACAAGAAGGTATGCGCTTAGCCTCAGTGCCTGACGTATAGTACATGCTCAATAAATTTCAGATGGCGTTACTAGTTTTTTAAAAGACCGTCAACATTGCCAAGTGATTGTGACACTGAGCACCTGCAAGGACAAAGCCAAGTTGTTCCTGTACAAGGCTGGCATTGTCATCCACGGGCAGGGCAGTTACAACAAAACCCTTTCTATTAGCCTCCCTGGGCTGCGTAGCAAATGGTGTAAAAAATGGATATTGACAGTTGCTATGGAGGCCAGTGACTCCGAATCTGAGTTTTCAGATGGATATCAGGGGAGCGTTTTCATTCTTCTGCGATTCCGAAGCCACAGTCCCAGAATAAAAAGAAGGAATCCGTCTGATTCTATGGTAACACAAACATAAAGAGGCCAGATGAGACAGCATGGCTACCCTGGGGCAGCTTTAAATTAAACCGCAAATGTACTCATCAGCCCTTTGGAGGAACATTTGCCCCTATTTGTTCAGTATGTGCAGTTTGTTCACCAGACCAGGGAATGCTTGGTTATTATGTGATTCCACCCCATTAAAGTTCTCCAGGCCACACAGGAGGGGCAGGGTAAGCATCAGTCCGTTTTCCATGGATGAAGAAGGATTTAATGAGGGAGAAACGTGCAGTGCAGGTGCCATTCTGCCTCGCTTCTGAGTAAGTAGATAGGAAACGTCGGTGGTCAGGTGTGATTCATCAGAAGGAAAAGCATTCCCTCTAAGAGTCGACCCGAGTTTTAAGGGGAGGGTGGGCTTTTTTGTTGTTGTTTTTTGTTTTTTGCTTTGCTGTTTAAATGAATCCATGTTAAGCTGCGGCTCTTCCGTTGAAATCAGTGGGAATTAACACCGATGCCGATGCCGTCATGCAGTGCTCTCGAAACACGGACCTTCGTACCTGCAGCATTGTTATCGGGACAGTGATGATTAGGTCTTTGGTGGTTAATAAGCCGTTTGTCTTTGTAATTTTAAATCCCTGGCTTCCATGTAGATTTCTTTCTGACATCATGTATTTATAAAGCCTGGATGTCCAGGCTACACGTGCCGTGCATCGGAGGTTGGGTCAAGTACTAGATACACTTGACCACTTAGTCTCCATTCGCTCTCACATCCAGTATCAAATAGATGTAATTTTTCATGTTGTCCCTTTGTGATGCTCAAAGTCATCACCTTGAACATTCACGACACCACTTATAAGGTTTCATTTTTTATCTTTCAATTACAGGTTTTTCTAATGATGCTAAAAATAGTGGCTTAATGTGACAGCAGCCGCACCCAGACTGAAAGAGGATTGAAGCTCAGGTCTTCTGACTCCACATACCGCTGTTGTTTGTTTTTAAAAAGTAATATCTACTTTTTTTTTTAATTCGGGATGACAAATTATTACATTAAGAGCACTGAATCTAGCGGTATAAAGAGTGATATTTTGTGGGTTCTGCAGGGAGCTTGCTTCAGCCTCTATTTCTGTAAGTTATTTTTTTTTTTATTTTTTTAATGTTTATTTATTGAGAGAGAGAGACAGAGCACAAGTGGGGGAGGGGCAGAAAGAATCTGAAACAGGCTCCAGGCTCTGAGCTGTCAGCACAGAGCCCGACGCGGGGCTCAAACCCACAAACCGTGAGATCGTGACCTGAGCTGAAGTTGAATGCTTAGCCAACTGACCCACCCAGGTGCCCCTGTAAGAGTTATTTCTAAAGCTGAAAATCAGGGTAAATTCACACATATGTGCACACACACACACGCACACACATACTTTTACAGTAAAATGCCCAGAGCATGGTGTGTTTTAAACCCCTTTCTTCTAGTTGGGTGCAAAAAATCCCAAACATCTTGAGAGGCTGTTATATGAATCAAGAAATGGAAGCCAATGAGCCAAATTCTCCTGGTACACAGGCTGTATATTAAGTTCCAGTGTCCCCTTTCTGACAAATTGGCTGTGCATAAGAGCAGTAAGCCAGTAGGGTCCTATAGGTTGGTTTCTAGGAGCCTCTATACCATCCAACCTAAGGACGCATCCATTTCTAACCACAAGAATGTGGTGGGGTCACACAATGAGTCTAGGTTACACTAACCCAAGACTCTTGTTTACAAAACTGGAGGTTTTGTGTTTGTCATTGCCACCTAATTCAGGACTGCAGATTTCCAGAATTACTCTCAGGGCAATGGTTCTTAACTGGGAGCAATTTTGGTTGCTCAGCTGGGTATATCTGGCAATATCTGGGGATATTTTTGTTTGCTATAGGAAGTGGCATCTGGTGGGTCAAAGTCATCGATGCTAGCAAATATCCTGTAACACACAAGACAGCCAAGAGTCCTCCTTCTAAAATGTCAGTGGTACCCATGGAAATGAATGCACACATGCTAAGCATATTCCCGGAAACCAATGTTTATGTATAAAATACCGGAATGTCGTGGTGTCATGTTATTAGTTGGCAGTGATAACTACGTCTGTCAGGAGGACCAAGAGAATGATATCTGCTAATGAAAATATTCCTTCCCTTTAGAAAGCTACATGAAGAGCCAAATCAGAATCCGAAATTTATTTGCTAAGCAAAACATCAATTCTAAAGGAGATAATTAGATAATCCCCATAGGGTGTATCACAGGTTGGGTGGGCACTTTCTGAGTTTGTTTGTTTATCCCTACAGGAAACTTCCTGTTACTTCCGAGATTTCTTTGCAAAGAAAGAGGAGTAGAAACTAACAAGAGGAAATGCTGAGCGCTTTAGCAGAAAACAAGTACAGGATGCTAAGGGAATGCCTAAGAGGGACTCTGAGTCCCACCTTGAAATTTCAAGGAAAGTCTGGTGGATGAAATTGTTAAGTCATCCCGGACGAGTTTTGAAAGTTAAATAGGTCCTTTTCAACTGACCGATAAGAGCTGGAAGGACAAGGTTGTGACCACGTGAGGGAGATAGAGAAGCCAAGGGCCCTGAAATATTGCAGTCAGCAGATGAGAATACTTTCTCCCGCAGAGCATTTTCGGCTTCATGCTAAACAGCCTCTCGAGACGATTGGTGGGACTGTAGCTTTAGACGGGCTCCTGTAGTTCTCCTGCCATGAGATGATTTCAAAGTTACTAACTCCGTATTTTTGACATTCTTCCCTTAGATGTCCCTTGTACCGGTGGCGGAGGTCGTTTCTGGCCCTTCCTTCCTGATTTTTAAGACAGAGCATGTATCTTTTAAAGATAGGGGGATGAAGCTCTCTATTCTTTTCCTCTGGAATTTGAGTTAATGCCCTCTGTGTAGCCATGTGGCATCAGTAGGAAGACTACTCATGAGATTGGAAGTCCAAAAAAAAAAAATTAAGAAAAAATGTTTAAAAGAATCTAATGAAATAGAGATCCCTTCGTTTGTAATCCCTTTGAATCCCCCCAATACTGTTTCATTTCTTTGGCCACGATTTATTAGGTTTCCACTGTGTGCCCGTCTCTGTGCCAGACCCTTAGTATGAAAAGATGGCTAAGAGAGCGTTTTCATCCATATATAAATTATAATTTGGTGTGTTTTGAAGGTATCATTTTGCCTGACAGTATGAGCAAAACGCAGAAAATAGTGATTGATTAATCTTATTTTCTGGTGATGCAGAAATCTAATAAACTCAGAATGTAGAGAGAAATGAAGATAAGGAAATTGAAGTAATCAATATTTCTACTTGGTGCTTACTTTCATTACAGTGCTAAAAGTCATCATCGAAATAAGAAAGGATAGATGAATGCCCTCTTGCTCTGGCTCGGCATTAGGATAGGTTTAGACCACTGTGTCGGGGACAGGAAAGGCACAGAGCTAGTAGTCGTAACGCATGGGATGGCTAAAGGTAAATCATTTTCAATAACTTCAAAACTCGTATCCTCAAGGGTTCTGAGTCCCAAAAGAAAGGAGCAAAGAATGTTGGGAGTATGTGGTTTCTTCCCACATCTCAAAAACAATAATTTTCTAAACCTTCTAAAGAACATTGTGAAATGGATACAAACCTCTTGAGAAACTCCTGTTGTCATTGTATTTTGAAAGCTGTAGTAAATCACTTTCTGCACTTACTCTAAATAATGAAAACTGCTCTTTTTTGTCATTCTTGAGATCTGTGGTAAAAATTGCTATCGCACAAATTATAATACTGTATCGTATCACTAAAATAGAAACGGCGTCCCAGTACAATGGAGTTATGCGTTAGTTTTTGAAAAACCAATAGATAACAACATAAATGTATAGAAACTGATTAGGGGAAAATCATTCATCTTTATCATAACAGTTTTGTTCACAAAAGAAATACACTTGGAGGGGCGCCTGGGTGGCTCAGTCGGTGAAGCGTCTGACTTTGGCTCAGGTCATGATCTTACGGTTTGTGAGTTCGAGCCCTGCGTCGGGCTCTGTGCTGACAGCTTGGAGCCTGCAGCCTGCTTTGGATTCTGTGTCTTCCTCTCTCTCTGCCCCTCCCTGCTCATGCTCTGTCTCTCTCTGTGTCAAAAATAAATAAACATTAATAAAAATAAAAAAAAGAAATACACTTGGAGATAAACACACACCTATGCTTATAAATAAAAAAATCGTGTTGCTAATTCTCAAACCCTGTTAACATGTGTGTGTAGTTCCTCTAATTCGTTTAAACATTTTTATAATTATAATTTCATATTTTTCACTTATATCAAACTTTATATTATATATTTTCATGAATTTATTTTAGAAGCTGTCTCATGTCCTCCGTATAAATTTGTGATATTATTGACTGATAACATTTTAGAGATGCCTGTTCACTTTTCAGAAGAATATAAGTTTTGCTGAGTGAAAAATTGCATCTCTGTATTTAAATCAACATTTTTTGATTATTAGTACAGTTTAATTTTAGCAACATATTTTAGCAACTTTTATTTTTCTTTTACAGTTATTTTTGTGTCTTTTCCATGTGTAAATTGTGAACAAATTATTGTCCTCATCAATTTGAATAATATTGCTTTTTAAAATAATACTACTTTTTAACTTGGAAATCTCTAATAAAATTGAATAATCCTATGGAAATATAGGTATGAATGGGAGAATACAACATACAACATTATCTGTTCAGAGGTCTTAATTACAGCATTATATTAGTTATGATAAATTTTAAACAACATACGTGTTCATCCCTTAGGGATTGGTCAAATATATTCTGCAATAACTTATTGTTAGAAGAAATGAATTAAATGTTTAAAGACCAAAAAAATCTAGATGAAAAACATGCGTTGCAAAAACAAGAGAAGTAATGTTTTATAACAATACACAAATCTGGAAGAGTATATACCAATGTGTTAACATGCTGATCCCCAGAGGATGAGCTAGGAGGGCTTTTAGTTTCTAAATTACATATTTCTGTGATCTTTTAAGTATTTATTCATTTTTACAAGCAAGGAAGATACCAAATAGTTTTAAAATGTCTTTTTGTAGTATTTCCTCTATTTTCTCTTTTTTATTTAGGGCCCTTTTGATACTTGGATATTTTGTAAGGCTCATTTCTTGTCTAGATGTTTCATTTTACTCCTTTGCCTGTCTATTCTTGCATGAATGCTGCCCTGTTGAATACTGTGTGTTTAAAATGTATTAAATATTATGCAGAAATAATTCTGCCGCCTTATTTTTACAGACAATGTGAAAATTGTTTTAGCTAGACTTATCTATATGTTCTTTCGGCTAGTTTTTAGATTAATATGGCTAAAGACACACACATGCACGGCTCAGTGAGTTTTTCATGGGCATTGCAGCAAGTGTAGACTTAAATGTGATTTGATTTCTCTTTAATAGTTATTTATTTTTGAGAGGGAGAGAGACAGAGTGTGAGTGGGGAAAGGGCAGAGAGAAAGAGGGAGACACAGAATCTCAAGCAGGCTCCAGGCTCTGAGCTGTCAGCACAGAGCCTGATGCGGGACTTGAGCTCATGAACCATGAGATCATGACCTGAGCCGACGTCTCATGCTTAACGGACTGAGCCACCCGGGCACCCCTGTGATTTGATTTTTTTTTTTTTTTTTTTTTTACAATTCTAAAACTTGAACTGTATCTCAGTTTACGCATGTCCTCTTTTTTATGGAAATAATTGTCTTTATCAAGGAATGATTAATTTGACAAAGCCTGAAACTCCCAAGTGCAGCCAAAAGATGACATACGCAAATGACAATAGATGAGAAGGCATTTTTTAAGAATAGTTTAGGTAAATGGAGGTTATAATAATAGTTATTATTGTTAGTATAATTATGTAAATTAAATTATATACATAGTAATATAATTACTCCTCTTATCCAGAATGGCCCTTAAGCGCAACAGGGAATAGGACTTTTATATTCTCTCCTCCTTTCCTTCTTTCCGTAGTTCTTCTTCCCTGTCCCTGGATGCCTGCCTTCTTTTCATCTCAAGAAATTAAAATCTCCCTTCCTTCCTGACCTCAGTCCTTGCTCTTTGACATTAAGGCTTGGTACCATGTCTGAGTCTCTGCTTGCCTCCACTCCATCCCTCCCTGTTCTCCTGCAGCCACATGGATGGAGTGGTAGATGCTCCCTATTCCAGAGTCTGAATCAGAGTGATTCAAATTCTGGCTGCACATTTAGCATCATTTGGGGAGGTGTGTGTCGTAGCCTCTAAGGCTAAAGTTCTCTTTTGGTCAGCAAAAGAGCGGACGCAGGATTGAAGCGAGAGATGGCTGATGTCCGGGAAAAGACAAGAGCCCCGAATAAGGGTCCTTGCCCCGTATGTATTCAGATCAGAAGGCTTGCAAACGTGATGGGTGTGCACAAAGAGACAAAGAAACTGGGAACATTAACTTGAGGACGTGAAGGGGGGAAAAGGGGTTTTGAAGATACACAGTGTTTGGGGTTGGGGTCAATATAAAACAGAATCCGGGCGCCAGGCAGATGGGTAGATGGTTGTGAACAGCAGACAGGAGGCGCTGTGCCTGTTTATCTTTGCCAGACTAGGGGAAGAGACAGACTGGGGAATAACCACAGGGTTAACAAGGCACCTTTTCTTTTGTTAACCATCTCACTCCGGGCTGCTTTGTCTGCAGGGCGGCCGTCCATAGTCAAAATCACCAATTTACCTAACCTGGCCCTATTCTCCTATGAAAGCAGCTTTCTGCTATAGTACTAAACTTGGGGTGCTTTCGCCCTGAATATCTAATCTTGTTATCCCTATGTATTGGGCACCTTTGTGCTGTTCCTATTTCAGTCCTTTGCCTTTCTCAATTTTCGGGAGCTCAGTGCCCCCTCTCTATTTTGGGATGCCTTTGTACCTCTCTATTCCTGGCACCTTTGTGCCTTCCTATTCTCGGGGTGTCTTTGCACCCCCCCCCCCATTCTTGGAGTGCCAATCTGGTTACCCAAACTCGGGTGTGAGCATTTTATGACTTTGTATTTCTTTATGCCTTATTAACCCATTGGTGTAACCCCCGGGGGGTTCCTAAGCTTATCCCCCACAGGTGTTTTTTTTTTTCTTTTTTCTTTTACGAATATGACCATCAGCTGTTCACTCGAAGCATTTCTTCACCTCCCCACCCCTTGATTCTAATCTCTCCCGTGTGGAATGTGGTCCAGACATAAACGTTTTCAAAGGTCCTGGAGTTGTTTGAAGGCTCAGCCAGTTTTGCCAATTTCTGGTCTAATCCCGTGTATATAATGCTTTTGCCCTTGCCAGAATTCTGTCTTCAGGGATAGGGAGCTATAAACCAATCAGTGAATGACCAGCCTCAGTGCAGGCTAAGAAATTCTTTGAGCCAATAAGATATCATCAGATATTGGCTGAGGGTTTCTGAGGGGTGTGGAGAGGGGTGGGGAAGCTTCCTTTCTCTTTGAGAAAGTTGCCTCAAGTGACAGTCACTCTGGCTGAAAAGTGTGGCCATCCTGCATTCTCACTGAAGCTGAAGACTATAGATAGGAAGGACACAAGAATTACAGAGAGGAATCAAAGTTTTACATGGACCGTGCCTGGTCACACCCTGCGCCGGGACGTTTCAAGTTATTTGAGCCAAAATATCATGCGTGGTTTGCATCATTTCAGGAAAACTTGAGATGTTTTCTGCCAGCATGAGAACATTCTAACCAATGCAACTTTCCTCGACACTGAGGGCTAAGACATTCACATGGCTTCGTAAACCAGCAGCATTTTTCATTTTAATAAAGGTCGAGTAGTTTCCTGCTAAAGAAAATATCTTATATGGTAGAATTTCAGGCAACAGCAAGACGATGAGGTAGAGATGGTAACTTCTTGGCCTTCCTAGTCATCATGATTTTTATCTAATTGAACATTTGACAGAAACACATTGAAATAAGACCCAAACGTATGTCTTTGCACTAGCTGTTCATTTACTAGCTTTGTACTACCTGTATGATTTCGCTTAAATTACCTAATTTCTTCAGGTTCTCTTACCCGTATAAGTGTACATATATCGTAGGGTTATAGTAAGGATAAAATGCAATAATGTAGGTTAAATTTCGTAACACAGTTGCTGGGACAGTAACAAAGATAGGGCATTCTATATCAATACAGAGTAAAGGATCCCATGCAATATGTGTATGTGCTTTGTTTCAGTTACAGAGATCTAAAAGCCCTCAAACCTGAACATAAAGAAATGGAGAAGGAAATGTTTATGTTAGCACTGCTGTTTGAGTCTCCTGAGATGTGGGTACAGCACTTACCTGATAAACCAATTTTTTTTTTGGCTTGATAATTCCTGTACCCATGAATAGAAGCCAGTTCTGGGCAGGCTCACGAACAGTGTTTCTACACCTGCGTGGTCCTGTCCCATTCTTGATCTTAAGTGGGGGCTTTATGCCTTTTGGCCCCAAAGTGGCACTGATTGAAACGCAAGGGAAAAAAACAAAAAACGCATGATAGCTCCAAAGCTGTTAGGGTTCCTGATGCTTGAAGACACTGACTAGGGACATCACTCCACTCACTCCTCTGCTACCTTGTGTGTCTCCCCTTCTGATGGGAAAGATTAGATGCAACCCCAGCTCACCTCACCCGCCTTTGGAATGCACTATACAACGTCAGGAGTGTGTCTGATGCCCATCCGAGCAGGTTTGCTGTAATAAGTCCAAATCGAGACTCCTGGGGTGCGGAAGAAAGATTCAGGGAGATACATTTAAACTCTTTCACTTGATATTAATGGGATTTTTAAAAAGAGTATTGTGAGTGCTGTTGGTCTGTTTTCAGGAAGAAAAGGCCAGTTTCTAAGAGACTAGGGAGAAGTTCCCGAGAGGTTCCCAGCTGTTTCGGGTCAGAAAAACCTCCACCTCTAACGGGAGGCTGTACTTTTTATTTTTGTTTATTTTAAAGTTGACTGGAGAGACAGAGACAGCACGAGTAAGGGAGGGGCAGAGAGAGAGAGGGAGAGAAAGAGAGAATCCTAAGCAGGCTTCGCGCTGTCAGCACGGAGCCCGGCGTGGAGCTCGAACTCACAAAACCGTGAGATCATGACCTGAGCCGAAACCAAGAGCTGGACATTGGAATGACTGAGCCACCCAGGTGCCCCTAGGCTATACTGTTTAAATGAGATCTTATGTTTAAGATTCATGAGCAGTAGATACACTGGCCACGCTCTCAAAACAAAATATGGTCTGGCAAGAGGTCAGAATATTTGAAGTTTTGAAACGTTCTAGAAAAGTATGAACCACACATCGCTGAAGTCAGGACTTCTCTTGCTGTGTGGCCAGATTCAGTGCATGGATCCCATGAGCAATTTTATTATTAAAATTTTCATCTTTTGAAAAATACTCGCATGATTCTGAAACTGGAATAATAAATCCTCAAATACGTATAGGATGCATATGTGCTGGGTATTATCAGTTTTTATGAAACAGATAACTCTGCCTGTGATTGTGCAAATGGACAAGAAAAACCTTTATGTGTCTCTTACCAATCATCACATGAAATTTGATTTCTGTGTTCTCTTTGGTGTAAGCTAACACAAATTTCCAACTAAGTTACTATTTAAAATAAGCCTCCCCTCGGTGAGTACTTCATAAATTCAGCGACATACTTTTTAATTTGGTAATATTGTGAAATTTCAAAACATCAAATATATCTGAAAGTTTTTAGGGATTTTTGTCTCTTAAATATTTTTTAATGTTTATTTATTTTTGAGAGGGAGAGAGACAGAGCGTGAACAGGGGAGGAGCAGAGAGAGAGGGAGACACAGAATCCGAAACAGGCTCCAGGCTCTCAGCTGACAGCACAGAGCCCGACGTGGGGCTCGAACTCACAAACTGTGAGATCATGACCTGAGCCGAAGTCGGACGTTCAACCAACTGAGCCACCCAGCCGCCCCGAATCTTCTTTTTATCATACTAAAATCCTTAGTTGTAAATAGAGTAAAAATAATCATGTGAGAAAAATAAAGGGCTCTGGATATTTTTAAAGAAATTAAGATCTATGTATTTGTTTTATTGGCAATTATGAGGCTTGCCCAGGTGAGTGGTCCCTATCGTAAAGATGTAAATGGTACGTTAAGTTTGGAATATGAGACAGGGGAAGAAAAATTTACATCTCCTATCTTTGTTTGTTTTTATCTAAAAAAATAGAAATAAAGCTTTACTTAATTTAGAGCAGAGTCTGTAATTGTCCTTATTTCATCGTATTTTACCTTTGGTGCCAGTATTTCCTTAGCAGAAGAGAAGCTAGGTTGACAAAAGACATTTTATGTGTCTGTTAACTCTCCTAAAATGAAAAGGTGGCTAAGGAAGAGTCTCACAAAGAACTTCCATCATGAATGTTACATTACAAGTTCAAGCACAAAGAGCCACAGAATGGAAAGGTTGATATTTACACTTCCTTGGCCACCTTATGCTGTGTAAAAAAAAAAAAAAAAAAAAAAAAAAAAATCAATGATGATTTGATCACATCTGACAAGAAATTGGCCAAAGAGACAAAATATTATCCAGAAAGTAATTTGAAATGTGGATAAGTATGCTGTCATTAGTAGTAAGCCCCACTTTATTATGTTGTTGATGGCAACCTAGTAATAATTGTTCATATAGAGATTTTATTTTTAAATTTTTAAATGTTTATTTATTTTTGAGAGAGAGACAGAGTGTGAGCGGGGGATGGGCAGAGAGAGAGGAGACACAGAATCCAAAGCAGGCTCCAGGCTCTGGGCTCCAGGCTCCGAGCTGTCAGCACAGAGCCCGACGCAGGGCTCAAAGTCATGAACTGTGAGCTCATGACCTGAGCCAAAGTCGGATGCTTAACCGACTGAGCCACCCAGGTGCCCCTGATGTTTGTCTCTTAGAGAGGTCTGTGGTGAATCTGGAAATTTTACGTCTTTAATTCATCATCTTTTTTTTTTTAATGTTTATTTATTTTTGAGAGAGACAGAGACAGAATGCGTGTGGGTTAGGGGCAGAGAGAGAGGGAGACACAGAATCCGAAGCAGGCTCCAGGCTCTGAGCTGTCAGCACAGAGCCTGACACGGGGCTCGAACTCACGAACCGCGAGATCATGACCCGAGCCGTAGTTGGAAGCCTAAGCAACTCTGCCCCTAGACTTTGGTTTTTTAAATCCACATTTTAGAGGGGGGTGCAAACTCAAAATTATTTTATTGACAGGATCAAGTGATCTAAAATATTTGGAGGGTCTGATGTAGAGGAGAAGTACAAGATACTCCAGTTTTTTAGAAACACCCAAAGCATTTATATGCATTTTATAATTTATCAGCCTTTTTCCAAATGTATTTATTACACGTTCACTTATGTGAAGGTTCATGCTTTTCCCCCCATTTCATGACATCAAAGTTCTGAAAGATTACAAGCTGTCCATGGGCACAGTTAATAAATGCAGTAACCATAACCAGATCCCCTGTCTTCTGATTTCAAAATCTGTATTCTTCCGGCTTCCAGTTTGAGTTGCAAACAATCTGCCCAGATAAAATTGAATCTAGTTAACTGGCAACCAAGATGCCCAAACACAGTCCTTGTATTATCTGATGGTCTCCATTTTTACTTTTTAAAAGTAATAAAAGTGTCAATATTGTATCGACAGTAAATTCAGCAGCCATTCATGAGATTAACCTTCCTAAAGAATGATCATCGCCTCCAATAGAGGGAGCCTGATGGAGTTTGACAACTCAATTTATCACTGAACAGAGTGCGGTAGGTGAGGGATAACACTGCTTGTCTTCTGAGCAGACACTCATTTGTGCCATCTGGACTAGCAAATGATTTCCCTTCCAGGCTCCATACCCCACCTCCCAACAGGCTCAGAAGATGTCTCTTGCAGCTGATGGCTCACTGCTGAGTTGTGTTAGCAGCTCCTTGACACTTGGCTTCTGAATGATGTTCACCCAGTTTTCCCCTAAGTTTCACATTCCCTGAAGCACTTCTGACAGCCATCCAAGGCCTGTGGACCTTTCTTGGAAATTTATAGAATGAACCATATTTAACTCATTTTCCTATAATAGATATTGTAGGTTAAGCTCACAAAAAGAAATGATATTAGCACATACTTAAAAATTATCCTCTCTTTATAAGCAAAGTAGCTCTAAAGAAGCTAATTGTTCACCTTGCAGATACTGACTTGATATAGACACGGGCATTAATATGTAAAACAGTGATCTCAAATGAGCTTTGAAAGCAGGTATAATGTAAACCCCTAATTAATGTTGAATATCATGAGCACATCCACATTTCCACCTCCTTATGTTTCATGATGTGGGAACTGCTCAGTCTGTATTTATTATATAGAAACATCTGAGTTAGGCACAGTTTGGTTAACACTGATCTTCTGTGCTAGCGAAAATTGTAAAATTTGTAAACCAAAGAGAAAACATTGAGAGTTTTAGTTAGAAGTCAACCATTTGTAGATAAAATGGGATTCTTGAGAAGAAAATGTTACATTTCCCTTTGTCATGTTAGTGTCAGTAATAGACAAGAGTTTACCTTTATGCTGACCACATAAAGGCTTTCTCAGAAATTCTAAAATGATCCCATGAATTTAATCTCCCAAATACTCTACGATTTTTTTTTTTTTAAGGAGCTGAGACTTCCTGAGTATTTGGTTTATCAGGAGACTGTCTAGTCCATGCACAATTGCATTTCTCAACAGAGACACTGTGTGCTGAGGTAAAAATAGCATGGGTTTGGAATCATACAGGGCAAATTTGACTCTCATTTTAACCCCTAATTTTGTCGCTTGGAAAAACTGCTTTATCTGAGCCTTATTTCCTCATCTGTGAAATGGGAACAATAATATCCTCGTTTTTTTAAGCTTTGAGATTTCATTGATTTTGCATGGAACCTCTAGCATAAGAATGGAGTCCAGGGGCGCCTGGGTGGCTCAGTCGGTTAAGTGTCCAACTATAGCTCAGGTCATGATCTCACGGTTCATGGGTTCGAGCCCCGCGTCGGGCTCTGTGCTGACAGCTTCCTCTCTGTCTCTGTCCCTATCCCGCTTATGCTCTCTCTGTCTCTCAAAAATAAATAAACATTTAAAAAAAAAACTAAAAAAAAAAAAAAAAAATGGAGTCCAGGGGCACCTGGGTGGCTCAGTCGGTTAAGTGTCAGGCTCTTGATCTCAGCCTGGGTCATGATCTCACAGTTCATGAGATCTAGCCCCATGTCAGGCTCTGTGCTGAGAGTGCAAACCTGCTTGGCATTCTCTCTCTCTCTCCCTCTCTCTCTCTCTCTGCCCCTCTCCCTGCTCAGGCTCTCTCTCTCCCTCTCAAAATAAATAAATAAACTTTAAAAAAAATTTTAAAAAAAGAATGGAGTCCAATCAACTTGTTTCTGACTCTGTAAAGTTAGGCAGTGATAAATTTACCAAGGTAAAGCCACTTAGCCACTAAAGTCTTTTCAATAGAAACCACTGCAGGGACAGACCAGCCTACCCTGATTTTTTTTTCTGTCCCTCCAGGCAATTTCCCAAATCATTAAGAGTTTTGCTTTTCTCCACACTCAGCCATTCTTCATACTCAGCCAGAATGAGCTTTTCAAATAAAAATGTGATTGTGTTGCTCCCTGCTAAAAACCCTTGAATGACTTCCCATTGTTCTGGGATAAAAGCCCAAATCCTTATGTAACTTCAAGGGCCTAGGTAGTCTGACCCTGTCAGCCTGTGCAGAATAGAGCAGTAATTCCCGAATGTGCTGTCATCCACCCCCACGGTAGTTAGTGACCATCCTTCTGTCTTTACACAATTCACATCCGTGAGTCTATATGTGATCATCAGAACATCTGGTAATAGGACAGATGACACCATTAAGATGGTGATTAGAACATCCATCTGAAACAAATAGGAAAATCTCGATAGGAACCGCAAGTATGGCTAAGAGTCACATACAGGCAAATGCAACATTAATGTGGATTTAAAGAAAAAAAAAAAACACAAGTGAGGCAGAAGGGAGCATTTCACGTGTTGCCACCTTCTTCTAAAGAATGAATTGCTTTCACACGATTCTTTCTGCCTTTAAAAAAATAACAGAATTTGCTTGTCCCAAGGTGGGGGGGGGGGGGATGACGGACTCACAGTGCTGAAACTCCCATGAGATCAATATGTGGGCCATGCGATCAATTTAATGATTTACATTGCGAAATAACTCTTCAAGGTAGGTGTCTCCACCGGGACGTTGAATTAGCATGAGAACGCTTGGTTGGCAAACAGGGAGTCTGGTTTCGGCAGGTGCCGAGAGGCAGATAAGCCTGCTGAACTTAACAGGTTGCCTGTCTAGGCACCTTCTCCCCAGTGTCCTGAAGCTATATTCTTTTTTTTTTTCCCCTCTACAATCCTTGTTTGCAAAGATAGGAGCTTATTTTCCGACTCATTCTTACCTCCGAGTTGACCTCAGAAAAAATCTGAATGCCACGGGGGGAAGAGCTTCCCGCAGTCGCTAATCTTGTTTTAAGGCTTGTGACCTCTCATCCTGTGTTTCCACGTAGACGCACATAGGGACCCAGATACTGCCTCAGATGGGGAGATTCCATATACATTTGTTTCATCACCAAGAGGTAATGTGATGAGAATCTCAAACTGGGCTGTTTTTAAACTTGCCAGAATTTTGCTGCTTGGAGAAAAGGTTTTGTTAATGTAAACAGGACAGAGAATTTCCAGATTTGCAACTTAAAATTAAAAGCGCATGTAAAAAGCTAGTGTCCTCTCACCTGTAGAAAGATCTCTCTGAAATTTTAATGTTACATCTGCTTAAGGAGACATACAAAAATAGTTGAGTCTAAATATGTAAATGAATATTAAATTCCCCTCCCATTCTTAGACTTAGAAAATTGATTCCGGCACAAATAATTATGTGATAAAGGATTTATATTTTCCTTGACTCAGCCACTAGGGTGCACATTAGGTTGAAAGATATAGGGACGTGAATTACTTTTTACTGATTTTAGAATATGTATTTGAAAAATTAGATGACTCTTAGGGATGTTAAGATTTGTTGACTGCCTGAATGAATAAAGCTTCTGAATAGAGAAACTTAAAACACTGTGTATTCATAAAATCAGGAAATTGTAAGTGCTCCTATACTTGGTACAATTGTGGATAATTTAATCAGTCTTCTGACCTGCCTACAGCATAAAGACAAATAATAGAGTGAAGTTAATGCATTTTGTGCTATAGACCTCACCACTCACTCAGACAAATGGGAACTGATGTGGTCTCAGGAGAAAAGGCTGTTCATTCCCATTCACCTTGGTACAGATTTTCTCCCCTATTCTTGCAGAAAGAGCAAAGTTCCCAGAACAAAGACAGGCAGATTTCTAGATTTATAAAGCACATGGCCCTTAATTAATGATACAAAATATCAACTTAATTGGAAACATAAAGAAAACCAGAAGGTGGAAGGGAGAGGGTTGCACTCGGGCATGTGACTTATTTTAGGCATTCATGGATTTTAAATACATGGTGAACATACGGACTGTGTTTCCTTCTCTTTCAATCTTAATATGTTTTTCTGCCTTGATCCGTTTTTTTTTTCTTCTAAAATCTTGATTGAAATTATAACAGGCGTTAAGTCTGTCCTTAGTGATCTTCATTATTCACCACGGTGGTAAATCAACAAGTTCAAACCACATTAAATGCTGCCGCCTGCATTGTTCCTCAATACTACATAGGAGCGACGCAGGCCTCCAGAAGGAGAACATTTATATTCCAAGTCATAATGAACATTTGTCATGATTTTCATTTACCCTTTTTGTAGGAGAAGACACATTTCGCACCCACAATCCGTTTTATTAAAAAAAGAAATTTCACTACAGGAGACTATCTCATTTTGTCCTCCAGAGCAGAAGCAGATAGTCTAAAGGAGGGCCAATTTCATTATTTCAATATTTCTAATATTTTATGTTTGGCCATAAAACACGGAACTGCTACTTTTTTTTTTCTCTTGTGCTTCTTTGCTATTACGATTTTAACAAGTAAATGGATACGTTTTTATACCATAACCTTAAAGGTGACCTGGCAGAATACGGTAAGAGGAATAAGAATTTTCCCTTAAAATACTTAAGCTGTAATAACAAGTAATTATGCATATAACCTAATTTCTCTGTTTAAAGAGAGGAGAGAAGGGGTGCCTGGGTGGCTCAGTCGGTTCAGCGTCCAACTTCGGCTCAGGTCATGATCTCGCGGTCTGTGGGTTCGAGCCCCGCGTCGGGCTCTGTGCCGAAGGCTCAGAGCCTGGAGCCTGCTTCGGATTCTGTGTCTCTGCTTCCATGCTGACAGAACTAAGAACTTCTTCTGCAGGACACAGCCACTTGTTAAGCCGGTTCTGTGCAAAGCTGAACGACTTACGCACAATTCTCAAGCAGAGCAAAGCTGTTTCTGTATTGGTGTTAATTATTTATTAATGCAGTGGAAACACTTTAAATTCCAATCAAGTTGGCACTAATTACTTGTGAACCAGAAGCTGAGATGCTTAGTTTCCTGCTTCCCTCTGAGAAAATAGGAGCGCCCCCCCATCCTTGGAGTCCGTTTATAGGAGAAAGAGTACGTACTTTGGAATCAGGAGAAGGAAAAACACAAAAAACCAAGTCTGAAACTACCTGTGTGCTCTTGGGCGAGCTTATTGAATGTTCGAAACCTCAGGTTTCTGCGTGTAGTACTTGGTTTAGCCGACCGATCTGAATTTAACGGCTCATGTAAATGAAATGTACAGGGTCTGTATGTATCCCCTAGTATACTCAAATATCTTAATTTCAGAGTCCATGCCAAGAATGTTGCCGGTGTATGTAGCAAAGAGTTGCTCAAATGAGCTGAGCTTTGTTTTATTGAGACATAGTCATTGTCTTAGTTTTGGAAGCTGTTCTTACTCTGCCCTACTCCTTTTTCAAATAGAGACAGCAAAAATTACACTAGAGTTCCCTTGCCAGCTACAAAATGCTCCACTTCATTCTGTTTTGTTTTTTTTCCCCCCATCTCCTCTGATCAGTTCCATAAGTCTGAAGCCAAGTATACTAAGATGGCAAATGATGAAAATCTGTGAAAGAAAAACTTGACCATAAATCCTTAAAAATTTTGTAAGAGAAAGGTCTATGGGACTTCAGAGGATAGGGAAATATTATAGAGACATACAAATCATGTAAGAAAAATGTTTTTAATACTACGAACCGAGGGTCAGTAAACTACAGCTCTAAGGCTAAATTCAACAAGATTCTGTTTTTAATATTTATTTTACTTTTGAGAGAGAGAGAGAGAGAGAGAGAGAGAGAGGGAGTGGGAGTGTGCAAGCAGGGAAGGGGCAGAGAGAGAGGAGGACAGGAGATCCAAAGCGGGCTCTGCACTAAGAGCAGAGAGCCCGGTGTACGGCTCGAACTCATAAACCATGAGTTCATGGTTGAGGTCATGACCTGAGCCGAAGTAGGATGCTCAACTGACCGAGCCAGTCAGGTTTAGGTACCAGAACCCACAAGGTTCAGTTTTTGTATAGCCCCTAGCTAAAACTGTGTTCTAAATGATTTTAGAAAATGAAAGGAGCATAATATTTTATGACACATGAAAACCATACGAAATTCATGTTTTAATGTCCATAAAATTTCATTGGAATGCAGCCACACCTATTTGTTTATGCATTGCATATACACTGCTTTTATAAAGTTTAGTGGCTGCCATAGAGACCATATGTGGCCAGTGAAGCCTGAAATATTTGCTACTTAGACCTTTATAGAAGTTTGCTAATGCCAGTAAAGAGTTGAAGGCAGGGATTGTCTTAACACCTGGGTAAGTGGCATACAGGTCTGCACATAAGTATGTAAAGGCAGAAAGAATATGTAAAAACACAGATTATTTTCTCACTAGAGAAATGAACAAATATAATTTTTAAAAAGGCAAAAAATGTTAACAATGAAAATAATTAATATATAAGTGACCAGCACAATCACTGCTTTATAAAATTTGTAATACCGTTAAAAAAAAAAAAAGGAATTTACACGGGAAACTTTTAAGCTTATGAGACTGTCTGTAATCAGTGAAAACTGTCAGGTTGGCCTTCTTTCCTTCCTCCCTTCCTCCCTTCCTTTGGGAAATTTTTCAATTTTAGATCTGACTGAATTCTGTCTTTCGTTTCTCTTCATAAAAATGGAAACGAAAATTGTTCTATTTAATTGATTATTTGACCTAGGGATCTATGATTGTTTGCTTATTAGTTCAAGTCCAGAATTGGTTAATAATACCATGGAAATAACCTGTAATACAAAGTATCTAATGACAAATCTCTTTGTAATGGAGGTATACTTCTGGAAGCAATATTCTAATTATATATCAACAGTTAGTTGCTAAATGTATTAAATATACTAGTACATTTTATTTCAGACCATGAGTTTTCCCTTAGGAGAAAGTAATTTTGAATCCATCCCATCTGTCTCTAGAATTTTGTCAAATACAGGAATATAAACTTTCCAGCTGTTGTTTTATTTTGTATTTTTCCTTTCTGTGTGGGTTGGCTTGGTGTTTGCTACTTTTTCCCCTCTGATTTCTGTAATTTGAAAAAAATTACTGTGAAATATATACTCTCAAGTGCTAAAGGAAAAATAATATATAGTTTGAAAGGAATTAAGAGGGTAAAAAAAGCAGCAATGTGATGAGATTTGTAAGTATAAAGGGTTTTGTTTATCGACTCTTTAAAGAGCCTTTCCCTCTGTCTGTCTCTATATATTTCAAAATTTCAAAGACACATATTTCAATATTTATTGAATATTTATATATATATTTCAAAAATTTGAGTATACATTTCAATATTTATGTATATTCAATATATTATTCAGTTCAATACATATAGAAATATATATGAATATATATTTCAGATTTTCCATATATTTATTTCAAAACTATATATATAACAACTAAAAAGTGATGCTAGGGAGGTCACTGATCCAGTTCCTAGAGAGATAATGAGAACGAGAGAGAAACCTGCCCCATCAGGGACTGGTCTTTACTTCTTTTCTTTCTGGACTGGACTTTCCTGTGGCCAGGGATTAGAGTTCACCAACAGTTCAACAAAATCACAAAGCGGGGAAGCTTTGCAAAATTAAATTGAACATTAAGTCGTTCGTTGTAAGCATCCTTAACAATTCAGAGCTTCCTGGGATGTCCAGAACCAAGGAACTTGAGCAAACTTTACTGAGAGCCAACTTGGGCCAGTCTGTGCTAAAGATTAATGAGTTAAGAGGCTATCTGGACTTTGCCCTCTGGGAAATGTGTCTGTGGAAGGAGCAGTCAGTAAGAGACCAACCATTCCTTCAGAGGGAAGGACCCTGAGTAGGACAGTACCAGTGGTCCATCTCCAGACAGCTTCTTGCTTATGGAAACCCTGTGTGTGTACCTCCTGCGAAGATGTTAGCCCCACGTACTTGTCAGTGTCCTGAAAACACAGTCTCCTCCCAGTACATCCTTTATAGATTGAGTTGAGTAATTTTGCTTGTCTTTGGTTTGATTTATGACTGACAAAACGTATCTCGTTTCTACCATTTGAGATTTTTATCTTTAGATTAACACCCAGGAACAAAGCCCGAACCGTAGAGAATTAAACTGACTTAAGGTTGAAGTATTCACATTTAATAGTTTACATATTTCTTTGTGTTTTGAATTGATTCCAGAATGTTATCACTCATACTGAGATAGGATATATTAGTTTTGTTTTTAGGTACAATTGTGGGACTCAGCTATTAAAATAGTAGCTTCAGGGCTCAGTCAGCAGAGCATGTGACTCTTGATTTAGGGATCATGCATTCGAGCCCTGCGTCGGGTGTAGGGATTACTTTAAAAAAAATAAAATAAGGGTGCCTGGGTGGCTCAGTCAGTTGAGCGTCCCACTTTGGCTCAGGTCGTGATCTCACGGTTTGTGGGTTCGAGCCCTGTGTCGGGCTCTGTACTGACAGCTCAGAGCCTGGAGCCTGCTTTGCATTCTGTGTCTCCTCTCTCTCTGCCCCTCCCCTGCTCACGCTCTGTCTCTCAAAAGTAAAATAAATGTTAAAAATAATAATAATAATAATAATAATAATAATAAAAGAAAAGAATAAAATATCTTAATTTTTGTTTGCCGGAAGAAAACTCTTCTTAACTGAAAGAAATTTTTACAGAGGGATTAGTTGCTACCTTTAGCTATTACCAATTAACTTATAAGACATTAGAGAGTCTAGGGGCACCTGGGTGGCTCAGTCAGTTAAGCGTTGACTTCCGCTCAGCTCATGATCTTGGGATTCGTGAGTTCCAGCCCCACATGGGGCTCTCTGCTGTCAGTGCTGAGCCTGCTTCAGATCCTCTGTCCCCCAATCTCTGCCCCTTCCCTCCTTGTACTCTCTCTCCCTCAAAAATAAATTAACATTCAAAAGAAAAAGATGTTAGAGAGTCTAGTATTTTTCTTTCATTTTTTTAACCTACAAATACTAAATTATCATCAAGATGACAATAATTGGTTTTATTACATTTTTAGTTAAATAATTCCAAGTTCAAGGGTCAGACACAGGAAGTCCTGTTTCATATCTAAAAATTAACACAATAGTCATAGCCCCCCCCCTTCACGGCAGGCCACAAATACTTAGGGAGCATCTACTATGGATCAGTCACTATACTGAAGATAAGATGAATCTGACAAGGTGGCATGAAATTCAGTAGCATGACTTGGACTGCCAGCCTCAGGGAGAGATAAGGAAAAATAGGTTTGTGGGCTTGAGGTTGCAAACAAGAATATTTTTTCAATAAGACCATGTAGGGAGGGCATTTTTACGCTTCCGGTTTTCCAGGCTGGTTAATCTTTGTAACAATGTCCGTAAAGACGTGTTTTTGTAAATAAGTGCCATGTCTCCAACTCAAGTTGAGAATGACTCTTGTTGAATGTTTGAGTTTCTAGAGATGTAATAAATTATATATATATGTGTGTGTGTGTGTGTGTGTGTGTGTGTGTATAATTTAAGTAGATATCCCCTCATTATCCATTAAAATACTTATTTCTGAAAATGTGAGAAAAAATGTTTCCTGTAGATGCTCTCACCCCTCAATAATAAAGACAATAAAATTTTTCCTAGTTTTTCTCAAATACAAGTCAGAAGAGTCCTATAGTCCTAGCTTCATTGTTCTCATTCCAGAAAGCTTGGAAATATTGTCCTGAAAATTGACACAAGTTTTTCATGAAAATGGGGAAAAATATCTTATGTGAACTATCTCATTTAGCTTTAACTTTTGTTTCCTGGGGAATGTTCGTAGAGCACAACAGCATTTTTCTCTTGAGGACTTACTCTGCTCTCAGACTGTTCTGATTTCAGGAATCAGATTTCAGGAGGTGACATTTCTAATCGGCTATAATAATGTTAAAGGAATATGCTTCCTGATAAATTTGGATATTCCATGGCTGCCCCATACCCCGTTATACCACATATTGTGGCTTTGCCCTGGTAATTAAGCCCGTGTCCATTAAGAACACAAACAATACTAATTAATGTGGCCACGTATGTTAGTGCCGATAATCCAGCTGTGAATCAATCTGCCACGTAAATCTACAGCACCAAGATCCTGGTGAAACCAAAAGATACACAGTTGAAGTTGCAAAAATTGCATATATATGAAAGTTCAGAGTTCAGTTTTGCAAAACAAAAGTCCTAAGTATTTATAGAAAACAGATCAGCAAAGTATGGAGTACTTTTGGATACAGAGTAAGGCAGACTTTAACACCTATAATATCTATTTTTATATATTCCTAGAATGTTATTCTAATTTTAACAGAAACAATAGAAATAATATCCTCTGTATTACTTTTTAAAATACAGTAAAAGCCAAGAAGTAAAAGTGTATCAAGTCCCAGGCTATTACCCGACTTGTTTTTTCTCATATGAACATATCCTATTTACATCACATGGTCCATGTAATGTTTCTTAATACTCATATGTAATACTATATGTACAGAGAGAGAGAGAGAATTTAAATTAGGGATCATTGGTCTATCAGTGTGATTTCTTTTTTTTTTTTTTTATTCTTTTAAATGCTTATTTATTTTTGAGAGAGAGAGAGAGAGAGAGAGAGAGAGAGAGAGAGAGAGAGAATGAGCAGAGGAAGGGCAGAGAGAGAGGGAGACACAGAATCCGAAGCAGGCTCCAGGCTCTGAGCTGTCAGCACAAAGCCGGACGCGGGGCTCGAACTCAAGCATCGTGAGATCATGACCTGAGCCCACGTCGGACGCTCAACCGACTGAGCCACCCAGGCGCCCCTATCGGTGCGACTTCTTAAAATATCTATATTCAGGTCTTACATGTGCTGACATTTTATAAAGAAAAGGCTATCTTTTGATCGTAAAAAAATTTATGTCGACATAAAATTTTATTGTACTCATCGTCTCCGATGTTAGGTATATATTTTAATTCCATTTTACAGCCTTTTTGGGAGACTAGAAACAGGAAGAGAAAAGCGAGTAGTAGACGGAGGGCCAAACTACTAAAATCCTAAGGGCCCAGGAAACAAACACGAGAAAGGTATGGCCAGTGAGGAAGGTGGGGAGTTAGAGGAGGCACCAAAGAGAACAGAGATAGAAGCCGAGCCAGCGCTGGGAGCAGGAGAGGGGAGTGGGTGGGTGATACAGACGCATGCGAAGGGTTCAGTGGAGACGGCCTGGATCACCCAGGGAGGAGCCATCAGCGCATTAGGACTGGTATATGCTTCTCTTTGAAATGTCTGTCACGCAGCATTGAGAGCCTTTAGGTTTTTCTATGGAATTATTTGTAGCTCTGCACTTAGAAGCGTGCCTAGAATAAACACATCCTTTGTGCAGCAGCCCCGATGAAAGCTGTGCCTGGGATCCCGGAAAATGTTCACAAAAGCGTGTGCACACACGCCTGCACACGGGGCACACACATAATGAGAGATGTGTTACATTAACTGCTAATACAGACAGGTGTATTTTGTTTCAGGGCACGTCATGAGAAGCCCCTTGCCACTTGATACAAGGGACGGGGTGCTGCGGACATGGAGGGGGGTGGTTCTGCTGCTTAAAGGGAAAGATGGGGGGAGAGAAGAGGAGGGAAAGATTTGGGGATTTTGTGAAGAGCCCCTCTTTGCCGGTGGAACGTGTTGGTCCGGCCGTTACTGCGTCTTGCTCTGTCTCTCTTCACGGGTCTTCAGGTCTGCGCTGGGGGCACCTGGGTGGCTCAGTCGGTGAAGTGTCCGACTTGGGCTCAGGTCGTCATCTCCCAGTGCGTGGGTTCGAGCCCTGTATCGGGCTCTGTGCTGACAGCTTCAAAGCCTGGAGCCTTCATTCACATTCTGTGTCTCCTCTCTCTGCCCCTCTGTCGCTTGTGCTTTGTCTCTGTCTCTCTCTCAAAAAAAAAAAAAAAAAAAAAAAAAATAGGTCTGCGCTGTTCACAAATGCTTGCAGTAGGGGATTTTCTGATGCAAGGTGAGACACTCAAGAGTAGAAGGAGCACATACAGCATTTGAGCTCCAGAAACAGAAGGCCTTACTAGCCAGTAAATTGCCCCACTGCCCATCCCCTTCAAAAATTCCAGAAAAGTTCCCGGAGGACTTGATATCTATAATCCGGAGAATTGGGGATGATTTTGAGGTCTCAGGTCAGTTTTACCTAAATTTCTGAGGAGTTGGGTGCTGTAACATGGTAAAGTTTTTTGTCCAGATCTAGGATTATCAAGTGATTTGGAGTTCAGTTTTGATTTGCTTTTCTTATTTCATCCTTTCTTCCCCCCCCCCCCCCCACAAAATCTGCCTGAATGTTTGCTCCACAGCGGATGGGATAAAACTATGTTTTTAGATTCATGTTTCACACCCGAGGCAGTAGGTTGGCTTTTCTACTCGGACAGCGGTGTTCCGGTGGCTCAAGCAGAGGAGGTGACAGGAAGGGCCGTGTGATGTCTTAAAGAAGAGTAGTGTGTGAACTGCTTTGCCTTGAGTGTCAGCCACGTGGGGGTTTGCATCTCAGCTCTTCTAGTGGGTCTCAGGCAGCCTTCTTTAACTCGTGGATGCTATAGAGTATGGGTGATAACATTTTCTCCTTTGAAATTTTAGTGTGGATATTAAGGAAAATATTGCACATAAATGTGCTTAGCAGAATCTTTGGTGCACAAATACATGGCCACTATTATTATCAATAGTATTGTTAAATGATGAAAAAGGCTCAAAGCCAATGGGGATTTAGGGTCTAGTGTATTTCCCAAGTATGGAGGGAGTAAAATTTAAATTAAGTCTTGATGAATGTGTAGATTTTATGTAAGTAGAAGGAAGTGAGAGCCTTAGTTCAGGTGTGTGGAAAAAGTCTGCGCAACTGTAGGAATTAACATGGCACATACGGGGGGCGGGGAGGGGGTGCGGCCTGGTGAGCCTTGAAGTTAGATACATGTTTGTGATGGCAGGAAATGAGACCAGCTGTGAAGAACGGGTCTAGGATATGACAGAACTTGACCTTCAGAGGGATTTTAGCTCAACGTGACAGGTCAGAACGAGCCATTATATTCTATATTTTATATATGTTATGTATTTTGGAGCCAGAAAGTATTAAAAGCTGGTCTTAGGAAGTTTAGTCAGTTGTATGATATCAGAGATTCTTTAAGAAAATGACTGGAAGGCTCTGTGCTTATGAGGGACTGAGGTGAGGATAATTTGGAGTGATCTTGGCTAAAAGTAGAATAAGCTTTTATATAAAGCTACAAGTCTGTGGGGCGCCTGGGTGGCGCAGTCGGTTAAGCGTCCGACTTCAGCCAGGTCACGATCTCGCGGTCCGTGAGTTCGAGCCCCGCGTCGGGCTCTGGGCTGATGGCTCAGAGCCCGGAGCCTGTTTCCGATTCTGTGTCTCCCTCTCTCTCTGCCCCTCCCCCGTTCATGCTCTGTCTCTCTCTGTCCCCAAAATAAAATAAACGTTGAAAAAAAAATTAAAAAATAAAGCTACAAGTCTGTAAGTAAAGAAGAAAGACCCTACAAGATTCCATGTGCACAAAATTGAAAACAAGAATGCTACAAGGAAAATATTAATGAAAGAAAGGCATTGTGGTTTATCCATAAACTAAGCTCAACTGTCCTTCCTTTATTACTGAAGGGCCTGAGGATTAGTAAATAAGTATGGCAGACATCTTATGTCGTGGAATGAAAGCAATCTCTGTGAGTTTAACCAACGGGAAATTGATCCTGCTTAAATAAGACCTGGGCTTGAAGCATTATGAGAGAGAACATTAAACTAAATAGATATAATTTTGAAAGTTCCACTACATTAAAATTTATGAACATATTTTTAAAAACAGATTGACTCGAGGGTGCCATATTGTATAAAAATGTTATCTTTTTAAATATTGGAAATGGTATGGCTGGTTGATTTTTATGGTGAAAAATAACCAGAGTCTTTTAGGCTGGCCATGGAGTTTCAAGTTATCGAAAAACAATGGATTTCCTTATTTAAAAGTTATACAGACCTAAGAAAATTTTAAGTTGCACATATAGATAGCATCATAAGGTATTAAGAAGAAATCAAAGTAACCACTATTGACAAGCAGCAGGGGAAGTAGGCAAGGAGTTTGTCACTGCAAGAGGGTTAGTTCTGAGTTTCCTGACAGCTAAGACAAAAAGGGAAATATATTGCATTATGGATTGTTATCATGTTTATAAAAATCATTGCAATTTGACCTAAGAGACTTTTTGTTTGTATCCAAATCCAAAATATTTATTGCTCACCATGACAGATAATTAACTTGAACTTGAATTTTATAGACATGCTATTTAAGACAACATTTACATTATTTTTTTTTATAAAAAGCAAGAGGCTACACTTGAGTGGTAGTATTTCCTTATGACAATAGAAGACCTCAACATTTCAACAAAATCAAAGTTAATATTATGTATAATTAGGGCAACTAAAAGGTAGCTGTAGTATATTTTAATGACATTTCTGAAATCTGTTGGGCTCTATACAGCTTACTTGAGAGACGGAAAATTTGACTTAGGATTAATTTGGAAGGGGAGAACAAATTGATTTCTTCCACATGCCCTTTTACAGAATGTTCTCTCCTTTCCATTCAGAAGATCTACCAGGCATCGTTTAAAAACACTGAGAGTCTATAAGTACCTAAAGTTCTATGGGTGATCTCTAAATAGATACACATATATATTCACCAAAATGCTAAGAACTTTCTGGAAGGAACAAACATGAGCCCAGGAAGGTGTAGACTGTACTGGGTGTGGAAGCTGCCAAGACAATGGATGTGGTGGTGATGTGAAGGCTGATGGCACACCTCTTCTCCACTGAATGATTGTGGTTGAGTTGTGAGTCCAATCTCCATTTTTATTCCCAGCAGGATCCTTTTGGGGGAAGCACTCAGTGCTTGGCAAAAGGACAGCCTTTCTTGCACTCTTTCTGAGAAACTAATGGAAGCCTGTTTTCCACAAGGATAGAGAAACACAGCCCTGGTTGGTTATGAAGGGGTTATGGTGGTAATTGGAGAATTTCTGGAGTGCCGGAAAAGGTGCAATTAATGACGAAATGGCCGGACAACTGTTTTCAGCAAAGCAAAGGATGGATATTAAGGCATCATATAGACTTTTGCTGTAGGACAAAAAGATTAAAAAACAAATTCCCAGTCCCTTTTCAATTTGAGGTGAGGGATATTTTCAAGAGTTTCGACAGTTTCAACTTCTCTGTCCATCTGGTTTATGTACAGGTTCATTCGTCCACTTATTCACTTCTTAAAAAAAAAAAAAATTGAGCGCTTGCTGTATCACAGAAACGTTAATCGCTAACACATATGGAATATATCATATTCCCGACATACTATGAATTGCCATACGTATATTAATTCATTTCATCCTCTCATGGAACCTTTGAGGGAGATGATTCAAAATTTTTTTTTTGGGGGGGGAAGATGAGGCACAAAGAAGCTAAGTAATTTTCTCAATTTTGCGTAGCTATCAGGTGTTAAAAAGGCAATTTGATGTTGGATTCAAAACTGCTAAACAGTATGCCATATCGCCTCTTGAGTCCTGAGCGGTGGGCTGAAGATGAAACATGGGCCAAACCATACGGTTTTTGCTGCAAAGAGCTCTTTCTCGCCATCATTATTTTACTATTGTTATTCATAATTATTACTGTTGTTAACGCTTTGCTGCGGTAGCCTTGTACTCTGCCTCGTACTCTGGTTTTGCTACTAGAAATTCATCTCTAGAGACACAGTTCATATTTAAACAGGTGACAAAGTTTCCCCTCCCTTTTATATATATATATACATATATATATATATATATATATGTATATATATATATGTATGTATATATATATATATGTATATATAGTATACACATATATATGTATATATATAGTATATACATATATATGTATATATAGTATATATGTTAGTATAGTACAGTATAATATATAATATATAATATGTATAGCTTATATATGTATATGTATATATGTGTGTATATATATACATATATATACAAATTTAATATATGTGGGTTATGGGAAGCATGAGTGGGGTTACACAGAGGGTTCAGGAAAAACCAGAGGGATGTGGATTCCGAAAAGAAAAAGATAAACTTAGCCAAAATCTTTACATATCTTTATTTTTGAACGTAAAATAATTGAGAGCATCATAAACAGTTACAAGCAACTTGCCAGTCTGAAACTGTATACTCTCCCTCAACTTAAAAACAGTCATTTTAAAGTTAATATAAAATACCAGACTATGTTTTACACCCAGTGTTAATACTGGGCTTAATTTTATATACCAAGTGCAGGTTGGAGAACTAGACAGTGAGAAGAAATACCTCTGCCATCATTGGAAAGAACCTAGACATTGTTTTGGCTGAGATGATTTTAAGATACTTGCTTATTGACCACTGAAATCTTACAGATGTTTCCTATGTATGGAGTTAACTATTATAGTGTATTTTGCGGGGTCTCCCAACTGTGTCGTTTATTTTAACAGTGCTGTCAAACCTGCCATGTGTGTTTGTGTGCCCCAAGAAGGGATCCTTGCTCAGGCAGCTTGCGTGAGCTGAAATGGAGCAGGAGCTCGCTCCCCAAGAACACAGGGGGACGTTTCTAATTTGCAGTGAGGCATCTCAGGGGCCAGTGGTCCTGGCTGTGGCCACCAGAGCTCAAAGCCATTTCCTGGGGCTTCTGACCTGCACGCTGATTCTAACTCAGATTTCTGGTAATAAAGAAGAACCATAATTTGACAATCTGAACCAAATTCAAGGAAATGCCTTGGCTGCTGTTTGACATATAATTGCGATGTAGTAGAGTTTAAATAGGTCATTGGGTAATGACTATGCCAAATGGTTTTCTGTGTGGTTGTCTTACATCCTATTGGTAGCACCACCCAGTATGTCAAAAATTAAACTTGGTATTTTTAATGCTAAAATGAGTAAACACTAATCAGAATGCCAGCAGGTACAACATCTTTGAATGAAAATACCACATTCAAACAGCTGTTTGGATTCCTTTTGTACATGGTCTGCATAGTTAGCATGATAAATATGAATAGAATTTTCATACTGACATTTAATTAAAATGAAATTACCTATCATTGTTACCCACTACGCAGGAGCTATTATTTATGTTGATATTATTCTAATACCATATTAGGCTGAGATTGAATTTGTATCCGTGGTTTTTATGAATTGAATTATTTCTGATTACTCAGTTTTTTAAAAAGCCAAGGAGTAGGTACTTTTGTATTGTGCATAGATACAGCATATTTTCCTTTTCTTTAAAGACTTAGAAATTGAGTAGTTCTGTGTAAGTTCAAATGCATACTGTTTCCTGGTCTGTCCCTTTTGGCTTCTTTAGATATTTTGGTGCTTTTAATGTGTTCTGTGTTGATTTATATTTTAATATCTGAGCTAACATTGATATAATTTTTTAACTATTAATATCGCCCCTGTCTAGTCTCCCATTATGTTATTATGGTTACAATTATTTTAACTTACCACAATTGAGATAGCACTTCATAGTTAGTAGAAGAGTGATATCCATCCACCCACCCACCTTCCCACCAATTCATCAATCTATCCTCCTACACTTCCTTCCTTCCTTCCTTCCTTCCTTCCTTCCTTCCTTCCTTCCTTCCATCCATCCATCCATCCATCCACCCATCCCATCTACCCGCCCATCCATTCCTTCTTCATGCACTGTGGATATACAGGGATAACTTAAAATAAATCTAATTAGAGTTTGGTGCTGTATCTCCATTTTACCAATGGCAGTACAAACTCCTTACTACGTAATTAAGAACTTCCAGGTAATTTGCATTTTAACAGTTGCTTCTGTTGACTATTATAACAGCATAATACTCTGTAAAATCACTTTGGCAGAAGTATTTATTTAAGTTTTAGTTTTAAGGAAATAGCACTCAGTACAAAACAGGAAGAAACGTCAGTGGTTTACACTGTCCTTGACTTTCTAAGTTAAGCACATCAATTCACTGTGATGCTAATTTTCTTTTGGACAGATAGCGTTACATTGATAACAAAGCAATAAGATGGCACAATATTCCACTAAATGTGATTGTAAGTTTTGAGAGTAAACATTTTTCTCCTTAGAAGTCATATATATCTCTTTACTTGGGCAAGTAGAGGCAAAGCAAATTTCTCAGATTCAAACTCATACTTAAGTTTGAGTTTATACAGTTTAACTGAAAAATAAGTGACCAGTTCCTTTCTACACAGCAAACAACTGAATTAACAAATAGTATGCATCACTTGGTTTTTAGTTTAGAGGAAATCAGCTGATTCTAAATCAGTGATGACAGTAGAATAAAAGGAAATATATGAATAATAGTAAGTATTCATCCCTTGGATGGCACATACCAACCAGGGGGGAAAAGAGGAAAGGCAGTCAGTATGTAGTGTATAAACAGCTACCTGAGTCAGTTGATCAAACGTTGGTTGGTATTACTTGTTTTAAGTTCTTGTAAGGATTTTCAATGAGAGGAGAATCATTTCCTACCACCCAACCTATCCTGAGTTTATCTGAAAGAGACTGTAAGCAGGAAATAAACTTCCAGCACGTTAAAACCACCTTATCTGTCATCTTAAAATTTGAGATAAATCAAAAGGAGCTATGATACAATTTTTTTTAACCTCCATGACCTTGAGCAGCTGCCTGAAATTTTTGACATTAATTTACTGCAGAGGAAATGTCCGATAAGATGATAATAAATGGTAGAAACTTGTGTACCTGACAGATGAGGGTTAGTTGATGAGTAGATCTGGGTTTTTAGTATCCGCAAATAACCAATAACACATGTGTTTTTGTTTTTTGTTTTTTGTCCTATAGCATCATTTTACTGTTAGGCTCTAATGCGATGGGGATTTTTGACTTGTGTTTATTTACATTTTGTGTATGCATTTGCTTTTTAATTAGTAATGCCACAATACAAGAATGTGGCTTCATGCTATCAATTATGAGTAGCCTTAGGTTAATTGCTATATTTAATTTCCTATTACAGCTATAGATTCTTGTGGCTTAGAATTGCCTTAGAATGTAAAAATTCTAGAAACAAAAGAAAATAGATTGAAATGGACCAGGGATTCATCTGTTCTCTCTTTTTAAAAAGAGCAAAATAAAAAAGTGCTCATAATTTGAGGCATTGCTGCCCACTTGAAATAATAAACAGCCTCTAGATTAAGGCATAACTGCTTATTTTTCTTAATTCTTTGAAACAAATCAAGTAGACTATAGTCAGAAGATAGATGATCATTTGTCTTATGATTTAATTTTTGACAATGCCTTTTAATCTTTTGAGTTCATTTTAAATTAGAGGCCTCTTGCCTTCCTTATTAATTGTTGTGTTTATCAAGTGATCTGTAATTATTTGTGGATAATGATAATGCCTTTTTAATGGAGCTTTTTTTCCTGTGTACTTCAACTTACTTCAGAACATTTTTATTATCATTTGCTTTTGATCTTAAAGTAAAAGAGAAAAAGTCTGGTGCTCCATTTAATTCTCAGTTATAGAAGTTAAAGGATAAAGGAAAGGGGTTCCCAGACTGAGCCGAGGTCGGATTATGGGTCTCATCAGAGCCTTTTATGCAAATATTGAGCCCTGTACTCTTTTATTGACCTTTCATTGTTGGGCATCCTGATGTGCAAAGCAGAGAGGAGACCAGGGCATTACTGATTTTTTGGATAAGAGAGACTTAAACCAAAAGGTAGGGCTGAGAATTCAGAACACCAACGAGTGATTACAAGTTGAGTATGAAAGAGATACCATTATAAATTCACCCATAATGGGAGATACGATCGCGTGGCTGTGTTTGGCGAGGAGAATGTGTTAGATTCCCCTACTGGAATATACTGAATATATCTCAGTGAAATATGTAGACTCAAGGGATAAGGAGAATGCTCTGTATTTGTAACTGTTTCCTGTATCATAGAAATTATGACCTTTTTCCAGAAATGTTCTTCAGAGTACTATTGCAACTGTCACGGGGCTCCCTGAAACCTCCATTCTTTCCAAGTTTGAACCAGAGGGCTCTACTGCTCCTGTCTAAATACTCAACTAAGAGAGGCCATCAGTGGAAGGACACCAAATCCAGAGGACTGTGGACCTTGTTCGTTCGTTCATTCATTCATTCATTCATTCACTTATTCTTCAAGTGAGGCCATCAGTGGAAAGGCACCAAATCCAGAGGGTCATGGGCCTTGTTCATTCATTCATTCATTCATTCACTTATTCTTCAAGTGAGGCCATGAGTGGAAGGACACCAAATCCAGAGGGTCATGGAACTTGTCCATTCACTCATTCACTTATTCTTTTAACACGTATTTAGAAACCAGTCAAACTGTAATCTTTTAACAGGTGAAAAATTTCACTGTTTACCACTTTACGTGGTGTATAAAACTAGGTCTTCCTGTCTCGTAGAGTGGTGAAGATTGATAAACATTTGTATTTTCTTAACACTTTTTGTGTATTCATATGCATTTTAATGTTTAATTGTCATAATGTTTGAATTTCCTTGGAGTACAAGATTTTTTATAAATGCGATACATTTAAATTAGTAAGTAGCAGTTGACTTTATAAGAATAATTAAAAGCATTCAGAAAACACAAACAAAAGGGCAATTATATATACGAAGCTGTAAGTTCCACAGAAGTATAAATGCAATATACTTTCCTGTCTTTTCGTGTAATCTTCCCAAGAATCCTTGTATAATATGACAAGAGTGTTAAGACTGAAGAAAAGAAAAATCTCTCCATTCATTCCTTTTCTGGCATGGTGTGCCTGGTAGTTTTTGTTTTTTTTTTCTTTTTTCTTTTTCCTTTTGTGGGACTCCTTTTGAATATTCTTTTCAGCGATTTATTCTAGTAAACAGGCACTCATCATATGATCTGGAAAATACTGATTTCCTCTCGATCTGCCACAAATAACAATTAAGCTGTTCTGTTTCCAGGGCCAGCCACCCCTGTTTTCTGAAATAGGAGGTCTCTAAATTTCTAGTTTGAAGCTAAGCTATTCTTTCCTAACTGGCTCTTTTGTGTTGGGTCAAAACATGCCATGAAGTTGCTGTCATACTGGTAGAATTTCCAAAAGTTCAAGCTCAGATTGCTCACATCCACTTTGCTTATAAAGTACACACGTTGAACTCATTCAAAACAATTCAGACAACTGTCTCTTGAGGTATTTTATAAATGAAAAAGAGGACTAACATTTTTTATCACAGTTCTGGTTATAAATTATGATTATCATAATTATGAAATTTATAGCGGAATGGATCCTGGTTTTATATATTTAGTTCTAATTCTTTCAGTTTATTTATCTATTTTTGAGAGAGACAGAGAGAGAACACAAGCAGGGAAGGGGCAGAGAGAGAGAGAGAGAGAGGGAGAATGAATCCCAGGCAGTATCCACACGGTCAGTGCAGAGCATGGGGCTCGAACTCATGAACCATGAGCTCTTGACCTGAGCTGAAATCAAGAGTCACTTAACCAACTGAGCCCCCCAGGCACCCCTGTTTAGTTCTATTTTAATTATATGTTTTCATATTGAGAAGAAAATGTTGAAGTGTGTGAAGTCAGAATGCCAAAAACATGAATTCTCTTCTCAAAACAGATTTTGTCATTATAGGAGATCTTGTGGCCATACTAATAATAATGTCATGTTACTTCACTGTCAATATATTACGCAGGCAACGTAGGTGAAATAAATAGCAGTTAATTTTTAAATTATAGTATAGGCTTCTAAAAAATCGCTGTACACATGCTGTAGTTTTTCTATGAAATCAAGACAGATACTTTGTAGTATTCAGAATAATTTTATAACTTATTTTAACGGCATCTCTCCCTTATTTTATATATATATATATATATATATATATATATATATATATATCTCCTATGTTTGGAAAACATGTATTATACAAACTGTAGGTATTCAGAGAGTAAACTGGTCTTTTTTCAAGAGGTATGTGGAGAGGCATCTACCGCAGTGAATTACAGAATCATCTCAATTGGGATAATAGCGAGGCAGAGCTGGGTAGTGTATGAATTTTGGAAGCACATTGGGAATACTTGTATATTTCTGTCTGCATGTGTTCTGTCTGAACCTTTCGTTCACTACCTTGGCAAACACTCTTGGAGCACATTCTATATGCCAGCCACTGCTGCGTTTACAGATGCTAACTGATTTGAGCCTGAAAGCAAATACTACTGTTATCCCATTTTACAGTTGTGAAAAGTGAGGCACAAAAGGTAAAGTAACTTGCCCGAAGTCATCAAGTCATCAGTAGAACATGTGGTCGAGCCGGTATTTGAACCCTGGCAGTCCAGTTCTGGAAACGTCGCTCTTGACTGCCTCGTTCTGTTGCTTCCCCCATAAGAAAGGGTCACAGAATCATCTTTTTCTTCTAGGTCAGATAGAATTTACTGTCCTTGGGCCTTGGAAGTTATTCTGAGACTTTAATGATTTTTTTTCTCAGCATATATGCGAGTCTGAATATATCAAATCCATTCTTCCCTATGTCCTTTGTGTAGGTTCACAGCGATAAAAATACTTTAAAAAGACTTCTCACAGTTGTACACCGTTAAAGGAACTTTGGTTGTCATGTCGTCAAATTGTATGAACTGTCATATTAATACAAAAATTACAGTATAAAAGCCTTAGTTTATGGGTTCAGGTAAGACTTCCCCAGGAAGCCGGAGATTTTAAGAGTTTTGGATGTGTGTTAGATAAACAAATGTTAGAAAATAGCACTCTGCACAAAATCTCAACTCACTTCTTTAGCCAAACTTGTGAAAAGCGTACAGCTCATAAATTTGGGCTCACATCATTTTGACGTCTCCTTGTTTTGCTTTCTTACACTCTTTGAAGCCAGACTTGACCCTATGTATGTATATTTAGGACTGAGTTCTCCTCTACGAGAATTGATCATTCTGCTTGATGTCTATTAACATCAAAAACTGGAGTGGGCATTGATGTGATTTTATTCTGGCATGTGTTCATAAAAGCAGCTTTCTGTGTAGCCCATCTGATTTAGCTAGATCGCAGAATAACAAGTATGGGTCGCGCCTGAATTTTTGTCCCTTGGCCACGTCTATGCTGTCACTTACCGGTTAGCATCTGCCTTGAGTGACACCACAGTTCCTGTCCCGTGAAGAAAGGAAGAGGCAAACCTATTCCTTTGCTTATACACAATAAAAGTTTCCATTTCCTCTAAATGGGGTTTGTAGGTAAGCAATATTTTTATAATATATATAATATATATAATAAAGAGGCACCAGAATAGATAGAGCCTTTTTTTTTCCTAAGTTTATTTATTTATCTGACAGGGAGAGAGAGAGGGAGAAAGAGCACAAGTGGGGAAGGGGCAGAGAGAAAGGTAGAGAGAGAATCCCAAGCAGGCTGCATGCTGTCCGCTCAGAGCCCGATGTGGGACTCGAACTCACAAACTGTGAGATCATGACCTGAGCTAAAACCAAGAGTCAGATGCTTAACCGACTAAGTCACCCAGTGCTCCTAGATAGAGCCTTTTGAAATGTTTTATTTATTTTTATGTTATGCATACAGGGTGGATTGATCTCCTGTACTGCTCACCTCAGGATCTGACCCTATGATCAGAATTTTTTTTTTTTCTCTCCTTCAAATACATTGAAGGTATGGACAGTTGTTCATGTGGCTTTCACCGTGGGAGATTGATTTAACTGATCAAAATTTACAGTCGTCTGACTCTAAAAGCTTGAAATTACACAGAAAGAAATTTTCTATTTCCACTCATACGATTCACTCAAGTTTCTTTGATTTTTCTGAGTTCACACGTTAGAGTTTTTAAAAAATCAGTGATAAGTGAGGAAAGTAAAAGTTATTTTCTAAATGGCCTGATTGCCAGGGAACAGGGGAAAGAAATGCAGCTATAGTGAAAGATTTTCTGATTTTTAGATCAGGTAATAATTAAGAAGTGTCTGCAACCAGACTAACAGGCCACTTTAAAAATGATTTTCAGAAATACATTATAACGTATGGGCGTGGTGAGATCTTAGCTGATAACGTTTTGCCTGAAAGATGATGACACCGTCATTAACAAAACCGAGAGGAAAAAACCTGGTGACTGGAGTGAGGACGTAGGTAGAGGCAAACCCGAAGTCATGAAGTTCTTCATGGGGGACTTTTCCCTTCCCATCTTAATTTGGTTGCCCTCGAATCAGATGCGAATTTTGAAACAATCCAAATGGGGAAAGGCGGAGCTTTGTTTCACTTGTTCCGTTACCTACAAGTAAGTAAGTGGCATTCTGCCTGGTTCTCAC
The DNA here is from genome assembly GCF_018350155.1 of Leopardus geoffroyi. Lineage (NCBI taxonomy): Eukaryota > Metazoa > Chordata > Mammalia > Carnivora > Felidae > Leopardus > Leopardus geoffroyi. The sequence goes on from NC_059331.1 coordinate 160,056,839, forward strand.
ATCAGAAATGCGGGGGATTCTGGCTGAACCTTTGGAGGAGGAAAGACTTCACTGTGCAGAACTCAGACCTCGTTCTCAGTTTGTCTCACTGTGCTGCATGGATCCCGAGCCTTTATCCCTGCTGAGAACAAATACAGGCTCCGGAATTACCCTCTAAAGTACCGCCTAACAGACTCCTTGGAACCAGAATGTGGCAATGACAGCGTGTCAACAGCATGCAGCAGCCTCGAGAATGGAGAAGGTGGAAAGTGTAATGCAGACTGCACCCCATGATGGCCTTGCCCCAGAATACAATCATGTGGCTCCAAGCAAGGGCGTGACCATGGCGCCTGGGAGCAACGGGCGAAGCCAAGAAGAGAGATGCTCTTGTGTGCATGGCAAGCACACAGCGGCACTCTCCAATCTGTGGACGCTTAAAACGTTAAGAAGGACAGCATCGTTCATCTACGGTCATAAAGACAAGACTTGAAAATATGTAGAATGGATGCTAGCCTCCACGTAGGGTTAGTGGGTTCATTTTTTTCCCCATCAGTCTTACATAAGACTTAAAGTATATATTTGAGATTCTTCCCCTTTGTAATGTACAATTTTTCCGTTTTTAAGAGTGCCACTTAAATACACAAAACACCTGGGGAAATTTTCCCATTACTTTAGCACAGTTGATCGGCCTCAAAGAGTGAGTTGACAACTAGGCCACATGGAAATCAAGCCATAGGGAGGGCGGCACAGGAAAGAGAACAGTATCTGGAATGAAAAGGAAGACATCAGATAACCTTCAATTCTTTTTTTCTGACGAGTCCGTACTGATGGTTACAACCCAACTGACATCAAAGTTACGACACATTTACAAGCTTCTCATTGGGGCGCCTGGGTGGCTCTGTCAGTTAAGCGTCCTGCTGTTGATATCGGCTCAGGTCGTAATCTCAGGGTTCGTGAGATCAAGCCCTGCATCGGGCTCCATGCTGGGGTATGGAGCCTCCTTGGGATTCTCTCTCTGTCTCCCTCTCTCTGCCCTTCCCCTGTGGTCTCTCTCTCTCTCTCTCAAAACACATGGATAAAACTTTAAAAATGCTTGTCGTTAACGGTGACCTAAGATAGTCATGTGTTGTGATCAGTAGGTTTTACCTCTTTTCTACAGCCCAACACACAGATGATGTTCCCGTGGCAGCACCGAACTATAGATTTGAGTAAGCTCGACAGCCGGACCAGTGTCTGTACTCTCAGTTAAATGTCATCACTTGCTTCACAGTCGAGAAGTTTCCTTTCCAGTTCTTAACCATCAAATAGCCAACTCTGGTGTGTGAGTTCTGAGGGGAACTCAGCTGGCCTCTTGAAAATGTCCATGAGGTTTAGAGGCATTTTGTCATTTTCTGAAACTTAGTGGTTACTCCCATGTTCCAGACAGGCTTTCTCACAATCCAGGGTATTGTTGGTACTCTGGAATTATCTCATCCATGGGTGTAGTCTCAGAATGAGATATATCGACTTGAATTTGAGAAATCTATTGGATCCTCTTTTATTTTCAAGGACATTTTTTTTCTGTGAATAAGATGAGAGAGTGTTTTCTTGCAAAAGAATTCTCTGGTCTTTCTAACATTTTGAATAACATGTGTTGTCAGAGTCCTTGGATATTTAGAGTGACAGGAGTCTTATAGATCATTGCATTTAATTTCTTTTTTAATGTTTATTTGTTTATTTTGAAAGAGAGCGAGCACCGCGTGAGTGGGGCAGAGGCAGAGAGAGAGGGAGAGCGAATCCCAAACAGGCTCTGCACTGTGAGCAAGGAGCCCGATGTGGGGCTTGATCTCATGAACTGTGAGATCGTGACCTGAGCTGAAATCAGTAGTCAAACGCTTAACTGGCCCAGCCACCTAGGTGCCCCTTTTCTTATTAAACTTTTTATTTCACTTACGTTTGGGAAGACTCTCAGGAAATTTCCCAGGGTGTGACCCAAAGTTCCTTAGAAACACCATGTAAGAAGTTTTCCTTTTTATGGGAAACGGATGGTAGAAACAGAATAAGCCAGGAGTCCACTTGCCTGTGTTAAGAAATCGTGAAACGTCCAGAGATCTTTTGTTGAGAATTTTTTTTTCTTTTCATTAATGATGCTTTGTCTTAGCGGCTCTTTGTCGAAGCCCTGGCCAGAACGTGAGATTGTAAAAAGGAGAGTAAAATCTTTTGATCTGTGTCTCTTGGTGTTATGTAGTATCTTTATCATGGAGATCAAAAGAGTCAGAATATCATGCTGGCCAGAGAGAGCCTGCAGCAGTGATTTGGGTAGAGACCAGAGACAGTGGACAAGGAAGTTACCTGCTATCTGTGCGTGAGAATGACAAAATCAAACCAAAAACTAAAACCATCGAATGCCTTTCTGCTCAGCGCCCTTGCATCCGTAAATGACATGAAGATTCATGAATAGATTCATTATATTATCCATGTGAATCCTTGATAGATCATAAATAATATTGTCCAGGAGGAAAGAACCCTCACTCCTTCAAAGAGAAGCTATAGTCCAAGCGTATTCCTAGGAAGGCATTAAAATAGACTTTTATTGGGGCCCCTGGGTGGCTTGGTCGGGTAAGCGTCCGACTTCGGCTCAGGTCACGATCTCTCGGTCCGTGAGTTCGAGCCCCGTGTCGGGCTCTGTGCTGACAGCTCAGAGCCTGGAGCCTGTTTCAGATTCTGTGTCTCCCTCTCTCTGACCCTCCCCCGTTCATGCTCTGTCTCTCTCTGTCTCAAAAATAAATAAACGTTAAAAAAAATTAAAAATAAAATAAAATAAAATAGACTTTTATTAAAAATCCTAAAGTAATAGCTTTTGACCATTCTTGAATTTAAAATCTTTGGAAGAAAACTAGAATCCTGAAAGCACGGGATTCCTTATTTTTTTAAAATGTGTATTCATTTTTTTTGAGAGGGAGAGAGAGCTCACATGCGTGTGTGCATGCACATAAGTGGGGGAGGGGCAGAAAGAGAGGGAGACACAGAATCCCAAGCAGGCTCCAGGCTCCTAGCTGTCAGCACAGAGCCCGATGCGGGGCTCGAACTCACGAACTGTGAGATCGTGACCTGAGCTGAAGTTGAACTCTCAACCAACTGAGCCACCCAGGAGGCCCCAAAACTCCTTATTTTTTAATAAATGCTTCATGTGTTGAAATTGTTTCTCCCTCTTTAGCGCATGAACTTAGGAAGTCAGTGAAATTTATCTTTGTTATGACACACATTCATTTCTATTCTCCCCATTCTCCTTTTGTTGCAGGTATCTCTTATCATAATTCCTAAAGAAATTCCTTTTATAAGGCATGCTTTGGTAAACTCATTCTCAGAAGAGTTAAAGTGATTTCATGCCTTGCCACTCCAGGGATGACTTGCATTTCAAAGACACCCATAAAAGAGAATAATGCCTGACCTGAGGTTTCTGGTACCCTGATGCCTAAGTGGGGTCATTATGGGGTGTTAGAACTGGTTGTGTACCCATTCAGCCCAGACTGAGGGAAAGACACACACACACACACACACACACACACCCTGATAATTCTGTTCTGTGACTCCCGTTTACCCTCCAAAAAGATTGTCCTTGTGTCTCCCATTTAAATTGAATACTTATGAAGCAGTAAGGTCATATTCCTTTTTTGTGAGTCTCAAGCAAATGTACTCAGCTTAAATCTTCTCCTATTTAGTTTCTATGTATGGGTATTTTTCTCTCCAAAGATCTAGAAGGTCAGACTTACGTGGCTTACTGAATTGTCTTTCCTTTTCCCTGTTTTATATGTACTAATATCGAGCCATGTATATAATTGCAGTTGAGAGTGAAAGGGGAGACATACACACACGAACAAAGAGATTAAATGTGAAAATGTGAATAGGAGGTGAATATAGGAGTAACAAATGATAGGCATTTCATGATTGATTTCCTCATTTCCGTCCATCTTCCTTCCTACTTCCTTGGTGAGACATGTTTTCAGTAAAAATCTCCTAAGTTAATCTTGGGCCAATGAGACAGATCATGTGAACATATAGTTCAGGTAACAATAATTAACTCAGTTTAAATACAATTTCATAAAGGAGATGTTAGATGTACTTACTAAGATTCGGCTAGGAATTCATTCATCTGGCCACAAACGGAGCCTGCTTTACCAATTTCCAAAGGAATTCCTCAGATCAGAAAATCTTGACGCACTTTTCTGTTGATGTTGATTAACTTCTGGAGGTTATATTTTGGCTAAATAGTATTAAGATCTAAGTTAACAATTATGCCTACGATTATATGTACTTATTAAGTACTTAACACATTGCTCAGATGTGGCACATTTAACAAATATTATCACTTTTCTCTTCCTCAAAATCCTAATTCTGTTAAAGATCACACATGACACACACCTGCCTGGTGATGGGTAGGGAAAACCAGATATCTGTGTTGAGGCCAGTGAAGGACACTTACATGAATTTTTACACGCCTGCACACACAGAATTTAAAAAAATCAACAAACGGTTATTCCTGTTTGTGCTTTCAAAGTCCTCAAAGAGAATTAACACAAGCCATTTCAAAGTCCTGAAGCCAGCCTTGCATATCTCCTCCCTGGATTCTCCTGAGTCTCTAATTCTTGTCAGGAGTGCTGTGAATCAGTTGCTTGACGGTGGGTGTCATTTGCTGATAGCAAATTAATTCAAACAGCCCTCAATCCATGTAGGACAAACTGTCATGTGCCTCTGGGCACTGTTCTTTGTGTTATAAATTGAGGGATTTCGGCGTTTACCGTTTATGGTTTTGTATATGTTGATGACACATCATAGCCACGAGGAACCATTCAAATGCACGGGGACAGGTATGTGCATAGATCAAACCTTTGCCAAAAAAAACCTAAAAATCCCATAGATGAGAAGAGTGATGACTTTTTGTATTTAGCTTGTGACAGCTGTGGCCGGCAACAACTCTCAGACCTGTTTCACTGTCCACATTGTGATTGAACCAGCTTGACCCAAGGTGTGTTGACCAAATGTAAATAATAAGTATCAGCCTGTTGGGTAACCCGCTGCCCATGGGAGGTCCAGTTTTCTTGTGGAAAGAAAGTCACATTTCACTGATTTTATTCTTATTTCGATGTCCAGTATGGGGGATGAATTCTTTTGCATCCTATGCATAAAAGTGGTTTGATGCATTCCATCCCCGCCCCCCGCCCCGGGGAAAACTACCGAAAAAGAAGAACTTTTAGATGGCAAGTCCTAAAATGTGACTTGGTGATAACATGGTACTAAAATCTCATTGGGATGGAGTGAGCAAGGGAGGAATTTCACTTATTTCTTAAACTTCATTCTTCAAGGTTATTTGGAGAAAAAAAAATAAGGCATTTAATATATATAGGGCTCAGTGGTTCCATTCCTTTGAGTCAAGTCTACACAAAATCTTGATTTAAGGGCAATCCGAGACAGCCAAATAATAGGGGGTACCATAAACAATATGCCCTGTACCTTTTAGTACACAGCGGATCAGCTCTGTTGGCTAAACACTAAATTTTGAAAGCATTAGCATCAGGTAGCTAGCAGAGGGCGCTTCTTAAATAATAAAAACAAGTGGGTACCCGGTTGCACAAAAACAATGAAACTTCGATAAATACTTGAAAACGGTATCCCATTCACTCTGCAAAATTTTGCACCTGCAATATAGCACCTCAGATACTTCAAGTGAGATTAAAATTTAAAAAACCTCCCTCTATGACTTATAGTTCATCTAGCAGTCAGTCCATTCATACTTTGATTGCTTATCAACAAATGAGAAGGCTATAAATGCTCGATGCATTTTGAAGGTCAAGTTTTATGGCTGCATAATTTTAAACTAGCTTAATCCTCAGTGGCTTTTGTAATAAAAAGGAATGAATTAATGGCCTCTTAACTAAAGTGAACTTTTGATATAGAAACAAAAGGAATATTAAGCATGCCCTGCCTTAAGTGAAAAGATTAAGAGCTTTATTCCGCGGAATAAATTGGGCAGGACCTAAGATCTAGGGCTTTTGCACCGATATCCGTGATGTGAAAAGGGTGGTGTTAGAGAGGTGGGGATTGACTGCTGCTGGAAAGAGACACAGAATGATGTGGTAACGATTAACCACAAGATGTTCACTGTGGCCAGCAGTAACCACAGGGTGTGCATAAGTACCAAAGTGATGTTCTCAGTCTTAGCTGTGTAGTCCAAAGTGTCAGGATGTTTTCTCCTTGTCAGAATTAGAAGCAAACCATTTTTGTCAGGAGCTTCAATTCTTCGTGCTCCAAAGAAGCCCTGTTCAGGATTCTGGAAATACCTCAAAGTCTTGTATCATTTTTTTTTTTTTTTTTTTTTTTTTTTTTTTTTTTTTTTTTGTGGGAGAAGTAGTGGAATGAATGGCTTTCAAACAGACCTTTTTTTTTTTTTTTTTTTTCTCATAGAACATACAGTCAAAGGGCGCCTGGGTGGCTCAGTCGGTTAAGTGTCTGACTTCGGCCCAGGTCACGATCTCACAGTTTTTTGAGTTCGAGCCCCACATTGGTCTCTGCACTGACAGCTCAGAGTCTGGAGCCTGCTCCCCACCCCTCCTCCCCCCACTCCCCACTGCTCTGTCTCTCTCTGTCTTTCAAAATAAGCAAATGTTAAAAAAAACAAAAAGAACAATATAGTCAAATAAGAATATGAAAAAAAAAAACAAGAAAATGTGTTGGATGGGGATAAGGGGGTAAGAAGAAAAATGAAGTATGGTACAAGGACAGAGAGTAGTCAGGAGTTTGGGAAGTGCTGTTTTATACAGAGTGCTCAAGAAAGGCCTCTCTGTTTGATTAAGAACCTCAGTGACTGAGGAACAAGTCACTCAGCTGGTCACTGAACTTTCCGTTGTAGAAGAGCAGTGGGACCAAAGGTGGAACATTCTTGGCGGTTGGAGGAAAAGTGAGCAATGGGAACATGGTGGTTTAGATGAGGGTAGGAGTAGCAAAATTGAGGGCGAGGGTTATACGCAGCTTCAACTTTCTAACCTACCAATTAGCAAATACGGACTAAGGATAGTCTATGTGCTGAGCCATCCTGGATCGACATTCATTCTTTTTAATGACCTCAAACATAACTGTGCCGTGGTTTCGGAGAACAGTAGTACCTGATTCCAGGATCTAAAATATGATCAAATTGTCTGTAAGACCTGAGCAATAATCAGAAGCTGTTATTCAATCGCCAACGATCAAATAAATCACTCTGGTATTTATCAACTTTATTCCATCAGTCCAGCAGTGTGATCTCTAACTGCCTCAGTCATTCAGAATAGAGACTCAAGCCCACAGTAAGCAGAGATGGCCTTTGAACATTACAGGGAAAAGAAAAAAAAATTTTTTTTAAAAAATGGTCATTTCCAAATTCAGGTTTCTCTCTCACCACCCCCTTCGGAGCGGAAAGAAAACACCTTAGTCACAATTTAGAGTCGATTGATCACCAGCTAATTAAGCTCAGTTTATCCTAGTCACCTTGAATTTATTTTTGGGGTTCTCATGATCTGTTCTGGTGTACCAAAATCCCCTCAACTGAATGTCTTAAAGTAACAGTTTTAATTTGCTCATGATTGCGTGGGTCAGAGATTCAGAAAGGGTGCCAGGGAGCAGCTATTCAGTCCCGCTTCGTGTGGCATTTCCTGGGCTGGTCAGGGCTGAAAGATCCACCAGAGGAGGGGTTAACCACTCACAGGCTTGGTGTCTCACTGCTTTGGGGGCTCCTTATATCTCCATGTGGCATCTGGTGGGCTGATGGTCTCTGGGTAGTCAGACTTCTTCCATGATGGCTGACTTGCCTCAGAACCAGTGTTCCAAGCGGCCTCAAAGAAGCCCTAAGGCCTCTAACATTCCACGGCATTCTACCTGTCAATGAAGAGGTAGCAAATTTGCAGTCACCTTTAATATGCCACTCAGATCATGCCGAATTTAATGATGACAATATGGCAGAATAGGATGATGGTATACATGAGGATGACTTTAATCTTCCTGAAAAAAGTTAAAGTTTGTTCAGAACTTTGTTTACGTTGTCAGCGAACAAGTTGTCACCTGTTTTAAAAGGATTTTCATGGAAAAAATTAAAATTATTTTATGAGTTATTGCTTCCCATATATGTATATGCATATTATGCACAGACACGCACGCACACACACACACACACACACACAGATATCCCACTAATAAAGTGAGATGGTATTTATTCCTAAAAGTATAGAAATATTTATATTACTAAAATCCCAGTGTAACTCAGACTATTAAATCATACAACCAAATGCATATTTTGATCTTGGGATTACTTAATTTATTTTAGTACCACTTACTCAAAAAGTCAATAGGGAGGGAAAACAACCATGAGACTCTTATGTGTTCCTACTGCTGATGTCCCCTGAAAAACACAATTGGAAACATCAGGAAATCAATTGCCTACAGGAAAACTTAAATTAATTATAACGTCCTAAATATTTTGTGAGGCGTAATGAACCTGAAAATGTGTGCCCTTTATTGTGGTGACTTTGAGCCAACTGTTCTTGTCATTTAATAATTTCTTATTTATTTACCTGCTCAATCAGAAATCAGCAGTTACCCTTCAAAATATGTCACGTTCCTAGTTATCTCCAAATGTGAATTATCAAGAGATCGCAGAGCAATTTCCAAATGGAGAACTGCATTTATGAAAGAGACAATGTGAAATGTGAATATAGACTTTCATTATCTATTCATCGTCCCTGAGAATTACCCACCACCATGCTTCATTTGTGAGGCCGGCAATCCGCACTACCAATGTGAAAATAATTATTCAGCTTTACCTTTATAAATACTAGATTCGTGTTTGATTATTTTGCTGGGAAACATGTCCCCAACCCAGGAAGTATCACTTACATGTAGAGGCATCTGTACCATAGAGGTAAATGAAGGTTGCATTGGCTGGGTCCCTGAATGACTGGGAAGCAAGGTCAATCCCTTCATTTAAATTTTTTTTTAATGTTTATTTATTTTTGAGAGAGACTGAGACAGAGTGTGAGCAGAGGAGGGTCAGAGAGAGGGAGACACAGAATCACAGAATCGGAATCAGGCTCCAGGCTCTGAGCTGTCAGCACAGAGCCTGATGGTGGGGCTTGAACTCATGGACCACAAGATCATGACCTGAGCTGAAGTCGGACGCTTAACCGACTGAGCCATCCAGGGGCCCCGTCAGTCCCTTCATTTAAAGGAATAGATGATGTCAACCTGAAATTTCTTTAGACTCAAGGGGGTGTGGCTATCATCTCCATGTTGTTGGATAATCAGGGTGATGGCGCTGGTTAACTTTATCATTTTCAAAGAATTTTCGTTGACCTATGCTATAAGTAAAAACGCACTGCTCAGAGAAGTCAGTTTCTGTGAGAGCATATTAAATGTCAGAGTGGAAACACATCCTCAGCTCTCATGGCCTAAAAAAAAGTATAAGTATACATATGCATATATGTGTGTATATATAAATATATACATACAATTTTGGATTTTGTATGTTCACATATATTATTTAATATTATCATGTATTGTATAATATACATAACATTTATATTAGCTATAAAGAAATAATGCATAAATCCATTGTATATACACATATGCATATGTGTTTTTGTACACATAGCATTATATTATATTCTATGGCTATAAATACAAATAAATTGAAATTCTATATATTCTATATATATATACATATTTATGTGTGTGTGGATACATATATACATACACACATGCACACATACACACAGTATATATATTGCTTATTTAGGAGAATGAATGCTTGCTTTTAAGCTTCCTATTTAAAAAAGAGATATTTGCAGGGGCACCTGCGTGGCTCAGTCAGTTAAGCATCTGACTTCGGCTCAGGTCATGATCTCATGGTTTGTGAGTTTGAGCCCTGCACTGGGCTCAGTGCTGACGGCTCAGAGCCTGGAACCTGCTGAGGATTGTCTGTCTCCCTTTCTCCCTTTCACTGCCCCTCTCCCCACCACCACCTCTCTTAAAAATAAATAAACATTTAAAAAATGTAAAAATAGATATTTGCAGATTCCTTTCAATGTTGACAAAACCAAAAGGTTTTCTTTACCCTGGCTTTAAGGTTCTTTCCATGGCACATTCAGTTATTCCACATGACGTACGTATCCAAAGATAACTGTCATATTCTCAGTGGGGGAGGCTTCCATTCCCTCAGTCGATGTTGGCTTTGGGGATCTTTGATACTAGTGACATGAATACCGTAGGTTTCATATTACACTTGCATATTTTATTAATTCCAAGTCTGGTGATTGGTGATACCAAGTTTTTGTTTGTTTATATTTGCAGAGTTCAAGGGATATATGAGTGTAGTGCTGATTGTTGTACAAACCATATGATGGAAAGGATAAAACGTGATGGGTTTCATATGTGTATGCTTTAAACTTTAAAACAGTAATTGTAAGAACCTCTTGGAGAGAGTTATTTAAATTTTCTGGAAGTTTTACTTTGTTACATTTATTTCATTACTCAGAAGTCAAACTTTGGAGGCACGCCTAGGTGGCTCAGCCAGTTGAGTGTTCCCACTCTTGATTTTGACTCATGTCATGATCCCAAGGTTGTGGGACTGAACCTGCTTTCGGCTCTGCATTGATCATGGAGCCTGCTTAAGATTCTCTCTCTCTCTCTCTCTCTCTCTCTGTCTCTCTCTCTCCCCCCCACACACACTCTCTCGAGCACCTGGGTAACTCAGTTGGTTAAGGGTCAGACTCTTGGTTTCAGCTTAGATCATGATCTCTTGGTTTGTGGGATCAAGCCTTGTGTCAGGCTCTGCACTGACACCACAGAGCCTGCTTGGGATTCTCTCTCTCTCTCTCTCTCTCTCTCTCCCCCTGCCCCTCCCATTCATACGTGCTCTATCTCTCTCAAAATAAATAATAAACTTGAAAAAATTTTATTTTAAAGATTCTCTCTCTTCCTCTGTCCCACCCCAGTCGTTCTCACATGTGCACGTATGTACGCATGCTGCTCTCTTTTCTAAAAAAATTTTGAAAAAAGAAGTCAAATTTTGTGGATAATTCCAATTGCATGAGTAAGCCCACCTATATATAAAACATATCCAATATAATGCTGAAATTCTTACAAATCATTGCAGATGGCTAAAAATGTTTATTGTTACAGAAAAAAGGAAAATCTTGGGGTGAATGGATTCTATAAATATGAAATGCATCACAGGGAGTCTGCATTTTGAATGAGGTAATATTAATAGTATAACAGGAAAGGGACATGTTACCATTCCCTGTGGAAAAATCTCCTAGAATGTGCTTTACGGGAAACTTGCCTTCACTGACTCTCAGCTAAATGTAAGTAGGTTGGTGACATGATAGCTCATGGCATTGGAGAGTACTGTGGCCCAGACACTAGGAACATACCCCCGGCTTTAGTGACTAGTAAAGGGACAGACACATGACGCAACGTAAGCCAGTCTAAACTAATACCTGATTTTGCTTAAAGGTGTCAGAAGGAACCACTTCTTTTCTGCTTGACTTAAATATAGGAGGATATCTAACTAAAGCTACTGGCAGATATTATAGTATTATCTGGAACTTACTAATAAATCATAATGGAGGTGAACAGGGCCAAGAAATTCCTTAGTTCTTTAACATAAGGCTCTTCCTCAAGCATTGCTTAGATTTATCATGACTGTGTGTGTGTGTGTGTGTGTGTGTGTGTGTGTTCCATTTTGTGAGTGCAATGAAGCCAAAAATAACCTTTCTCAAAGAATATGTTTAATGTATAAAATAGGGGCACCTGGGTGGCTCATTCAGTGAAGCATTCAGTTCTTGGGTTCAGTTCAGGTCACCATCTCATAGTTCATGGGTTCCAGCCCGCATTCGCACTCCTCACTGAAAATGCAGAGCCTGCTTGGGATTCTCTGTCTCTGCTCCTCCCCTGCTCGCGTTTGCTCGCTCTCTCTCTGTCTCTCAAAAATAAATAAATTTTAAATAGATAAATAAATAGATAAATAAGTAAAATATGTAGGGTTCTAGCGACAGAACTAATCATATGAAACTGCATTAAGTAATGAAAAAAATTTAGCTTAGATAGGTATCAATTATTGCATAGGGCAATCCTTTTTGAAAAAAAAATTTTAATCTTTTTTTATTCATTTTTGAGAGACAGAAACAGGATGTGAGAGGGGGACGGGTAGAGGGAGAGAGAGACACACACAGAATCTGAAGCAGGCTCCAGTCTCTGAGCTGTCAGCACAGAACCCGACACGGGGTTGGAAGCCACGAACCATGAGGTCATGACCTGAGCCAAAGTCGGACGCTTAATTGACTGAGCCACCCAGGTACCCCTAAAAATTTTTTTTTTCACATTTATTCCTTTTTGAGAGACAGAGAGGGACAGACTGCGAGTGGAGGAGGGGCAGAGAGAGAATGAAGGAGACGCAGAATCTGAAGCAACTTCGGGCTCTGAGCTGTCAGCACAGAGCCCGACACGGGGCTCGAACTCATGAACCGCCGATCATGACCTGAGCCGAAGTCGGACGCTTCACCAACCGAGCCTACCAAGCGCCGCTGCATGGGGTAATCTTATACTAGAACATAATTTGTTATTTATCTGAAATTCACATTCAAGTGGACCTTCTGTATTTTTATTTGCTAGACTGGCAACCCTACTAAAACCAATCTAGAGCTATCAAACTCTAGAGATCAATTGTCATGATCATGCCTCAAGGAATTAGTAAATGTAGTAGTAAAATGTCTTTTAACATTCTTCATTCTACCTGACAAATATCAGCCTCCAGGATTAGACTCAGAGCTGTCCTTAGATAATGTTTTGTGAATTCTGGGAGGCAAATCTTTGCTCCATTAAGTTTAAATTCTGTACTTGAATGTTTTATTGATGATAATATAAAAGTGGTAATAAAAGAGTATTTCTTTATTTTTACAAAAGGCAGTTGAAGATGCTGATTAGCGTTTTCTCAAACACTCTGCCTGGATTTTAATTCCAAGAAGAAAACGTCTCTTTCAAAAGTATTTCTTGAGCCTACTTTTATAAGCACGGTGTGATTTACTGTATTTTCTCCTTTTGCTTTCTGCAGAGGGCTGTGATTTCAGTTGTGATGCTTAATAATGATTGAAATCAACTTCTCCTTCTGTTTCAACAGTTTAGCATTTCTCTGTTTTACGTTTAACTGACCTATTTTGACACTATTTTAAGTTTGATCACTTTTCACAGAGTGATCAAATTATGTCAGAAATGAAATACCAATAATCTGAATAGTTTCAGAATATAAAATATTGTTGAGAAATTTAACAGGAAACTTGATATATATATCATGCAGAAATTATAGGTCTTAAATCCCAAAATATCTCTAATTGAATTATTATAATGTTTGTTACTATAATTAAGATTGAGTAAGGATTGTAAGTGCCTTTGATGATATTAAAGACTTGGAACTAGTTTTGATTAGTAGGTATATTAGCACAAGTGAAATGCTGATGTGTGCAATGAAGCAATATGTCAACTGTAAGAAAGGCCTAGAAAGAGCAAGGCATTTTTGTACAGTAACACTACAGTTTTGGTATACAAACAAAATGATTTTCTCACTGATAATGTAATAATAACGCTCTATATTACTACAAAGACAGGATTATTTTTAATTTTTAAGAAAAATTTTAATGTCTATTTTTTGGGAGAGAGAGAGACAGAGAGACAGAGCTTGAGCAGGGGAGGGGCAGAGAGAGACAGACACACAGAATCTGAAGCAGGCTTTAGACTCTGAGCTATTAGCACTGAGCCAGACGTGGGGCTTGAACCCACAAACTTTGAAATCATGACCTGAGCCAAAGTCCGATGCTTAACCAACTGAGCCACCAAGGCCCCCGAGAAAGAAAGGATTTTGCCAGTGAATTTAAAAGATTGAAAAACAACTTGTGGAAAAGTAGTTTTAGTATGTAATTCTGGTGTTAATTTTGAAAAACTAAGAGAAACCTAAAAAACATAACCAAAAAACCACCTTGCTAAATTGTGTAAGAAATACTCATTTTTAAGGTACTATATTTGGAATAGAGGGGTTCATAATTAAAAAAAATTATGCACGTGCCTAATTGCATTTAGACCCTCAAAACATCTTTTGGGGGAAGGTGTGGCAACTGTTATTATTCGTTTCTTTAGATTAACAGGTTGACTTTTTTTGAAAAAATTATTTCTGTACTTCTGGGGGGAATAATTCTTCATTTTCAGCCATAACTCTTGGTATCTGTAACATGCGATTTTTTTTTAATTCTAAGACCTTTTTTGTTTTTTCACCAGAACATTTACAAACATTGACATCTAAAAATTATGGTCACGCAGGCTGTGCTTGCCATTACCTGCACATGTACACATCTCAAAAGCCCCAGCATTAAAGCTTGCAGAATTCTGTCCCTGTGGAAGTTTATTCTCCAGAGACAATAGTGGGGCACTCTTTTATTCCCTAATGGTGGAGCTACATCGTGGGAGTAACATTTGAAGGAGGTGATGAATCAGATATGCATACCAATATGGTATGAGCTGAAATCAGAATATGGCTCGTCCGACATGATGCAAGTCCGAATTCAAATGTCAAAATCAATACCTTTTTCTTCAAAAATACCACATAACCCGTGCTCTTAATATCTGAAAGCATCTCGTTGTGTGGAAAAGCAGAAAATCAAGAACTGTACATCTAAAAGCGACTTAGAAAAGTTTTATTCCACATGTAAAGAAACTATCGAATGTAATTGATTTATTTTGCTGACATATTTTATGTGTGTGTTCAGTGAAACCTACCTCGAAGGGTAAATACGTTCTTTCAATACACGTAAAACTTCTGCATGTTAGGAAGCATGTAGTTTAACTGGCTGGATGTTTTCTATCTTAATGGGTGGGACTACCAAAAGGTGATGATAGCTTAGATCTGAGCAATGCTGTGCTAAATACTTAGTATCCGAAATGCTGGTTTAGAGCTGTTTTGTCCCATTTCTCTTGTCAGTCGACTCTAGTACCAAAGCATTTTAATTACTTAATGCTTATAGCTCCTGCTAACATTTTAGGGTATGACATTACTTCTTTACTAGTCTTCATTCGTAAAATACTTTTGGCTATTCTTGCTTGTTAATTTCAAATTTAACTTCAGACCCTAGTCCCCTTTCAGGCAGCACCCCCCACCAATGAAATTGAACTGCAGTCATGAATAATTGGTATTTGGCAACGTGGAACCAAGAAACACAAGATGATTCTCCATTCTTGCAAATTGTATCGTATGTCGTTCAGTGAATTATTTTTTTTCCTTTTTCTTGATATGGGTTATACATCTCTCATGTTAAGTTTCATCTCTAACAGATTATTTCCTCTGTTTATTAGTGAATGATGAACAATAAATGTTATGAAGGTTTCCTAAGTACAAGCGGGTTAAAATTATGGCATACAAGGTGTTAGCCTTAGGTTGTATGGAGCACAGGCTTAGAGAGCGTGGCATTTCTGTGGTCAGGCCACAGATCTGAAGCTTAGACGTGAAGTTATGAATGATCTAATTTCACACTTTTTTTTTTTTTTTTTGCAAAGAAAATGATCCTCCATACTATATATGGTTCCCGTCAGATTTAAAACCTTAAGTGTGTAATGTGTTTGACTCATCCAGTATATTTATCCTGTGCTACAGTGACCTTCAGAAGGCAGAATTAATTCCCCTCACATATTAGAGTTGTTCATGCAAACTCTTTTAAAATATATTTTAAAACCTTAAAGAAATCACCAACATTCAATCGATTTTTAAAAAGAGAGACAAGGAATTTGCTTTAATATTTGAAACATGGAAGCTGATGGTTTAGTAAAACATACTCCTAAAAGAAAATTTATGTGTCTAATTGAAACAGATCTGAGGTAAGTGAATTGATCAGCAATTGTCTAAAAGGCAATTTAGAATTTTTAAATTTGCAATGAATGTAGGGAATTGGATGTTTCATTTGTTTCGTCCTGGAACTGTTACTTAGCTTTGAAAGTTGAGGAGAAAATAAGGCTGTGTTTCAGACCAATGGCCATTCTTGTTCATACCTGTACATAATGGGTAAATGGAAATAGTGCCTTAAAATATTTACTGAGATTCTGCAGGCTCTTAAAAAGTGAGAAATCTAAAAGCAAAAGAAATTTTGATATTTTTTAAAATAAATTGTGCAAGTAATTCTTCTTTTGAAATTATGGGCAATATAAAGGAGAATTCTTATATTTTTGTAGTTTTCAAAACATCACTTTTGTGGATATCTATCTAATCATAAAAATAACCATAAATGACTAAAAACGTAGGAAGGAAGGGAGTAGAACAGACGCTGTCTTACAAACTTTGAAGAGCAGTGTGTTTCTGCTACTTCAGGGTTCAAACTTTATGCACTATTTCTCTTACAATAATTCTGTGTATTATCCAGGTTTGGAAGGAAATGTTGTTCATCTATGATGCCTCCATCAGCATAGCCGTAGATGCATCAGTCACTGGCTTCTAACTTGTCTTAACTGGGATGCAAATTCTAGAAGATTGTTTTCACCAAAGTAAAGTGGCCTTGCTGTGGCAAATATCTGACACCCTAAGTGATCATTTAGAAAAGTAGAAGTCATGTACTTAAAAATATATTGAGGGGCACCTGGGTGGCTCAGTCCATTCGTTGAGTATCCGGCCTGCTTAAGATTCTCTCTCTCTCTTTTCTCTCTCTCTCTCTCTCTCTCTCTCTCTCTCTGCTCCCCACCCCCATGTGTGCTCTCTCTCTCTGGAAAAAAAAAAAAAAAAGAAAAGGAAAATATGAAATAAAATTAGCTCATTCTATGTGTCTTGAACTGATATAGCAAACATACCTGCTTCTGCAGGGCTGACATGTGTTAACTTACCACTTTTTTTTTTTGCATTTATTTATTTTTGAGAGACAGAGACAGAGCATAAATGGGGGAGGGGCAGAGAGAGAATGAGACACAGAATCCGAAGCAGGCTCCAGGCTCTGAGCTGTCAGCATCCAGAGCCCAACGTGGGGCTTGAACTCACGGACCCCGAGATCATGACCTGAGCCGAAGTTGGACGCTTAACCGACTGAGCCACCCAGGCGCCCCTTGTTTTTTTTTTTAATTTTTTTACATTTATTTATTTTTGAGAGACAGACACAGAATGCAAGTGGGGGAGGGGCAGAGAGAGAATGAGTAACTTATCACATTTTTAATTGACCTCGCGTTTACTAGAGTATTGCGTTTGGCCTCGAAGGGAAACATTTGAATCCAATAGGTGGGTGTCTTAAGAGCAGTTCGAGACCACACAATAACAATAAACAATAAACAATAAAGTTACCAAAAACTGGAGTAAAACAAATACCCATATTAGAAGTGTGCACCTCTGGCATTCATGTGAAAAAGAGATTTTAGAATAATCTGGAGAATGATATGCATGAACATTATAATGCCAGGTCAATGAACGGCTGATTCTCCATTTTTATGAAGATTACTAAGTGGAGTGGATTTAAAACTCAGCAAAGGCTTTTTGTTTGCTTGTGTGCTTGTTTGTTTTCAGCAAAACCTCTTCCTTAGGCATATATTGTTAAGGCAATATTTCTTTCTCAGTGGCTCCGCGAGTTGTGTCTGAGATGGACTTTGTATATGGACAAGATGTTGACATCAAGGAAGTGATAAATGTCCCATCAAGCTGTACTATGTACTATCATTTAAAAATCATGCCCTCATTTTTTAAACAATTTTATTTATTTTGAGAGAGAGAAAGTGCAATTCGGGGAAGGGCAGAGAGAGAGAGGGAGAGAGAGAATCCCACACCGACTCCGACTATCAGCTCAGAGCCAGACTTGGGGCTCGAGATCACGACCTGAGCGGAAATCAAGAGTCAGATGCTCAACGGACTGAGTCCCCAAGCGCCCCTGACATCTCCTTGGTGCGATGGCATACGCATTACTAAGGATTTTTGTTTTCATTTCACAGGTTCCAATCAGTGTGCATTTCCCCCCTCTCCTTTTGTAGGATTCAAGAGGTTAAATGAAAGGGTGAAATCTGGGCAAAGGGGGTTATTCGTAGGGCATGTTGGGGTCCTTTTGGATTAATTATAAGAAGTTGGCTGAAAGCACTTGATAAAACGGCTAGGAGTCAACAGGATGTTGACATTTCTTTCCAATTGCAATACTCCAGTGAGCAAAGGCCAAGACAGATATCACTTCCCCACTATCTTTACAGCACAAGATGCTTTACTGAACACACACACGCACACACACACTCATGCCGACACCCACACACAGCCTGAGAAGTCTGAAATGCCAAAAGTCACAGTTTGTTAATGACGGGGCCGGCATGAACCACTCATGTGTTTTTCCTACTTCACGTTCAATCAGCAATTGCAGTCTTCTCAGTGTTTACACCAGGTTTTCACAGAATGTCCTCTAATTACAATGTGAACGCAAGGAAATTGAAAGAAAATGGCGTTTTGCTTTGGATACGAAATACATTCAAAGAGGCAAATGAGCCTCTTTCCCGGTGATGCGGCTGAAGAACGCAGAGGAGGAACAGGTGTCGGTCACATACCAGCCACGACTTAAAAGCGAGCCTCAGCTGGTTGATGATATCGTGTAGCATCCATGAATAATAGATGCATATTTATGTTCTGAGTCCCTACTAGGAGCTCTGCAGTGCTCAGATTCTGTAAAAATAAGAGAAAGGCACTGTTTTCACCGGGAGGATGGTCATTTAAGGAGCCGGATGAAAATATTGATGCACGATGCAGATCAGACCCAGAGGACTGATAGGACAGAGCCACTAATTTGCGTCATCATACACTGAAGGGTTTGTGTTTGTTTTTGTGGAGCTCCTTCTAAACAAGGAGGAAGGGGACAGAGGAAAAATGCCTTAGCACAATGAACCGCGGGTGGAATGGCAGGGAAGGAGTCTGATGTCGCCGCCCTGGGCAAGGGACTCTATTTTGGAGCGCCTTGGCCCATCACAATGGAAAGCCGGGAGATTATGGTTAGGAATCCACACTCTGTGACTAAATCCTGCCCTGGTCATTTGACATGCTTATTTCAACCTTTTTGAATGCTATCATGACAAAAGATGGCACAAAGAAGATTTCAGAGCTTAGAAACGAAACAGGAAGAATGTCCAGGCAGAGCCAGAGGCAAGGAGAGAGCAGTGAGCGCTGGGCAGATATTACTAATATAAATCAGACTCGCCACAGTCCTAAACGCCCAGCTGGTAAAAGGCCGAACCGGATGCTGGAAACAAAGCTTCCCGAAATCAAAAGGGCTGGTGGAGGTCCTCCTGTCAAGTTTCTGAGTCATTATTCTGTCATTAATCAATCTTGCGGGTCCCATTGACTGGCAGTGCTCTGGAGTAGTCCTCCTGGATTGGCAACGCAAAATTTTCCAAAACACATCAGGTTATTTCTCCCTGTTAAATTATCCAGGCAACATCAGCTTTTCTTCTTCGTTTCATGGTAAAATACCGTATGTCTACAGTAAAAAATTATCTCACCTTGAACTTCAGAGGTACTGCCAGTCTGCACCTGAAGCACGTATCACCAGATGACAGACTTTTATTCTTGACTTTGGGCAAATAAAATTCTGTGGCCTTTTAGATTGGCTCAGTGCTCTGGGGATGTGCTGAGCTGTGGCTACCGAAGCCATAGGCTTATTAGCGGATGTACTCTTTTTTTCCACACTGGCTCTTAATAGGCATGAAACATTGATTACGGCAAAACTAACATAATCTTAGTTAAAATTAAAACCAGCTAGGATTCCAAATGTCCCTTCTAACAAATTCGTTGGTGTTCCCTCAAATGTAGATTAACTTAGGGTGCCTGAGTGGCTCAGTTAAGCGTCCGACTTTGGCTCAGGTCCTGGTCTCATGGTTCATGAGTTCAAGCTCCACGTCAGGCTCTGTGCTGACAGCTCGGAGCCTGGACCTGCTTCAGATCCTTTGTCTCCCTCTCTCTTTGTTCCTCCCCTGCCTGTGCAATGTCTCTGTCTCTCAAAAAAAAAAAAAAAAAAATGTAAATTAACTTAATTGGTTCAGAAGTTTTCTTTTGAAAGCTTTTTCTGACATTTCTAGCTCTTTTCTTGTTTATGCTGTAAATTATCATTGTATATGTTAAAGTCACACATCTATGGAATCCCAGGTTTGCGTTCTTTTTAATTTTTTTTCATGATTAAAAAAACTACATTATGGATTTTTCAAATATAAAAAAAATTGGATCAGGGCACCTGGGTGGCCCCATGGGTTGAGCATCTGACTCTTGATTTCAGTTCAGTCATGATCTCATGATTTGGTTCATGAGATCCAGTGTCTTTTGGGGCTCTGCTCTGAAACTGCAGAGCCTGCTTGGGATTGTCTCTCTCCTTCCTTCTGCCCCTACCCCTCTCGCGCATGCGCCCTCTTTCTCTCTCTCAACTGAATAAACTTAAAAAAAAAAGTTACATAAAAAAAGTTGAATGACGAAATGAATTCCTGTGTATCCATCATTTAGTTAGAAAATAATCTTGAATTCATTATTTTGTCGTTGCTTTGATAGAGCATTTTCAAATATAGCTGAGATTCTAATCAGACGAACATGTTTAATATGTTCTCTATTGCTGCATGACACATCATGGCAAAGCCTGGATCTTTATTTAAAGGGCTCACCTGATTAGGTCAGGCCCCATCCAAGATAATCTCCCTTTTGATAAATTCAAAGTCAGCTACTGAGGGGTCCATATTACATATAAAAAATCGCTTCACCTTTGCCAAATTCTGTTCGCTAGAATTGAGCCACGGATTCTTCCAGCACTCCAGGTGAGGCACTAGGAACAGGGGGATTACACATAGGAATCTCAGGGATGGGTATTATGGAGCCCATTTTAGAATCTTATATACCACTAAGACTAACTCAGCAACAGCCTTTTACTCCAAATAGTGTCTTTCATTTCTATTTTTTTTAAATTTCTTTAACTGCATGTGACATACTGAAGAAGGAAAGGAAAAGCTAACTGCAAACTTGTGCATGTATGAAAAATTTCAAGTGTATGAAAGAAAGACTCAGGATCAAAAGAACTGAGAAAATAAAGTAGATTGACTTGAAAAGGAGTTGTAGCAACATTTGATTTCAGAAGAACTGGCCTGTCAAATAAAACACAGAATGCATACTTAAAGGAAATACTGCAAAATCATTAAGGTCACCAAATTAGCATTAGTCTAAAAATTTGTCCTGTGGGTTTTTATGTTTGCTTTTTTTTTTTTTTAAAGAAATTTAAGAGAGCACAAATGTGTTTTGTATACAACTTGCATTAAACCACCATTAACTAAATGACGCCTGTGGATTTTTAGAACTCTAACCAGGTAAAATAGAAATTCTTATCAATGCCTTAGAAAGAATACTTGGTTTATTAAATCCCTTCACTAAACCTCTTTCTTTTTTTAAATTTGTTTTTTTTTTCCTTTTTCCCTTAGGAATAGATTGTTGAATAAATCATAACTTTTTATTATAACCCAAAATGTGACTCCTATTTATCGTTTTAACTTACTTTATACTCTTTGTCAGTTGAATGGCTCCCAAATTATCTTGTCTTGGCTGTTAGCATTATCTAAGTTTTTCTGAACTTTGTCACTGTGATGTCAAGGAGGAAGGAATATTGCTCTCTAAAGTGTTTGTTATGGGGCATAGAATATTAATCATCTCTATTCCCCTCCATGAAAGCTACAATAAAATCTGTATCACTTTCTTAGGCTTAAAACAAGTTAATTTATTTGAAAGGAATTAAAATAACTTGTCAGACATTGGCCTTTCTTGGGGAGTGTCAGAAAGAGGCAGCATATTCCGAGGAAGGTGAGATTTTTCAAAGATTAAGAACACTGTTAAGGTCACGAGCTAGGAACTGGCAGCCTTAGGGCTCCAACAAAGAATTTCAAAGTCCATATTTCAAACCGGTTGTTTTAGTTTGGTTTTGTTTTTCCGTATATTTGCATGTTGTGTGATATTCATTATGAAACAGCATCACAGGTTTTCAGATGAACTATTTTATTTTTAAGTTTTGTATAAATACAGCTAGAAGTACAAAGAAATACAGCACAAAATCATCCTGTTTAATAATTTTAAAGCTGTTTCTTTCAGATTAGTCTCTTGTGGATTTTGCATACTTTTTCCAACGATTCTGTCATTGATTAAAAAAATGGAAACTACCTCTTTAATAATTACCTTTTAAGTGTGTGTCCTCTGCCTTTTGTTGTCTTAAGTATGTAGAATCTCCAGTCTTTCAAAGTAAGTTTGATTTTTAGAAATAAATCTAAAAGTCATTAAGAACAGATGTAGTAGATGAAATATGTAATGAAGATGGGTGGTAAATTGGTTTTTTTCTTCAAAACTATTTCATAATCATTAGAATGTGGTTAACTCCTATACTGCCATAAAGACTGTGTATAATCTATAAAATGTCTCTGTAATCATCTTCATATTTGAGAACTGATTATAAATAATGACAATTGAAATAAAAAAGAATGTACATAATCCCAGACTAGATGTAATTCTCCCATCTGAGAAGCATTTTAATAATTTATGATGTTTGCATTTTATTTTAAATCTTATCTGAATTACATGGTTGATAATTTATTAATGTTTTCCTCAAATCCAGCGTTTTCCTCCCAGTCCATGAAAGAACAAGACAAATGTCTAATCTCTACTAATTTTCAAATTGTGTGACAAATTCATGTGATAAATAAGGGCTCTTCATGTTAATTTTTTCTTTGAGATCAGTGTTTTTATTTAAATTTAATTTTTAGCCACCGTCCCCAAACAATTCATCTGAATGAACCAAACAGCTGACCCCTTCAAAAATCTCATTGGTTTTATGAATAATTATCACTTCATATATAGCCAGGAAATTTTCCCTACCTTCTGGAAGTTTTGTTTTGTTTTTTGCCAATTAAATATTGTTCACTTAATTTTTTCTTTATAAATAGGCAGGTCTATGTGTATATTCCATGAAAATGAATTAAATTTCACCCACATCTGGTACTCCTTCTTTTATCTAAACTTCTATCCTGGAAAGAATCAGCAGAGAACTTCCACAAATTGTTCCCACATCTTCTATTTATAATTTGCATCTTTGCCTTTGCACTTGGACATTTTTCTGCTTGCTACTGAGAGCATCCCTGTGTTCAGGGAACGCTCAATCCCTTCTTTGCTCCCTTACAAGGCAACATACTGCACAATTCCTCCCTCTCGGTCTCTCTCTAATGGAAAATTCTCTCAGCACACACGTTTTTTTCCCAATGTACATACTTTGTAACCACGAAGTAACCTCATCTTCAAAATAATAGCAACCAGGGGCGTCAGGGTGGCTCAGTCTGCTGAGCATCCAACTTCCAACAGTTAGTGGATTCGAGCCCCGCACCAGGCTCTGTGTTGAGGGCTTGGAGCCTGGAGTCTGCTTCAGATTCTGTGTCTCCCTCTCTCTCTCTCCAAAATGTGCTTGATTCCAATCTCGTAGCAGTTATTTTCTTATTTCTCTGGAACATTAACAGCGAAACTCACTGGCACTTATGGTTTTAATTCTTTCTTTTTTGTTTGAAAAAAAATCAGTCTAATTAGCCTTTTATCTGCAGCTTTCTACAAAAACTGTTCTGGTCAACACCACAGGTATTAATGCTTCCTCCTCATGGGGAAGCTGTATATGGAATTCTGGGTTCTCAGCTTTCTTGACCCATCAGAGCACTTGACGTGGCTGAACGTCTTTTCAACCTTGAAATGCCTTCTGTGCATGGCTTCAGACCTTGCGTGATCTTGACTTCCCTTCTGCATACTGGATCACTTCTCATCCTTTTCCTGATGTCCAAACCTCAAATTGTTGAAATGCCATTCTTCTCCATCTTTGGGCCTCTTCTCTGTCTACATTCATGGATTACGTACAATTTTGTGTTTGTCAAAACCACGCGTGTGTTAATGATTCCTGAATTTATATCTCTGCCCCTGACTCCTCTTGAAAAGTCCAGACTCCTATCCCAACTACTCATGTACGTGACATCACCCCTTAGAGAGATGGCTCATAGGCATCTTATTATTAAAATGTTCAAACCCAAGCCAGATCTAAGATGTCTGTTCTTTGAAAACCTCCGTTCAGTCATTGCCATATTAATAGAACTCCATTCCGTCTCCATTCTTCAGGCTCTAAATATCAGACTCCTTGAGTCCTCTCTGCCCCATACTCCACATCCAAACCATCCTTTCTCCACCCTAACTTGTGGGCACCACTGACCACGTCCACTGCTACCACGGTGGACGAATGCATGACCATCTCTTACCCATAACATTTCCATCATCTCCAAAATAATCCTCGTGCTTCTGGTCCAGCCATTTCTCCGTTCACTTTAGGCTCAAAACAGCAGCCAGGGTGAGACTTCATACACTGTTAGATCATGGCCCCGCGTTTCTGAAAACCTAACCAATGGCTTTCAGTCACACTCAGAGGTAAACGCCAAAGCTCGCGCAGTGGAAATACAATAAAGTTGCTAGAAACTTGAGTGAAAATAATCCCCATGTCAGAAATGTCGAAGTCTGGCATTAATTAAATGTGAAAAGAGATGCTAGGATACCTGGAGAATAATGTATGTGAGCATTGTAATGCAAGGTCAATGAACAGCTGTCTTGCCATTTTTATGGGGAACACGGCTAATTGGAATGGGTGTAAAATTCATCAAAGACTCCATCTGACCTCTTAAGTGCAGGTTGTTAAGGGAGGGGGCAAACGTGCTTTCTAGGTGGCTTTGTGGAGTTGTACCTCACTGAGACAGATGTTGTATATGGACCAGAAAGATCGGTTAAGGGTAAAAGCCAGGGCGCCTGGGCGGCCTCAGTTGGTTAAGCATCCACCTCTTGATCTCAGCCCCGGTCGTGATCTCATGATTTGTGGGATCGAGCCCCACATCGGGATCTACGCCGACAGCACGGAGCCTGCTTGGGTTTCTCTCTCTCCCGCTCTCTCTGCCCCTCCCCCACTTGTTCTCTCTCAATCATTCACTCGAAGTAAATAGTTAAAATAAAAAGAGTAAAAGCCAAAATCCTCACAGTGACCTACAAGGTTCTACCTGTCCTGGCCCCATACCCCTCTGATGACACCTTTCAGTACAGTTACTCAGCTCTGCCCATAAGGGATTTCTAGCTGCTCCTCAAACATGTTTCCTCTTCACTTGCTATTTCTTCTGCTTTGGGACACCCTTCCCACTGCCATCTGCGTGAACTCTCTCTCCACTCCTTCTGTCTTTGCTCACATATGATCCCTTCAGCGGTGTATTCCCTCACCGATATTTAAAATTGCTAGTCCCTGGGGGCACGTGGGTGGCTCAGTCAGTTGAGTGTATGACTTCACCTCAGGTCATGGTCTTGGGGTTCCTGCATTCGAGCCCCACATCGGGCTCACTGCTATCAGCGTTGAAGCCACTTCGGATCCTCTGTCCCCATTTCTCTCTGCCCCTCCCCGTTCATGCTCTCTCAAAAATCAATAAACATTAAAAACAAAGTTTAAAGAAACTTCTAGCCCCCTGCCCTGCCCCACCAGCATGAGTCTCTCCCTAGGGTTATCATTAGCTTTTCCCCACCTCCAAAGTGTATATGTTTTAATTATGTATGTATTATCTATCTACCCTCCCCCCAGCATGTGAGATCCATTAGGCAGGAAGTTTTATTTAGTCTATTTACTACTACATATCTGTTGCTTAAGACATTAAGTCTCATATATTAATTTCTAAATAAGTATGTGTTGAATGAGGTTATACTGATCGTGTATTTTAGCGCCCATGTGAAGAATATGCAGACTTTTATTTACCAGGCTGCTGGCATCACGTGATGTTAGCAGGCAAACCCTAAAAAGTCTTTCTGCAAAAATATGTTTCCGCACAGAAACTTAGTATCAGCTTTCCTCTAGAATACCTTTGGGAGCCGGTGTGTGCAAGGATGAAAACTCATTAACCAGTTTGACAATTTTTGCTTAGTTTCACAAAGCATTTGGGCTAGACTTCAAGTATTCATTCCGCAGGAACTTAGTTTGCTGTGATCATTCTGGCAGCTAGTGAAGGACACGGTCCGCCTCTTTGCTGTCTTGAAACCTTTTACCAAAATGTTCTAATTGTGTCTTCCCACTGAGGTATTTTGAAAAGTTCCTTAAATGACAACTAAGCACGGCAGTCAAATCCCTTGGCAATCTGCATATCAACAGCAGAGTTTATACTCCTACATCTGAAAAAAATTAGTAGCTGCATTGGTGTAGAGGAATGTTTTGCAACCATTAGGTTATTATAACCTACTTAAGTAAATACAATAATAAAATGACAGACTCGGAGCGCCTCTGGGGCTCAGTTTGGTTAGGCATCCAACTTCAGCTCAGGGCGTGATCTCACGGTTTGTGAGTTCGAGCCCCATGTAGGGCTCTGTGCTGACAGCTCAGAGCCTGGAGCCTGCTTTGGATTCTGTGTCTCCCTCTCTTCTCTGCCCCTCCCTCTCTGTCTCTCTCTCTCTCAAAAATAAATAAATATTAAAAATATTGCTATCATAATTGGTAACATTTATTCACGTTAGCCACCTTGAGCTAAGCACTTTACATATAATGCTACTTTCAGTTGAGGAAATTGACTTTGGCCCAGAAGTTCAGTAACTAGCCCAGGGGAATGCAGCCAGTAATAGGGGAACCAGAATATGGACTCACATCTGTCTGTCTCTGAAGTCTGGACTTCTCACCATCCTGGAGAGGGAAGGGCAAGTGGAAGGAGGGTTGGATACCACCTAGTAGCCCTGGTGCTGTGACCCCTGCGCAGGTAAGAATATTCGTGAAAAATACTTGTTCTTCAGGGAAGTTCCTGTGCTGGTTGAGGCTTAATTACACACAGTGCAATAACCCTGAAACCTCGCACAGCTTGTCTGGGCATCTAGGTAACCGGTCTTGCAGAGGAAGGATTGACACTAGGGGTCAGAAAAACCTGTTCTTGTCTGGTGTTTGCCACTTACCGGTTATGTGACCTTGGACAAGAGACTTATGGCTTTAAGCTTTAGATGACAGAGGGAGAAATAAGTATAATGTTGCTACCTCGATCTACTTCTCAGGGCTTTAGAGATTGAAGTGAAACTGTACTTTATAATATCCAAATATAAGGCATTATCATTGTTAATATCACTGTAGCCATAGGCATATTTCATTCTTCCGTTCCTATTTTATTAGTCTTTTAAGGAATCGCATGATGTTCTTAGATGGAGTGGGCAACCTGGTCTCTTTCTTAACAGATTCAATTTCAGATCATTAAGGAGGAGAAAGGAATTGAGCCGTGCCTTTGGGCACATCCTGGCAAAGTAAAAAGTGACAGGATTTCAGTGGGATCAGGAGGAAACCGTGAGACGCGTCACTGGCGTAAATTTATATTTGGAAAAAGGACCCCTGGAAAGGGGGGTCTCAGAGGACATGGGTGATTTCTAAAAATGAGTACAGTCAGAATGTGCTTGTAGTTGCAAAATGTTTTCTCGCGTGGTTCAAATTCCTCACACGACCCCAAACAAATAAGCCTTGTCAGCCATGTGTCTCCTTCATCCACCGTTCAACGCTTCTTTACCTACAGAGAAGAATTCAGAACGTATCTTACGCAGCCGAGGTAAGCAAGATGATCATTTCAATATGCGCAAGCTTGAGGTCAGCGATAGCCAAGTACATAAAAATTTATTTTTGTTTTAATAGATTGATGTCTAATTAGCTGAGCAATGGGGGGTAATGCTAATAGTACCAGATAACTCAAGTAAATGTTATTTAACAGCATGGGGCTCCAGTAACACAGGAACAACCTTCTAGGCATTATATCATCTAAGCCCAGGAAGCCCCCCTGTGGTGGCAGCCTTGCATTATTTAAAATCAGTTCATCATGTTCCCCACGGGTATTGGCCACCTTTCGAAACTGTCTCTGGTCATGAGGTATTTGTGCCTGCGCTGTCATAATGAATCTCTCCTATAATCTCCAAAACTCATGCAGATGATGTTTAGAGATTCCAGAAGAAAAGAATGCCGAGGGATTCTCCTCCCTGCTTAATCCCTGATTAAATAAAATTAGATGGTATAATTGCATGAATTTCAGAGTCCATGATACCTTTATCAAACATCTTTTCATTTTATAGCATGGTCTTCTGTTTTCTTATTCAAGCAGGGTTTTTGTTTTTTACATTTTCATAACATTTTAACCTTTAATAGAAACTGTATATTATATATATATATATATGTATGTATATATATATATATATATATATATATATATATATATATATATATATATATTTACTGGATCTTCTATAAGATAACCACTACAGAAATTTGTATAGGTGAAAAGGAAGATGAATGGTTAAGGAGGACCCAGTCCTGCGGGCTGTTCTCAGAGGTTGTAGGTCAGAGTTCATTGGGAGAGGAGGGTTCAGATTACCCAGTCAGGTGAGAGGTGAAGAGAGGCTAAAACAACGGGACGTTAGATAGAGATAAGCAGACATTGGGTTTCATCGGTATCCCACGGTGCACATGTCCTACCTAAAACCTACGTGGATTTCTTCCAAGACTTGGGAATTCCCATAACAAAGATGTCCCTCCCGTTAGGCATGGTCCCAAATGACTCTGTCAATTCCCTCAGCTCCGACAAGAATCCCATCTCTCTCTTCCTTGCACAGATCTTCACAACTTGTAGATACTTTTGGTCCCCCCCCCCCCCAATGTAGTTTATGTTTAACTAGAGCACTCAATAACCCAGAGGAAAAACAACATAGTCTTGAGTCATCCTTCAGTGAGAGATAGTCAAAAATACCTGTTTAAAGCATGGAAAATTCAAATCCTCCAAGGTCAGATGGTTCCCCAAACAAGCTATCAATTGATGGAAGAGGTTTCTGGCTTCCCATGTGCAGTAGCCACTCCACTTTGAGGCAGTGGTGCAAAGGCTTTCTCAGAAGTTCCAGAACCCTGTGACCGGTATCCATCTCCAGCCATCTGCATCTAGCCCAGAGCATCCACTGTGCCTTCAGCAGTTTCTTTGACTGAATGATCTTCAAGGGTTAGTGAAGGTTCAAAAAGCAAGGGCGAAGGAGGGCACCGCGTACCGTCATTTACAACATTCGAGTCCTGCTTCGACTGATACATCTGTTGGGGGGGTGGGGGGGACCTCCAGTTGGGAGTGGGAAATAGGGATCTTCAGAGAGGGTTACGGGAACTGGTTTGTTGCAAGGTACCTCTTGAGACCGCCGGAAGCACTTGAAGAGAACCTGATTTGTTTCCTGACAATTAGGGGTGAGGTGGTGTTTGGTGAAGAGACTGATCAGAACGACGAACATCATCCACAAAGGCCAAGTGCCTCTGACTGGGACAAATCATATGAGCCTCTTGGGCAGCACCAGCTGCGACCAGCACTCTGCGTGCCTCCAGCTGCTGGTGTAGTAAGGCTTCCACTCCATAGCACTGACCATACCACCGAAGACATTTTAGATGCTTGGGATAGACAGAATCCCAAGCGGGCTCTGCACCACCAGCTCAGAACCTGATGCCAGGCTCGAACTCCCAAACCATGAGATCATTACCTGAGCCGAGATCAAGAGTCAGATGCTTAACCAACTGAGCCACCCAGGTGCCCCTTCAAGGATATACTTCATGCAAAACTCCTGCCCCTCCAGACAAAGCTGTGAGCACGGATTCTGAGTGATTGAACAAGACAGGGGCTCCTGAGACCTGGGCATTGCCGTGAACCTCCCCTGATTGGTGGACAAGACTTAGATCTGAATCCCGTTCGTGCCAAAATCTCTGCCACTGCACTGTGCCACGCCGCTAACCCTCTGGCCATGCCACCTGCTCTTCTCAAGCAGGTTTTATATCCTGGGTGTGTTGGTAGGTGATGGAGAGGTAAACAGACATACGTGTTCATCAAACGAGTACCGTTTCCACTTCTTTCATTCGCCCGTTGCGTTTCTTGAGTTCTCTACTTTTTGTGAGTGTAGCATTCATCTTTGTACAATGCGGTGACAAGGGGTATATGAATGTCCCTACTCTCACAGCGGAGTCAATAATTGGTCTTTGGGGCGCCTGGGTGGCGCAGTCGGTTAAGCGTCCGACTTCAGCCAGGTCACGATCTCGCGGTCTGTGAGTTCGAGCCCCGCGTCAGGCTCTGGGCTGATGGCTCAGAGCCTGGAGCCTGTTTCCGATTCTGTGTCTCCCTCTCTCTTTGCCCCTCCCCCGTTCATGCTCTGTCTCTCTCTGTCCCAAAAATAAAATAAACGTTGAAAAAAAAAAAATTGGTCTTGTGACTTAGATGAATATTTCAAACGAGAGAAACAACCCTTCCTAGCTGAAAGTCTCAAGTGAGAAGACATACAAAAAGTGTGCCCATAAAAGTAAACAGAGGCGCCCACTCTCATGCGTTACAGAGTTGTGTACGATTTACTTTACTTTATTTTCTTTTCCGGGCAGCTCTATCCAGTGACATCACATGGATTATGTCTCAAAGGCTGCATTCTTGTTTGAAAACCTTCAACAGGAAATTCTGGGGTTGTAACCTGAGTTTCTAATTCTAACAGCCTGAGCTGATTTAGAATGCAAGTTCCTGACATCTAACCGATAAGAGGCCGGTTACCAACCATTAGCCTGGGGCTGACAGAGCCCTGAAATTGTATTTCTCTATCTCATCTCCCAGTTGCTTACTAATTAATGGCCTTAAGGTTTCACCAGGTATAACTGGCCTCTGGGTGCCTCCCTTTTTATTTTGGGGGTGAAAAGGTGTCCACTTCCGGATCCCAGCTCTGACAGGAGGAACATTGTATCTCAGAAACACTTGCACGAAAAATAGACAGTATAGGGCGGGGGGGGTGGGGGTGGGAATGAATGTGAGGCCCAAATAAGCTAGGTCATAAAGACGTTAAATACTCTTCTGCCAGCCAAAAGTAATTATCATCGTGAATTTAGAAACTATGAATTGAGGATTTGAAGGACTTACTGTTTTAATTTTAGGTGTTTGGGAAGCTTCAGTAGTAGCTGCCTTTATAGCAGTAAGCTAATGGAAGTTAATACAAAGTGTGTTCTTTGACGTCTAGTTTGAAAAAAAAAAGGAAAAAAAGATTAAACAAGATAGGAAATTATGTAAAATAGGTAAATATGCTTATTTCTTTTTATTATTTCGTTTACTTCCATCCGAACTGCGCAGTTAGACATTCTCTAGGAAGTTTGTATGTGGGAGTGGCATCGGTGTTTCTTTTTTTTAATTTGTTTTTTTTAACATTTATTTATATTTGAGAGACAGAGGATGAACAGGAGAGGGGCAGAGAGAGAGAGGGAGACACAGAATCGGAGGCAGGCTCCAGGCTCCGAGCTGTCGGCACAGAGCCCGACGCGGGGCTCGAACTCAGGAACCGTGAGATCATGACCTGGACCGAAGTCAGAAGCTTAACGAACTGAGCCACACAGGCACCCCAATCAGTGTTTCATACAGAATACTGATTCATATTGTTTTTCAGCTCTTGGCAAGCCTGTCCTCCCTTCAAACGCATACATGCACCCACACCCACGCCGGCCCGCACACATGCCTACACATACACACACACTTTCTTTAAACATTTTACTTCCGGTGTTACCGTAAGCTCCTAAGCATGACAGCTTGGGAGCCCACTGTTAAGTGACATTTCTCCAGGTCACTGCTTCTGGTTACAGCTTCTGCCCAGAAAATAGTTGTGCTGTGTTTTCCCTCAGCTCATCAGGCACAGCTTCCTGTTTGGCAAAAACAATAACATCCAACTGCAATGATTGAGGTCATTATAACATCTTGTTCAATGTAAGCGAAACTGAGTTCTTTCGAACACTGACTAAAGATCCGACGCTCAGGCTCGGTCTGGGAGAAAGAGGAATATTGATGGGTTACAGACCTGTGGAGTCTAATGAAAGAAAGATCAAAAGAAATCATTAGGGCTGGATTATGGATGTTGAGAAAGGATGGTATGAATGTGTACTGAGTTTTAATGACAGCAAGCTAAAGGTTGTTGATTAGAATTCATTATTCTAGAGAGCGTTACCAACCTTAAAAGAATGGTCTTAATTCCTGCCCCACACCCCTACAAAGAGGCAACCTACAAATAATGATGCTTCCGTTGAACTCTAAACACAGAACCGGAAGTGATTTTAGGTGAAGAAACTCTTAAGAATGAGTGAGAGGAGGACAGTGGTTTATGCTCCTCTCTCCCCAGGCTATGGGGCCAGTGCGGTATTTGGTGAGATTTCCTCAGGGGTGCAAGACCAGGTGGTTCATCCATCTTCTCAATAAGGGGGTGCCAGCCAGAGCTTCGAGTCGCTAAATCCTGTCTGGGAAGCAGCTGCTGTTCTTTTCCTTTTGTTGTGGTTGATCTCAACTAAAAAGACTACTTGATGGGAGAAGAAAACTGCAGTCCCATTTATTCTGATTATATTACACGCAGAATTCTAAGATCAGAGGAAGGACCCCATGATTTCAAACGAAGAGGAATTTGCAGAGGTGAATGTGGAGGCTGGGCGCAGGGCTATCGTGAGTCAGCGCAAGACACGTAAACACCGCTGGGTGGTGGGTGGATTGTTTCGGGTGGTGATGATGGGCCGTTGAGGGGGATGTCTCAAGGCTTTGAAAGCTGTCTCATCTGTATTCGAGGAAAAATATGAAGACTGTGTAAATTGCTTTCATTTCTGGGACCTCGGCCATCTCAGCTGTGGAGGTGAGATGAGTTCTATGATCCTGAAGGTCCTTCCAACTCAAGCGCGCTGTCACTCCAGTTCTTGAGTTATTTTGTAACCACAGAGCATTCTTATGAACCAACAACACGCGAGCCTTTATCACCTTAGAGCAGATTCTCGTTCGCTGGTGGATTTCCATGACCAATCACAGTTGCCATACAATTGGAGGTTACTGCAGCCGTAGACCTGTGTATATTTCCTGTAGGGTTATTACAAAAAAAATAATGTCTCCGTGCACACCTCCATATTTCTTTCGTTCACATATTTTGAAATTATCACAGGGTCTCATAAATACCTTGTCAACATCAGTTTGGTCATAAAGTGATATCATGTAAGTGTTCCAAGCGACGTTGCCAGAGGTACCCTGTATGCGTTTTTGTGTGTATGTGCCCGTCCCCACGCACGTGTGTGAGCACCTGGGGTAGCACAGCCATAGTGTCAATTGCGATGACATCAGAAACGAACTCCCGGACCTCAGTACTCTTCCCTTCCCATCCGGAATACAGGACGGCAGTCCGACCGGTCTGTGCGATCTACAAATCTGAAAAGATCCCTCCCGATTCCAGGATTCCAAATGATCTTAGGACCAAATGCCAAACTCTTGACAGGCAACACAAAGGCAGCTCAACGCTGAAGCTGCGTTTACTTCTCTAGGCCGTGGGTCCACGTTTCTCTCCGACACAGTTTGAGTGCCAGCCGTGCTGACCGACTTTAAAATGCCCGAATTCTCCATTTTCTTTCCAGTGTTCAGCCCTCGTAGGGTCTGTCTCCCTTGACGGAAATACGCTTCACCTGCTTCCTTGACAGCCGACCCCTTCTGTTGCTTCAGGCTTCAGCTGGGTAAATTTGTCTTTCCGTGAAGGAGAGTGTAATTATTTCATAATATCAGTTCTGCATCTGACAACAGAGAAAGAACCTAAGACTGTAAGTAATTGATTCATAGTTATTGAGCACCTGCTACTACTGTGTAAAAATGCCACAAGTGACATAAACAGGAACAAGATCCAGACCCCAGATTCCCGATTTGTGGAATATATACACACAATAGTCATAATGCAGAATGCTACCTCGGGAGTGCAGGCGCCGTGGTGATTTAGAAAAGAGGGTGACCACATTCTGTAGAATTCGGAAAACACTTTAATCTGACGTTATTCTAAGAGTTTCCAAACTCCATTGGCCCACAGGACCTTCCGCTCTCAAAGATACCCCTCAGTCTAATCTTGGGTGATTCCCCAAGGATCAAGTGAGTGAATCCTAGACCCCCAAATTCCCATCAAATTACTGGTTTTCCGTGGCTTTAAAAAAGTTTGAAAGCCACAGGTGTTTTCTACTTGAATACTATTATAGTATGACATTAGCAGATACTCTCAAGTTGATTTTCACTTTCAAGGACATTGCTGGATAACAAATGCACGGTGTCTGTAGCAGAACTTGCAGCCCAAGTCACTGAAGCGAAATTGTGATTCGTCAGTTCATGGCCATGTGTGATATTGAGGCACCTCAGGAAACCTCACACTTACCAGGTGCATTCATTATTCTTTCTTCTCTTTTAGTAAAATTTCACAGGAAAGATATTTGTTGGAAATTACTCTACAACACTGTGATCTTTGAGAATGAGTCAATGTCCGATGCTAATTGCAAATGTGTCGATACGGTGCAGTGGGAGTTTCGGTTTTTTGAAGCAGAGGAAAAAGGTACTGAGCTTAAGAACTATAAACTCCAAAAATATCTGTGGAAGAAAAATGACATCTTAACTACAGTACCTTTTTTTTCTTTCATCTGAATATGTGTTTTACCATATGATTTGAACTACTTTTAATTTCTGTCTTAATCCTGCTTCGTTGTGAGCTAAACTAAGCATCCTTCTCTAGGATTCAAGAGTTCACTGTATGAGGTAAATTAACTCTTCCAGTGCTCTGGGGTACCAATTAATGCCCCAGAGGAGGTAAATTACTAAATGGTACCCCGCTGCTCTAAGAAGACTGAATTTGCCTCAAATGGTTCACTTGCTCTCTGTTAGAGAGTAGATTACTCCCAATGGTTCTCTATAGGACAGGGTCCATTTTTAAATAGGAAATTAGATGCCATATGATTGGCAGGCTAGACCTTCCCAAATGTGTCTTCGGATAGTCATGATTAGATTACCAGAATCTATAAATGCCTGTAATGAAAGCTTGACGAGTCGACCAGTAAATGTAAGGGCATGAAACAGAATATTTAGAATATTCGAAAAGTTTGAAGTTTTGTAAGCATAGTGAGAACCAGATATTTGATTTTTATTATTAAGGTGGAACCGTCTGTCATCGTTTAGAAGCATTTTGTAGTGTAGTATCACACTAACATGTTACAAAATGGTGTTCATCCTTTTATTCACTAATAAAAGGACAGAAAAATGGGGGTGCCTGGGTGGCTCAGTCAGTTGAGCGTCTGACTCTTGATTTCAGCTCAGGTCATGATCTCATGGTCGTGGGATCAAGCCCTGCATTGGGCTCTGTGCTGAGCATGAAGCCTGCTTAAGATTCTCTCTCTATCTG
This sequence comes from Leopardus geoffroyi, assembly GCF_018350155.1. Classification (NCBI taxonomy): domain Eukaryota; kingdom Metazoa; phylum Chordata; class Mammalia; order Carnivora; family Felidae; genus Leopardus; species Leopardus geoffroyi. The sequence continues at coordinate 160,092,126 of NC_059331.1, forward strand.
CCCCTCTCCCCCACTCATGCATTCTCTCTCTCTCTCTTTCAAAAAAGAAATATATACATATAGAAAAAAGATGCAGAAATGCAGAATATTTTTCACTCTAGCTTCCTTTGCAAATGGATTTTTAATGTTGCTTGAATACTCTCACTGCTTTAGAAGATACTTTTTCGATGAGTCTATTAGAAACTTTTGCTTTATATGGAGGCAAAAACTACTTTCCAATATCTTCATTTGTTCATCATTGCACAAATAGTCGTGAGTGCCTCGTACATGGGAGACTGTAAAGGGAAGGGCGGAATTCATGCCTTCTTGAACCGTGAGAAGAACAAACACAAAACCATGAACATTAAATTGTGATAGGTGATAATGAAGAAAATAAAGGAGAGTCCAGGGTCAAAAATACTTGGGGTGGGGAAAGTGGGGGGGGGGTGGATAACCCTAGGTGAGGCACCGTGGAATGTTGTATAAGAGAATAAGAAGTTATACTTACATTTAATCCTAAAGGTTGTGAAGGAGCTGCCTTTGAAAAGCAGAGGGGGGCGGGGTGAATACGTGGGAAATGTGCTGAGACAAAAGAGATGCCCCATGATGGACCAAAAGAGATGCCCCAAAAGAGGGGGCCCCATGATGAGACACAGGTGAACAAGGAGAGGGATGGATGGGGGCGGGAATTGAGATGGAGGGAAGGGCTGGTGTCACCCTGGGCAGGGTCTTGTAAGCCAACCTGAGGGAGGTGAATGTCCTTTCAAGTTCAGTGGAAGAATGACTAAGTAGATGAGTGCCATCATCTAATTAGTATATGAAATAGCAATGATATTGAATATTCACAGAGCCCCTACTCTGTGCCAGACACATTTTTCACGACTCAGCACACACTGATATCTCTAATAACCCCGTGAAATGGAACTCACGTAAGGCCCAGAACAGTTCCGTGGCGTCCAGAGTTGTCCAGCTAGCAAATTCCATCACTGGAATTTAAACCTGAGCAGCGTATACCCTCACTAGTAACCACCCCTATTTTCCTAGCTGGTTAGCGACATCTATCAACTTTTAAAAGTTACATAAGCAGCATTAAACAGTGCTTAAGTGCATGAGAATAGATGAAGGTTTTTTGAGGACTGAGTTTATGTTTAAAGTTTATTTATTTATTTTGAGAGAGAGAGAGAGAGAGAGAGAGAGAGAGATCAGGGGAAGGAAAGAGATGGAGAGAGGCAGAATCTCCAGAAGGATCTGGACTGCACAGGGCCTGACGTGGGGCTCGAGCCCACGAAACCATGAAATCCTGACCTGAGCTGAAATCAAGAGTTAGGACACTTAACTGGCTGAGCCATCAGGCACCCGGGACGGAGTTTTGGAAGAAGACCCAGGACTGAGCCCTGTGTGCTCCTGGCAGTATACACAGAATAGAATGATAAAGCTAGCAAAGGCCACTAAAAAGCAGTGAGCCAGTAAGAGGGGGGCACTGCCGATGGAGAGGTGGTAGGGAACCAAGGTGGGTGTCCTAAGATGAAACGAAGGTCAGTCGTGCTTCGTGCTGTGGAGAAGTGAGTAGACATCTGTGCCTGATTAGATCACGAAAATCCTTCATGAGCAGGCCAAGAGAAATTTCACGGAGAGGCCTAAAAAAAAAAGGCTGATGGATGGGAGTAAGAGTGAAAAAGATGAAGTCAAGATGGAATATATGGACGAATGTTTAGAATTCTGTTGGTGGAAGAGAAATAGCTAGAGAGAAAGATCGTTTGGGTCAGGGAGAATACACACACACACACACACACACACACACACACACACACACATAAGGAAAGAACAACCAAGCATATGCACACGCTGATAAGGGAAAAGGGAGGCTTTGAACATGCAGGAGAGAAAACAATATCAATGTATAAGTTTCTTTGAGGAGACAAAGCAAGAGAAGATTCAGGGAAGAAATGGGAGGTTCAGCATTTGCTGGAGAAGGGATTGTCCTGATGGGGCGTGTGTGAGAAAATGTGTGTACTTTGGCCAGTAGAAGACTTTGGCCAGTGGGTTCTTGCTCTGCATTGAGAAAAAGGCAAATAGGGGTGCCTGGGTGGCTCAGTCGGTTCAGCATCTGACTCTTGATTTCAGCTCAGGTCACGATCTCACAATTTGTGAGATTGAGCCCCGCATCGGGCTCTGAACTGACATTGCAGAGCCTGCTTGGGATTCTCTCCCTCTCTCTGCCCCTTCCTAACTAATTCTCTCTCTCTCTCTCTCTCTCTCTCTCTCTGTCTGTCTGTCTCTCTCAAAACAAATTAAAAAAAAACATTTAAAATTGTTCAAAGAAAAAGGCAAATAATTAGAAATATCTGATATTGTTGATAATGGGCCTCCATCTATACTAAAAGCTTCACATAGGTTATTTCAATTAATTTTCAGAGAACGCTTCTCAGAAAATTCTCAGAAAAAGAAATTTAATTTTTAATTAACAGCTGACGGAACTGAGACTCACAGGATTGAAGTGATGCGCCCCAAATCACAAATCCACTCGTTGCTAGAGCTCAGAGTCTGGAGGTGATCAGCCTGGCACCAACATCTGATTCCAGAGCTAGGAACTGACTTCCTTAGTCCCTAGTACGTGAGAGGTGAGGCTCAGAGAGCTACCCCAGCCTTTCCCAGTGTATGCACCTGTTTGCTGACAGGCCTCAGTGTTCTTCCTCCACTCCACCCGATTCTCCTGCTTTAGAGGCAGGAGGCATTTTAAAGTAAAACTACGTGAGTGTGTAGAGTATGAACTTTATTCACTGAAAATTTAGTGGAATTTGGAGGGGGGGGAGGCTGTAAAGGTTAAAATCTTAAGAATCCGATATAATTGTTTCTCAAGACAGGAAAACACGAAGTCAAAGAGAACTCTTCGTATCACTCGTGTAAATTTTCCTAATGCAGACTCCATGTATATACAATTAGTTTTAAAAAAAGCATTTTCCAAGTGGCTGATTAACTTTTAATCAGAATGCTAAGATGATTAGACACAGTCTGATTATGTAAGGAAAGGTGCAGTGCAAGGCAGTGTTGTGCTTTTGGTACACATGTGCAATTTAAGAGGAAGTCCAATAATTTTTCGTGTAACAGACCTGGTCAAAATTAGCAGCGGCAGTTTTCCAAAGGCTGTACGCGTGTCTGTTAATATTTCCTGTATAACGAGAAAGATTTCTAACTTTGACACTTTTTCTAGCAGAACGGCTGTCACCCTTAGAAGCTCTTAGAGTAAAATGCTAAGAGGAATTTTAAATCTCATATTTTAAGGAAACTATCTGTTTTCCATTCAGTCTTACTATTCATTGTATAGTTTCAGTCTGCTTATAGAAATGCAGTATCCTGAAGATTTTTTGCTTGTTTATTTTTTTCCCAACTCTACTATGCACCATTTAATATGCACATCTTTTACTCCAGCCCATGGTGTCCACACAGACATCAAATAGACCTTCACACGTGGAACCCAACAGCACCTCAATTCAGATCCTGCAGACTGTGCATCTCTCTAAGGAGACTCCGAGTGTCCCACAGGCTCATGCACCTGCCCCTCAAAATGGCGGTCAACTTGATCATACAACTTGTCTTCGTTTCCCTTCTTTCTTTTCATTCCCTCGTTCCTCACACAGGCTCCCCAGGATGGCTTTCCCAAATAAGCTAAGTGCGTGGCCCAGGCTAACACACCGGCAAGAATTAAATTTCTATCGTAGAAGCATAAAGGGAAGGTACATATATCTTTTAAGTTGCACATCCACGTGCCAAAATAAATCTTACTTTGTTAAAACGTTCACACATAATTTTATTTCAGTGTTTTTCAGCTATTTGTCTGGGTGTGTGATTTTTATAAGATAAAAATTTTAGGTTGTTGAAGATCTAGGAATTTACCTCATTCTTTAAAATGAACTATAATATGGTAACACAGGTCAGTTATGTTCTATTGTTTACAGCAATCACACGACCTGAAAAGGAATGAAATCCTGCCATTTGCAACACATGGGTGGTTCTAGAGGGTATAATGCTATGTGAAATAAGTCAGTCAGGGAAAGATAAATACCGTATGATTTCACTCATATGTAGAATTTAAGCAACGAAACAAACGAGCAGAGAAACAGACCAACAAAAAAGCAGACTCTTAAATACAGAGAATGAACTGGTACTTACCAGAGGGGAGGTGAGTGGGGGAAATATGTTAGAGGATTGGGAGTACACTTATCATGATGAGCACTGAATACTGTTTAGAATTGTCAAATCATTATATTGTGCTAAAACTAATATACTATACTGAACTAATATTGTACTGAAACTAATATAGCATTGTATGTTAATTATACTTCCATTAAAAATTTAAAAGATAAACATAAAAATCAATCACTCATATGACCAGTCACGTTCCCTTTTCATGAGCCCATCCCTTTTTTTTTTAAGTTTATGTCTTTATTTTTGAGAGTGATGTTGAGGGAGAGGAAAAGAAAGAGGGAAAGAGAATCCCAAGCAGGTTCTGCACTGTCAGTGCAGAGCCCAATGCTGGGCTTGAGCCCACAAACCCTGAGATCATGACCTGAGCCGAAATCAAGAGTTGGACCCTTAGCCAACTAAGCCACCCAAGCGTCCCTGTGAGCCATTCCCTTTTGGGTACCTGACAGTTGACATGGAAAAATGTTTATTAATTTAATAATCCAACATTAAGTCAAATGGGCTTCTCTCATCGGAAGTAGAAATGATAGGAAGCTTGCAAAATAATTGTTCCATCAGGCTAAGGATAAACATAATCCTGAGAACGAATTAGTCATCACACTATACTGCTTATTAAACATCTGCATGTGCTTCTTTCTTCCTGTGCTGAGTACCCAGAAGGTCCATTCCTGGTTATAGGGAGTAAAAGAATTCTTACGGTCTTCACCAGGGCTCTGCCTTAACAGGAGAATTAACACCTATGTTGTCTATAATAATGAAGATGTTTTTATTTTTGTTTCGATTTCCTTTTCATCGTGCCATTGATGGAATCTGACCCAAAGGATGGGTAGAGAAACATAGGTGTAGATATGGATATATGGAGAGAGATTTCAATACTGACAATGTATATCCTGCTAAATTTAATCGTTTTCTCATACTTTTGAGACATAGTAAGAGTTGGAGCTGAGAATTTTTCTTAAAATAGTTTTTATCCACAGTATCAATATATGTTGTTATAAATACCAGAATAATGAATTCATTTGGATTTTTGTTATGTATTTCTGATAACGATTTTTTCTGATGAGGTTATTAACAACCTGAAAAACAATATATCTGGACAAGATAAGCCAGCAGCTTCGAATCCACCGGAAAGGAGTCTTGAATCACATTACCATTTAGACAACAGTAATGGGAAGCAAACCTACAGATACCATTAAAACCTCAAAGAAAATTCTTCCACAAAAGGAATTTTTGACATCAGATGATGGGCCCAAGAAGACCAAAGGGACTTGGGATGTGTGCTCAAAATTGGCCTTTCATGTGTGTTTATGTATTCAGCTTGTCCATCCATCAAAAGCTCCACCTGTCTTGGCAATATCGCCCATTATTTATTTATCTGCAGAGAGAGTAGAGTCTGAATTGATCTTTATTTCAGTCATGTCCTGAATGTAAGAATTGTGAAGAGCAGTTTGGAGCCAGTACACATCCTTTTTCTAAGAGAGAAGCTGTACTTCACAGGGATCTGGAGTCTTGAAGTTCACATCTCCTCTTGGAGAATAACATACAGTTATAGGAAACCTCCTCCTGTCCCCCGCCCCCCGGTCTATTTTTAGACAAATGTGGACATTTCATCCAGTCACCTCATGAAACTAAACCTGATATAATGTTTCTCAATTTTATCTTTCCTTGGAAAACTGTAGTTAATTAAAAATAATAATAATAATAAAGTATTTAAAAAGAGCTGCTTTGAGAACTGTCATCTCAACTATATAGCATTGTACGAGACCCAAGAAACGACAACCAGGATATCCCCTCGTCTACCAGTGTTTTGAAGGAAAGTGCATGATTTCTTTCTTCAGCCAAGGAGACCAATTGGCAATGACTTCTGGTAGTGGTTCCTCACATTTATGGCAAATTTACTATGTGTCACCCATTGTACTACATGCTTTATATGACTCGTCTAACTTAAGTCTGTGAAATGCCCTGGATACTTACTATTCAATCTATTTTAGGGTCACCTGGGTGGCTCAGTCGGTTGAGTGGCTGACTTCAACTCAGGTGATCATCTTACGGTCTGTGAGTTCGAGCCCTCCATTGGGCTCTCTGCTGTCAGTGTGGAGCCCACTTCGGGTCCTCTGTCCCCTTCTCTGTCTCTGCCCTTCCCCTGCTCATCCTCTCTCTTTCTTTCTCTCTCAAAGATAAATAAAAATAAACCTGTTTTAGGTTAAGTAACCTACTCAATTTGTAAGTGGCAGAGCCAGTGGTGTTAAACATTTCATTCCATGCCTGTGTGATTCAGAGAACAAACCAACATGTAAGCCTTTGGGATACTTATATACTAAACAAGCTCTTTAATGTAAGAACGTAAAAGGTTGTACAGGACACTGCTCATAGATGAAACAATGTATTGGGGATGATAGCGAGATGGAAAAGAAGGATTTCACTCTTAGGAAGCCTGCAGTTTAGTAGTGGGGATAAAGCAAACCCACGTGTTTGTAATAAAATGGTTCCTATCTTTGTAGCCTTAGAAGTTGACAAAGTTCTTTCAGGCATTTTAATTTCATTTCCTTGTATCCAATGTTTTCATCACTAAGCTCTCTATACCTCTCAGACTCTTCTATCCATGGCTTGTTTTCTTAGCCTTCACATAAATCCATTAAAACTTCAAGACAGACATGTTGATTACACCTTCCTTCTTAGTACTAATAAAAATGTATTAGTACTAAGTACATACGTACTTATATGTACTATGTACTTAGTACATAAAATTTATGTGAAATATATATGAATATATATAAATGATGATTTCAACATCTTATGCGATGAAATGGAATATATTTGTCGTAAGCGTATGATTCAGTATAATTGAAACATTGATTGGCTTGGCACTGGTCATCAAAGAGAGCAGAGTAGGGACCTCTTGGCCAAAGTCCCCTACCCCCCCCCTCCTCCCACCTTCTTTTCTCTCATATGATGAGTAAGAAAGGTCTCTTCTTCCTCCAAGGCTGTGCCTTCCAAGTCTTCTCTGAATTCTCTCTTGCTTTGTGTTCTCAGGTATGTCCATATGTTAGATATCATTTTTCTCTTCTTAATCTCCAATCGCTCCCTTTCCCTAATGTGTCGTCATATGGACTGTATCCTTACATATGGTTGTGTTCATGTGTGTCCATGCCTGTGTGTGTGTGTGTGTGTGTGTGTGTACATATTCTCTCTTGACCCCCTGTCCCTCTCCTGCTATAGCTCTCTTTGTATCCAAGGGGGAAAATTTTCCTAGAAAGTATAAATGAATGGCTCAGATTTAAAGTAGGAAAAAATACACAGCAAAATAATGTATACCTGGGATGTGGGCAACAGAGAACATATATATTGTAATGTCAGTGAATTAGGGTATGAGCAAAGAGCTCAGCTGTGGTGTTCAGTCTAGGATTTAGAACTGGCTGTGCCATTTACCTATCTCTTTGAGATTGACCAAATCACACAAAATCCGTTTCTTCATCCGTAATAATAGCTTCCTCTGCTACTCAAAGTTGCAACCTCAATAAAAAAAATAAACAAAAAATTTAGAAAAGCCAATCTCTGTTAGAGAGCTTTACAAACTACGTGGACCTCGCCTGATACAAATATGAGATGCCATTGCCTTTCATTGAGATAAATGTCATAGTGACTCCTCAGCATTCACAAACAAATCATTCTCTTATCCCCAGTTTTGCTCATTTATGCAGCTCCCCGTTTACCTAGAACACATGATTGCTATATTCCAAGTAACTGTCAGGGGGTATAATATCCAATTCACTGCTGCTCAGTTCATCAGGAGTGAAAAGTAAAACCCATCGATGCTTATCTGAATGATAAGCCATTCTTTCAAACTTGTAGGCATCCTAAATTGTATTACTGGAATAAGCTATCCAGTCAGGAAGCCTGGAGAACCCATCAAGGTAGTGCCCTATGAAATGTGTTTGTTTAATTTTCTTAAGTAACATTTGGAGTGATAAAGTTATATAATATAAAAAGTTAGATTATAGAAAAAAGAGAGCTTCCTGTGAATTGTTTCACTTTGTAATGGAAGGGTATTATTAAGTCTGTTACCTGCCATCTGCTTCCACTGAAAGGTCTCAGCATCACAAATAGCTGTGCTTCGTCCAGAAATTGCGTGTTTAAATCTAATCATCACTCATTTGTGTACGTGGCCGTGCCCTTATCACGTGAAAGGTGTATATGTGTCCCACCTCTTGCAGGTACGCAGACTTCGTAGAATAAATTTTCATACATTTTTCTGAGTCCGTCTCATTCTTGATCTTAGCGTACTTTCCATACTGTCCTTTCCCTTTGGATCATTTTCCCTTACCAGCATTGTTTTTAATGTGTGTACACGTTTGCGTGTGTGTTTTAGTGGATTATATATGCACTTGGTCAAACATCAAACAACCGGAAGAGGAACGCAGGGATCCCCTGCTATCTGAAATCAGAGCATTCCTAGAATAACTTTCGTGAGAAGCAATTGCCATTAACTTATAGGGAACATTTTTTTACGTGTTCCTAGACCAAACAGTAACCTCTCTCAGGATTCTCTGATACCTTAAGACACATCTTGCTAACGAATGCACAAAATCAGTCGAGATTGTGTTTCTACACATTCTAACCAAAGGAACTTTCTGATTTTTACCCTTTTACTCCTTCTCTTTATTGGCGGTTATTTTTTGTTGTTTTACTAATTTTGAAGCCCTTTTCTTGTAAAGAAAATAGGGGTTTTGAATACATGATATGTATCCCAAGTTGCTGCTTCTTTTTGACTTTTGCTTATAATGTTTTGATATTCACAGATTGCTAATATTTATTCTTTTTATCAGTATTGGGATTTTTAGTCTTTGGATTTGAGGTCATGCTTAGAAAGCCTTTTCCTAAATGACGACTTTTGCGTATTTTTATTCATTGTCATGTCTAAATCTTGCTAAATCTGGGATTTATTTTGGAGTAAGAAGTGATAGCTCCAACTTGGCCTGTATTTTGTCTCATTGTTATTTTTCATCTAGGTGCCTTCCAGTTGCATAAAACCATGTACGAAAAGCTCATCTTAACGATTTTAAGTGACATCATTATTTATTCTTTAAGTAAATATTTATTGGGGCACCAGGGTGGCTCAGTCGGTTGGGCGTCCGACTTCGGCTCAGGTCATGACCTCACGGTCCGTGAGTTCGAGCCCCGCATCGGGCTCTGGGCTGACAGCTCAGAGCCTGGAGCCTGTTTCGGATTCTGTGTCTCCGTCTCTCTCTGACCCTCCCCTGCTCATGCTCTGTCTCTCTCTGTCTCAAAAATAAATAAATGTTAAAAAAAAAAAAGTAAATATTTATCCATTTTGCCATGTTTTAGGACTTTATATTTTGTATCATCTATTTGCCTATTTATTTATTTTAATAATTTATTGTTTAATTTACATCCAAATTAATTAGCATATAGTGCAGAAATGATTTCAGGAGTAGATTCCTTAATGCCCCTTACCCATTTGAGCCCATCCCCACCTCCTACAACCCCTCCAGTAACCCTCTGTGTGTTCTCCATATTTAAGAGACTCTTATGTTTTGTTCCCCTCCCTGTTTTTATATTATTTTTGCTTCCCTTCTCTTATGTTCATCTGTTTTATATCTTAACGTCCTCATATGAGTGAAGTCATATGATTTTTGTCTTTCTCTGACTGACTAATTTCACTTAGCATAATACCCTCCAGTTCCATCCATTTAGTTGCTAATGGCAAGATTTTATTCTTTTTGATCTCCAAGTAATACTTCATGTATGTATGTATGTATGTGTGTGTGTATATATATATATACATATATATATATACACACACACACACACACACCACATCTGCTTTATCCATTCATCCATCAATGGACATTTGGGCTCTTTCCATACTTTGGCTATTGTTGATAGTGCTTCTATACTGTTTGCCTATTTAGACACCAGCTCCAAAGTGAATTAACACAATTTTAACATGTACTTAAATATTAAGTAGAGATAGTTATCACTCTTTAGTCTTTTTATTTTCCTTTTTTTTTAATGTTAAACTATCCATTTGAATTTTAATGTCAGTTTGCTGGGATCCAAAATTTAAATAAATAAGACAACCGACAACAACAACAAACACTTTACAATATTTGTGTGGGAAAGTGTCAGTTCATAGAATAATTTGGTGGTAATTGTTACTCTATCATATTGAATCTTAACCCAAAATGGACAAAAGTCCATTTTTCAACACTTTTTTTATATGTACTTCAGTAAAACGTTTAAAAGTGTCTTTACACTGATCTTACACATTTCTTGTCGAGTTTTAAAATATAATAGTAGTCCTATAAACAGTATTTTTCCTTAAATACATTGCAGCACTGAGTGTAGTATGTATATGATAACTAACAATTTCTGAAATTTTAATTTTATACTGAACATTGCACTGAATTCTCTTATAATATATAACGATGATCTCTACTTCACTTGAATTTCCTGAGTAGGCGATCATACTATAATTACCATTATAAGTGTATAATTCTGCTTCTTTCATTTTCTGTTACATCTACTGTTTTATCCTTTTGCTTGTATGCCCCATTTACTACCTATAGCAAAATGGGTAATGATAGTGGGTCGTAGTGGGCTTTTTATAGAAATGCTTTTGCAACTTTGACTGAACACAATGTTAACGCGTAACTTTTTATATCCAGAGATAAACCCAAGTATCCTTTTTTTACTTGTATCATGTCAGTTATTTTGCAGTATTCTTTTTGCCATTCCTAATTTCTTTTATAACTTTTTCAAACAAGTTTTTGCCTACAGAATAGCAGACTGTGTAACATTTATAGGGAAACAAAAACCAAAAGGAAACAAATCGAAATGAGAAAAACAAATGAAACACTTGAAACTTTTGGATACAAATTCTCTAGGGATTGATCTACTTTTTTTTTTTTTTTTTTTTTAACTTATATGGTTACCTTCATTACCATTTCTTTACAGGAACAAATAAAAATTCATCACGTATTTGAGAGGCTTCTTTAAAAAAATTTTTTTTTAATGTTTATTTATTTTTGAGACAGAGACAGAGCATGAACAGGGGAGGAGCAGAGAGAGAGGGAGACACAGAATCTGAAACAGGCTCTGAGCTGTCAGCACAGAGCCCGACATGGGGCTCGAACTCACGGACCGTGAGATCATGACCTGAGCCGAAGTCGGACGCTTAACCGACCAAGCCACCCAGGCGCCCCAAGAGGCTTCTGAATTGAATTTTTAGTTTCAGCAGAGTGATCGCTTTTTTTGCCCAAATGATCACCCCAAACTAAGAGGAGAATGAAAAAACCAAACATGAACTGTATCATAGATAAACCTAGAAGAAAGTTGTAACTCCGAACTTAAAGACTCAGAATGGGTGAAAGAGGAAGCCCAATTTTAGGATTTTCCCAATAAAGATAAGTGTAAGAGATCATTTGAAAAAAGGCTAAGGGATAGGAGACACCAAACAGAAAGTAATTTATCGGTAGTTTTTTGTTTTGTTTTGTTTTGTTTCACATTTGTGTATGAAGGCAATAGACTCCCAGGTTCTCATTACAGACCGGGTTGAGTCAGGTGCCTCCCCTTTTTCCACCTGTCTCTGAGACAGGTCACCTGTGATCTGAGGAAACCATCTGACAGGCTCTGGAGGGCAGGAGTGTAAGATAAAGAGGAAGATAAACATGCAGAGGAAAAGAAAAATATTAAGGGAAGTGTCACATTGAACGGTAAGAGTGCTCACTCCATTCTACTTCAGAAGCATGAACCACATTCACAGGGCACTGAGATCCACGCTGGAGAAAAGCTCTTCCACTGAAGACATTTGGGGATCTTCCACAAGAATATAAATAGCAAACTGAGCACCACAGTGAAACCGTCAAGTCAGCAGGACCGTCTTGTGTATCTCAGAATTTTTATTTCACTATTTAGTGCCTCACTCTAAACCAGAATATCCTTAGGCATTCGAAGAAAGCCTCGGACATAAAGGAGACACACTAAAACAAAAGGATCTTAAACTCACACACATACACACGTGCACAATTTAGGCAGCAGGAGCATCAAAAAAACCAAGTTTATCCTTCAGGGAGTAATATGGTCTTATAGTATGATGACTGGTGATATGGATGATGTTACATGCAAAATTCATGAACACAGGCATCAGAGGTATGTTAGAAAAGTTGAAGCCATCTCCCATAAAATAAATAAAAAAGATAGAGATACGGGCGCCTGGGTGGCTCAGTTCGTTGAGCATCCGACTCTTGATTTCAGCTCAGGTCATGATCCCAGGGTATGGGATGGAGCCCTGTGTCGGGCTCTGCACTGAGCGGGAGCCTCCTGAGGATTCTCTCTCTCTCCCGCTGCCCCCCTCCCCCGCTCGCATTCTCCAAAATTACAGAACAGAACAAAACAAAAAGGTAGAGATGGACTGTATGAGGAAAAGACAAGTCTTGGAGTATTAACCCTAAAAGTCAAAAATCTAAGCAATTATTTAGGAAGAAGAAACCAAATGGTGGTGAGAAATTATACAAAAATATATATATAATAAAGAAAGTACCAGGAACTGAAAGACCTGCATCTCCAAACTTAAAACGTCACTGAGAAATTTCCTTTGACTTGAGAATAAAGCGAAGACCTGAAAACGCTTTCAGAATTTTTTAAAAAAGAAAGAAAAGCCCCCATATAAGTTATCTGGGATTGCGTCAGAATCACCATCCTGAAAATCAGATGCAAGTGGAGCAAAGTTTTTAAAATTTTGAAGGAAGTGGTTTTCAGTCACCTCATCAAATAGGCATGAGAATATATTAAATATATTTTCAATTGTGCGGGTTTTTTTTTTAATTATATATTCTTTCTTGTCTGAGGATGTACTTTTTTTTAGTTTTTAAATATTTATTTTTCAGAGAGAGAGAGAGAGACAGCGTGAGTGGGAGGGGAAGAGAGGGAGACACAGAATCTGAAACAGGCTCCAGGCTCTGAGCCATCAGCACAGAGCCCGATGCAGGGCTCGAACGCATGAACTGTGAGATCATGACCTGAGCCGAAGTTGGACGCTTAACTGACTGAGCCACTCAGGTGCCCAGAGGATGTACTTTTTTAAAAAAAGGGATGCAAACCAATAAAGAAGAAAACAAAGGAATTGGAGTGGTTGCTCCTGGGGAGCAAAATGGAAAAAGTGGGAAGAGGTAAAGAACTAAGGTTTTGTTTATATTTTAAATCAAATTTAACATTTAAAGCTTTGTGCGTGACTATGAAAAAAATTGATTTTATTTAAAAAAAAATGTTTATTTATTTTTGAGACAGAGAAACAGAGCATGAGCAGGGGAGAGGCAGAGAGAGGGAGACACAGAATCCGAAGCTGGCTCCAGGCTCTGAGCTGTCAGCACAGAGGCTGACGCGGGGCTAGAACTCATGAACTGTGAGATCAAGACCTGAGCTGAAGTTGGACGCCTCACTGACTGAGCCACCCAGGCGCCCCGACTTTATTTTTTTTTAATGTTTATTTATTTACTTAGAGGGAGAGAAAGAAAGGGAGGGAGGGGCAGAGAGACAGGGAAAGAGAATCCCAAGCAGGCTTCCCCCTGTGCAGAGCCTGACGTGGGTCTCAAACCCATGAACCTTGAGATCATGACCTGAGCCAAAACCTAGAGATGGACTGAGCCCTTCAGCGCCCCGAACTCTGCTTTAAAAGTTTAAACTCTAAACAAGGAGTTAGCTGGAAATGTCTAAAATAGAAATATCTAAAAACACAAATGGTAAATAGCCTCCAAATTTAAAATATTCCTGCAGTGCACAGATTTTACTAGAACTTAATTCATAAATAGTAGCAATCTCCAGAGACGTAGATGTGTATACTGTCTTTTCACTAAATCTGCTGTATCTGCTTGTTGCTAAAAGATCAGATTACCCCTATACATACACAAAAACACTAAAATGGTTAGGAAAATGGGATGACAAGATAGTCACAAGAAGCTGCATTATCATTAAAAATTCACTTTAGCTGAGAGGAAGGATTTAAGGGAAGTACACATCCTTAGTACGAGACCTTTGATGTAGTTGAATAAATGTGTACCTGATGTCACCCGAGCCTTTTTAACGGATGCTTTACAATACAAGCAAATGTGCTGGGCTCCTCATTAGAGATGTGGGAAATTAAATAATGTGTTTTACTTCTTCCTGAAGCATATCAAAATGATCAAACAGAGGCATACTTTGAAATCTGTTTGTGGGCCATACCATTCATGTGCATGAAAGCAGCCAAGACTTCAATATTTGTGGTTTTGGTTTCTTTTCAGGGTCTTTTCGACAATATTATGACGCTGTAAATGGAATATACAATTAGTGTGAATGTTCAACTCCAGAATTTATTTTACATCTTACAAAGTCTTATTATCAGATATTCGTGCTGATCTGGCAGCTTGAAAGTGCCTGGTTCTGGGGAACGTATGGTCAAAGAGTTGTTCAGATGTTATTTCAGCTCCCCCCCCCAAAAGACACACATTGCCTGTGTTCACCCCGCCTTTTTTTTTTAATTTAATTTTATTTTTTTTTAATTTTTTTAACGTTTATTTATTTTTGAGACAGAGAGAGACAGAGCATGAACGGGGGAGGGTCAGAGAGAGGGAGACACAGAATCTGAAACAGGCTCCAGGCTCTGAGCTGTCAGCACAGAGCCCGACGTGGGGCTCGAACTCACGGACCGTGAGATCATGACCTGAGCCGAAGTCGGCCGCTCAACCGACTGAGCCACCCAGGTGCCCCCACCCCGCCTTTTAAAAACATGCTAACAGAGGCGCCTGGGTGGCGCAGTCGGTTAAGCCTCCGACTTCAGCCAGGTCACGATCTCGCGGTCCGTGAGTTCGAGCCCCGCGTTGGGCTCTGGGCTGATGGCTCAGAGCCTGGAGCCTGTTTCCGATTCTGTGTCTCCCTCTCTCTCTGCCCCTCCCCCGTTCATGCTGTGTCTCTCTCTGTCCCCAAAATAAAATAAACGTTGAAAAAAAAATTAAAAAAAAAAAAATAAAAACATGCTAACAAAACCAAAACACTTCCTGTGGCAAATTCGTTTCCCTCCTTTTACTTTTTTAAAGAATGTGTTTGTTCGTTCATTGCTTTTCTGTCACCAGACTGTCTCGTGAATATCCCCTCAACCATTGGTTGACTTCCCCTGTTCAAAGGAAACAGTGGGCTCCAACCAGAGTAAACCCCTGTGACACCTGCAAAGACCCCGGGGAGACCAGAGCAAGTCTCATCCACAGGATCAGGGATAATCTTCTTGCAAGCCAGAGTGCTCGCTCGGTGCCAGGCTCAGCCTGGTCAGAGAGGGATTAGCCTGTGCCTTTTGCTATATGTGGCGTGAATTGTGTTCATGCCTTGGGAGTCTCCATCGGATCACGGCCTTACACTTTGCAGACGGGAGACTAAAGAAAAGCTTTGGCATAAAGAAGCTGACAGTTCCCCTTCTCCAAATTTTAATCAGTCATTCCTACAGTTCTGACAGATTTTCTCAGGTTTTTTTGGCATGCCTTCGGTAAGGACCTCTGATTGCTCTTATGAGGAAAACCAGACAATGAAATAAATGGTTTTTTTTTTTCCATGTAAGTCAGTTCATTTAAACTTCTTTGAGGGTATAGATCTGGACTTTTATTTTATTTGGGACCCAGTGCAGGACCTTGGATTAAGGTCGTCTGGTGTGGTTCTTATAAGCTCCAATTCACTGTCACCCACATTCCTTTCATCCCCCCTCTCTCCGCCACTGACCCACGTGGAGAAACTCCCCTAGACATACCCAACTCTTCATCTTTATTTTGCTTCACCTGAACAGATGACGTTTGCTGAGGAAAGTCGCACAACATGGTTGACTGGTTTAACTTTCAGGGGCACCTAGGTGGCCCAGTCAGTGGAGCCTCTGTCTCTTGATTGTACCTCACCAGGGTCGTGGGATCAAGCCCCGTATTGGGCTCCACACTGAGCGTGGAGCCTGCTTAGGATTCTTTCTCTCCCTCTCTCCCTCTGCCCATCCCCCATTTGCTTGCTCTCTCTCTCTCTCTCTCTCTCTCTCTCTCAAATCAAATCATGAGCATGTCTTACCAAGTTGACACTCAACCTCGTCAGGCAGTGTTGCTACCTCTTCCTAGTGAAACCGACTTCGCACTCTCTTGGTTGACGGTCTCTCTGACCTTTTGGGTGAGAACAACACTAAGAGAACCAATGGCCCTCACCTGCCCACAACCTAATTTACAAATTTGCTGTTATGCATATTCATAATCTTCTTCCCTTCCCTGTGGATACAGTTAGATAAAAGGGGGAGGGTTTCTACTGTAAGTCCCGTTCTGTTTGTTCTGCCAGTCCCTTACCCTCTCACCATTGTGAGGATTTAATCTTCCCATTACTCCTTTTCCGTATCTGCAATGCTCATCTCTCCTCTACATAACCATTCTCTTCAGGAAACAACATGGTTATAATTATCTCTCATCCATAAAACAAAGACAAGCAAACAAAGAAGAAACTGTTGAAAACACAACTCCTTCCTTGCTATACCATAAACTTTCCGTTTGCTCTTGATGTAACGAAATGTCTTATAAGTGTTGTCTATATTGACTATTTTTTATCTCCCCCTAATTTCTTCCACACTCATTGTTCTTTTGTTTGTCTAGCTTATAATGAAAAAGGAAATTAATTTGTTTCAAAAAGGAAATAATTTTAAAACTCTAGGTTTCTCCTCACACCACATGACTAATCTGACACCTTTGTAGAGTAATGAAACTCTGAGGGGAAACGGCCCGGCTCTCTCCTTGAGCTAACATCCTTTCCATTTCGGTTTATGGGCTGTTGACATAAAGCTCTTTTGTTAGCGTTACCAGCTCCCCAGTCCAACAGATAGTAATGTGCACCCATCTATCTTACTTTGCGTCATTCAATACCGCGGAGCGCTTTCTCCTAGACAGGCCTATGACTCCACACCCCTCATTTTCTTCCGCTCTCATTGGCTCTACCCCATCAGGGTTCTCTTCTGTCTTTCTCCTGTCATCTGCATGCCAGGTGCCTAGTACTAGGCTTGTTTTTATTGTCTATTTACTTTTGCTTTCAAATCTGTCAAGTAACTTCGAATACCACCTGCATGTTGATGATTCCCAATTGTATGTCCCTGGCCCCAGTGACTCCCCAGTGTCTGGCTGCCTACCTGATAAGTTCCACTGGATTGCCAAATAGGGCTCCAAGACATACTGTGTCCAAAAGACAGCTCTTGCCCGCCTCCCCCAATCATTTCCTGCCACTCTCCACAGCACCCCTGTCATCCTCTCTCTCCGTTTCCTAAGCCTGGTAAATATTATCTTCATCTACTTGGTTGTTCAAATTAAAAGCCTAGGAGAAGAGTCTTTATATTTAATGTTATCTACTAAAATATTTATGGATATATTTATATAATGTCTAAGATTTGCTTCAAAATAATGAGAGCAAGGGCTATAAAAGAAACATTTGCTGTGAGTTGGTAATTGTTCAAGTTGGACTATGGGTAGCATAAAATGCAGATTCTGATTAGGCCTGGGATGAGGTCCAGGAGTCTGCAGTTCTAAAAAGCTACCAAGTGATGAGAAGCAAAGATATGGAGGCCCTCGTTGACCATTGTGTCTTAAAGAACCCCTTGCCTTATTTGCAGTTATCATTTATGTCATCATGCTATTGATTTTCTTAATGGGAGTTTCATGATACCTGTATTTGCTTATCCTTTATCTTTGTGAATTGTTCACTTTTCCCACCGTAAGGGCATGTATCTTACTTCTGCTGCCTATTCCTACATCCCAGACCTAGCTCAGTGCAAAGAGAGTAAGTGCTTAGTAAATATGTATGACGGAATAGGTCAGAAGGTAATCTGGACAATAACAGATGCATAATAGATATCGGGCTGATTCACAGGGCAGTGTCACAAAGCTATCACCAACCCCCCCCCCCCCCAAAAAAAACCCACAAAAGAAGTACTCTTCCTTGTGAGACTACAAATTATTGATGTTTGGTTCCTACTTCCAAACTTTCGTTTGAGATGCTGCCTTTCTAAAAGCACCTGAAACTAATTCTAATTTGCAAAAGCAGTGTTAGTGACCACTGCCTTATGGTGATGATGGTGATATTCCAAGTGTTTTTACATTTTTAACTTACTTCATCTTTAAAAGAATCCTTTGAAATAGATAATGCTGTCTGTATTGTACAGGGGAGGAAATTGAGACACAGGAATGGTATATAACTTTCAACCAACTGTATATCATGAAGCCAGTATTTTCAACCCAGGTAATGTGATTCTGGACTCTTAACAACCAACGGACTTATGATGACAGACATGGCACAGACAATTGTATAAGGGTATGGTTTTGTTTAATGTTATTCAAATATGACAAATGAAGGGATAAACTTTTTCAGAGGAAACACATACCATGTAAATGTTCCAAAAGTAATGCTTTTATGGAAATCAAGAAAGCGGACAGAAGTGGAGATGAAGTTTAAGGAGAATGAGTTTGCGACAGATCAAGCTTCATCGTGTTTAGCTCCAACGACCAGAGGCACTCACGTGAGCCCCGTTCTTCATAGGGTCTATACTGACTTTGGCTGTCCTCTGCCTGCATCATGCATGGCACAAAGCACTGAGGTTGTGCATCTGTACCCATCTTTTAAACTATGCTCTGAGCACCCAGAACCTTGGAAGTTCCTGCCTAACGAGCTCCATCCAGCCTCCAGAGCTTGCGTGGCTCTTCCCTGAGGACGCTCTTCCAGTGATGACTACTAGGAAACGGTTGTTTGGGAGGAGGGCTTAATCATGACGTGGGCCAATCAACCGGGTGTTTGATGTGGGTGCTTGCGAAGCCAATTTGGTGCAGGTATGGGAGGGAGGTTCTCAGTGAGGGAAGCGGGGAACAAACCTTGGGCATCCAATTTTTATTCTTGCCTTACCGGTGCCCTCCGGATGCCCTTGAGGTCACATTCTAATTCCAGAGATAAGGTTGAGAGGTTAATCTTGAGAAGGTAGGGAGTTCACCTTGACTTGGAGATGAGACCCAAAAAAAATGCTTTACTTTGTGATCTTGGGGTGTCTGGCTAATGGCGACTTCTCTTTCCCATCCTCAGTCCCTCCAGTGGATTTCAGCAAAATCAAAGCAGATCGTTTTGATTTGCTGTAAGCAGATGAGAAAAGGCTTCCATTTTCACTCCTGCATTTGAAAAAGAAGCAATAGTGATGTTGGTCTCTTTGTGGATATTATATCCTCACCAAAGAAGCCTCCTCTGCCCCCTTCAACTCAGCTTGACATGTAGATTAATGATAAAAATCTTCTGAGGACCATTTGAGATCCTTTTGTAGATGCTCGGGCCAGTAATTTGGGTCAAATCTTGAGATTTTTGCATACATTTCAAAATACAAAGCAGAGTCAACCTTGTAACGGGGAAACACTTTCATAATAGGCTTCTTCTTCTTTTTCCTTTCTTTTCTTTTCTTTTTTTTTTTTGTAGCTTTCAAATTTAGCTAAGCATTTGTTTCCTACTGAATAATCAACACTTAGAGAGCCTGAAGTTATAAATGTAAGCTGTTTTAAATTATGTACAGGCTTTCTGCCATTCTTTGTTCTAGAACAAGAAAGTGCATTATTTTCTCTTTTCAGGTAACTTAAAAACAGCTGAATTTGTTGAACTTAATGTGTTTTCCGAGAATGCTGACTTCTTGAATGAGAATAAAAAATACTAAATTTCTGCTTAGAAAATGTTGGGACCAATCAGTCTTATAATGATTTTGCTTTTTAACCGTGCATATCCCTGTATACTGCAAAAAAATGCACTCAAATTGCCTATAGCGACCATAAAAGGTAATGATACGGTACATTTAATTACTGTTTAGTAGTGCTTTTTATTTGAGCATTTCAAAGTATTAGGAAAAGTGTTATATATCTCATATTTCTGTGAAAGACTTAAAAAAAAGTGAAGTAAATGCAGATTTGTTAAACAAGAATGTCGGAACTAAGGGAAGTGGTTTTTCACTCAAAGTAATTTTTGTCATCTTCTCTAGAAGAGGGAAGTGCGTCTCTGGTTTTGTCTCTGCGTTCTCAGCCCAGTTACCAAATATTTTTTAAAATCTTGACCATCCTGGGGTGCCTGGGTGGCTCAGTCGGTTGAGCGTCCGACTTCGGCTCGGGTCATGATCTCACAGTTCGTGGGTTCGAGCCCCGCATCGGGCTCTGTGCTGACCGCTTGCTCAGAGCCTGGAGCCTGCTTCGGATTCTGTGTCTCCTTCTCTCTCTGCCCCTCCCCCATTCACGCTTTGTCTTACTCTGTTTCTCAAAAATAAATGTAAAAAAAAAAAAATTAAAGTCTTGACCATCCTGGCAACTGTTCTTATAGCCAACTGCTACAAAAATAAAAATGGCTGGTGTATTAAACATATCAAAATATTTTCTAGAGGATGTTTCAGGTAGTTGTTTTGCATTTTCCGTTATTCTGCCTATGTCTATCATGGTGGCAAACAGAACCCACATTCTTCTTTATTTGCATTATTTCTTAATGTATTTATGCACGAGAAATTATGATTTTCAAAGAAAAAGACTTAAATGCATTCTATTTCTTGCTTCCCATCCCCTTATACATATGTTCCTTTCCACAGTGGCGCTGCACTTGGCCATGTGACATGCCTTGGCCAATGGAACATCTGCAGACATGTTACAAGCAGAGACTTGATGAGCATTTGTGTATTGGGATGCGCTCTTACATCATTGCCCTAAGATTGCCATGCAAAGAATATCAAATCTTATCAGATTTTGTTCACAAGTTTGAGGACAAACGCACTTGCTATAAAGAAGGCCCTCAGTGATGTATCCCTGTGGCAGTTACAATAATAGTCAAAAAGGCGTTAGCTTCTTTGTTGAATGGGATAAAACTGCCTGATTTAGAACTCTGACTGCCCTCCCCTTCTGGATATATGATCTTGGGAAAGTCATTTCAACTTTCTGTGTCTAAATCTTCATTTGTAATACAATGGTGACAATAGTGCCTATTATTGAGGAAAGGAATGAGTTAATATTTTATAATCTTTAGAATACCACCTGGCGCTTGTAAGTGTTGCGTATATATTTGTCAAATAAATAAACAAGGATTAGACATGAGGGATTTGTGAGGTCAAACTCGTTGCAAAAGTTCGAGGGCCTAGCTTAGTTAAGGAGTCAGGTCCCAGAAAACAAAAACAAAGCTAAAGATAAAGGTTTGCAGGAACTTTTTTTTTTTTTTTTTTTTTTTTTTTTTTTTTTCAGGAGAGGGGAAGAAATCTCAGGGTCAGAAGTAGAGGACCAGAAAAAAAGAAACAAAGTTGGAGGGAACCCACATGCAAGACTGGTTTCTCCTGCTGGTCCTCAGAGCTTGATTCTGACTCGGGCGATACAGACTATGCCTCAGGACGTTCTGCCGCACAGAAAATGGCAGAGGAGCATTTATCCACTGGCTGTCATTCCTCATTGATCAGAGTTTGACCCCAGGGTGATAACCTCCTTGCGACTCGCATGTGTTCATAAAGGAGTGTGGCTGGGTTCCTGTAGGTGGCCTTTGCCAGGGAAGGCTCATCACAAATCAAGAGATTCTCTGGAAACTAAAGGAAAGTGTGGTCAGGGTCCGCTTGTTGGAAGCTGATTGACAAATCAGGGCGTGGGATAAAAGATAGACTGAGGAAATTGCAAGCAGAGGCCAAGAGGAGGCAGGTGGGGACAGGTGGGTGCCACAGACTTCCAGCGGTCTGTGGCCCAGGGTGAGGTTCAATCAATGAGAAAAATAAGGAAGAGTGGTGCCTAGAAAGAGGAGGTGCTGACCTCCCTTGGAGAGATGAAAGGTATGAAATAATTTACAGAGATACGGCAGGAGAAGGAACAAGGTAAGGGAATAGTTTTGTGGGGACATCACCCACCTTCTGAGTGCTTTCTCGTGCCATTTCCTTTATACCTATTTTTTGTTTGACTGGGAAGTTTGCTTAAAGACAAGTTAGAAATTTCTGATTTTTTTTTTTGAAAATTACATTAGTGTTCATTAGGGTACACCAATCCTATTATCAATAAAATTGCCTAATTACTCTCCAGAGTACACATAATTACTTTCCAGGTAGCTCCATCTAGCAATTTAACAAATATAATAGATAAATAACATTTAAAGATTTTGAAACCAACTTGGCTGTGGAATTGCATAGTGCTCTGTAAACAGAATAATTTGTCTAATAAACCTGGGGTGGCAATCCCAATTTTCATATCAAGTTCTGCTTAAATACATAAAGCTAGCGGTTCTCATTAGTACAGCAAACTATAGTTAGATGCTTTCAGAATTATCCTGCTGTGAGTTATGATGAACCTAGAAATAAGTATTCTATAGACAGAGTCAGAGAAAACATTTAAAAGTATTTGTGCCAAGGCATAGATGAAGAATTTGAAACAACTATATAAAATCTCTGAAATTTATCTCTCAGAGTAAAATAGGATTTTCTTTTTGGTTCACAAATATCATTTGCCCCTTCACTGTTAATTTTCCCCCCAAATCTTTTTGATTCTCTTAAAATCCCACTATCGCTCAAATGGCATCTGGTTTAGCTAGCGTTTCCCATGAGCTCATCAATTATTTACTATCATGGAAACAATGAGATTGGTGTGAAATAGTTCAAGTTGTAGGAGAAGTTGATGCACTGTATTCTGGAATTTAAAAGTCATACCACACGAGCCTGTCCGTTTTGAGGATGGCATCAGTAGCTGACATAGGTTGATTAATTTGGGGTAGCTTTGAGTTGCTAAAATGTGTTCATTTAATAAATGTTAGTTCCATTAATCAAAAACTATAAACTAGATTTGTGTAGCTCTTGATCGCTAGTGTTTCACTGAAGGTTCACATATTCCAAGGATGGCACATTGAAAGCCAGGTGGCTGGCTTTTTTAAGACAGTAGATTCATGTTAAGCATTCTTAACACACACACACACACACACACACACAAACTTTTGGGCGTGATGGATATGTTTATTACTTTGTGGCAATGGTAGCATGGGTGCATGTATATGACACCCATCAAATTGTATATATTAAAAATATGACAAGTTTTGTGTATCCATTATACTGCAATAAAGTTGTTAAAAATTTTGGATTCCATGCTCTCTACGTACCCATACTTTCTGAAGTGTAGGATGTTTTTTGATGGATATTCATTTTTGAATATGACATAAACTGGTCATAAATGACCAGTTGGACCTGAGCCATCAAATTCTTAGTTTTAAACTCCACGTTATTATAAATTTCCCATTGTTTAGTGGTAAGAAATTAAATTGGCATGCTATTTATTGCTTCTCTCTTTCTTTTTTTTTTTTTTTTTTTTTTTTTTTTTACAAATCCCATTGCCTTTGATAAATTCTGACCTTAGACATTCTGGATTAAATCTCATAGAGCGTTTGGAAAATAGCTTCATTTTCTTTATGTTAAATTTCATGTTTTGTGAAGCTTCTGGAAAGAGCTATATCTACAGTCATTATCCATGGCTTCTGTTGTCTGTTAGCCTCAGCAAGATTTTTGGTTGCATCGAAGGTATCAATGGATTCAGTGTTTTTCTTTCTTAAAGAATGGACAGACCCACCTCCAGCCCGTTTGTTGGTTGTAATGGAAAGGAGCATCATTGATTTCATAGAAAGCTCTGGCTCGCTCTCAAATAGCTTGCACAGATGGGCCAAAGCAGACTCTGAGCATTCAAAGTCTCCTGCTGAAAAAGGAACAAGCAGGAATCTCTGAAATTCATTGAACTTCTCTAACAAAAATATCCAAGGAAATACATCGGGGCGGGGGAGAAATAAAGAAACAATGCAGTATGCTGTCTGAAGTTAATTGCGTGCTCTTTTTCTCAGAATAATTAGCAAAGTTAAGGCCGTTCTATATCCACTCTTACTGTTAGAACTATCACTGTACAAAAATTATTTCTGCTTATTGAAATATAAAGCTCAATGGAGCATAAGACGCCCAGCTTGAAACATTTAATCAAGCAGTGAAGAGATCCAGCATGTCATGAAACCAGAAGCATAAACCAAGCTGAAGGGATGTGGTGCTTTTCCCCTTTTCTAGACATCAAAGACAATAAATACTTAGAAATGGAGTTGGAAGTTGTGGTGTATTAAATAATTTTGTCACATTTCAGTTTGAGCTACTTTTCCCCCCGTAGGTGTTAAATGCACTCAGTCGTTGAAACTTTTTGCATGAAACTAGAGGTCTCATTCCCTGTGTTCTTTGGAATCAGCTGTCATTGGACAGTCCTACGTACCTAAATTTGTTTCCTTTCAGTTTCTTTATTATTAAACAAACTGCTGCTGGAGACAGCCAACTGGAAGGGTAAAAAATGACACATGCATTCATTCATTCCTCAGGCAAACAGCATAGTTGGGCTGGGTGATTAGATTAAGCCAGGGATTGCTCGAAAGCAAGGTCAGTGCCTTCCAACCTTTAGGTAAAGTGCTTCCTCTGAAAGTTTCCAGATGCCTCCATCGCAACAGGCTCTTTTCAGTGTACTCGCAGAGAAAATTTTCCTTCCCCTACTGTAATCACATCATACTTTCATAGTTTGTTTACCTGCCTGATTGGCCATAATAATAATCACTGGAGGCAGGGAATGTGTTTATTTGGTTCACTGCTTTATCTCTACAGTTTGGAGCAAGCCGGGAACATAGGTGGCCTTCAGTACACCTGGTGAGTAAGATTTGTTTCTGTAGTCTCTAGAACAAAGCCTGAAAGTGGAAGCTGTTCAGTATACGCTTGTTAAACTGAACTCAACTCCAGTTTCCTTGAGACCATCAGTATGATACCCTTACGTTCCCTCAACTCCCTTTTTCCATTTCCATGCCATTCTCCCATCTCTCAGCTTCCTCCCAGCTCTGAAAATCCTTAATTCTGTCAATTTCAATTATTCATAATTTCTGTTGCTTCGAATCTTGATGTTCTTCCAGAGCAAGCGAAAGTCCTGAGGGCCTTGCCTCGGGATCAGACTTCTTTCCCTACGTTATTTCTGCCTGTAGAGAGTTAGGTACGTGGATAGTGCTGCCCCAGGAAATGATGTTACTCTTAACTTGGTTTGAAGACTAGTAACTAAGAAAACAACAAACAAACACTGAAACAAATAGGCCACCAAAGTTACAGATACGAACAGAGAATTCATTCATCGCATGTCTCATGAGTAAGTACAACCATTTCAAAGTATGAAATAAAATTAAAAGACAGTTTAAGGGTGAGCCTAGTATTCTGTTTTCTAGCTATGGATGGGTGAGATTTATTTGGACTGCTTATATGTGCTTCACTTAAAATTGGGGATACTCTTCATTTTCTGATTTCTAGTCAGCTAAGAACCAGAAGGGTAGAAGGTGCAGTAGTTACTGAATCCTGGGGGTTTCAGAACAGCCTGGGTTTGTTTTTTGTTTGTTTGCTTTGTTTCGTTTTGTTTTGTCATATAGGAGTTAAAATAGTTTTCTCTCTGTTGCAAAAAAATTCTTTGCTAAAATACTTGCAACAATGGGCTTTCTTTTTCTTTTTCTTTCTTTCTTTTTTTGTTTTGTTTTTGTTTTTGTTTTTGCAACTCTGTTTCTTCGGATGAAATCTCTGTAGTAAGCCGTCACTGTATTTTAGCTACTTAAGAGAGACCAAAACAACAAACCACTTTCCAAGGAGTAAATGAACTATTGTATCTTTATTGATTTTTATTTTTATCAACGTATCACATAGAGGTAGTTTAAAACTCAGGTAGTACTCATATTAATAAATGGAATAGTTGTACTAGTATTTCTCAGTATATACAATTTATATATTTATTTACCCCCTGTCCCAAAGTCTGCTCCCACACACATCCATCTATCCTGTGCCCCCTTTATCCCATCATAGAATATGGTAAAAGCTTTGGTTAAATCAGTTTTTAGTGCTCACATTATTTTAATTACATAGCTATACAGTTTCGTGTTGAGCCACATAGCATATTATAATTTTATGTTTTGTCTTTTATAACTTGTTGCTTTCTTTGGTGTTAATAATTGCCTCTTTTTCACGTTTGCTTTATTTTCTCTGTATCGTTCGTTCTTTTCCAAAATTTCCAACAGAACCCTAAAATCCTTTTGAGAGTTGTCAAATGCATGATGTCTGTAACCGTATAGATTAGTTTCTTTTTGAAATAGCATGCCCTTCAAATGTCGTGTGCTTGTCCCCTGCAGTGAGGGGCTGCTGGGTTGGGTTTGGGAGAGCAGGAAGGCCAGACCCAGGTCCTTGTTTATCTTCCAAGAACTCATCATGTGGAGGATGAATGCCCTTAGGGTGAACACAGAGACCCCGGGAAAACCTGTCTCCACCCTCCGAAGTATTTCTAAGACTTCATTCACCCTTTGCTCTTTACGAAAGCAGAAATCGAAGGGAGCATTCCTTACATTCTAAATCACCAGCCCTTGATCTTTGAGAAAGAGGAGGAGAGAGCAACCTCCATACGTTTCTCTCACTTTCTTGCAGTGAGGTTTCTGGGACCTCAGGGTTTCCCTGATCTTATTCCCAGGACACGTGCACCAAAGGTCATAGTTACAGCAGATCTGTTCTCTCCAAACCAATTAGGAGGACACAAGCGGACAAGATTCTCATTCTCCCACAGCCTGGGCAGCCGTCTCCTGCCCCAGGTGACTCGCGAAACAAGCTTAGAACAGTCCCTGTCCACAGATGGTTTTCACCATTTGTTTGTGTCTGGTTTTAACCTTTTGTTTCTTCTCTGGCTCCTCTGGGCAGGCAGACCTTGGAAGAGGATGCCAGTATGCCTAATAACGTATCATTTCAGTAGGACAAATGATCAGATTGTTGAAGTAATCTGTGTTCTTCTTGCTGTCTTCCTTACTTCTCGAAGACAAGACTCCTGAAGGCTTCTGCAGCGTGTTAACAAATAGACTGGCTGGTCGCAGGCGTACTGCACAATTTCTCCATCAGGCGGTGAGCTCTCTTTTCCTTGTACTTATATGAGAGCGCCTATGTCTTGGCAGCTGTTGCCTGTTCTTTTAATTTCTCGTTTTGGTGGAGCACGTCCGCAAGCTTCCTGAGGAAGAATGTATGGGGGACCAGTTTTCAGACTTGTCTGTCAATAATGCCTTCAGTTTACCTATACTCTCAGTTAATTTGACCAATTAGATGTCTAGGGGGAAATATACTTTTCCCTCGGAATACTAAAGGTATTCTGTGGTCTCCTACCGTCTTATTTTTGAGATGTCCTATTCCACTTTAATTTCCGATCTGTTATGTTTCTGTGCGTGCGTTTCTGAGTTATCTGAAAGCTTCCAGTATCTTCTCTTTGATCGCTGGTTTTTAAAATTATGTGATTGTGTGTATTGATACGGCTTCCTTCAGTCTGATTTTGGAAGGAGACACAGAGACAGGTGTTTCGGTAAGGAAAGAAGTTATAGAGTCAGACTTCAGAGGAACTGTCTTGCCAAATAGAAAAAAAAAACATGTTTTAAAAGACAAAACAACAACAATAAAAATGGTTAAATATCCAAATTACTAGGTTACATTCATCTATCCATGGTGAAAATACAGCAACTTCCTCGCATGATTATTGTATTCAGAGAGGGCATTGACTTCAGACATCGGTATAGCAAAAATCAAGCATAACGTTATTTTTATTAGGGATCAGGTATGGGAAATATGCAAGAACCAATTAGGATAAGCCTATTATTTTAGGCTTATCTCAGTGTATAAAATGGTATGTGTGTGTGTTTTTCTGACTATGGAATATGAAATAGTTGATTATTGGAAGCGAGGCAAAGTGTCTGTTTTTGCTTTGATTCAAAAACAATTGATGTTTTTCAGTTCTAGGAAATGTTTATGAATTATTTTTTTATCCCAATATCATGCTCATTATCCTTTTTTTTTTCACTTTTTCTATATAACATCATCCTTTAATTCTCTGTTCTAGAATTCCGGAATCAACCCTCAAGTATTATCTTTCCTGTCCTATTTTCTATGTCTTTCTCCTCTCCTTTCTGGAAATACTCCTCGGATTTCTTATCTGGTTCATCCCAACTTTTTATTTTTATTTTTTAAATTATTTTTAACTTTTATTTTATTGTTGAGCGACAGAGCACGAGCAGGGGAGGGGCAGAGAGAGGGAGACACAGAACCCGAAGCAGGCTCTAGGCTCTGAGCTGTCAGCACAGAGACTGACATGGGGCTCAAACCCACAAACTGTGAGATCATGACCTGAGTGAGCTGAAGTCAGATACTTAATTGACCGAGCCACTCAGGCACCCCTCAACTTTTTATTTTTAATTTTAAATGTTATAATTTTAAGTTTAGCATGAGAACATTTTCTTATTTGTTCTTTCTCTCCAGAGCATCTGTTTGATTTGCATAGATGTAATGTCTTTCAATATCTTTGACATTATTAAAGGCCTTAATATTTTATGATCTTTGCATTTTTTTCTGTGCCTTTTTTTTCCTTCTGTTTTGGTCTCTGTCTTTCATATTATAAACCTTCATTTTCTATTGATTTTTAGTTGAGGTTAGTTGTAAGTATAATGCATAAAAAATTAGGCTGCCACATTAACCGAGTGATCAAACAGCATCGCCAATAATGGAACGTGCTGATAGGACGCACCCTCTGTGAGACCCAGTGGAGATTACAAAGCATCGCTGTGTGACCTATCTTACAGTGAAGAAACAATCATCAGACACATGCAGATTTCAGCCAAGTGTACAAACAAGTGGCCAGACTCTTCAAACATGTCAGTTTTGAAATTAAAAAAAAAAAATACACGTTAGACTGGGCCAGAATTAAGAAGACATGACAAGTTCATATAATACACACTTTTTAATTGATCCTAGAAAACTGTGGGGTGAGGAATGATTTCTGGGATGTGTAACCTAATGTTCACACATTTCTTGTGTCTTACAGTCCACTGTGGCTCTTCAGGGAGAAAGACTTGGTCTTTGTGATGCCTGCCCCCTGCAACCTGACAAACGTCATTAACACCTGGATACTTTGATTTTTTTTGTCTTTCTTCTTTTTGCCGCTCATCTGTTTGCTTTTCATCTTGCAGAAAATTCCTTGTCGTGTCTCATCTCCTATAGTCTCCTGTATAATGTTGTGTTCTCAGTATACATTTATGGGATTTCAGGAAGGAGACAAGATAGATACTTATGTGTTCAATAAGACTTATTAAGTGGAAGTCCAAGGCTTTTTAAAGGATTTAACTTGTTTTCTATATGCCCACATTTGATCATGTGTCATATATGTTAGCCATACATTTAAAATAATTCTACTTTCTAGTCAAAGGTTCACATGACTGTCAACTCATTTTTAAGGTGCCTGACCATTTAATTGCTTTTAATTAATGTAAAAGCAAAGGGATAAAATAACCAGAAGAGGAATATTTTATATTTTATGTACATTTTATAGTCTGTAAATCTCAAATAGGCAGAAAATAAGACCGTCTGTGGTCCCGAGAAGTCATACGCATTGTGATGCGGAGTGGGTGAATACTTGGGCACAGGTACATTAGAAAAACCTAAAATTGAATACCAGGGTTCAAATCTACTTTTGGAGATTAGTGTATACCCCTAAGTTTCAATCTCTCAACTTTTAAATGATATTAATCATTATGGGGTGGGTTTTGCGGCATTCTAGTGAGAATCAAAGAATCCATGTAGGTCACTTAGCGGCATTTTAATGTTTACCACGGGTATTAGTATTTTGTTATTATTTTTTATTGGACTATAATTCCCATACAGTGTTATATCAGTTCCATATGTGCACTGTAATGCTTCAACAACCCTACCCGTTTCTCAGCGCTCCTCAAGATAAGCGTACTCCTTATTCTCTCCATCACTTCTTTCCCCTATCCCCCCACCCACCTCCCTTCTGGCAACCACCGGTTCATTCTCTGTATTTTAGGGTTTGTCTTTTGGTTTGTTTCTTTTTTTCAGGTTGTGGATATGTTTTCTTTATTGAATTCCACCCACGAGTGAGATCATTGTAGCTGTCTTTCTCTGACTGACTTGATTCGCTTTCCAGGTTCATCCAGTTGTTGCAGGTGGAAAGGCATCATTCTTTTTTATGACTGAGTGATATTCCATTATCTGTATACACCACTTCTTTATCCATTCACTTATGGATGGACACCAAATTGCTTCCATAGCTTGGCTATTGTAAATAATGCTGCAACAAACATAGGTGTGCATGTATCTTTTTGAGTTAGTGTTTTTGTTTTCTTTGGGTCAGTACTCTATAATGGAATTACCAGATTGTATGGTAAATCTGTTTTTAACGTGGGGGTGGGGAACCTTCATACCGCGCGCCACGGTGGTTGTACCAGTTTGCATTCCCACGACAGTACGTGAAGGTTCCATTTTCTTCCATATCCTTGACCACCCTGGTTTCTTGTCTCTTTGATTTTAGCCATTCTGACAGGTGTGAGGTCATATCTGATTATAGTTTTGATTTGCGTTGCCCGATGATGAGTCATGTTGAACACCTTTCCATGTGTCTGTCGGCCGTCTGGATGTCTTCTTTGGAAAAATGTCTGTCCAGCTCCTCTGCCCATTATTTTTGGTTAACATTATCATCATTATCACATCATGAGAAGTATAAGAAAGGAGAGATGGTTCACAAACAAAAATCAAACAAAATCAGGAAGGCTGGAATATACGGTACCATGATATCAAATATAAAAAAGGTGATCAAAATAAATTACAAATATCCTCGAAATCTGGGCTCAAAACTAAATCCAAGTTTGCTCCTCTGATAAAAGCTGCTCCATTTTTTAGTTGAAAGCACAGAGGTGGAAATTGGGAATTTCAGGTATTTGAGAAAATGGTAGAGATTTGTGTCAGCTTGGATTGCTCTGAGTGTTCATTCTGAACAGTTGAACCTTCTTGTATGTTTAATATTTCTTTTTCCTAGTAAAGCTCAAAATATCACGTAACGATAGAGTGTTCTCTCCTTTCACTTGTCTCTCTGATTTTAGAGCAGTTTCTTAATAGTCACTAGAAGTAGGGTATTCAGTGCTGGCATTATCCACCGAAGAGAGAGTGACTTTGGGAAGCATTTGGGTGGGGGGATAGACTAATTGTGCCTCTATTCAAAGGCTCTTTAAAAACTCCCTTGGGCTAGAATTTCCAATCATCTTCAAATCTTCTTTTTGAAAGAAAGCAACTGCTGAGTAATCGCTTGCACTCAGGCAGGGTTTTGCAAAAATGTGTGAGGTTTAGTTGAGGGAAAGGGGAGAGAAGAGGTCCAGTGCTGCTGGCAAGCATGGTACCTAGAGAAATGACCAGAAAGTGAGCTGTTTGGCTCCCGTTCAAAACATCCAAAGGACAGGGCTTAAATTAAATATAGAGGAAAACGTTGCTTTTTTGCGAGTACTGTCTAACTGATAACATGTATATGCTGTTGGATTTTTTCCACACCGTGGCTTATGGCAAGTATGTAGGATCACCATACTTACACTACGCAGATGATATTCATGTGCTTCTGTAAATTTGCTACTGAAGTGCTTTTCCAGGGGGGGGGAGTTCTTTAAGATCTTCACATTTGGAAACATAATGACTTACAGTCTTTGCTCCCTGGCAAGTGTTAGGTATGAGATAATACCTAGTGGATGCTTTATTTCAACTCGGAGTAGCAAAATAAATGAAAAAAAAAAAAAATAAATCCACCTAGGAGAGACATTTGTACTGATTTGGGAGATTTTTCTTTGGTGTTAGAGACCTTAATAAACCAAGCTTCAATACAGTCGCGAAGGTGTCTTCTTTTGTTAGGTTTTTGAACTAGGTAATAGGGCCAGTCAATGGGAAGGAGTCAGGGTTGTCCTTTACACTAGCTACTTCGTGCCTAATTTGCTGGTATAGACCTGGAAAAATGTCTACCTACCATGAGATTCCCTATTGGAGCCACCCTACCACAATTCACCCTGTGGTGATGAGGTCCCCCCAAGTGGCTGAGAGATACACACAGGGGTCCCATGAGTTCAGTTTATCTCTTGATCGTTGCCTAATTCTCTAGAATATTTCTGCGTAGACGTGGCTGGCCGACAATGCCATTTGCTGTTTTTTTTTTTTTGTTTTTTTTTTTTTTTCTGGCTAAGCTTCTTCTAAGAGTTTTTTTTTGGATGACTAATGCATGAACATTTACCAAATAAAATAGAAGCATTTAAAGATAGAGCAATTAAGAAGAGCCATAAACCTAAGTACACGTGCATTAAGTCTATAGTTTTGTACAAATGTGTTCGTACGTTCAGGGGCTGTCTCATTGGAATATGACATCTGCTTACAAAGGAGCCAATGTTATTGCTAACGAGTACCCTATGACACAGTTGTCCAGAAGTGACTTTTCTTTCAGGTCTTCTCAAAGCCTAGTTATTGTGGCTCTAGTCAAAAGAGTAGATAGATATGCCTGAGTCAGTCTGCTGACCCATGGTAATTTGTGAGTGGAGGAATGAGACTTGCTACCAGGGTGAGTGCGGCGTGTGGATTGCCATGGGCATTTGGCTGGCATTTCCTAGATTAGTCAGGTGCAGATAAACGTATCTGAAATTGCATCTTCATTACCTAAGTAAAGGAAAGAAAAACAGACCTGCTATGAAAATAGCCATGGAGGAAAGGAAGACTGAAGGAGCAGGTAACTCAATGCTAGTTTTCAAATGACGTCATAGCAGACTAAAAGATACACGGACGAGAATACACATCCTCAGAGCTTGTTAGCAATAATGGTAATTGGATTGGATTGTGGAGAAGACTTGCAAGCCGTCCTTTATTAACTCAATCCAGAGCACAAGACTAATTCCCACATTTTATAAATACAGAGCTATAGAGTCTTTTCTGGAGTCCGAAATCTGCGGTAGAACGTATCGTTGTTTGTTGCTATTTGCAAGCCCCGTGCATGACTTGGGCCTGAACGCAAGGATGTTTAATACATGCTTTCATGAAAGGTTTAGTGAATGCATGGCCGAAGGAGCCTTTAAACTAAGAGTATTTAAAGTTAGAGATTATTTCTGGTACTTGTAGTTTATATTTATGTATCATTGCCCCATCAACAATAAAGGTGCCATATGGACTGTTCTAGTATTTTCACCCCCCCCCCCCCAAAATGGTGTGGTTATTCCACACAGTGACCTCTGGAGGTAGGTACTTGGATTACCTCTATTTTATGGCTGAAGGATCTGAGGCACAGGGCTAATAAGTGGGAAAGGTGACATTTAAATCCAAGGAGTCCCAACACCAGAGTCTTGACTACCTCATCACATGTAGAGCAACGGGCCAGCGTTTTGTTATGCTTCATGTCACATACATCATAATTTGCAGGCATTGCTTGGTACCCAGTATATGCTCAACACATGTTAATGCTGAATAGTTTTTTCTTATAGCTTAATTTTTTTCATGTTTATTAAAACATTAGAGAGACAGAGCCAGAGACAGAGAGACAGAGCATGAGTGGGGCAGAGGCAGAGAGAGAGGGAGACACGGATCCAAAGCAGGCTCCAGGCTCTGAACCAACAGCACAGAGCCTGACATGGGGCTTGAACTCATGAACCACGAGATCTTGACCTGATAGCTAGCTAGTTAGATAGAAAGATACATAGATGAATGGATGCATGGATGGATGGATGGATGGATGGATGGATGGATGGATAGATAACTTTACATATAACCATGGACCAAAAATGATTATCTGAGAAAGAAAGATTTAAAGAGCTTTAGTCGAGGAAATCTTTGTAGGAGATTTTAAGGTGTTAGTCTGTAAATGGAGAATATTTTCATTTATAGTATTGTTGCAAATTTACATGAGTTAATATTCCTGAATATTCTTTGCATACTTGCAATGCTTAATGTTCTTCAATTAGTATACTTCCCTCCTTCCATACTTGGCCTGGCATTGGATAGACCGTTTCTTTAATCATACTATAACCTATAGCATATGTTCAGTGATATTTCTACTCTGCAGACTTCTGAGAAGATAATAGTTATTTAGTCAGTTTCCCTATCTTCTTGACTTTTAAAAACATATTTCATAAAATGCCATGTTTTTCCTTTCTCTGTATATATATTTTTATTTAATATTTTAATTACAGCATGTCAAAAATTTTCCTAAATTGCATACTTCATTTTCCAGTGTTCATATAAGTCAACATTTTAAGTATAATTATATATTTTAAAATAAGACAGTAAGCAAGAAAACAGCATCTGTTGTTTATTTCTTTTAGTGAATCATGTAGTTTTATTTTCTAAGTTTAATTAGTACTACCAAATCATTAATTCTAGGTTAGAATTATAAAGCATTATCAAAGGTACTCACAGAATATTGCAATTAGAGTTTACTTGATTAGGCAATTATAAGAAAATGAACTTTTTTTCTGTGTGAACAATGAAGTCAGTTAAAATGTTTTGTGGAATTAATGTGGTAACAGCCATGTTGTAGAAATATAGGTAGCATAATTATTGCAAAAAATATTGTTATCTTCAATTCTGGAAAGTATTCCTTTCTTTATCGGGGCTCTTTTAGAGAATATTGGATACATATGTTCTATAAAATATGTGTCTTTTCTCTTAGATCATTAATGGCAGAAAAAGAATATATACTTTTAAACATTTGATAGACCACTAGAATTCATGGGTGTTAAACAGGAAGTAAAGGTATTTGTCTGAAAGTGATAACACTTCAATTAGTACATTATTCCTTGGACACGTTAACAAATATGAAAATAAACTTTCTAATTCTTATCAAAGAAACATAGCTGTCTACTTTTTAGAAGTTTATATATTTGTTGCAGCCATTTTGATTCATGCAGTGTATTATTTCTCACAATTTGTAATGGACTTTAAATAATATTGTCCTTTGCACCTTTATTTGACCTTTATGATTTCACTTTCCAATTATAATACATAGATGGAATATTACTTGAAATTTAGTGCAAAGTGGCTTCATTCTCTGAAAATTTTAGACCCGATGGCTTTAATAACATCTGACACTGATTTTGGATCCATTTTCTCTTGATTGGTACACACACTTCCCCATGTCAGAGTCAGGCCTTGACTTTTCTGCTACTTGTCAATAGATTCCTTTGCAAATTTACATAAATGTATTTCCTGGAGGCAACATTTACAACATTTACTCATGACAGCAATGATCCTTGGGCATTTCACATACTGTAGTTACTTGTCATTCCGAGGATATTGTTGATTGCCTGTCATTCCTACTGCCTGGGTGTCATTCAGAGGGCTATTTGTTATTTTAATGTGCCAGAATTTGAAACATTAAGGTCAATTAACCCAACAGGGCCACAGTGTGAGTCAGGTTCAAGTGAAAGTTTCAGATGCTACTTGCGAGAGCTGCCATGAAAAATGAGGAAAGAGCTTGCTGCTAATGACTGAGCTGTGCACTTGGGATTATTTGTTGTGGTGAGTATCCCCACTCCCCATGTTCCCAATTTCTTGAGTAACTGTGGACCTAGTATTTTCAAAATATCTGGAAACAGACTCCCCTCCCTCGTTGACATCCAGTATCCGGAGAAAGCAGCATCACACTAGCCATGTCAGTGTATAAACAGAAGGCATCCACTGTCGCACAAAACAAGTCACAAAAGTGCAAGACAATACAATTTGGGGGCAGATTGGAATAACTTCGACATTTTATAAGCCAGAATGCCAAGAATAATGTCCCATGCTTGTTGTGAACACACCAGAATCTTCTTCTGCATTTTTCTCTAAATGCAACATCTGAAGCTTAAACAGCCTTTGAGAAAGGGTCCACAGGGGAGGAATATCTCTTACCTCTGGAGTGAGGGGAAGCTGGGTCTCAACGCATTTTGTATTCTTTGAACATTTGTATCTGTTTCTCTAGAGAATCAGTTAGTTGGGACTCTCTATAAAAAGTCAATGCTGGTTACTTCGGGGAAACACAAAAAACAAAACAAAAAACATTTGGCGTTTTAAACTTTGGAGCCAACCAGGACAGAGAGAGGCTGAAGATAGTTTTGTTTTGTTCTTTTTCCTTATGAATTCAAAACCTCTGAAACATTTCTTCTCAAAGTATTTGCATTATCATTATATTTAAAATATATAAGAATACTTTTTTCTGCGCTATCACAATTACATATATAGATAGAATTCCTTCGACCTTTTTTTCCCTCTAACTAGACATGTTGCTAGTCACTTGTTCACCCACAGTTATTTCTGTGTGACAGAGTGCCTTTTCCTTCCGATGTTATTTCTATTTCAGACTCACTTAACTAAGGAGAGAAATAACGTTATTTCTTGATTATGTTACTGCTGTGTGAATAGCACGAGTCATAACACTAATGCTGGCTTTCTGAGAAAACCACTGCTGGCCAGTCAGCTGCCCTCGCTGGAGAGATCGGAAGGGAACATTCTAATGCTAGCAAGGGGGCTCTGTGTCTTTATCCCTTCCCTGGGCCAGTTCTGGTTCCCAAGGCAGACCCGCCTCCCCATACCACAGTAAACCAGTCCTTTCCGCAGTCTGTACTGGCCTGTTGGCACGAGGACTCTCTCTCAGCTGTTCACCAGAACCTTTAGAAGGGAACTGGAAGCAGAGTTTCCTGCATGTGCCTAGCGAGGTAATTAGAGAAAAACTATTGTAGTAAAAAAAAAGCATGAATGAAGAGGATGCTTGGAATCGATAGGTGCACTCGTAATATTTTTTCCTGAATTGCCTTTTTTTTTCAATGGTAGGCATTCTTCTTGCCCATTGTTAACGCTGTCGCAAAGCACGTTCCGCTGGAGTAAGTAGACAGGCAGGAAAACTTGGTGCAAAAGAGGGCTGGGATATTCATATATTTACGTTGCCTTCAATGTTACTTGTATCAGTGCGTGAGAACTAAGGATGTCACATCACCGTAAAGTGACATTGATAACAGAGGTATAATTTGTGCAAAGGAATGTTGCAGTTCTGCAAAGCAGCCTTGGACTGTCTGTAAAGGTTCAAATGAAACATACAGAGTGGGAGTCTGGGATTGTTTCTTTCAAGATCTATGACATTAACAAGCTTTGAATCTTCAGGAAACAGTGTGAATCTCATATGTGGCTAGAACCAGCTTGAACTAGTAAGTACTTCTTGATTTGCCCCCTCAGAAACCCTCCTAGGACATAGCAAAATGAGCTTAAGATACAGAAAGAGTTTGAAGGGTTGAAGGGGGTGTCTGGGTGGTTCAGTTGGCTAAGTGTCCAATTTCGTCTCAGGTCACGATCTCACGGTTCGTGGGTTCTAGCCCTGTGTAGGGCTCTGTGCTGACAGCTCGGAGCCTGGAGCCTGCCTCAGATTCTGCCTTCAGATTCTGTTTCTCTCTCTCTGCTCCCTTTCCCCACTTGTACTCTGTGTCTGTCTCTCTCTCTCTCTCTCAAAAATAATTTGAAGGACTGAAGACGTGGGAGCTTTTTGGCACAAGAATCTGAGTACAGTTTCAGGAATAGACTGAAAACTCTCGGATTGGTAAGGAAATTCTGTCTTTGCAAAAGATGACCAACACATTCCAACAAAACCGAGAATCCTGTTTGACCCAGTGAACCTACCCTAACCAAATCTGTGCGCCAGCTTCAGTGCCTTGGTGTCATTTGAGGGTAATTAGTAACAACCTTACACACCAGTGAGTCTTCCCGAGAGACGTTCGAGAGAAGAAGTCAGGAAGAAAGATACAGGTGAAGAACACACAGGGCCATTTCGATTTCATCGCACCCCTGGGATGACGTTGAATAATACATCTGGCAGTTTCTTGAGTCAATGTGACTGTCCTAACGTCACCAATACATTCTACCTGCTGCTGGGATAGAAGCTAGAAGTCACTTTATAACATAAAAGGGGAGGGAGGTGATACATGCAATGTAAAAGTGGTTGCCAGTGACCGGCCTGGTGGGCGAAAACCGGGACAGGCTGGTAAAAGTGTACGGACTTTCAGCTAGAAGATGAATAAGATCCGAGGAAGGATCTCATGCACTGCTTGGCAATTGGAGTTGATTGTATTATATAATTGAAGTTTGCTAAGAGAGTAGGACTTAAATGTTCTCTCACCCACACGAGAAGGTACCTATGTGAGGTGAGGGATGTGGCTGATAAATCTGAAGGAGGCCATCCTTTCAACAATCGGTGCATAGATCAAATCATCACGGGGCACGTGCTGTGTATCATGCAGTCATATTTCTTAGTTATACCTCAATAAAGCTGAAAATGGCAAAGAAGAGAGGGCTGTAGTTGTTTCATAGACAGGAGGGCACATCGGGGCTGAAAATCCACATCCCACGTATCAGCTGAAATGGCCAGAGTTGAGGCAAGTAACCGAGGTGATGGCAGAGAAAAATAACCGAGAAAAATGAAAGTCGGCAAGCTAACAAGTAGAAAGGAAAGTGAAGCAGAGAGAGTCCATGAAGTTGACAGGCAAGAGGCTGATATTTTCCCTTCCCTTTTTCCTGGCACCGTATCCTGTGATTAGACATTTATTAGGTCGCTCGTAAATCTGTGCCTTGGCACACTTGTGGTGCGGTTGATTTTGTAGGACGGCATATGCTTTTTTCTCACATACACATAGTGTGTTGTAACAGCGTCTTTGCAGTTTACGGTCTGATGAACAGATTCCGATATTTTACTTATCTTGATGAATGGCTGACATCTAGCCTACGTCTTTCACATTTTTCTCTTGACTTCACTTCCATGAGATTGTGTGATATTTTCTCTCCTTTAGGCTTATTTAAATTTCTATTCAGCAAACAGCTATTTAGGCAAGGCAGTATAATTTACTAGCTATTTTTTTCTTAAAAATTTCCCCAACAAAAGTTGATTGCATCACTGCCATATGTGTGTGTGTATATATATATATATATATATATATATATACACATATATATATATACATACATATATATATACACACGTATATATATACATATATATATACACGTATATATATATACGTGTGTGTGTATATATATATATATGTATATATATATATATATATATATATATATACCTATGTATATATATACCCAGTACTCTTTCATGCAAAAAAATATTGTATGCTATAATTGGCCACAGTGTAAAGTTGGTATTTAGAAAATATATTTCTCATATTTATAGCCATAATATTAAAAGCAGAAAATCTAAAAGATGAAAATGTGTTTTATTTGCAACTAAAGACATGATATATCTGTATTGCTATTATAAATATTACATCTACAGATGGATTTTCCTCAGAAGTTGAAGATTTGTCACATAAAATATGTTCCTACATAGTTATCTCTTCTATCATCTACCTTGGGCATCTGTAACACACATTCTTAATAGAGGAGTATGTGTTCATCTCATATTGTTAATATCTGCAATAAACCTTCAGAGCACCATCAACATAAGAATTTTAAACCTGTGCTTCAGCTCTTTCCTGTGTATTTGACCTAAAGTTACCGTCTACATTTTGCACGTGAATTGTTAAATTCACATTTTTTCTCAATACCAAAGGGGTCAGAGAGAAGGTCCCCAGCTTGGGCTTGAGTCCAGGAACCAGATGGTCAGTAGGGTCTATCCAGAAGCAGAGGCAGCCATTCTGCTTTTTCTTGTTCTAAAATAAGATGTAAAATCACAAGGATGGGTTAATCATATTACAGATAAACTTATCCTCACAAGATGTTATGTACTTTAACATTATACCTGTAATACCTGTATCTACCTCTAAGAAGAGCAAATAAGCAAGTAATTATAATACAATGTGGTAAGTCTATGTACAGTCCAGATGTAATGTACTGTGAACTTTTAGATTTGTTCCTACAGAAGTCGGAAAGGCTTCTTACATACAACTGGGTATCTGTGTATTAATATAGAGAAACTTGAAAATCAGGAAAAGACTTTTAGGATATTAAATAATTGAACTTGCTGACTACATGTGAAAATTTGGTTTTAAGTTTATTTTACTTTGAGAGAGAGAGAGAGAGAGAGCGCACAAGCAGGGGAGGGAGAGAGAGAGAATCCCAAGCAGGCTCTGCCCTGTCAGTGTAGAGCCCACACGGGGCTCAAACTCAGGAACCCGTGAAGAGATCGTGACCCGAGTGGAAATCAAGAGTAGGATGCTTAACCGACTGAGCCACCCAGGCGCCCCTCTGTGTGTGAAAAATTTTAAACCTTGGACAGTTTACCAATGAATTCAAATAACTTTTTTGCTTTTTAATTTTGCTTTGTTTCTGTTTTAAGAAATAGAAAATTTTTTTTTTTTTAATATTTTTTTTCAACGTTTATTTATTTTTGGGACAGAGAGAGACAGAGCATGAACGGGGGAGGGGCAGAGAGAGAGGGAGACACAGAATGGGAAACAGGCTCCAGGCTCTGAGCCATCAGCCCAGAGCCCGACGCGGGGCTCGAACTCACGGACCGCAAGATCGTGACCTGGCTGAAGTCGGACGCTTAACCGACTGCGCCACCCAGGCGCCCCAAGAAATAGAAATTTTTGAATACTTCACGAATTCACATCCTTGACTTCAAGGAACATAACCAAATGCTGCTCTGAATTTTAGAATTATAGTTTATATTTATCTAATTTTATTTTCTACTTTTGCTTTATTTGAATTATTAAAGTAATTTATTAAGTATTCCTCTGTAAATATGATTAATAACTTGGTAGTTCATTTTTATATAGTCGTCTTATGAAAGTTGTCCATTCTTTTTTTTTTTTATTTATTTTTCAACGTTTATTTATTTTTGGGACAGAGAGAAACAGAGCATGAACGGGGGAGGGGCAGAGAGAGAGGGAGACACAGAATCGGAAACAGGCTCCAGGCTCTGAGCCATCAGCCCAGAGCCCGACGCGGGGCTCGAACTCACGGACCGCGAGATCGTGACCTGGCTGAAGTCGGACGCTTAACCGACTGCGCCACCCAGGCGCCCCAAAAGTTGTCCATTCTTGAACAATATCTAGCTTTTAATGGATTTCAGTTGACACATATAATTGTCATTTTTACTTCATATGTATGTCATAGCTTTTTGTTAAGGGCTGGCTGGAGAGTTTAGGCAATTTGCGTGAAGATTTTATCCATGGTGCACGTAGAATTTTTGAAAATTAATTCTAACTTTTCAGCATTATCAACTATGAAATTTCACAAAATAATGTGAGTGATATAATTCAGTAATTACCGGTGGGCATTTACTATCATACTCACATGAACTAATTATATGTCAAACAAATTTAGTCACTTGACAAATGACTGACTTCCTTTCATTTTATTACAATTCTATGAGAATTGTTAACAATATATACAACTTACATAGTCTGTTGTTAAAGTTTTAATCTTACGGCTATTTTGTCAGTCTGTAATAAAACGTTGAAAGACACTATTTCAGACCAGATAATCCACTATTTTAAATTTTGATCAGTTTCTAATGAACATTTAATTACTGTCTAATTAACTTTTAGCCCGAATTACATATATTTTTGAAAACAGATGTTAAAATGACAAAGATCCCCACCACCAGCCACAAAAGCCTTCACGTAAGGCTCACGTAACGTTACTCAACGTTAGTAAGAATCTAAACAAGAACAGTTTAAGTCGAGTTTCTCTAAGCTCTCCTTAATATTCTCCGGTATTGAATAACACTATTGGACAGAATGAAACCTTCAAAAACTGCTTCCCCAAACGTAGCAGTAGAATGAGGACTCTCACTGTCGCTGCTGAGACGGTCATGGATTTCTGGAGATGCTTGTGCTCAATCCACAGTTCTTTGAACTTCCAACTTAATTCAAGAATCAAGAACATATCCTCCTGGTTTTCGTAATGGAGTCAAGCAGGATAAACATGCAGATCTCTGCCTTTCTGCCGAAGGTTGCTACTTCACGCAGAGGCCGTGGGCCGCAAGCTTTGGTCGACTGAGTTGGAAGGAAGCAGAAGGGGGTGAAGAGAAGCCAGTGGCAGAAGGGTGGGCCCACGTGACACCATGTGACTTTGAGCAGCGGATCACGTGGCCGGGCACGTGGGACGGGATCCGCCCCTGCAAGTCCCCCCAGCCTCTTGTGCTGCTTTGCCCGCCACTTGCCATCGCCATTGTTACGGGCAGCGACTTCTCTCATAGCCCCTCACCCACCATGTCGCTTCCTTACTGGCCTGCAGCTGGAGTCTGTGCTGGGAAGGCTCCCTGCCCAACTTCCTTTCCTCCTCCACTCCTCACACCTCCGTTCTCCTGGGACGTCTGCCCTGATGCTCCACATTCGTTCTCTGGCTCAGCCCTTGCAGTGTCCTGCACATCACCGCATTTTGTAATTAGACGCTTATTAACGATGAAGCAATGTTCTTTCCGGGTAGAGAGTTATTGGCCTGTCTGACTTGCATCGCTTCCAAAAGAAGTATATTTCCCTCTTTTTTAACACTGTGAAAATGTATTGCCTTCTATATCAAAAACAAAAACAAGTGAAAACAACCTTAACATTTATTTTAATATTTGTTTTTGAGAGAGAGAGAGAGAGCCAGCAAGCAGGGGAGAGGCAGAGAGAAAAAAGGAGACCCAGAATCCGAAGCAGGCTCCATGATCTGAGTCCGATCAGGGGTCGAACCCACAAACTGTGAGAACCGTGAGATCGTGACCTGAGCCGAAGTTGGACGCTAACTGACTGAGCCACCAAGGTGCCCCGAAAATGACCTTTTAAATACCCATCAGCAGATGAACAGATAAAGAAAATGTGGTATGTATATATACAATGACTATTCTTCAGTCTTAAAAAAGAAGAAAATCCTATCATAACTGACAGCATAGGGGAACCTTGAGGATATTATGCTAAAAAAGCATCCCGGAGCACAAGGGAGTGTCAGGGTTGGGCTGAAACACCATGTCAGAGCAGGTGGGAATGTGAATCATCCTCATAAGACCATCAGGAGTCAAAGTTGCAGAACCTTTCATATTACAATAAGGTGCTTGGACAGCCAGAGCAACTGTCATGATTGTTCAGGGGCAGCATCCTAAGGTCTGAAGGACGGTGGCCACATATGCATGGGATATGGAGAGTTACAGAAGGTAGGGTCGCTTATAATTTTCAAGGGAAGGGATCTTGTAAAGGTTCTTAAAATTCTGGTGTATGTTTTCGCTTCATCATCTGGGTCACAAGCGTTTGGACAAAAGTTCTCACAAAGGTTTATTTTCGTAGATTATCTTACACTGTTAGATGGTGGGATGGTAGTTTTGACCCCTTGCAGGCCCGTGTTGGGTAACAAAGGAGGTCCTTGAGTACCTCATGGCAGAGGATGTCAGTAGTGAGAGAGGATATGGAAAGAAGAAACAACGGACCCACATTCAAATTTGTGCTTTGATAATAATTGGTATGGTTTTCATCGTAAAACATCAGGAAAAAAAAGAAATTTTGCTCTTACCGGAAATACCAAAAAAAAAGTTTATTTTAATACCTGATTTCACGTCTTTTGGTGCCAGGCATAAAAAGCGTAATCAGTTAAAATAGTGAACTAATAAAAGGTGTAGAGATTAGTATAGTGATAACCATCATTAATTCCATCCATGGCGTTCTGTTGTGGCTGTTGTAACGAGTTCTCCATATTGAACAAGATTCGTCCAGGAAGTGAGGTCTCACTGTACTAACCCAAAATAAAGCCTAAGTGTGTCAAGACTTGACATATTTAGTCCACTGCATCTTAGTCCCTGGTTGTTTGTGTTGTGAATTATACTTTTGTGAAATTATTTGGAAGTGCTATGGCTCTGGTGCAAGGTGTGAGGAAGCTAGTTGCAGGAAATGAGCTCAACTGGTAAAGCAGATCGATAAAGGCGACCTCTTCTGGAAAGC
This sequence comes from Leopardus geoffroyi, assembly GCF_018350155.1. Taxonomy (NCBI): domain Eukaryota; kingdom Metazoa; phylum Chordata; class Mammalia; order Carnivora; family Felidae; genus Leopardus; species Leopardus geoffroyi. The sequence continues at coordinate 160,136,115 of NC_059331.1, forward strand.
TTCTGTGATAGTCATGGACGCGGGCACACCATTTACCTCATAATCACTTGTAAGCAGCTCTTCCAAGAAGTTCAGAAACACGTGATTTTCTTGAATAAAACACGTGGTTTTCTTGAATAAGTGTTCACATAGACCACTCTGGCACTTTTCTTGTGATTTGTGTTTACAGACATGAAAAATGTTGAGAGTTCTGTAGGCTGTCATTGGTCATCTGTTTTGGAATATGTTATGTAAATAATCCAAAGCTGAAAAAGTGCTCACCCAGGGTAACCTGGTCACTGAACATTAAATAATATATGCAGACAAAGCCTTATAAATCTAAACAAGATGAAAAACATTGAGTAGTATTGATTAATTTGAGCAAAATTAACCATTAAAAATGAGTTGTCAATTTCTGTCTGTAGAGAATATCCATTGACCGCATACATTCTGAATATAGCACTTTGTCCCCCTGGAGGTCAAGGGTTATTTGCTATAAGAAATTAGTTGCAAAAAAATGAGCACAGAAAAGCAGCATCTGAATTCTTCAAAACAACGGGTACTGTCTCAGAGCCCTCTTTAAAGTAGGTACAGGGGTGCCTAGGCGGCTCAGTTGGTTAAGCCTCTCACTTTGGCCCGGGTCATGGTCACGTGGTTCCTGAGTTTGAGCCCTACACCAGGCTGTTTTCTGTCAGCACAGAGCTGCTTCGGATCCTCTGTCCCCTTCTCTCTGTCCCGGCCCTGCTTGAATGCGTGTGTGCGTGCGCGCCCTCTCTCTCTCTCTCTCTCTCTCTCTCTCTCTCTCAAAAATAAACATTAAAAAATAAAAATAAAAAAAATAAACTGGATACATAAAATAATTTGGAAATCTCCTTGATGGTGAACAACCAACAGAGTTAAGGAAAGAGGGAGTCCCTTCAACCAAGTCAGCCTGATTCAAGTCCACACCCAAGTGAACATGCTGCCATTGACCACTTAGCTTTGGAACCCAGCTTGCTCGTTGGTAGAATGGCAAAAATGATTATGGTGAGCTATGGTCATCTCATTTCACCTTTGCCATAATTCTGAAAGCTAGGCTATTGTAAGTGTTTAGCAAATTTTTGTTATATTTTACATTCTCTTTGATCACTCCCGGTGAGTAAATTATATCTACATCACCACTTTATCTTGGGACGTTGAGTAGATTTCAGGAAGTAGTTTAAAAGGGTATTTGAATTTTTGAGCCAACTGGTGATTTTCTTCCCGAAAATTTAAAAAATCTGAAGAATTGAAGTGTTTTGTAAGGCAAATGTAGTTATATGCTGTTTATGATTAAAAAACCATTGTTTAAAAAAAGTCACTTGAAATCACTTGAAAAGAAAACACAACTTTCTCACTGAATTTTAGTAGTAAACACATTTTAGAATTTGTTCAAATTACTCAGGAAGATAGAAAATATTCAAGATTCATCAGTGCATATTCATCCCCAAAGGCTTTTTAACCTCCCACTGAGGCTTCTTGTTCCTCATTCAAAACCAGAACCTTCTTCCTCAAGAACTACTCTTAGGCAGTGACCCGGATAAGGAGAAAGAGCAGAGATGTGTAATAATGGACCAGGAACTGTGGTTCTAGTTTCTGTACACACTTGACATTTCAAGGTCTCAATAATATCAAAAGGGGACAAAGAACGGATGAAATGAGTTGCAATGTCCTTCTGACTCTGTCTTTCTGTGAGTAAAGCTGGTGTTACTCCCAAAGGCTGGTGTTACTCCCTAAGGCTGGTGTTACTCCCAAAGGCTCTGTAGTGACTAACTAGTAATCCCATAACTGAGAAAATTGGAGCTGGAAAGGACCTAAGAGTCAAGGCAGTTTTATGTTTTCAGAAAAATGTTCATCACCCGCCCTTGCTTTTCTCTCTGGTCTGGTATATGGACTTTTCTATATTTGGGCACGTCAGTATTCAGTGATCCTGATGTCCTCACCAATGCCATCCCCTGAGGCAGGGGTGGGCAGGCTACTGCCAGTCCTTTGAGCTGCCTGTGTTTGTAAATAACTTCTGTTGAGACACAGCCACACCGGTTGTTGCCTGTCTTCTGGTGGCTCTCTTGCTCCAAAGGCAGCAATTTGGTCACAAAGCCCCAAATATTTACTATCTGGCTCCTTACAGATTTGAGGACTTCTCTGCTCTAAAGGCATGCGTATAAATCCAGTTAATCTGTTGGGTGGTTTTACTGGAACTCTGATGAGCTCTTTAAATTATCTGTAAGATATTGATTTTTGCAAAAATAGTTGTAGTTCCAATTACGTGGTGCCCAGATGTACAACTTTTCCCATTCATAAAAGTTACAAATGACCACATACAGAGGTGTGGTATTCTATAAAATCGGCTTTAAGAAGATTGACCTGTCACTGTATACTTTCAACACCCCCAGAATCGTTATTTTGAAGCTTTTGGGTGAGGAGGAGCGTGAAGCAGCCAGATTCCTTCCCCCGGAGCCCATGCTGACCAGGTGCCAAGGAGGGGGTGGGTCTTGAGTCACTGGCGGTTCATAGCTGCGGTTTTTCCTCACCTCTAAATCAGGTCCATGCCTGGGAACAGGTTCCATTGGAGGAACCATTGGGTTTGTGAAAGTCCTCTGTTATTCTTCTGTCAATCTGGGGCTAAAGACTGAGGAAGAATGTCAGAAAGAGCAATTCCTTGTTGGATTTAATTCAGTCAAATCAGGACAGAGAATCCAGACAAGACCTAGATTAGATTTCTTCGGGGCACACAGGCGACTGCCTTTCCACGGTGACTAATGCCCACTCCAGCCATGTGTTCATCCTACCATGTGTGAGATTTACGCAGCGTTCTTCCCTCCAAAGTGCAGAAGATGGAGAAGTTTAAAGTTACTACAGCGATTTCCTTTAGTTGCATATTAAAGCTGGCGGTGCCTTATCTTTGAGGTGGAGCCCTCAGTCCCCACGATGTCTTGCTAGGAATCAATTCACTACTTACAGCCCACTGACATAAAAATAGAGTTTGCCAGTTTATAGAGCTGGTGAACTTTCTGTAGCTCCGCAAATGTTACGGTGACATCTTAAAGCTGAGGGTGAAGGATTTTAGTTTAGTCCTACAGTAAACCCAACAATCCTGGGATAAATGCCTTACTTTTTATGTGTGCCTCATGGTCATGGGTTCACTTTCCTATCTCTGGTCAGAGAGACTAGCTTTTAGATCCCAACCATGTGCAAAGGGAGACCCCCTTCACTCCCGAGAGGCCACACAACACAGTTGTTGGTTGTAGAGTCAGGTTGTCGTCAGGGTGACGCAGACTGGGTTTTAGACAAGTAAACAAAAGCAGTTTGCATTGGAAAGTACTGAAAACAGCAGCAAAATGTGGGCACGTAATGGTAAAGAAAAGGGACTTCTTTAGTATGTAGGGTGATAAAGGCCCTCGGGCTGGTTATTGTCTGTACCCGATACACGAGAAACACACAGGAGAGAAAATGATCTAAGTCGCGACTGGGCATCATAAAGAGAGGGACAATTGCTTAATGTTCTTTGGAACCACATTCCCCTTCTTCAGCGTTGTCCTTTCCACTTGGAGTTTGGTGTGGAGGTACTCTTGTGCATTTCCCCAAATCCCAAAAAAAGAAATAAAGAAAGAAATGTCAGTATTTCTGAGCAAAATAATAAGCTGAGAAAAGTCTCATTCCACATTGTAGGACGCAGGTTATTTTCTATTTATGGAGAAAGAACACCATAAACAAAGCTCTGGATCAGCCCGGCGGGTTGAAAATATCTTCAGCCTTGTATGAATTTCACAGCATCTCCTTTGGGCGGTCTCATCTTGTCACATTTTAATGTTTGTGTTGTTGTTCCTCTCTTCCTTTTTCTGCATATCCATTGCAGAAGAGATTTTAACTACTCAGATGAAATACAGTCATACTTCCCCAAGGGGTGTAAAACTTTCAGCATAAGCCTTGTAAAAGGAAAGCAAGGTTTACTGATCCTTCTTTCCTTCTTTTTGGAGTTTATAAGATCGCTCCTGGTGAAGCTGTGTTCACCCGTGTCAGCATCAGTGATCTCAAGGACCAAATAATCTGCAGCCTGTACTGTTGGTGAAGTGTTTTAAATGAAGACACAAAACTGAGTTGCTTATTCAGACAGAAGGTGGACATATTAACTATAATAACTGCCAAACTTGCCTGCCTTCGCATTTCTGTAAATGTGGCAGGCGTTTGCGGCACAAGGGCTGACTCTATGTGTACATCATCAAATGCTAAAAGTAATACAATTCAGTAACAAGTTTGATTTCCTTTATTCATAAGAAACGATCCCTGGATTAGGGGAGTACAGTGCCTCGCAAGCAGTGCAGTCTTCCCGAGGGATTTGGGTCAAGAGCAAATTTTACAGAACGATGGAAAAGGCAGGGGGGCGACAGGAGGCTGGTTAAGAGGTCGGCCATTTCCTTATTTTCTAGAGGAAGGTAAGCTAGGTAAAGCTGAGTTAGAGGATTGCTGATTGGTGTATGTCAGGATTCCTCAACAGTTGTTTTCGATAAGTGCAGGCTGACTTAAGTTTAGATTGGTCACGTGGGCCAGGTCAGTAGGGCGGCCTCCATTTTGTGGGTCCTGAAACGCTAAATAAGTTTATCTATCTATCTATCTATCTATCTATCTATCTATCCATCCACACACACACAATAATATAAATTCTTAGTGGTTATCAACTACATATGAAGCAGTGTTCTAAGTAAAGAATTTGAAGAAGAAGGTGGTGTTGACTTGGCTATCTCGCTGTTCACACCCGGATGACAGGTAAGTTTTGTCTAGTTCCCATAATATTGTGTTTAAATAGACTTAGCTGCATGTCTGCTTTTAAAAGTTGAGAAACTTCCCATGAAGTTTCCCAGAGACTGTGGTTCCTCTTGGGAAATCTGAAGTTTTGGCGGGGCAGACCCACATTCCCCTGGTGGTGCCATTGTTTGGGAGGTAATGGCTGCCACCAGCTGGAGTCAAGACCCACTCTCCATGTCTCACCGTCCTGGCACCTACCTGCGTGTTGTCTGAGCCCTGGCCTCACCCTGTTGTAATTTGAGTTGCCGCAGGCATAGATCAGTAAGGAATGGATGAGAGGGGATGGAAACGGGGGTGGGGTGAAGATTTCCAGAGACTGTGGCTAAAGGGCTGAACGTGGAGGTAGGGGGCTCTGTGGCCCAGCCACAGAACTGGGAGCTGGGCGACAGCCTGAAGGGTCAGTCCTATTTCGTAGAGGGAGACGCTTTTAAAAGGCTTTATTCTGCTGAATGTCAGCAAGATGCTGAAGAAAATACCCTTGCCTGCTTTTGCAAAGCAGATGAATGTGGGCTTTCCACGAACCATTTGCAATAAAAGAAAATAAATGAAATCCCTTTTGAGGGAGTAAGGTGGGAGGAGAGGAGCCTTATGTGGAATTCTTGGAGATTATTCAGTAGTGACTAATGCTTGCGAAGGTAACTTAGGAGCCCCGTTGGCAGCAGAGGGTAGAATGCCTCCCGGTTTATATTGCAAGTTCTGTGGAACTAGAAGTATGTGAGTCTGTTTAATAGAGCTTCGACTGGAAAAATCACAAAGGACAGTGTCAGTTCATAAGAAACAAAGCACCAGAATCCACGAAGAAATTAACTGCTCTGTGAGCCCCGAGCCTCAGAAAAACATAAGTGCTTCACCGAAAGAAAAGGTGGTGGATATTCTGGGGTGTCTGGGTGGCTCAGTTGGTTGAGCATCTAGTGTCTGGTCTGACTTCCACTAAGGTCACCGTCTCACAGTCGTGGGTTCGAGCCCCATGGCGGGCTCGGTGCTGACAGCTCAGAGCCTAGAGCCTGCTTCGGATTCTGTGTCTCCTTCTCTTTCTGCCCCTCCCCTGCTCGCTCTCTCTCTCTCTCTCTCTCTCTCTGACACACACACACACACACACACACAGATAAACATTAAAAGAAAAAAAAGATGGTGGATTTTCAAATTAATTTAGTTATTTGTGTTTCTCAGGTATTTCCAACTATAAATGTACTCATTTAGCTTATGCTGTGTGTGTGTGTGTGTGTGTGTGTGTGTGTGTGTGTGTGTGTGTGTTTTAACAATAATAGGAATCAGTTTCAAGCTCATTGTTTTTACTTCAGAATAATTGGATAGGTACACTTTAAGTAAAATTTCTTTATTTGCATGTACAAAATATTGCAGCTAATAAAATGAAACTCTAATGGTTTTTATTGCCAAAAGAAAAAAATTAAATGTAATGTTCAGTAAACTCTTTTAAAATTGTAACTCTTACCTTAATGCAACTAATTTGGTTTCCATTAAATGTACCTGTTGTTGAACCACGCAGTTTAACATCCCTGTAATTGAGACCCCTCCCCCCCCAACCCTGCAATAGAATCACAGGAAAATCTCTACAGTTTATTTTTCTTGTAAGTTAAGAGGACCATGTAAAGTATTTTTGCCACCGAAGTCTTGTGTTGTTTCTTAATTTAGTATTTTTTTGCATTATCAATAAAAAGAAAAAATACAAATATATATCTGGAATTCAGGGAAATTCTCTAAACTTGTAAAATTAAATTGTTCTTATTAAGAAGTCAATATAAATTGTCTTTCGGTTGATGATAATGCCTACCCCATTCACCTCAATAAGTAATTTCACAATTTTAAGATTCCTTTTATCAAGTTCTATCTTAGAGAATAGGCATTTTGTGATAATCTGTAAAATGAAAAGACTTCTATTCAAAGTCTTCTATTCTTTACATTTATTACTATTTGAAAAATTGGTAATTTCATATCTCCTCATGTACATTTTAATTAGCATTTATTTCATTACATGTAAAAGGAGAATTGAGATAATTTGATCTCACAGCAGTGTGTAAGTTTAACATTCTCTAATATTATTGCATCTGACCATTAAAGTATTAGGAACATCTGTATACATTTTATTTCTAATCTAACTGTAGAGAGGGCTATGTAATTTATTATCTAAAAACAAACAAACAAACAAACAAAAACACCAAAAGAAGAAAGCCCTCAGTAGTCACTCAGCTTATAATTATAAAATTTTATAAAGTGATGAGACTTCCTGGAGCTTTGTATTTACCCGCCTGTGTTAATTGTATCTGTTTCTCAGAGATTTTTTTTTTTTTTCCATTCAAAAAAGACTATCTTTCTACTTATTTCAAATACCTCCCCTGTTAAGTTCTGTCCCATTAGGTCCACCACTTGTATTTTGATTTGAAGACAAGGATGAATCAATTGCCCAAAGTCTTCATCACTTTACAATTGTGCATTTAGGGGCACCTGGGTGGCTCAGATGCCTAACTGAGTTAACGGTTTCTGAGTTCGAGCCCCGCGTCGGGCTCTGTGCTGACAGCTCGGAGCCTGGAGCCTGCTTCGGATTCTGTGTCTCCCTCTCTCTCTGCCTCTCCCCCGCTCGCTGGTGTGCTTTCTCTCTCTCTCTCTCTCTCTCTCTCTCTCTCTCACTCACTCTAAAATAAATCAACATTAAAAAAACTAAGATTGTGCATCTATGCTCTAAAAGCAAGGATACAATAAAGCACAACTCACAGAACCGCCCCAATGAGAAGACTGATTACTTCTTAAATATTATGTGGCATTCTATCCCCTGATTTTAGAACAGCTAAATGAGGATAACTTGGATTCTATCCTAAAATATTATGCAATGGACTCACTCTCCCAGGTATACAATAGGTTTGACATGTGATGAGGCTGAGGGACAGCAGAAGAGAAAGAATTCTTAACTACGTCTGCTCGTATTCAACTGCCCTACGGCACTTTAATTCTTGTCCATCTTTTATTCTCGTTAAAACTGTCACTGAAGCAAAAGACATATCTGTGTGGAGAACTCTGTACTGTCAAAAAGTAAAGCTACTTGGAGAAGCTTATGGGGCTTCATGTCAGTTTTCTACTTGAATTATAGTTATTCCACTAACTAGTTCTCTTTTTCACATCTACTGTGACTAGAGAATGAGATGTAGCAGCGATCTTTCTGCGGTCCCATTTGTAAATGAAATTTATGTTATGGATTTGCATGCTAAGTGCCTCTCTGGTAAGAGGGACTCTCAAAGACAGCATGTTTATGCCGCCCTTTGTGTTTAAATCGGAATTCTAAAGCAGACCCAAGTTAAACGTGAAGGCAACTTTACATCTTTGTCTGAAGTCAAATATGGATTGTTTACTTATCATCACAGTTAGCTTTTTCTGATTTTGCTTTTTGGAGGCTGCTCTTAGCCCCATAATCTGCTGTCCTCTTTAATGATCTTTCTTCTGCTACCTCTGTAGTTTAAAAACTTTGTGTGTTTGGCATTATCATGAAAAGTATATATATATATATATATATATATATATATATATATATATATATTGAAATTCATAATTAGTCACAGCGGTACGATCTGGTGTTTGAAAGGATCTTCAGGAGAGGGTATATGAAGCTGTGCATACTTATGTATACGATGTAGTTATTTATTAGACACAGGCCATTCTGGTCAAGACAGATCATAAGCATCTTTGCTAGAACTTCTCGTTCACTTACTTGTTTAACCCAGGTATATTGAGTGTCCTGGGCAGCAGGCAGCATCTAGGCCGTCAGATCTCCAGAGGGGGTCAGAGCAAACATGCATGGGGTGCTGGTCTCGAAGCGCCTACCTTCTAGGGGGAAGAGAGAGAAAAAGCACCAAAAGGGTGCTGGAGAACCAGACAGGGTGAAGTCATGGAAACTCATGGACAGGTGGGTGCAGATTTCAGTCCTACTCTTCATTGTTATTTTCCTCCTCGGACATCCTCCCTCATCTGTGAAAGGGAATTAGAATAGGCGAGTTGCTTCTTTGACAGGACAGTGACATTAAAAATCACAGCTTTGCGCCAGGGTCCCAGGCGAGCTCTGTGCTTGGGTGGGGATCTCAGGAGCTCTCCTTAGTCCTGTGACCCACAGAGCTCTGTGTCACTGTAGGAGACAGCTACCTTGCAGGGCACATCCCAGTACTACTTCACCTCCTTTAAAGAATCCCTGTGGGAGTCTTTAAAATATTTTTTTTTAAAGGAAATGATTTTTTTAAAGGAAATTATTTTTTTTTAATTTTTTTTTCTTAACGTTTATTCATTTTTGAGACAGAGAAAGAGAGAGAGACAGAGCATGAATGGGGGAAGGTCAGAGAGAGAGAGGGAGACACAGAATCTGAAACAGGCTCCAGGCTCTGAGCCGTCAGCACAGAGCCCGACGCAGGGCTTGAACTCACGGACCGTGAGATCATGACCTGAGCCGAAGTTGGACGCCCAACCACTGAGCCACCCAGGCGCCCCTCTGTAAAATAATTTTTTAACTATCAATTTAAATCATGTACTTTTTTTTTTTTTAATAGAAAGGGAAGAAAAATTAAAAAAGAGGATATCCTTGCATGCTTCTGTTACAACCTAAGTTTCCCTCCCCGGAGGTAATTATTACCAACTGTTGGCTTTGCATTTTTCTCCATATATTCTAAGCAGCTGTATAAACAACTTCCTTTTTTCCCCCAGAAATTGGGTCAGAAAACGCAGTCATCTGCAACTTTTTTTTGCTTATTGGTTTTCTTAAGTAGGTAAAATATTCATATGTATGTATATATAAGTATATAAATGTATACCATAGAATATGTAAATAATGTAATAAATATATTTTATATAATATCCATTATGAAGTACATAATATTCTAAACTACACAGATGAAAATCCTTCTTCAATGTCTTTCTTTCCTTCATCTGCAACCCCCAGGAAACCAATGTTATATAAAATAATATAATATACTATCTTCTATAAGATGTTTTTATGATTGAATTGTGGTTGTTGCTAATTGTTATGGGTTAAATTGTGTTCCCAGAAAAGCTGATGGGTGAAATCAGTGTGTAAATGCACTGGGGCATCTGGGTGGCTCAGTCTGTTAAGCATCCAACTCTTGATTTTGGCTTAGGTCATGATCTCACGGTTCATGAGATCGATCCTGACATCAGGCTTCATGCTGACAGTGTAGAGTCTACTTGGAATCCTCTCTCTCTCTCTCTCTCTCTCTCTCTCTCTTTCTCTCTCTGTCCCTCCCTCCCTCCCTCCCTCCTCCCTCTGTCTTTGTCCCTGCCCCGCTTGCTTGTGCACCCGTGCTCACATACGTACTCTATCAAAATAAGTAAATGTTAAAAAAAAAAAAAAAAAAAAAAAGAACTTTTGGGGCACGTGGGTGGCTCAGTGGGTTGAGCGTCTGACTTTGGCTAAGGTCATGATTGAACCCCTCATGGGGCTCTGTGCTGACAGCCTGGAGCCTGCTTCAGATTCTGTGTCTCCCTCTATCTCTGTCCCTCCCTCGTTCATGCTCTGTCTCTTACTGTCTCTCAAAAAAATAAACGTTAAAAAAAAAAGGACTTCTTATACACTGTATAGACAGATGAGGTCCAAAGAAGGTTCTTCATAAAAAGGAGTTTTTATTGACAGAACTGTTGTCCTCTGGGCCACCCTGTAGGAATGTTGTGGAAAAAAAGGAAGCAAAGCTCTGTCCAATCGCTTTTTCATACCTTTCTGTAGCTCAGAGGTGTTTCAAGAAATATTTGTAGCAGTGAGAAAAAGGGATATGACACAGTGGTCAGCTCTTTTTCCCTCGTACTAATTTTAACTTTCCAGTTTACTCCTTGCTGATTGTATCAGTCTTCATGTAGATTAGTGCCAGACTGAGCCAATGATAGTCAATATGAGAGGACTTTAAATCGTGCATATTCTGTTCTATAACGTATAACTTTAGTGTTTTGTGAACTCTGGAGTTGTTGATGTAACGCTGTAAGGAAATACTTAGAAATCCCATTACAATAAATTTTATCTTATCCTTTGGGATTTCTGAGCCTTCATATCTCTAGGCTTTAGAGTGTCTATTGGGTTATCTATGGGTAAAAACTCAGTGCCTCTGTATTAATCAGGGCTTCCCAGAGAAACAGAATCAATAGGAAGTTCATACAAATAGAGAGAGAGAGAGAGAGAAAGAGAGAGCTTACTTTAAGGAATTGGCTTATGTGATTGTTAAGTCTGATGAATCCAAAATCTGTAGGATAGGCTGGAAGACTGGAGACCCAGGGGGAAATTGATATTGCAATTCCAGTCCAAAGGCAGTCTCTGCTAGCAGAATTCTCTCTTCCTTGGGAGAGGTCATTCTTTCTTCTAATAAGGCATTCAACTGATTGGATAGGGCCCACCCACATCATAGAGGGTAATCAAGTTTACCCAAAGTCTGATTTAAATATTAATGTCATCTAAAAAAAAATTCACAGAAACATCTAGAATAATATTTGGCCAAATACCTTGGTACTGTGACATAGCCAAGTTGACATATAAAATTAACCATCAAAGCCCCTTCCTATAAGGAGTGTTTATTCTTGTAACTTCATATTATCAGATCCAAAAGTGAGATAATGTGACTTTTAAGAAAACTTTTCAATGTGACTATTGAAGTTAGTACACAAAATTAGTCACATTGCCGAGTTTGAGGAAACAGTCTCCATAAAACTGCCCTGACTTCGGACACTAACTGCCATTGGTGGAAGGAGTCCCCAGACCACCCTCCATTCCATTAATTCACTAGAAGGACTCAAGGAACTCACCAAAAGTTTTCTTATATTCATGATTGTGGTATATTGTAGAGAAAGGCTTCAGAATAAAATCAGCCAAGGAAAGAGAAACATTAGGGAAGAATCTGGGAGGGGTCCCAATACAGAGCTTCTGTGGTTATCCTCTCCCCATTGAGTCACAAGTCATGGGTGGTATTATCTCTTCCTGGCCATGATATATGACAGTATGCACAGAGTATTGCCAACCATCAGATACTTACCTGAGCTCAGTGTCCACAGTGTGTACTCGGCTTTGTTCCACAGGTAAAATTCATTGAATGATTGACCTCATGGTTGAATTCAGTCTCCACGTCAACTGATACCTCATGATCCAAAGCCCCCGACCTAAATCGTGTGGTTGGTCTCATTTGGGTAGCTCCCACCCTTTTGAACTTGAACAGACTGTTGTGGATGGCCAATCCTCACTCTAAAGAAAGATAATCCTTTCAAGAATGACGTAGATTACCTCTCAAGGGCAGAGGCCTAACCTTTCTTTAGACAAGGCCTATTTTTTCGTGCAGATTTAGAAAATATGATCTATTATTATTTGGAGATATGAAGCACCAGGAAAAAAGTTTTAAGGCATGAAGATAGTAAATAACTAAAGAAACATGGTAAAGGAAAAGCTATCCAGCTAGCTGTTGAGACAATTAACTATCCTGAACTCCACTTACCAGATCTATAATATCAGACTATTAGATTGTGTGAGGTCTGAGGTTCTGCTGAAACTGTATGATTTGTGATTTTAAAAGGCCTGCAGAGTCTTGAAGGATTTCTCCTTTCCAGTTTCACAACCAAATTTTAGTTGGTGAAAGATTCTAGACAACTTGTCCAGAGCTCAGCTATTAGAATTTCACCTTCAAGCTTGAGGATCCTGAATGAACTTCAGAAGAAATTAATGTCAAGGAGTTACTTTTGCCTTTGTGAGTGCCTCTTTTAATGAACAAACTCCACATCACTCCCTCTCCCGTCCTACTCTAAAATTTCTTTTTCCTCACTGTGTTACTCATCTTCACTAGATCCTTGAAGAAAGATACAGTAATGAATTTGTATTAAAAAATTTGAGATAATTTTTCTCCATCTGACTTTTAATATTCCATTATTAAGGTAAAAACATTTTTAATAAGATTTTCTAGGAACATTCATTTAGGCTGAAAACTAAAAATGGCAGAATAAAAGAATGCTGTCACAGCTGGATGTGGCCTTAGTTGTTCAGCTCTCCCACCCCAAGCAAAAGTCCCCTATACAACAGTCTGTATGGGTGGTTGTCCATTTCCCATTAAATGCTCCTCTTTTTTTTTTTTAACTATTATTTATTTATTTGTTTTTAATTTACATCCAAGTTAATTAGCATACAGTGCAGTCATGATTTCAGGAGTAGATCTAGTTATTCATCCCCTCTGTATAACACCCAGTGCTCATCCCAGCAAATGTCTTTCTTAATGCCCCTGACCCATTTAGCCCATCCCCCAACCCACAGCCCCTCTAGAAACCCTCAGTTTGTTCTCTGCATTTAAGAGTGTCTTATGTTTCGTCCCCCTCTCTGTTTTTAAATTATTTTTGCTTCCCTTCCCTTATGTTCATCTGTTTTGTATCTCATATTCCACATGAGTGAAGTCATATGATATTTGTCTTTCTCTGACTTATTTCGCTTAATATAATACCCTCTAGTCTCATCCACATTGTTGCAAATGGCAAGATTTCATTCTTTTTTTGGTTGCCAAGTAATACTCCATATATACCACATCTTCTTTATCCATTCATCCATCAATTGACATTTGGGCTCTTTCCATACTTTGGCTGTTGTCAATAGTGCTGCTATAAACTTGGGGACGCATGTGCCCCCTTGAAACAGCACACCTGTATCCCTTGGATAAATACCTAGTAGTGCAATTGCTGGGTCATAGGGTAAATGCTCTTCTTGATAGGGAGCTCGTAAATCTGCATGGTCATTTTACAGCAGCTCAAAAACTATGCAGTTTATACACAATATTAGAATAAATGCATTGATTTATGTAAGATGCAGCATGAGTATAGGAACCACCACTGGTTTTCATTGTTTTGTTTTTGGTCCAATGACATTACTAGAACTTTGTAGACTCTCGGATGTTATTGGAGATTGATGAATGAAGAAAAGTTATACAAGATTTGGCACTGATAATGTTAAGAATAGTTACTTTCTGTTTATGACAATATCTATATCACCTTGTATTATGCAAAGATTTTCTGTATTTATGCAAAGGATTTACTGGGGACAATGAATAAACTTCAAAATGAAAGGACAGTCACAGGTATAGAGTAGAAAAAACCATCATGTCAAGAGGAGTAAAAATGAGACAAAGACTTTTGATTTTATAGAAACACTCTAAGAATGGCCATTTGTTATATCTTCATCTAAAATGATGAAGCCTTATAATGGAATCTATCTTGGTATGAATTACATTTCTCTTTTCCTATGTACAGCATGTGACTGACATGAAATGAGAATAAACCAACCCAGTAGCAAAATTTGGTTACCAATTATATTATTAAGTAGGCGTAAAGAAATAATGAAGCATACTACCAGACGTGAAAAATGTGAACAAAAATCACATGTCTCTTGGTTGACTAGCTTCTAATCTATTGATCTGTTATGATGGCCAGCTAGAATAATATTTAATGTGCACATACACACACGTTTTCATGGTAAACAATTGATTTCAAATTAGAATTGATTTTTACAATGGGTAAATAGTGTAGGTAAGGTCTAATATATAAAGAAACCAAAGTAGAACTATAGAAGACTTCAGATATTTTGAGCATATATACAAGACAAAGTATAGTGACTCTTCCTGCTTCAGACTCTGTCTCCTTCCATAGGATCGTAGATTCCATGTATCCTCCCTTTCTTTTGTCTCTCTTCTGAAATTTCCCAAGTATCTATATACCCACTTGAGTATATGCATAGATCTTGTTTTTACACAGTGGTCCTTTCTGTAAGCATCTATAGATGCTTATTTCACTGAATAGAATAACTTTGAGATCCTTTCCTATTAGCACGCAGAAGTCTCACTTTTTTTCAGTAGCAGTGGTATCGTTTACCTATGGAGAAAATTTTATGTGATGCTTTTTGTTACAAAAAAAATACGGCTCTCAACATTCTTCTAAATCTGTTTTTTTTTTTTTTTTTCATTTTTGTGTTACAATATGTGAAAAAGTGAGACATGTAAGTCACAGCTTCGTGTTGGGCTTTATTCTCAACCCTCATAGAGAAGTTTGTTGGGTTATTTTGGCTTTTCTGTATTCCATAGATTCTTTACTATGTTGTCTGAAAGACCATGCTTTATTTTTCCTGTTTGACACTATCTCTCTCTCTCCCTCTCTCTTCCTCTCTCTCTGAGAAGCCCTTTACCAAGTGCTCTGAAGCAAGACAGTTTGTAAGAGTAAATTGCCTTGCAGCATATAACACAAAGTATTCATTAGTATGAATGTTTTTTTCCAAGGTAGGCATACAATGCCCATTCAAAAAGGAGTTGTTTTTTTTCATACCTTAATAAGCAGTTCCTTAAAACATAACCTTATCTGCATTATATGTGGCTTATTATAAGCTAAAGAGATGAAATATCAATCACAGTGCTTTAGAACTCTTGTCTTTAACTCTCTGTGTTTTCTACGAAGAAACTACTGTCCTAGAACTACCAGAATTATTTTTCAGCTTCCTTCAAAATGTATCTAATGTTCCTTATCTAATACTTGTTAAAACCTTTTAATATGTACCTTCCATTCTCATATTGTTTTATATCCTTTCCTTTTGAGTTTCTCATCTCTAGGGCAACTTTTCTTATTGCAGTTCACATTTTAATTTCTTTTTTTATCCCCTCTTGGGAAGGAAGGACAGCCATATATGAAATAATATTTTGAGCCCTGCACCCTTTAAATATTTAGTGCACATTATAATCACAGTAAAGACAAAACTCTGCGAGTGGATTCTTGTTTCCTTAGCCGCTTTGCTTCTGTTCATTTTTTGAAACATGAATGTCAGGCATTTTGTGATGAATGGTCATATTATTATCATTAGTGAACTCCATAGGGAAAGGTAGTAGGGTTGAAAGGCATGGGGGAAAATGCCAGGAGTTTTAGGGCCAGTGCATTAAGGGAGGAGGGCTGGAGAGATAAGCAAGTGAGTCCTACTGTCCCGTTTTTGAGCACCCCACTTAAAATCAAGGATATTTGTGTTCTAATCTTTTAGCAACCACCCAATTTGCACCCCTTCAGAGTGAAAATACGAGTGACGGTGACACCTGAGAGGAACGGTCAAAACTGTTCTCCACATGCTCTAGGGCATGCTGACTGGCCTCCTTACACCTGCTCAGTTCTCCTGGGCATGACATTTCTGTACTCCAAGTATCCATTATGCTCAGCAGCACATAAAGTATAAACAGTTATAACAAATATCTTTAGACTAAGATAGAAGGCAGCTCTTCTCTCTGTTGTTTTCAGGAGATTTTGTACACCATCCTGGTAAGAGCACCGGCTTTAAAGTCAGACCAACCTTAGATTAAATTTCTCTAAAGCAGCTATTAAAGACATTGCCATAATATGCCTGAATCCCTTAGAATATTCAGTGAATATTTATACCTTTCATACTTTCCTCAAAGAGAACTTGGGGAAAATTTCATGAAGTTCTCTCAGTATGTGGTGATAAGTTTAAGAAGTTCAATTACAGGGGCTCCTGGGTGGCTCAGTCGGTTAAGCGCCCGATCCGTCCCAGGTCACAATCTCACAATTCGTAGGTTCGAGCCCCACGTCGGGCTCTGTGCTGACAGCTCAGAGCCTGGAGCCTGCTTTGGATTCTGTGTCTCCCTCTCTCTCTGCCCCTCCCCTACTTGCATTCTGTCTCTCTCTGTCTCTCAATAATAAATGTTAAAAATTGTTTTTTAATAAAAAGAAGTTCAATTACAAAGTTAATCTAAAGTTAAAAAATAGCTCTTACTCCAAGAGATGCATCTTCCTCAGATTTTTAGCAGCATTAAGTCAGGCTGTGTGTTTGGATCGCTTGGGCTCCCCCACCCCCCACCCTCCCTCTACCCGTCTTTCACCCCCTGTTTCTGTGATTCCCTAGGATGCACAGGACTCAGAATACAGTCATACTAATACTCATGGCTCTGATTTATTACAAAGTAAAGAAGCAAAGAGAAAGGACAGGTGGGTGAAATCCAGAGAAAACTAGGTATAAGCTTCCACGAATCCTCTCCATCTGGAGTCACACAGAAAACACATGATTCCTCCAGCTGTGAGTTGTGACACATGAGAAATGGCACCTATGAGGGAAGTCTAGGATTTTTGTGGTGGGTCAGTGGCACCTTTTGTCTGACATATAGCAAGTTCAGTCTCTGAGAATGAAAGCAAATCTTCAGTAGAAACCGTATGGTTTGCCCAAATGGTTTAGGCAAGGGGGACTACTCTTATCACTTAAGGAAAGTTCTCCTTAGTGTAGGAAACTCGTTACCATTCATGTTCCTGGACACCAGCCAAGTGCAAACCTTGCAAGGAGAGTGGTCTCAAGCCCGTTGTGCTGATTTGTTTCTGCATAAGTTGTTTCCACACCACAGCAGAGATGCACCTTGGGAAAAGGTTCACGTAGTGATGGACCAACATGAACAGTTAAGTCCATCATTCAAAGACTACTTCTGCCCTACACGGACATTACAGTGTTGCCCATAAACAATTGCTACAAACATTTCAGACATATATTGAAAAACAGTTTTACAGGGGCGCCTGGGTGGCGCAGTCGGTTAAGCGTCCGACTTCAGCCAGGTCACGATCTCGCGGTCCGTGAGTTCGAGCCCCGCGTCGGGCTCTGGGCTGATGGCTCAGAGCCTGGAGCCTGTTTCCGATTCTGTGTCTCCCTCTCTCTCTGCCCCTCCCCCATTCATGCTCTGTCTCTCTCTGTCCCAAAAATAAATAAACGTTGAAAAAAAATTAACAAAAAAAAAGTTTTACAGATAAAACCTTATAATTATCAGTGGTTCACAGTCTGATACATTTACAAGTTAGTTACATTTTATTATTCATCACTGGCAAAAAATCTAATCCAGCAGGGGAAGTGGGATAGATCTAATATTGCATGCATAAACACAAGCACTAGAGAACAGATTAAACCAACCACACAAAACAATACAAAAAGCATCTTTTCTCCCAAAATAGGTTTTTTTCCCTTTCCTACCTTGTCAGAAGCAAAATTTATGATTCTGAAATTACTTGTGCATTCTCCTGGGCTTTGGTCATTAGAATGTACTCATACTTTACTGACCCTTCCCTGATACTGTTTTTTTTATAGTTTTCTATTAACACTATGTGTACTTTTTGATGAATGATAAACAGGTTTTGCCTGAAGAAAAAGATAAGCCTTCTTTACCTATGGCCAGAATCCCTACAAGAGAGTGGAAAATGCCCCCAATTCTTTTCTCCTTCCTTCTTTCAAATCTTCCTTCCAATTAAGACAAGTACTTAACTAGCAGACATTTTCCGGGCACTCGGCATTGCCAAAGATGAGAGAAAGGGTAGAATCTTTGCAGCTGGGGTCCCTTCTACCCGTTCCACCCCATCCATACCTTACGTGACATAAATGATTCTTTTTACAGAATGACATATTCAGGTCAATGGGTGCCTTTCTTTCCTAGGCTGCTAAGACAGATGACGTGTCCCTGGAGATGTTGTCCTACATCTGTAGACCCTTCGGAATCGTGGAAGAGGAAATTGCATTAACAATAGCGACCATGAGAATAATTGTTGATGAACTTTGTTGAGGGCATAATATGTACCCCCCGTGCTTGAAGTACATTATGTATGTAACGTCATTCCACTGTCTTAGTGAACTCGATGATGTATGTTTTTATCATCATAGTTGCTATCTTCCCGGTCTCAAGGATGAAGAAACTGAGGCAAGGACAGCTTAATTACTCAGTCATCCTGGGAAGGAACAGTGTAGGATCACGGACTAGCACCAATACTGAATGGCCTATTGTAGCTTGATTTTTGCATCATTGTTCTTATGTGTGTGTGCCTGGATGATGTAGGCGGGGAGATAGAAATGTGTTTCTTTGTATATATATATTATTTGTGTATGTGTGTGTGTTTGTGTGTGTGTGTGTGTGTGTGTGTGTACATACATATATTCCTACCAAAATATATATCTTAAAACATTTTAAAAATACTTTAAAATTTTTGAGAACAGCAGTCAGCTAAATCCATTTTAAGCCAAAATGTATCGAGCTAGCATTTCAATAGCTGCTTAATTATGTTACGATATTTGTCTTGAAGTTTCTCATTTTATTCCTAAGATAGAAACAAAACAGAGATGAATGTTCTAGGTAAGAGCTTAAATCGTTTGTTTTAATTTAAACTAATTATCATATTCAGTTCATTCTAGTCCTTTTCGGGTCCAGATATCACACATCCAAAAAGATAATATTGTTTTTCAGGAAGACTGCAGACTTGCCCTCCATGAAGATGAAAAAGATTACGTATAGATGCATCTTTAAATATGTACTTTGCAAGTTTTCACTTCCAAAGTCATATTTATTTTGTGACTTGGAAATAAACAGTTAAGATAGTCTTCAGTGGAAATGGTTTAGTTCAGTGCCATCTGAATCAGGGGGCAAATATTTTTGGTAAGGGCCAGAGAGTAAATATATTTCAGTCTTCAGAGGCCAAACAGTATCTGTCACAATTTCTCAACCCTGCCATGGTAAGCAATATTGAATGAATGAATGAATGAATGAATGAATGAATGAATAAATAGGGCTGTAAATAGGTGAGGCTGTCTCCCAATCAAATTGTATTTATGGATGCTAAACTTTGACCTTCATGTAACTTTCATGTGTCACAAAATTTTATTCTACTTTTGATTGTTTCCAACCATTCAGAAACATCAAAAACTATTCTTAGATCTGATCCAGTCATTGGCCAGAATTTTGCCCAAGAGCCATATCTGGATTGCTTCACCCTGCTGAGCACTTTTATTTTGCTTTCGGTTATAAATCGTGATCATAAAATATGAAACTGACATTGTAAACCTCGTATACCCTAACCATATCTTAGTTAATTAAGAAATGCCAATAAATGTAGGACGTCTACTGCCAAACCACATGGTCAGTGATAATTACAGATAACTCTGTCTGTGTGTTACTAACAAATATATAACTTCATTCAAAATGTTTTTTTTTCCCTGAGGCTAAAATATGTTACATCAACAAAAATATTTTCTAGGGGAAACCAGTTCTTGAATATGTCCCATTTGTAATGTAATCTAGCTTGTATTTGATGGTATATATAAGTCTTTCATAGAAGTAGCATCCAATAAATAAGCAAATGCAAACATTATCCTCATTTTAAGGAGGTAATAACTGATATTCATTCATAACTTACCCAAGGTCTCGAAACATTTAACCAGCAATGCCTGGATACACCCCAGTTCTTCTGACTCTGAGACATGTTGTCTCCTAAAAACGCTAACATTTAATTGACTGTTTTAACAGACATATAGAATGGTTACCAATCTTGTTGAACCTCTTCCTACTGTAATTATTTTTTAATTGGAGGATTGCGTGTTTTGGAGGTTCCTAAACACCAAAGTGTATAAACTAATGAATAATTTTCCTGGTTAATAACAGTGAAAACACTTAGGGCTTCCTCTGGTCAAGAACCAGAGACAACATAATTCCATCAACAATTCCATTCAAAAAAGGGAACTTTGCAGTTTAGTTAATCCATTCATTCTCATTATGGGAAATAGTAAGTGTTGTGTTTGGCTCTTTGAAATATTAAAACTAAGCCAAAGGCTCCTGTGTCTATTTTTGTAGACTAGACTCAGAAACTCTGTAATTGTTCTACTTTTCGACATTAGTAGAATAATAGTATACTGTTCAATTTTGAATGTAACTTAAGGAAAGTATTTCCCCTGGGAGGAGGGGGTGGGTGTTGGATAGGCTTGGCAGAAGTTGGTTGTGACAGTTCGTTGGCCAGAGAAATGCCAAATCAGGCGACACATATGTTCCAGCAAGATTTCTTCCATTTTGTGCATATAATCTCACAGATCCTTAGGACTGGAAAGACATTTATTATGCTCATCTAGCAGCAATTTGGATAGAAATACCCTCTAGTATCTCTGAAAGTCATCATCCTCTTCTTAAGCATCTTCCGTGTATTGGGAGCTCACGTTTGACAGTTTTAGTTATTAAGGAGTATCTCCTTGGGTCTCATTTAAGTCTGTGGCCCTGAAACCTCCATTTGTTATTTTTAGCTCTGCTTTTTGGAATGACTCTGCTCAGATGTACCTTCTCTTGTATGTAAAAGTTGCTGAAATTATTCTTCATAAGATATGATTTCCTTGTTTCTTACCATAATAACTAGAGCTAACATTTATTAAGTGCATACTATTTGCCAGAAACAATTCTGTATGTTCTGTGTGTGTCAGTGATTTCATTTTCATAATGAGCCATGAGGTTGGTTCCATCTCATAATGAGGAAACTGAGTTATAAGGCTTAATAGCTATACTAAAGTCACACAAATGGTTAGTGAGTCACTAGTTTGTTACTGACTCGAAGATTCACATAGCTGGTTAGTGGGGAGCCAGGATTTGAATCCAAACAGTCTAGCCTCCAGGCCTGAGCTACGAACTCCTAGATTAATACATTTCTTTTTATGCCTTATTAAATCCTTGGTCAATGGATCATATCCCTGTGGTTCGAAATTCTTCCAAAGTGCCTTTCCCAGGATCTGAGAAGTGTACTTACTAGAACATCAAACATTCCTCTTCCTCGTTCTCTGGTGTCTCATGCACAGAACAGCCATAAATTCCCAGTCATTAAAGGTGGCCAAGATAGCCCTTCCTGACTTTGTTGTTATACTGAACAGTCATTAAACAGTAAGTCCTGTTCAATGGCCCTGTTAAAAAAAAGTAATCAAAATATAGAAGTTATTCTGAACAAAACAAATTCTTAGCAGTCAACATGGAAATGTCAAACTCACAGACTCTGCCTACTCACTGACTTGGAAAAAAAAAATGTATATTCAAGGAAAAAAAAGTAAATCAGAAGATCAAGAGATGGTGTTTTCTGTTAAATAATGATTAAATGGAGAAAGTTGCTTTTATAGTTTTTCAGAGAACATCTTGCTATGGATTATCATCTTGAATCATGTTTACTATTTTTACATACTGAGAAACTCAAGGCGCTATTTTTCTTTCTTGCTTCGATGAGTTCAGTAGGATAAATGCATCCCATGTGTGTTGATCATTCAGAATTCTACCACTCTTTATCTTCCTCTAAATATAAATTCTCATCCTAAAACACTGTAAATCTAGAAGCCATGGAACCAAAAATTATATGGGATGTTCCTAGGTGATCAAAAAAAAGTCAATCTCTTTCAAGTAATTTTGACAGTATCTGTTACAGTGGGAGCAATACTGGTCAGATAGTCAAAAAATAACAGTTCTGTCCATAACTGGTCACTCACTCACCTCTTCCCGCATTTGGTGATAGGAAGGAGGGGGATTCCATTTACCTCTTCAGTTGTATCATTAGCTCAATTTTTGTTGCGACTCTTATTTTTAAAGTGTGAAGAGCAAAACCCAAATAACAGAAGAAAGCATTTAATTAGTTACAGTCTCTTTAGTAGAGCTCACGGTGTTGGTGTTGGGTTCGTAAGAAATCTAGGTCTGGCCGTGCCACTTGGCTTTGGAGCCCTGAGATGGACGTACACTTGTTAACGCAACATTGTACCATGAACAGGGCCAACTCTTCGCAGAGACTGAGCTAATGAAAAATCAACTTGTGCCCCTAACAACTGTGTTTGGAATGGCTGGGTTTTTCTCTCTCTTTTTTTAAAGAAGCATTTTGCCCTGCCAAACATCAGTAATCTATTGTAATTGCTTTTGTTTTGACTACGAAGTATTTGTCTGGTTCAGAACGTAGGGTGATTAATGATCTCAATATCTGTGTGTTCTTTGCCAAATTGAATTTAGTATATTTGTACAGGTCATCACTCTGGCCTGTGTATACACAGAAAGCAAATTAATAATTAAAAACCGATAAGCTACCTGGTGGTCATTTTTAACTTAATTTATTGAGGCTTACGCCCACACCTTATAATTCAGAATTCCACTTCAGTGACTCTAGAGCCACGGTGATCCAGGAATGGAGAGTAGAAAGAGGAGTGAGACGAACCTCCTTAAACACAATAAAACCTGCAGTGGGAAAAATTCCGGGGTGGGGGTGGTTAGGGATGTAGTCTGAAAAAGATCTGGCAAGAGATCTCACACCTCTTTTTTTCATAAAATCATCTCAACGATATGCATTTTTTTCCCCTGATGGAGTAATGCAGAAGATGAGAGTAACAACAACAGCAAACAAACAAGATAACAAAGAAGAAGACAAGAGTTCATAGAAGGTTACAAAATGCTTCTCTCTACAGATGGCCCCTGTGCCCACTGTGTTGTTGAGTGTGATATGAACAACTGTAAAAACCTCCAGGGCTGAGCCTTGTATCTCTTGCTACACAGTGCCTGGTGTAGAAGAGAACTCAGTGAGGATACGTTGAATGTAGTGGTGCCTGGGTGGCTCAGTCGGTCAAGCATCTGACTTCGGGTCAGGTCATGGTCCCGTGGTTTGTGAGTTCGAGCCCCAAGTGGGGCTCTGGGCTGACAGCTTGGAGACTGGAGCCTGCTCCGGATTCTGTGTTTCTATGTCTCCCTCTCTCATGCTTTGTGTGTGTGTGTGTGTGTGTGCGCGTGTGTGTGCGTGTATGTGTGTGTCTCTCTCAAAAAGTAAACATTTAAATTTTTAAAAAAAAATAAAAATAAGAGAAAGGACATTTATTTGTGTCACACATACCCTTCATTTCACAAATGATCCTTGAGGATTAGTGCCCGGTGTTCACTGTAGCATTAAACTGCTTTTTTTTCTTCTTTTTTCTTTTTTTTTTTTTTTTTTTTTTTTTTTGGCCAGATACCATTTTAATCTAAATCTGCAGGAGCTATTCACAAGAGAATTACCCTGTGAGGTTACATTTGGATTGGTTTTACTCAATAAAGTGACATGAAAATAGGAGACAAAGTATTCAACAGAATTTCTAAGAGGCAAGCTTATTCGTTTTCTTATGTATTAATGTGACTGAAGCATTAATGGTGCTTTCCCGGATTTTACACCGTCATGAACACATGATGTCAGGAGATGCTCTGGACTCGTGAGCCAATTTTTACAACATTCCTAAACTTTCAGGCATGATTTAAAATTACTTGCACCTTAGGGGCACCTGTGTGGCTCTGTCGGTTAAGCAAGTCATTTTTCGGTGGGGGTCGTGATCTCACAATTCGTGAGTTCCAGCTCGGCATTGGGCTCTGTGCTGACAAGTGCGGAGCCTGCCTGGGATCCCCTACTCTCCTTCTCTCTCTGCATCTCTCCTGCTCACGCTGTCTCTGTGTCTCTTTCAAAATAAAGAGACAATTAATGACTTAAAAAGTTACCTGTCCCTTGTAGCTTATTATAATTCCATAATTCTCAAAATGTACGCTAATTGTCTAAGTTTCTTTACGAAACATGATGGACAACAGGGTTTGAATGCAAGGTACACTTCAGGAAAGGTGTGAGCACACTTTTCTGAGCGGGTAAGGGAGAGCATTTCAAATAAATTTTGGGGGTTCCTCGGTGGCTCAGTTGGCTGAGCGTCTGACTCTTGATTTCGTCTCAGGTCATGATCCCAGGGTCGTGGGATCCAGCCCCTCATTGGGCTCTGTGCTGAGTGTGGAGCCTGCTTGAGATTCTTTGTCTCTCCGTCTACCCCTCTCCCCCACTCGTGCTCTCTCTCTCTCTCAAATTAAAAAAAATAATAATAAAAATTTAAAAACCCAAATTTTGAATAAAACTCTACGTAGATTAAAAAAAAATAGAAGATGATATTGTTAATAATGGTGCCACAGTGATGTAGTTTCCGCTTAATTATTACAGCAGCATAGTCAATGTTAGGGACAGGAGCAATAGAAATTATAAAAGAATAATTAGCATGCCATTACAGTAAGTTAGCAATTTAATATTTATTGTTTTTTACTCAATTCCTGGAAAAACTGGTGGCCTTTCACAGTGGATTGAATTCCCTAAAGGTACCATGTGCTTGGGCGTCACCTGCTTAGCTCAGGACAGCCCATGTCCAAAGGCACCAAAGAGACTATGGTGTGTATGCCCTTCCCAGCATGTCATGTGACTCACTAGCCCTGAAGGGTCCATGTTCGATGCAGAGAATCAAAGGTGTATAAAGTGAAATTTCTGCTTTTGAGGAATTTATGGAATAAAGGAGGTAGACATTTTATATGACAAAGACTCTCATGGTCAAAGGGTTAATTAAATTGCCTTTGGTCAAATATAGCTAGTGAGAAGAGTGTAGGATATCTGGAATTTGGATGTTTTAACTTAAAAATTGGTGTTAGAGCATCATATTGTACTGATTTCTCTTAACCCAGGACTTTATACCGAGAATATAATAATTTTAGTAAGTTTTTAAAATAAATTATTTAAAAAAACCCATGTACCATTGTGAGATACTATGTAGTAATATGCTAGTACCAACTGTTTGCAGATTCTGATGAGAAACATATGCTCAACGTTTTATTAGTTTTTATTTTAGTTTGGCTTTTTGTGACTTTTGGTTGAAATAACCTTGTGCCTTTATGAAATGCAGTCTTTAAGAGCACATGATGTGGCAACAGTTAGACTTTACATCTAATCCCCTCTCCATCCATTGTTTATTGGCTCCAAAAATATCCGGTTGAATTTTTTAAACTCAGGTCCTTGCACAGAAAGGGGAATTGGTAAGACCTGTGTTTCAGATAATATTATTACCTAAGCACTTAGTGCTTCTGAGAGACTCAGTAAATTGTGTGTGTGTGTGTGTGTGTGTGTGTGTGTGTGTGATGTGTGTTAAACATTTACAGTAATTCCCTTTAATCCATGGGAGATAAGTTCCAAGATCCCCAGTGCCTGGGTAGTCCCAAACCCTGTATATGCTGTGTTTTTTCCTATACATGCATACCTATGATAAACTTTAATTTATGAATTAGATACCGTGAGAGATTCATAACAAAAACAATAGAACAGGACAATAATAACAATATACCTGTAATAAAATTATGTGAACGTGGTCTCTCTCTCTCTCTCTCTCTCTCCAAATAACTTACTGGACTATACTCACCCTTCTTGTGAGGATGTGAGATAATGTGATGCCTGTGTGATGAGATGAAGTGAGGTGGGAGATGTAGGCAGTGTATTGACCTACTGACGACGAAGGATCATATGTCAAAGAAGGATCATATGCTTGTAGCTTTTGACTGCTGGTAACTGAAACAGTAGAAACCGAAAGGGTAGAAATGGAAGAACTACTGTATTTACAAGTACGTATTTCAGACCTATGTATTTAATGTTTTGATTTGAAGACATGGTGCAGGCAGTCATTTCCTCTGGTCACAAAATGATGTAGGCATGGCATCATATATTCAAAAGAGTTGATTTAGCAGGGCGCCTGAGTGGCTCAGTTGGTTAAGCGCACAGCTCTTACTTTCTTGACTTTTGTCTCAGGTCGTGATCTCGTGATGCTGAGATCCAGCCCACGTTGGGCTCTGCCCTGGGCATGGGGCCTGCTTAAGAATCTCTCCCTCTCTCTCCCTCTGCCCGTCCACAACTTGAGTGTGCACGCACGCCCTCTCTCTCTCTTTCAAAAAAAAAATAATAATTAAAAGAAATAAAAGAGTTGATTTAGGAAATATGGGTGAATAACAATAAAAGCATATCTGCCGGGGCGCCTGGGTGGCTGCATCAATTAAACATCTGACTCTCGATTTCGGCTCAGGTTATGATCTCACAGTTTGTGAATTTGAGCCCTGCATCAGGCTCAGCACTGACAGCGTGGAGCCTGCTTGGGATTCTCTCCCCTGCCTCTGCCCCTCCCCTGCTCCTGATAACACACACACACACTCTCTCCCCCGCCCCCCCATCTCTCTCAAATAAATAAATAAATAAATAAATAAATAGTATGTCCACAGTAAGTTGTTTTGGTCAAACCCAAGGTAAATAGCTAGTAAATGATGTACTTTATAAGTATATACCAAGTTTTGGCTGAATCTAAGGCCTAAACTTGTTTAAATTTCCATCATATGCTGTTTGCAAACAGTCCAGTTATTGAACACATTTCCCTTATACTGCATATGAGTTATTCAGAGAAGCTATGACAGCTTAGGGAATGTCTGGAACATTCTGAATTTAAGGGCACCTGGGTGGCTCAGTCAGCTGAGCATCCGACTTCGGCTCAGGTCATGGTCTCACGGTTCGTGGGTTCGAGCCCCGCA
The DNA here is from genome assembly GCF_018350155.1 of Leopardus geoffroyi. Classification (NCBI taxonomy): domain Eukaryota; kingdom Metazoa; phylum Chordata; class Mammalia; order Carnivora; family Felidae; genus Leopardus; species Leopardus geoffroyi. The sequence goes on from NC_059331.1 coordinate 160,163,090, forward strand.
TCAGGCTCTGTGCTGACAGCTCAGTGCCTGGAGCCTGCTTCGGATCCTGTGTCTCCCTCTTTCTGCCCCTTCTCCACTTGTGCTCTGTCCCTCTCTCTTTCTCTGTCTCTCTCTCTCTCAAAAAAAATAATAAACATTAAACAACATTTGAATTTAAAGTATGGAAGATACTGATAATCTCCTATAACAAGTGCCATGCATCCCCATTAGAATGGAATAAACCATAGGTCTAAATCAGAATCCTTTGGAGATTTTATGTTGTGGTGGGAAAGTGAGTAAAGTTCCTATGGTCCCTTTGTGCAAATTGGTAATTCTTGAGTTACTTACGAAACAGTGTCTGAAAAATAGATATACTCTTCTGCTGTTGATACTGTTTGGCAGGTATGTGTAGAGAGTTCAAGTATAAAACAGTTAGTTACTAGCAATATATGTTGTACTGGTGACCGTAAAAGTGGGTGTAGTTCTTGAGATGATGTATTTGGAAGCACCCCATCTATTATGAAAAGTTTCATCTTGATATATATTCCAAATTTAATATAAACACGAATCTTGTTTTCAAGAGAAATAAGAAGCTAAATCATCAGAATAAGCAGATTAAAAAAAATTATTCCAATTTAAAATACTTATTAAAATCCAATAGATGACAAAAAGCAAAATGAAAAATACTTGTAGGGATGTAAAAGCAACAACAACAGCAACCACTTTAGAGAAAACCTAAACCACAAAGAAGATTGTCTACTGAAAATGGAAATTTCTAAAATTTAGTAGGTATTTTTCAGAATCCAACCTTGATTTTGAAATATGTACTACAAAATAGTTTATGGAATTTCTTACATAGTGCAATATAGAGAGATTGGTACATGAGCTCTATGGAGCATTAAATATATACATGTTATTCAGTGATATTAAAGAATGGAAATATAATGAAACAGGAGGCTAAGCTGGCTTCCCTTTCGATAAGTAATATCAAAGGCTGGCATTATTCATGCTAACGTTGTAGAAATACTGGAAGGAAAAGAATCCCTTTAAAGTTCCCAAACATCAAAACTACTCCTTCAGAAATGTAGGAACAGCTCATATGCGTATGGATGATTTGTATACGAACACAGAATAAAATAACAACTGCCATATTGAATCAAAACTACATTTTATGGTGCCAACATTTCATCTTTAAGGTGCCTGGAGATAATTTTGGCATCTTTTTATGATTCTCCAGTGTGTTTCTATCAAAATTCTATCGTTGAATTATAAGCACATGGCTTAAGTTCCTTCTTATCAAGCAAAAGCTTATTTAAGTTGGTATTTCCCAAATTGTGCCTCATAAACACTTAATTCTATAAAATACCACACTAAAAAACAATTTTGTACTCACATGAGTTGGGGAAATGCTGCATTTTAAGAGTCCTTCTTGGACACGGGGGAAAAGGCATTAGTGCTCTCCAAACATGAGCTTGCTTCTTTATATTTTCCAGTCCCATGGGGTACTGGCATATGTGACCAGTTATAACCAAAAAACTGCTAGCAGAGTGAAGGAAACGTCACAATAAGACATTGGAAAATGTGAGCTAGACATTAGTGTCTGTTTTGTTTTGTTTTGTTGTTTGTTTGTTTCCCTTTTGTTCCCATGGTGATGAAGGAGGCCCCATGTTACAGGTGATACAACTACAAGATGGTGGTGTCTCCACTGGCCAGGGATTTTTGTGGACAGGGAGCATCCCTACTATCCTGTGATGGGCATGTAGTGTGAATGGTGAATAAACATTTATTGTGTTAAGTCACTAGAGTGCAGAGTTTGTTGTCAAGATATACTCTAGCATATTTTGACCTAGCATATATTGAATATATAATGCATATTAGTTAATAAAAGCTCTTAGAAGTCCTATAGTAAAGGGAACTCTTAGGCTGTTTCCCTGTTACATCCCAAACTTATGTGATGGTAGAATCTTATATTTTCCCCAGAATCTATCCATATCCCTTTGGTCTGGTGTCCTGTGAAGCAGCTTATGAAACACTGGTTTTAAATGCTTCTTCACCCTACGTTTTCATGCTCTTTAATGGTATGGATCAAGCGCTTTGAGGGTTTACTATCCACGGGATAAGAGAGTGAAGCAGTTTCTTTTATTTGCCAAATATTACTTTCAGGGTTTGGGGATACATATTTATAACGAATGGAAAATCCATGGCCATGTTTGTATTTCTTGTGTTACTCTGCATTGTAAACACATCTTGTCTCATCCTTCCACCTGTTCAGAGTGTAGTCTATTCTTGAAATAATAGCAGTAATGACAAAAGAGCCTCTTGAAGTGGGCCAAGTCTTTGATGGACTTGATGGTTCTTTTCTGGATTTTTCTGAGTTTTCTTGTTCATAATTGGGATACAAAAGCCTTTTCTTACAATGTTTTACAGTGTGTTTTTCTGTTGAGCTTTTGGTGGTATCTCTAAAAATTTAGACTGGGCACTTAGAGAACACTGGAAAAATAGGAGTTCATTGTGCTTCTTGGTTCTCTTTCAGGTAGAAATCTGTTGACTCTAGCCTGTCATCTGAAGCATAGTTTTCCTATTCCTCTAAAACTATTACTATTCTTCAGTCCGTCCCTATACACTGAGAAGCTGTTCCTCTGATTTATTTTCAAAATCAATGTAAGATAATCTAGAATCTTTGGTATTTCATCATATTTTTCTGGATCATTTATTAAAAGTAGTACAGTTCCAACTCCAGTGGTTGGAGTATCTGCCATTGATACGTCTTTCTTCTTTTTCTTTTTTCTTTCTTTCTTTCTTTTTCTTTTTCTTTTTTTTTTTTTTTTTTTTTTTGCCTAGCGAGCACATTTCTGCTTAGAGAAGAGAATATTTATCCCTTCCTTACATTGCCTGTGCTTACAGTAATTACTTTTTAAAAAACTTTCTAATTTCAAGGCCATGCACCAGTATTAATCCACCTCTTCTTCAATATGTTATGCTTGCTATTTAGTGGATTACCTATTGATGTAGGCATCACTGAATTTCCTTGATATAAAAATAAGATTTGCTTGATAGTTTGTCCTCATATCCATTTTAGAGCCCATGTCAGGCTTACTCCTTCCTTTAATGAAAGAGAGAAACAGAGACAGAGACAGAGAGACAGAGACAGAACATGAGCAGGGAGGGGCAGAGAGAGAGGGAAACAGAATCCGAAGCAGGCCCCAGGCAGGGCTCAAACTCATGAACTGTGAGATCATGACCTGAGCTGAAGTTGGACACTTAACCGACTGAGCCACCCAGGCGCCCCACTCCTTCCTTTTAATACAGATATTTATCAAGGAACTTGATTGTCTTTTGTTTTGTCTTCTCTTCCTCAGATGTCATATCTGCTTCCTTACCTTCCACCATTACTTCCAAGTGGATGATTTGGAAATACATGTCCCATCCAAACCTAATTTTATCAACTCACCCCATATTTCCAGGTGCTCCCAAAGAATCCAGCAGAATCTACCAGTACATCCACTTTTCAGATTCAAATCTTAACACATTCCGCAGCTCACCACAAAGTGCAATTTCCTTTTTCCTTACGTCTATGTAAAAGTAACTACTGTCTTAGTCACATACATTCCAACTTACTTACCTCCTTTGGAGGAGTTATTTAAAAAATCATCTTGGGGCACCCAGGTGGCTCAGTTGGTTGAGCATCTGATTCTTGGTTTCAGCTCAGGTCATGATCTCACGGTTCCTGGGTTTGAGCCCCGTGTCGGGCTCTGTGCTGACAAGAGGAAGCCTGTTTAGGATTCTCTCTCCTCTTCTCTCTGCCCCTCTCTTTCTCTCGCTCAAATAAATAAACATTTTAAAAAAATCATCTTTCCTTGTATTGCATGCATTCTAAGCATATGTTCTGGATTTGTGGGATAATTCCACATTCAAATACTCTGTCCTGTTGTCAACATAGCTCTATTAGAATTTGCCCAACCAGTTTGTCTCACTCTTGGATTGATTTTGAAAACCTGGACCTTAGCAGTAAGAAGCTTGGTGGAGTAAAAGTAAATATAAAGGTCACATGTGGGGATTGGAAGTCACACTGGTTAGATGGTCAGTATGTTCATCTTTCATCAGAATCTCTGGGGAACCATCCGTACTTAACTTCCCACCAAAACTGTTATCTGTGTAAATATTTCACAATTTCACATTGTTTAAAGTTTACTGATGAAAGAGCTAAAGCTACTTGCCATTTAACACCAAGTTCAGTATTTAACATCAGATGTAATACCAAATCTTTCAAAATATTAACAATCCTAAAGAGTCCACACCTCACTTACAGGAATATAAGTAAATATATATTGCTGATTGTGTTATCATTATTATTTCATATCAGTTGTTTGTCCAGGTAACTGAAAAACTCCGTTTTAGAATTTGAGACAGGGGCATGCTAGCTCTGTGAGGCATAATCTTCATTATCAAATAGCTAAGGTGACAGTTCAGTGCACACTCGGGATGTCACATAATTCGTTTTAGTTCCCACCAGATGTAAGTCAAAAGGTGACATTGACAACTTGTCCTGGATTCCTAAATTAAGAGCCAGAAATTTAGGCATTATTTCACTAACTCATGCAGTGAATAATTTGTAGAGAGCACAGAGGTTATCATAAGATATGCTCAATAATGTTTTAGACCTTTATTTAAATCATGTTGGTATAAAAACTTCAAATTAAAACTATAACCATAATAACAGGTGTGCCTTTCGGTTAAAAACACATAGTGATGCAAGAACTTTTGTCTAGCAGTGAACTTAAGAACGATGTCAAGCCCCGTTCTTCTGGGTTGGCAAAATATGTGTTTTTCTTGGGATTGTGGCTACGTCTCAGGGGGGCTTACATTTTTCCAGACAATTAATATCCTTGTTGTCATCAGGGCATCTCTCTAAGTGTCCCAAGCAAGGTCCATCAGTCTTTATGATCCTCAGTTACAGATACTCTCATAGCCTTCCTGTCCACATTTTTTGTGGTTCTCGCTGCTGACGATTACATGTTTGACCACGAACGCCATCTTTTCTTTCCATAACGCTGGATGTGAGTATCTACAAGATAAACCCATCTGCCTAAACCCAACAAGCATAGTTCTCTGAGGTCTTGCTGACTCCCTGGCGTCTACTGGAGAAGATCCTCTTGGCTCTTTCATTTCCCAAGAAGTTTTTGCCACTTCTCACAGACCCTTCCTGAGAAGGAAGCATAGGACAATTCTATCTACCCTCTTGTCACTGTGACTTGTGTCTGCTTCCCTCACTTCCTTGTCTCCAGCCAGAAGAAAGGGAAGCATAAAAGCCAGAGATTATCAGAGATGTATTGGTTTTCACTGTAACACCTCCTTTCTAGGAGGAGTTGAAGAAACAAAGGAGAAGGTAATGATGTTAATATTTCCCGTCTTTGTTGTAACTTTCATAGTTCATCATACTCTCAAACATGACAATCATCTTAGCATATTTGCACGTCCATGATGTATTGGACCTTCTTTTTCACTCTTCTGGAATAATTTCTCCTTTTGCTATAGTACTTGCTCTGAGAGTATTTTCAAATACTATTTGTATGTATATCTGTGTGTTGCAAAACTTTTGAAGTCTTAGATGCCTACAGTGTTCATTTAATCCTTAGTTTTAAGTGATGAAATGGCTACATATAAAATTAGGGGCCACAGGTTCTTTCCCCTTTACAATTAGGAAGATTAACCCTTTATCTTCTTGCGTTCAGAACATCTAATGTCCGTGTAAACTTGTTCCTTTGCTCCGTGTTTCTGAAAGCCTTTAGAATGTTTCTGTCTTCTTTATTTAGAATTTTCTATAATGCACCTAAGAGTAGGTTTTTAATTCCACCAATTATGTGTGTGTATTAGTTGCAAGAGACGTGTGAATGGGATCAAGGAAACTAGGGGAAGTCCTCAGAATCCATTTGGGGTGTGTGTGTGTGTGTGTGTGTGTGTGTGTGTGTGTGTGTGTGTATAATACCTTCTTCAAAACCTTGATCCTGCAGGCCCTTTGCCTCTTGGGAAAGCTCAATAGGCCAAAAGCTTTCCATGTTGAGTTGTTACCTCTTCAAGGCATCTCACCCCCAACTCAAGTGGGTGGTTCATCTTGATCAGGGGGAGGATATATAGAAATAGCCTGTGAGCAATGGAATAGAAATAGCCTGTGAGCAATAGTGTAGAAATAGCCCGTGAGCATGATTTCTCCTTTAGTCCCTGCCTGTCCCACCCACCATTTTGTGGTGTGACACTTCCCCGACACAGCACGCCTACCCCACTTTGATCTGACGTGCTGACTAGATATAGCCCTCAGTATTCCAACAGTCACACTTGGGGCCCAGGGACTGAGGAGGTGCGTGTATGCTCTTGGCATGCTTCCTTTCGATCCGTATGTCACAGTACAGCAAAAACTTGGATTGTGAGTAACTTGTTCCGTGAGTGTTGCACAAGACGAGCACCCATTTCTAATAAATTTTAACTTGATAAATGAGCGATGTCTTGAAATGTGAGTAGTACATGATGCCAAAAGTCACATGATCACAGCTGAGCTGTTGGTTCTTGCAATTTGCTTTGATACACAAGTGCCTTGGATTACAAGCATGGTTCCAGAACAAATTATGCTCGCAAACCAAGGTTTTACTGTATTTTCTGATGTGCACTCCTAACCATGGCTTGTCCTTCTGATGGTTTGTCTTCATTGAAAATAAGAAGATGGGATGCCTGGGTGGCTCAGCTGGGTAAGTGCCTGACTCCTGGTATCAGCTCAGGTCATGATCTCATGAGTCATGGGTTCAAGCCCCATGCCGGGCTCTGCACTGACAGGGTGGAATCTGCTTGGGATTCTATGTCTCCCTTTCTCTTTGCCCCTCCCCCGTGCTGCCTCTGTTTCTCAAATTAAATACATAAACATTGTTTTTTAAATAAGTCAATTTTGGGGGACGCTGAGTGAAAAGATTATACTCCACCGCCGTCTTTCCTCTGCTGCCTTGACTGAAAATGAATATATTTTACCACCAATTTTCCCCACTAGGGTTCGGTGGAAATTTCACAACCTTTTTAAGGAAAACAAACAAACAAACAGTTGCAAGCAGTGTTCACGGCTTTTCCCTCCTCCTTTCCATTCAAATCACTATGCTTGCCTTCTGTGTTTAGAACTTTCAGGGCTGCTACTGAGATTCAGAGTGAGAAGTAACAGAAATAAGGACAACAATGTGATAACTTCTGTGAGCCCCAGTATTTGACCTTATTAAAATATTAACTCATTTAATCCACCTAAAAACTTGTATGTAACCTTAATGATGCTGGTAACATTGCCACTTTACACACGCAAGCAGTGTTGTTTGGAAAAGTAGCAAACCCCTGAATTTATTAGTAAGTAACAGAGCCATATTTTATACATTGGTTTTTCTGACTCCCAATTGTTCTTTTTTTTTTAACGTTTATTTATTTTTGAGACAGAGCATGAACGGGGGAGGGTCACAGAGAGAGGGAGACACAGAATCTGAAACAGGCTCCAGGCTCTGAGCTGTCAGCACAGAGCCCGACGCGGGGCTCGAACCCACGGACCGTGAGATCATGACCTGAGCCAAAGTCGGACGCTTAACCGACCGAGCCACCCAGGCCCCCCCCCCCAATTGTTTTTTAAAAACCAAAGCATTTGGATTTGAAGGCAGGAGAAGTTGACAGACCAGCTCTGTCAGCAGTGTGCCCTTTCATAAACCATGTAACTTCTCTGTGCCTCAATTTTCTCAATTGTTAATTGAGAAGATGAAACCCATTTCATAGTTGTTTGAAACATTAAGCCGAATTAAACCCAAAATGCATGTGGATATGCCTAGTGTCATCCACTGTGTTGGCGTTCAGTAAACGTTTGCTGAATTTGAATTTGTGGGAAATTAATCTATATTCCATGTTTTCAATGGAAAACCCTATTCTTAGCGCTGATGAGTTTTCATATTTTTCATGTTTTTTTCACAGTAAAATGAACTAGATTTACCTGCGTCAGAAACTTATCTAGTAGCAAGAAATACTTGAGTATTGATAAATAAATAATAATTTACTAATAATTTAAAGGATACAAGCAATGCAGAAACACAGGTGAAACACAGAGTGATTTGGGGTATCCCGTATGGATTCCAGGTCCTTCTTTTCTATATTAGACACATTTCCTGGACCAAAGTAAGAGATGAGCTATCTCAGTGAGGATTTCTGGTCACCTCGCATAGTGAGAAGTGTTATCGAACACCTGCATTCCACACTGAGATCATTCAAGGATTATATGACATTTTTCAAGGACTTATACCTCATAAATCTATACGTTCTGAATGTGTTTGCCATAAGTGATCCTATAAAAAGGGAAGTCTGCTAAAATAATTTCATAAATAAGGAATTTCCTCTACGCAAATATTAGTGTCTTTAACAGAAAGGATCAGGTTTTATACTGGAGTCACCAAAGTTTTTTTGTTTTTTGTGTTTTGTTTTGTTTTGTTTTGTTTTCCCCTCTGGAAGAGAAATAGATCATAGGCCTTGCTCAACTTATCCCCTCCACATGGCATAAATATAATTGAGATTGTTGTAATAAATATTGAGACAAATATTGTAATCTCATCCTGAATGTCAAATGTTTTCAACTGTGAATTGAGCAAAATCAAGTCAAATAATCATATATTGAGTACCTGTTGTAAACGTGGTATACAGATATATGTATTCGAGACTGAAACCCCTTTTGATATCTAGAAATGCTTGCTTCCTGTTGAGACATGATCACATTTTAATTATTGAAACAGAATCGCTTATATAACATAAACCAAGAGGAAACAATTTCATATGAGGTAATAAAAGAATTCCCAGGGAATTTTCCCAGATTACTGGCAGACTGAAGAATAGGATAAAGAATTAAAAAAAAAAAAAAACGTTTATTTATTATTGAGAGACAGAGAGACACAGAGCATGATCAGGGGAGAGGGGCAGAGAGAGAGGGAGACACAGAATCCAAAGCAGGCTCCAGGCTCTGAGCTGTCAGCACAAAGCCTGACATGGGGTTTGAACTCAAGAACCGCGAGATCATGACCTGAGCCAAAGTTGGATGCCCCTAGATGAAGAATTTTTTAATTGGTCAAGACAAGAAATCTTCTTCCCATTAGAGAACCAAATAACTGAAGGGGGCGGGTGTGTGTACATGTATGTCCATATGTTTATCTCTTGAAGTCTCTTGTTATTTGTGTGTTCACATTATCTGGGACATTTTTGAATATTCTATTTTAATTTTAACAGCATTTCTGAAATCTGTGTTAAAGAAAGATAGCGTGTGATAGAGGAAAGCGGAGGAGGAAAGAACGAAAGAAGAATGAGTTAGTACTGGAAATAGAATTTACTAAAAGCCCACTTTGTAGCAGAAGTGGTAGTAAGAGTTTCTTCTGTAAATGCTAGGTTAATTTGAAGTTATAGCAAGTATCTGTTGCTGCTTCTCTTTTTATTTATTTTTTAATTTTTAAAAAAATTTTTTTAACGTTTATTTATTTTTGAGACAGAGAGAGACAGAGCATGAACAGGGGAGGGGCAGAGAGAGGGAGACACAGAATCCGAAGCAGGCTCCAGGCTCTGAGCTGTCAGCACAGAGCCTGATGCGGGGCTTGAACTCACGGACTGTGAGATCATGACCTGAGCCGAAGTCGGACACTTAACCGACCAAGCCACCTAGGCGCCCCGCTGCTTCTCTTTTTAAATAGAATTCTAATGTCTTGTGTAGGAAATTTATTGTTGGGGACCTCGAGAAGATGTGTTCTCTGAAATATCCTTCAGGCAATGCGATCAGTCTTGGCACAATGACCAAGTTGCTTCTTGCTGATGGGTACATTGTGAAAGACAAGAACCACTTTGACTCCAGAGCAGAAAAGAGTCACAGATCTTTCATATTAAATTAATTGATCTTGCATGAAAATTGAGAAAGATCGCCAAAGGCAAGGTGGCCCCCAGAGAATTCAGCTTGAAATCATGAGGCTGCATGGATATAAAGTGCTTTTGTTTGAATAAAAATATTACGGTTTAGTAATAATCACGGTAATTGTGATACAGTACAAAGTAAGCGTGTTGAAAACTGGAGAGCCTCCTTGGTGGCAGTTGCTAAGTTATGATCAAAGGCTAAACCAAGGCTAAACCAATTCAGACGGTGGTGGCTGCGAACATTTTAATATTTCACTTGGTCGAATCATCTAGAGAAATCTCCTGTGTCAACTACAATGTAGAAATCTTTCCTTCAATGCACATGGCTGAGGGTGTGGCAGAAAAAAAGAAAAAAAAAAAGAAGTTATACTTACAAGCACTCTGGTGCTTTCCTGAGAATATGATGGTGTCAGATTCACATCAGTGAACATTTACTCTTAAAAACAAAGCCCTGTTACTTCTTGCCTAGGTGGTCACTGAGCTAAGGAAAAGGCCAATTGGTTTTAGGGGCAGAAGAATGAAACGAAACATGTGACACATTGAAACAGTGAGAAGTTGGTGAAGGCAGCTCTCAAGTGGGTTTTATCACATGCAGATTTATTTTTAACTCTGAATATTTAGTATTACACAGCACACTGGAGCCACTTTTGAAGGTTCTGATTTAGATGCCTGAGAGAAATCTAGTTGAAATATACAGCATACTCAACCCATGAGTCTTGCCCTAGCTCAACAAAGCATCTCATCACTTTTATTGTTTCATACCTGGGAAAAGCCCAAGAGAGATTCTGACTACGGAAGTAGACGGCTCACAGCATTTTACCCAAGTTCAGCTCTGTATATAGAGCATATTAACTTTAGGCACATAGTTTTTTCAAGTGTTCACAAACTAATAATTTATATTATATTAACTGTAGTTTCAGTGTATACAAAGATCCCATTTTTAGTTTTAGTTCAGCTTTAAAAGCCATCTACTTTAAAGAGATAAAGACAATATTTTATAAATGTACTCGTCAACGTGGCTAAGAACATTGGTCTTGTTATGTTACTCAAGTCACATTTTAGATAATATGCCTCTGTTAGATTTATGCTGAATCTAAAATTTGGGGACAAATGTATTAACGTGATTTTAAGTGTTGCGGTGGGCCTAACTTTTATTGCTTAATTGAGAGTATATGCCCTAGCACAATTATGCCAAGAATATAGCTTCAGTGAAGGAGAGAAGATATTTTATTATCTCAAGGGCTGGCTCTATTCTCATTTCATATCAGGGGAAGGGATGTGCATTTCTGAGGCTGAATATTAGCAACAGCATTCATGTTAAGGCCCTTTAAAGATCACAAGACCACTTTTTTCTAGTGTGTTCTATTTATTCTAGAACCAATTTACTCTTTTCAAATCATCCCCTGAATTTTTTTTTTTTTTTTTGATGATCTAATATAGAGCATATACTGGCAAAGACAGTGTTCTTTTCCTTGGCATTATGTAAACTTCAGAAAAAATTGCCCTGCTATAAAATATGAAAATCTTGCAACTGCAAATCAGGTTGGAAAAGTTTTCATGCCTCATTAACACCTGTGCTATAAATTCAGGCCTAACAGTTTGACAAAGTAATATTTCAAATTGCGATAATCACAGGAGTGTTTATTTTAATAGTTTGAAATGCCAAGCAGAAGACTGTTAGAGTTAATAAACATCCTCAAATGGATTCTTTATGATAAAAGAATATCAATGTAGTTTGCTTGTTATCCTGGGGATTTAAATTGAATCAGATCAGAGAACCAATTCTGTCTTTCAAGTTCCTCATGACTTTTTTTCCCTATTTTTCTTAATTCTCAGAGCTTTGAATATACGTGAGAATACGTGCATCTAAGGGAAAAAATGGGGCTACAGATGCATGACTTTTTTTTTTTTAAACAGTGTTAGTTTTCAAAATTGAATGAAAATTAGCCTCTCAGAGTCTAAATAACTTTTGGGGACAGGAAACTCCCTATATATCCTTAACTTAATCCACAGGTTCCTATGAAGTGTCTTAAAATAGGAATTACTGAGTAAAGACAAATTCGTAATTGCTACCCACACATATTTAGTGATCATCGTGAGATCATACAGTGTAACTCCTAACTGTGACTCAATTTTCCAACCATAAAATTAGAGGTGTTAGAAATCTAGTCTTGTCTCTTTATTCACAGTTAAGGAGATAAAGTACAGAAAGTCATGATGCTTTTCCAAGACGATATCCTTTTCCAGGATGACATTTCACAGAGTGGCCACTACAACTGGGTCTTCTGGCTTCCAGCTCCAAATTATTTACCCTGTACTGTCTACGGCCTCAGGAGAGGGACAGGGAATATAGGATCCTTATATTTCTAAATAATTATAGATCTCAGAAAGTTGCGAAGATCTTACCAAGAGGTCCCATGTACCTTTCAACTAGTTTCTGGCAATGATTATGTCTACATAAACACAAAACTACCCACATAAAACTACAGTACAATGAGTGGACATTGGTACATTGTGAAGAATATCTATCGTGTGTGTAGATGCATGTAACCATCTCTGCAATTAACATCCAGAACTGTTCTGTTGCCACAGACATTCCCCTTGGCTGCCTTTTAGAGTCAAAGCTGCTACTGTCCCTCAGCCATATACGAAGTAACTACGACAGGCTGTTGGGAGTAGAAATCATAACTCCCTCCAAGTCCTTATCAGCCATTTTTCTAAAATAATCTTTTAGCTCTACGTTCTTGCATCTGTTTTTGTGGGATTCTGATGACACGCATAGTAGGTCGTTTGTTATAGTCTCACAGGTGCCTGAGACTGTGTTTTGTTTTGTTTTATTGTTTCCCAGTCCATTTTCCCTCTGTTGTTCAGATTGGGTCACTGTACTATTCTGTCTTCTAATTCACAGATTCTTTCCTCTGATCTTTTTTTATTATTATCATTTTTAAGTTTGTTTATTTATTTTGAGGGGGGGGGCATGGGAGGGTCAGAGAGAGGGGAAGAGGGAGAGAACCCCAAACAGGCTCCACACCACCGGTGCAGAGCCCAACGTGGGGCTCGAACCCACAAATCGTGAGATCATGAACTGAGCCAAACTGACTGCTTAACTGACTGAGCTACCCAGGCACCCCACTGTCCTCTGCTCTGAAGTCCATCCTTTGAATTTTTAGCTTTCTTATGGTATTTTTAGTTCTAAAACTTCTGCTTGTATCTTTAAATCTTCTATTTTTTTTTTTCTTGTTGAGACTTTCTGGTCTTTTGTTTGTTTCAAGAATGTTCATAATTGTTGAATAGTTTTTATGATAACTACCTTGAAATCTTTGTCACACAGTTCCTACTTAGGTATCATTTTAGTGTTGGCATCTGTCAGTTATATTATTTAAGTAGAGATTTCCCTGATTCCTTTTTTTTTTAAACTTTTTTAACATTTATTTATTATTGACAGAGAGTGAGCAGGGGAAGGGCAGAGGGAGAGGGAGACACAGAATCCGAAGCAGGCTCCAGGCACAGAGCCCGACGCGGGGCTCGAGCTCATAAACCACGAGATCATGACCTGAGCCGAAGTCAGACGCTTAACCGACTGAGCCACCCAGGCGCCCCGAGCGATTTCCCTGATTCTTGGTGCAATGAGTGATTTTGATATTATCCTACACATTTGGGGGTATTGTTAAGAGACTCTGAACATTCTTGACGTTTGCCATTGTAGCAGCTCTCTGACACCCTCTGCCTTGTTACTGTCAGGTTGGTGTGAAATTCTAGGTTTTCTGCTTCAGCCTCCTTTGTTACCATACTGTGGAGAGGGTTGCTTTTGTTACTGTTTGATCGAGGTGGGATTTTAGGTTCCCTGTTAAGCTTCCGCTGGTGCTCTCCTGGTGGGAACGGAAAGAGGTACTTAATTACATTGGGGTGGGACGGGAGTCAGGGTCTCTGATCTTCTCCATTCTCCCGTAAGGTGGGAACAGCCTGCACATGGCTGGTAAGGGCCAGGTACAGGGGCAGTATAGCCTCCCCGTTTGGTCTCTGCTGCTGGGATGGAGGTGAATTTCTTCTGCAGTGTTTTGCTGGAGCAGATGTTTATTGCAGAGAAGTTTTCTGTCTTGCTAAGTTGCCTCCTTCCTGGTCTTCTGACTAGAGAAAGTTGACTTTTATGGGCATTTTTTTCCCCCCGCGTCCACTGGTGTTTCTGGGTTGGTGACTTTTCCCGCACCCAGCCTGGATACATGAGACAAAAAGAAAACCCGGGCAGTTCACTGCCAAGTTATTCCTCAGACGTCCGTGTCTCTAGCCGGCCCGTCTCCTCTCTAAATTTCGGCCTTCTTACATGTGTTTCATTTAGACTATCAAGGATTTGAGTTGTACTCAGCAGGAGGACTGGGATGTACCTCAACTCCATCTTGATCTGGAACTCCGAGACCTGGGTGGAAGATACTGAAGGGTGTGTAAGGGGGACACCGTAGTAGTTCTGCGCCCATTTGCACATTTCACAAATGTCCCTGATAATTAAACCGGCCGGTGCGCTTTTTAAAACGATGCTGCTTTAGTCGACAGTGATGTAAAATCTGCCACATTACAGAGTGTAATCAGTGATGATGGAGAGACTGCACTATCCTGTCAGTTTATTGTATCTAGGTGAATAAAGATTATGTTTGTCAGGGATGTTCACACCAGCTGATGTCTATGCAACATTGATGTACGGTCGGCCCGGTTATAGTTAACGGTCAGCAGTTCCCTATGTAGCAGTTTCATCCGTGCTGTTCCTCAGTTTATGTTTACATTATTAACTATGGTCTTCTTCAAGGTGTTTACCAATACTACTTAGGTTTGGTGTGTTTTGTAAAAAGTTAGAAGCTGATCTAAAAAGAACAGCAAAAAACAGGTCATAGTTATTATTCCTTATAATAATTGGTAGCATTTTAATTTTTTTAATGTTTATTTATTTTTGAGATAGAGAGAGACAGAGAGAGCATGAACAGGGGAGGGCCAGAGAGAGAGGGAGACACAGAATCTGAAACAGGCTCCAGGCTCCGAGCTGTCAGCATAGAGCTCGACGCGGGGCTCGAACTCACGGACCGCGAGATCATGACCTGAGCCGAAGTCGGATGCTCAACCGACTGAGCCACCCAGGCACCCCAATTGGTAGCATTTTAAAAGTAATTAATAACGTGCTTTAAAATCCTTTTTTTGGGGGGTGCCTGGGTGGCTCAGTCAGTTAAGCATCTGACTCTTGATTTCAGCTCAGGTCATGATTTCAGGGTTCATGAGTTCGAGCCCCACATCAGGCTTCACACTGTTAGTGCTTGGGATTCTCTCTCTCCCTCTCTCTCTCTCTCTCTCTCTCTCTCTGCCCATCTCCTGCACTCTCTTTCTCTCTCTCTAAAAAATGAAATGAAATGAAAAATGAAATGAAATCTATATTTTTGAAGAGAACACGAGAAATTTAGACGTAATGATACTCCATGTTTTACATATCAAGGTAGATTTCTGCTTTGGTTATCAGTTGCTATATAATTAATCACCCCAAAAATGATTGGCCCAAAGCAACAATAATTTATGATTATTCATAAACCTATGGGTCTGGAATTCTTGCAGGAATTAGGTGGGTGATTTTTCAGCCCAGTGTGGACTGGGTTTACCCATTCGTCTGCATTCGGATTAGCTGGGATGGGACATCTAATAAGGCTTTATATGTGAACATATACATATCTAGCATCTCACTTTTTTCCCTGAGGCTTATCCTCATGGTTAACTTGGTCTTCTGGAAGGTACTAGATGAGAGTTCAGGGAGACTGTGTCAAGAGCACAAAATGGAATCTACAAGTCCTCTTAAATGAAGCCATACTTTGTCAGTTCTGCCATATTTTATTGGTTAAACCTGATCGCTGAGTCATCCTACGTTCAGGACAAGGAGGAAAAGACTCTACTTCTTGATGAGAGGAGAGATCAACTTTCATTGCCAAAGGCATGTGGGATGAAAGATATTGTTTTGTGATCGCCTTTTGGAATAGTGTGCCAGGTAGACTTCCTGGGTGGGATTACTTATTTTCAAACTTACAGCTGAAGCTGCCATTAGATTAGTAGTCAAATTGTTCACTTCTAAATAATTCTAATTTCTTTTCAAAAAGGAAGATCTCCAATACACGGCCTAACTTCACGGCTCAAAGAACCAGGGAAAGAAGAACAAAGTAAGACTATAGTTAGCAGAAGGAAGGAAAAATTAAAGATGAGCACAGAAAGAAAGAAAACAGAAACTAGAAAAGCAGTAGAAAAGATCCACTAAACTAAGAGCGTTTTGTTTTGTTTTGTTTTGTTTTTTGTTTTTTGAAGAAATTCTAAGGATTCTCACTCAATTCCCCTTTTCTCTGGCATGGTCTCAGTCGAACCATCCATTCCTTCCTATGTTCTAGTTTATTCCCAGGCTCATCTCTGACTTTCCCACCACTCTACAGCCTGTGCTCTCGACATAAACAGCAGCTTTGTGGGCGTGTGACCTGTCCAGTCACAGAGCCCTGCATTCGAAAGGGCCCTTCACTTCATTTGATGCTTTGCCATCTCTATTCTGAAAGAGGACTGCATTTTCATTTTGCGCTGGGTCCCACAAATCGTGAGCCAGTCTTGTTTTTATGTTTAGAATGAGCTCTCTCTTTCTCACGGTATTCTACCTGGCATGTTTTCAAATACTTTTCAGATGCAGCTTAAATATCACCTTGCCTCTGAAAATTTTCCTGGTTTCCTACCCCCACCCGCAGAGGGAACAATTGGCTCTTTTCTGTATATATCTTGGTTCCATGCCATTTGGCATAAAGTTTCATTATAGTAATTGTTTTTTAATGAATATTTGTATATAGATTTCTCCTGCATGAGTTGCGCTTAACGCACTTGCCTCATTCGTTACTACACATAGCAGTTTCCCAGTGTATAGTCTATGGCATGTAAATATTCAATAAATATTTGATTGAATCAAAGAACAAATAAATAGATGAGTACAATGTGGTTTGTGTCTTGTCTTGAAAATAGTAAGAGCAGACACTATAGATTTCAACACCAGATAATTCTGTTTGCTAACAGTATTCACTTCTTATCTCTACCAAAACCACCCAGTTACAGTTTTTGTCCAGTCCTCCCATTTGTTCCTCAATTGGAAATATAAAACATACGCTGGTATCAGATATTCAATAAACTTCATGTCATTATTACTTGAACTTAAATTTTCCTTTAAACTTAACTTCCAGGAGCAATGAGAGCCATGCACACGGTTTAACACTTACTGATATGTTGTTCTGTATGTTTTCTTTAATTCACCTTTTGTTTTTTAATCTTTATTTATTTTTGACAGAGAGAGACAGAGCATGAGAGGGGGAGGGGCAGAGAGAGACACACACACACACAGAATCCGAAGCAGGCTCCAGGCTCTGAGCTGTCAGCACAGAGCCTGACGCGGGGCTCGAACTCATAGACGGCAAGGTCATGACCTGAGCCAATGTGGACGCTCAACCGACTGAGCCACCCGGGTGCCCCATGTATATTTTCTTTAATTCATCTTTAATTCATCCACAACAAGATTTTAAGTATCATGGAAGGGCTTCTAGTCCTGGCCAAGGTGGAGTAGTAGGGATCAAATGTATCCTCCCATCTGAAAACAGCCACAAAACCATGGAACACACACGAAGTAGTGATTTTCAAGACACTGGACAAGAGTCGGTGCTGTACAGTGATCTTTGAGAGATGAGAAACAAATAAGGAGGGGCCTACCATGCCCCAGTTTGCTGCCCGGAGAGCATTTGCAGAGCCAGCCCAAGTTCCAGGCAGCTGCGCAGGGATAGGAGGGACTTAGCTATCTCCGGGGTTGAGAAGACAGTGCTGAGTCTACAGAGGCCAAGATGGCCGGAGTGCTCATGGTAGGGTGTTAGAGAGGAGGCAGCCGTATGGAAAGGGAACTCTAGAGTTCTGAAAAGGATAGCTCTAGAATCTTCAGTGGGGTACTGGTTTAGACATATGCATGAGGAAACTACCTGAGGCTGGAGACACAACTTCTGTGAACAAATAAAGGGAACAATACTCGAAGCTCACACAGGGTTGGAAGGAGGGTCTGTTCCCACCAGCCAGAGAAGAAGACCTCGTCCTTCATGAGGTAGAGCCCCCACCAATGTTTGCCTCAGTAGTAGGGTAAAATTAGCCCTAGTCTAAATGCTGTTCTAGTCCCATCTAACAAAGCTTTAAAGCAAGACCCAAAATGATCAAAATATTTCCAAATAACTGAGTCATAAAACAAAACCTGGGGTATTTATAAGAGTATATAAATGTCCAGATGCCATAAGGTGAAACTCACAATGTCTGCTCTCCAATCAAATATCGCTAAGCATGGAAATTAGCTGGAAAATCTAACCCATAACGAGGAGAAAGAAAATAATCAACACAGGCCAAGAAATAACACAGATAATAGAATTAGTAGACAAACACAGAAAACAGTTGTTACCGTTGTGTCCCATATGTTCAAGAAACATAGAAGAAAGATTAATCATGATAATTACAGATGTGGAAGATATTAAAGTAATGAAAATTTGAACTCCTAGAGATTAAAAAAATATGTAAGATGCAATTAATGTTAGTTTAGACATTGTAGACCAGTGAGCTTGCCAACGAACATAAATCATTTAAAATGAAACCTAAAGAGAAAAGAGACAGGGAAAAATGAGTAGAGCATCATTGAGCTGTGGGCCAGCTCGGGGCCCTGAAAGAATGGAGAGGCAAAGAAATAATGACCCAAAATGTTCAAATTTGACGAAAACAGTAAACTCCAAGTAGAAGAAAAAAGGAAGAAAGCCACAACAAAGTATGTTCCAATCAAACTGTTTCAAACTAAAGATAAACATAAAATATTAAGCTCCTGGAGATCACCTTCAAAGGTACATTTCTCAGGTATCATTGAGCATAGCTCCACTTAATTGTAAGTAATCGCTTCTTATCCTGTCCTCATAGATTAATTTCACAAAATCAAATCATTTCTTGGTATAGATAATTATTTAAGCCTCAGAAGGTCATTCTGCCATTTCTGAGTATTTCTTAGAAGTATTTCTTCTTCTTCTGCATTTTCTAGGCATCTAGGGTAACAAGGCAAAGGATTTGCATTGAAAGTTTTAACTTTTAACTGAATTTGTTTATGCAGAAGTAAGATTTTGCAAAAGGAAGCCTTGTTTAGGATCATAGCCTAGTTGATTCTCAACTAGGTATCTCACCTTCTAAAAATTTTCACTCTATACTAAAAAACCTAGATAGGTACTATGGATCTATGTACTTAATCTTGGGACACAGTAAGAAAGGGACACTCATTGGTTAACCAATATTTGTTCAGGTCAGTTAAAGTGAGTGCTGTTTTCACAGAGTAGCTATAATGAGTCAATAGCTGAACTCGCAAAATGATGCCAAGCCAAAATATATAGTTGATATATAGATAGATGATATATAGATAGATGATGGATACATACATACGCACACATATACATACATAGGCACATGCCATTATACATACATATTTACATACATGGACACATGGATTTAAAAACTAGGGGGGAATTATTGAGTATAATAAATGTACACACTAAGTAATAAATGATATCCATTAATGGAGGGACTATATGATACGCTCCCTCAAAGTTTCTTTCTTTCTCTGAAGCCAACCTACATACAACACTAGGTGGTCCTAATATATACCTGTCCAGTCTCTGTTCATTTTATAATTCATCTCTCTTGGTTCCCCAAGTGTGGGCTCTTTTACATCTGCTTCTATTACTACCATCGGGAGAATTCTCGGGCGCCTCCCCATCTGAGATATCAGGTTAAGCTTTGTGGTTCTTCAGTTTTTTTTTTTTTTTTTTTGTTTGTTTTTATCTGTATATCCCCCTTAGCACTAAAGCATTGCATGTAAATGAGCAAATGAAAGCAACTTTGCTCTGAATGTAAATCAATTATATTAAAAAATCCTTGTGGACAACAATTGCCCCGTAAGGGCATACAGAAAGCAATGATGTTCAAAAACACCTTTCTACGGTATGACTTGATTCTTGGCTTCAAAAAGTCATCTCAGACATGCCTTTTTCTCACTAATGCATCCTTACTCTTGTCAGGACAAGAGTATCTGTTTGGAACAAACATCTGCACATTTTACACACAATTAGAAATGAAAATGAGGACCAGTATCTGGTTAAAGGCACAGACGCATCTGTATCTTATTTGCTTATTAGTTCCTGGAAGACCTTCTCTTACTCCGAACAGAACTGGCATGATTGTGAAATCCACAGGGTCTTATGTAGAAAGGGAGACACGATTGCGGGGAATAGAAAATGAAAATTCAATTTCAAGTGGAAAAATGAATGTAACATTTCCAGCTTGTAATTTTTTCCAGGGCAAAATGAAATAGAGAGTTAGGTAACCGTATGTTTTAATAGCTTTTAGCATTGACTTTAAGCTCTTGCAGAAGGAAACAATGGTCAGGTTTTTATGTATTTTTATTCGAGAAAACCGCCAATGGGAGGAAAATCGATAATAAAAACATCAGACAATAGTAGCCTTAAAGAAAATCACTGAAAAGGTGACCTGTAGAAAACACATGAGCCGTTTCTTCTAGGTTGTACGTTTTTAAAGTTACACTATCTTGGATATAAACCAGTATAAACAATGTGAGCTCTGAGCACGTGTGTGTGTGTGTGTATATCTCCCAAATCTTTGAATAAGTGAAATTTTTTTCTTAAATCCAGAAGTTTAAAAAAAAATTTGATGTTTATTTTTTTAAGAGAGACAGAGAGAGAGAGAGACAGAGCATGAGTGGGGCAGGGACAGAGAGAGAGGGAGACACAGAAGCAGAAGCAGGCTCCAGGCTCTGAGCTGTCAGCACAGAGCCCGATGCGGGGCGCGAACTCACGAACTGTGAGATCATGACCTGAGCTGAAGTTGGACATCCAACCAACTGAGCCATCCAGGTGCCCTTAAAAAACAGAAGTTTTATATTTTAACTACTTGTTCAGTGTCCTAAAACATGGAATTTCTCACTCATCTCCATAATGGGACTGTTCTTGAATAGGGACTGATTAAATATGATTTTTTTTTTTTTCTCTTTGGAAGCTGCCAAAGCCAGGAGGAAAAAAGTTGATTTCCAAAATCAGATGTCAGAGATCTTGTTACTTACTTATTTTAACCGCTGTTTTCAGTTTTAACTTTTTGGGGAATGCCAGGTGGAAACCTGAGAAACAAAGTGGCAGGCCCTCACATCGTGGAAGGCTTTCTAGACAGGCCTGGTGGTTGGAGGAAAGTCCCGATCAACTTTGTGACTTAGCTGTTCCTGTGAGCCGGCAGCTCGCTTATCTTGCTTGGAAAGGGTTCACG
Source organism: Leopardus geoffroyi (assembly GCF_018350155.1). Taxonomy (NCBI): domain Eukaryota; kingdom Metazoa; phylum Chordata; class Mammalia; order Carnivora; family Felidae; genus Leopardus; species Leopardus geoffroyi. The sequence continues at coordinate 160,184,390 of NC_059331.1, forward strand.
AAGCTCCAGATCCCTCTGAATCTGAGAGCCTGGGTGTGGAACGCCCGTTCTGCCTGGGACCCGATCGTCACATAAAGTTGTCTGAATCTCCTAAGCCCTCCCCAGGACCTTGCTGGCACTGAGAATAGCATGGAACACTCTGGATTCCTCCAAATCTGAACATTTCCGTCCTGGATAACTTGCTACTTTGGGGTTTTGATCTTTGTATATAATCTTTAATGAAATCTCCCCCAAGTTCTCCATAAGGCCTCACAACATCTCCTTCCAGGTGGGGTATTGCAAAGTGCTATCTCTTCAGGATCAGGCCCAAAAGAGGTCAGAGAGGGTGGCCTGATATCTTAAAATGTCACTTAAAAACGGAGCACCTGGGTGGCTCAGTCGGTTAAGCGTCCGCCTTCGGCTCAGGTCATGATCTCACAGTTTGTGGGTTCACGCCCCACATCGGGCTCTGTGCTGACAGCCCGTAGCCTGCTTTGGATTCTGTCTCCCTTTCTTTCTGCCCCTTCCCTGCTCACGCTCTGTCTGTCTGTCTCTCCCTCTCTCTCTCTCAAAAATAAACATTAAAAAACTTGAAAAACGAAACAAAACAGGAACTTGACTTAAAAAACAATTCTCTCCATAAACACTCAGGCCAGTATAGACAACTTATGGTCTCTCATATGCACAGCCCATTTACAATTTTGCTCTGATGGCACAGATGAGAGATCATAGCTAGTGTAAAGAAACTGGCAGGGAAGACAGTCTCAGAGAGGATCTAATCCTTAAGGTATCAAAGACCACCCTCTATGCTTTGTTCCTATAAAACATTTTACATAAAGCCAGTGTTACTTAAATTTATGCTTTGGAACTGTATTGCATGACACTTCGGTCTTTATTTTGCTGACCTCATTCGGATTTGACCAATTTTGATGTGGAAAGCACTATGGAATGAGGCCCAAGAGGATTAGAGGCATCATTTGTCATCTGCTAAATGCGATGTCAAGCCATAATTTAAGATAAATGCCTTAAAGACAACTCTGCAATCACAGATGTATTTTTAGAAGTGTTGAATTAGATCTCATATTGTCAACACTTCTGTGATCTTTGCAGGAAGTAATGAACATGTGAGGTAGATAAAGTATAGAGAGTTATGATTGTTTTAGAAGCTGAAGCGAAATGAAGCATCATCAAGGGACGACATGATGAGGAAAACTAATGACTAGAAAATTAATCAGAAGGGATGTTCTGAAGATGTATGATAATACCTACATTTTTGAAGGTATAAATGAATCAATTTAATGTATTTTCATTTTTAATGTGTGAAAGGAATTATTTTTAAGAAACACTGATTTAAAAGGTGATCACCAACCATTGGTGAGTTAATGTCATACCTTTATTTGAAGGCTCCTTAAAAAACCCCATCTAATAAAAAAAATCAATCCAGGAATGGCAATAACCAAGTCAAAATTCTAGTCACCCTCACATGTACTTTTTTCTGGAATTTCGATTTGCAGTGCATGTTAGAATGTTAAAGAATATCTTATGTTTTCTGGAACATTTGCAATATATGTAATTATATAATATATAATACACCTATGTTCTAGGTATAGAATCTCTCTCTCTCTCTCTCTCTCTATATATATATATATATATATATATATACACATAATGTCTATGAAACTTAATTTTATGTGTCGAGTTGACTAGGCCATGGGGTGATCAGATAGTTGGTCAAACATGATTCTGGGTGTTTTTGGATGAGATTAATATTTAAATCAGTGGACTGCTCTCCATAGTGTGGGTGAGCCTCACCAATCGGTTGAAAGGCCTGACTAGAACAAAAAGATTTGCCTCCCCAGGGAACAAGATGGCCTTCAAACTTCATCTGCAACATTGGCTCATCTTGGATCGATAGGACCGTCTTTGTCTCGAAATGGAACAGTGGCTCTCCTCCAGCCAGAAAATTTGGGACTCGCCCTGAAAATTCTGGACTAGCCTGCCGCCATAATTCCGTGAGCTAATTCCTTGTAATAAATCTCTTTCTATATACATATCCATCTTATTGGTGCTGTTTCTCTGAAAAACCCTGACTCAAATGATACTCAAACATTTGTTACTTCTTGGCAGTAATAAATGCACCCTTACATATCAAGAACTCTTCAGGCACATGATGTTAGTTAACCATTGAAAAGCAACAAGATTAAATTTCATTAAAATGTCATAGTTTACTGAATTCTCCTGTTAATTCCTAAAATGGAACGCCGAAACCAAGTCTGGTTCGTTTGTCATCTCTGCTTGGTCTCTCCACTACCGATAAAATTGATTTTCTCAGAATAAGCATGAGGATGGAATTTTTCCCCATGGGTGCTGACTTTTCCCACTCTTCGCCAAGGAAGAGAAGACATGAATAATTAATATAGGCCTACGTGTGTGCAGTTATGAACACGAACCTTCGCATGCTTTTAGCGCATCCCGTGAGCTACTGGCTAACCGGACGCTACACCTGACCGCCTCAGCTAGTTCACGCCCTGGTAGTGGTGTAACCAGGACTCAACGTTGGACCTGGTCGTCACATCAACATCACAGCATAAACTGCATCCCAGCTCAGGTCACCGTCCTGCTCTTCTCCCTGCCTACTTCTCCTTTTGACTTTACTGAAGCTGGTAAAGTTCTGCGGGGTCGGAAAGTCAAATGCTTGCTGAAAATGCCATTTGCATAAGGGTTTGATTCTCTAGTGATTATGAGGAAAGGAAGGGGAAGGAGGGATAAAAGTCCAGTAGCAGATTTTAGAACAAAGTCTACAGGATGCTTGTGAAAGGCAGGCAAGGGACACCTGGGTGGCTCAGTCAGTTAAGCAGCCAGCTCTTGATTTTTCGCTCAGGTCAAGATTTCACAGTTGGTGACATCAAGCCCTGCATCAGGCTCTGCACTGTCACTGTGGGATTCTCTCTCTCCCTCCTTCTCTCTCTGCCTTTCCCCCACTCTGCTCTGAATAAATTAACAAATAAACCTTAAAAAAAAAAGAAAAGGTGAGCAAAAAGCAAGTTCAACACCAAAATGGAGGCTAAGCATGGGACTTAGAAACATTCACGATCCAAGATTGCTAAAGTGGACTAAACTCAAGAGGATGGTGACAGGAGCTGTGATAGTTTACATACAATATTTTGGAATTGTGAGGACAATCAAGTCTACCTTCTCAGTGAAAGCAGTTCAGTAGATTACTTGTTTCAATGAGAAATTAGTAAGAATATAGTAATGATTTTTTATTGTATATAGTAAGGACTTTTATCATCATTTGTTGCTTTGCAAACACCTTCTAATTTTTTTTTAAATATATATGATTCTCATTTAAACAAAATTCTTTGAGTGGGGGCACCTGGATGGCTCAGTGAGTTAAACCTCTGTCTTCAGCTCAGGTCATGATCTCGCAGTCCATGGGTTCCAGCCCCGCACCGGGCTCTGTGCTGACAACTCAGAGCCTGGAGCCTGCTTCGGATTCTGTGTCTCCTTCTCTCCGCCCCTCCTCAACTCACGTTCTCTCCACCCCCCAAGCCCCGCACCTCTCTCTCAAAAATAAACATTAAAAAAATTATTTGAGGATGTTAGGAAACTGTGGTCAGGGTTGTTTGGATAAACATAGGTAAATTGTCTAAAATCAAATCTAGTGAGTGGTAAATTCAGAACTCAGTGCCTTGTCTTTGGACTCTACACAACGTGTGGTGAGGAATACATATGAAGAAAACTATTTGTGACTGTATTGAGGATAGATAACTGTAAGCTACACAGCTAGAGCACATTAAAAATACACGTAATCCTTGCATATAATCATTTGTAGGTCAGTGTTGTGGAAAAAAGGAAAATCGATGTGGGCGGGATTCGTTTTATGCCAGTGTCATCTGTCATTGCTAAAAATGAGCCAGAAATGGAAAAGATCAAATTCTTCTGTTGTTCTCTAAGGAGACTCTTCACTTCTCCATACATTTTTTATTTCTGAAACCCAGTGCCAATACCATTTAAAATACCCTAATTTTGTCCTTATGCTTTTTAAATCAGGTTACTTCTAATTTAGCACATTGAAGGCTTATCACATATCCCTGAGAACTGAATGAGTTCGAAGAGCTTCCAAAAGTAACAGATACAATCGGGACAATAGCTAAGCCCGGAAAAGAGGAACAGTCCCTACCTGGGTTCATTAGTAACGCTTCTCCACATACAACAAACCATTTCATTTACACTTAAACTACAAAGCAGAGCCTTACTTTGTTGTATAATTCATCTGTTCTCTTTTCTTCTTTGTTTCTGCTTTTCAATTTGCCTTCCCTTCCTTCAGGAGGAGATCTGAATGAGAATAAGTCTGTTGACCAGCTCTGACTCTTAGGCAGACTCTGATAAGGAAAATGGATGATCCTTCTGTTCCTACGGAAGCCACTTCCTCCCTTCTGATGTTGGAGCCAAGGGGGGCCTATTATAACCAGACTCTCATTTCTGACCTTGAGGTTTTCCTTTCAGAGTATCTGAGGATGCTCATTGCCAGTTGGTCTTCTTGTCAAAGTGACATCTCTCCTCATGATGAGATGTGCTCCATTAATATATTCTGTTTTAGAAGGTTTCTTATCAGACCTAGATACAATATAATGCACAATATAGGATGTGTTCCAGAGTATCAGAGAAGGGGATTTTGTACTCAAAATCTATCGTAAGTGCTGGATAAAATATCTGTGAAGCCCACACGGGGCTGTTGACAGTGGGAAAAAAAGTTATGTTGCTCACTGTGTGGCGAACAATTTGTTGACTTAATAGCATTTTGGATCACATCATTGATCGCCAACTTGTCATCTCTTTCTGAATAGTTTAGAAACGAGCAGTATGTCTGCAAGTTCTCTAAATTACTCAATGTCAGGCCCACTCTTTCCTGGAGTCTTCCTCAGAGACAAGTAACCGGATGGAGACAAAAGGAAGGAACACTGCCCATCAGACACTGCCCTTCCTCCTCTCCAGTGAGATGCGGCCCAGACCCCCCCCCCCTTTCTCCATGGGCAGGAAGAGGGAGCATAGCAGGAGTGAAAGGGAAAAGAAAAAGATGCTGGATAGAGTAGAAAATGTGAGACAAGAAATGGGAAGAAATAGAGGGGGAAAATAACGGGAAATAAAAATTGTGAAACAAAAAGGCAGGGAGGAAAGAATCTGAAAGAAGTATTATCTAGCCCACTGTCCTCCATTTATCACAATCCACTGCCAGACTTCCCAAAGGCTTTTGATACTCAGGTCTGCCGGCATTATGATTTTGCCATTGTCTCCATTCTTTTGCCTTTTTTCATTCTTCGGTCTTTCCTCTTTACCTCCTTTTTGTCCCCTCCCGCCCACATTAGTTCCAAATTTAAGGTAAAGATAACCATAACCTTCCTATAGAGAAGCTGCTTTTCCCTAAAAATACCGTGGGATCAAAATGTTAAATTATTTTGCCACGTTGGCTAACCACAGGTGCAGAATATTCTCAAACGTGATTGTGATGAGGTAACTAGGTGTCACAGTATTTATTTAATATGTAAAACCTGATCTAATCCGGTGACTTAAAATATTATTTGGAGGAAAATAATTGCCTATCAATACTAGGTTCTAATATAGGTATGAGTTAACAAGTGCTAAAACTTAAGAAAAAAAATAGGAGAGATGTAAAAATGAATAAATGCAATCCATTCATGTAGTGCAAGCCCTGATAGTTGGCTTTTTCTTTTTGCAATGCAAGTGCCCGACTTAAGCTTTGACAGTCAAGGCATCCACTTCAAAGGAGGCAACACTTCCAAGATGGCTACCTCCGATGAACACATTGCCAGCCATGCAGCTAAATAAAGATCCAGGCTTTGCCAACCTCCTCTCTTGGTTGCAGAGATCTCGGTTGATTTCAATAACTGACCATTTTGGCCACTTGGCTTTTCTCCTCCTTTGCTTTAAATTCTCACCTTTTGTTTTAAGTTCACCAATACGAAGTGAGCCCATGAAACCCTAGGCCCTCTTGTCTTAACTCCAGTAAACAAAACCCAGGCCTGCACTCACTCACTCTCTCTCTGTCCCCTTGACCTCGCTGTGTGGCCCTAGGTGTTCCATGTAATTTCCAGGACCTGTAAGTAATAAACCTTTTTTTTTTTTCCTCAGGGTTTCCTGATGGTTATTGCTGAGGGTGTCTTGCAATCATAATAAATACCACAAGGGCCAGTCCGGCCATAGCAATGGTTGTCAGTAGGCTGAGACCCACAACAATTCACTGATTTATTTTCTGAACCAAGACAGAAAAGAGTTGACATCATTCACAGGAGGGGAACACTATTTTACGTGGCCTCTGGGAGGATGATTTGGGAGACAGTGTTTCAGAGCCTCCGAATTTGAGAGCAGGTCAGGAATCATGGATATAATCCTGCCATTATTTCAAGTAGCATCCTGCTCATTTTCTTAGGCTCATCTGGGTCACATAAATTTTGATCACTAAAAAATAGTTCATTGGTAAACTGTCTCAGCAGCATACTTTTTTTTTTTTTTTCCTAACCTCACACCTTCCCTCTCTTCCTCTCAAAACCAGCCAACCAACTAATCAAGCAACCACTGCAAAGGGCTGTTCATTCCAGGTAAAATTGTTAAGGCAGATTTACAGTCGTTCTCCCTCCCTATCAGAATATTGAAAAAGGATGTTAGTTTTGGAAGGAAATGATTTCAGTGGTGACAGATGAAATCTGCATAGCAAGATGTATGGAATGTGTTTTCCTAAAATGAATGATATTGTAGAACAGAAGAAAACCTCTTATTGGTAACTGATCTCTTTTGTGGAAATTGGCAACCTGAGCTAATTAAAAATAATCCATAAAGCCCATTAGGCAAACGGGAGAGATCCTTTTTGAAGAAACAAGTGTGTGCACACATGGGTACATCTCTTCTTTCCCTCCCCCTCCTCGTTTTACCACTAATACCTCATGCATTTGCCAACTTATCACTTTTAATGCTAAAAATGTTCTTCTGAAGCGATCCATCCTGCATTCTAATATTGAATGCCTCTGCTTTCTAGGCCATTTTTTATTTGTCCAACAGATAAATGAGGAGTCTAACCGCACTTTTAGTACAATGTGTTGAAAATTCGTCCGAACAACTTTGGTCACTCAATGTTAAGGATCTGACTCAAACACAGAGAACAAACTGGTGGTTATCAGAAGGCAAGGGGATGAGGCATGGAAAAAAATAGGGTGATAGGAATTAAGACGCACACACTTCCGGTTATAAAATCAATTTGAAGTCAGGGGAATGAAAAATACAGCACAGTGAATACAGTCAACGATATTGTAATGACTTCGCATGATGGCAGATGGTAACTACATTTAGTCGTGGTGGGCGTTGCACAATGTATAGAATTGTCGAATCACTATGTTGTGTACCTGAAACTGACAGAACATTATAAGGCAACTATACTTTCATTAAGAAAAAAAAAAAATGTTGGGGCTCCTGGGTGGCTCAGTCGGTTAAGCATCTGACTTCGGCTCAGGTCATGATGTCACAGCTCGTGGGTTCAGGCCCCGCATGGGGCTCTGTGATGACAGCTCAGAGCCTGGAGCCTGCTTCAGATCCTGGGTCTTCCTCTCTCTCTCTCTGCCCCTCCCCCGCTTATGCTCTGTCTCTCAAAAAATGAGTAAACGTTAAGAAAAAAATTTTAAAAATGTGTTAAGGATACGTTGGTTTCAGATTGGCTGGGCAAGCGGGGATGAATTTGAGACTTGTGTCACTGCATCATTCTGGTCCCTAGTGCTCTCCTGAATTTTAATGACTCCTTACCCTGTCTCAGTCGTTGGACCACATCAAGCTTTCTTCAGTTTTGAGACTGCAGTTTTTACAGACTGTAACCACTCAGTTCTGGACCTAACCTGGCTTCTGCTTTAATTGGCCTCCTTTCTTGATTCGTTCAGTTTTCTCTGAACTGTTTAGAAAGACAGCCAGAAACACTTCCCAGCATGGCGTCTCCAGTTAAAGCATCTCTCACTGACCTGAAGAAACCCTTCCTTCATTCAAAGATGGGCTCTCTAGTGCAAGACGCTGAAGTCTTGAGACCAAATATTCCGAGGCTGGGAAGGGCGACAGTAGTAGCCGAATTTTCCTTTGCGCTATAATGATGCAAAGATTACCAAGCTTGTTTGTTGTCTAAAGAGGTTAGAACAGGGGAGAGGAGCGCAAAGAGCTCACACCGTGCCCTGGGCCTGCACAAAGCATCAGGATGCCAGTCTGCAACCTACAACAGTTGGAAACCTACCTGGCTACAGGCCATTTTCTTCTTTCATCCAAGTCCCAGAGCCATTAGTGTTTCTAGTCCTAATTACTCAGTGTGAGTTTTACTGATGTGTGTAAGGTAAATTGAAATTCCAAGGCTAGTTTGTAGAGAAGCATTAGGTAGTCAGGTCTTCTGAGACTTTGCGTGCTATCTTCAGACTTTTTTATTTTTTTATTTTCTATTTTATTATTTTTTTACATCGGAGGACTAGAAACGTGCTCAGGGACAGGTTAAAATATGAAACTGTTTTCATAGTTCAGAAAGTGGGAAATCATTTGGCTTATTTTGTTGTGCTTTTGTATACTTGTTCGGCTGAGATATTAAGCCTCAACTGCAGTAATTAAAATAAATTTCACTTGGCGTTATCATGACGTGGAAGACTAGCCATGTCTTTATAAATGGGGGTCAGAAGTTGTTTTGTTTGCTCTTTTGTTGGCTCGCGTAATCGTCTTACGTGGCAGTGTTTGACGCCTACCTGAGAAGTAGGTATTTCAGTTAGAGGCTTCTGCCTAGAGCTGTAGTCTGGTTTTGAATGTTGAAGCTGGGCTAGACCATAAAAGTTGGTTTTGTTCCAAAGACTGGATGAAATGGTGGCAGAACGGTGATGCTTAAGGTGGCTTTTACTTTCCTCTATCCAGCAGAGGAGCAACATACCAAGGGAGTGCATTAGGATCTCTAAGCTTTCCTTTCTTCCCAGTGGAAGCCACTCACATGCACACAAAGTGAAGAATGTGGCAAGTCAGAGCAACTGAGAAGTGTGGGTTTGCAGACCTTCATGGAGTGACTGGGAGCAAGATCACGTCGCCTTCAAAGAAGTTCCTGCTGTGCCGCACTTGGGAATTCTGTGCTCTGTATATTGATGTGTCATCTCGTCTGCTCAGGTGTCAGTGCGGGCAGGCTTGAACTTGGGCTGCGGCAATGCTGAACTTGATGTTTGTTAATAGCCAGTTGTTTTCAACATTGGTCACTCCGTGAAATTTTTCCTAATAGAAGTTAATGAAAGGACTGTTGTTATAGATAAGTATGTAAATTTAATCTTCTCAACTTTGGTTCAGGATCTCTTTTGCTTCATCTACCAGGGTGGTGTACTTCACCAGTGTTTTTTCTGGATCCCAGTGGTAAATGCTGAGTTTTGAAGTAATCAGTAAGTTTCTTTTTGGGGAGAAAGAGAACGTGCATGTGTGCGCAAGTAGGTGAGGGGCAGAGGGAGAGAGAAAATCTTAAGTAGGCTCCGTGCCCAGTGCAGAGGCCAACACAAGGCTTGATCCCAGAACCGTGGGATCACGACCTGAACCAAAATCAATGAGTTCAATGCTTAACCCACTGAGCCACCCAGGCATCCCAAAGTAATGAGTAATTTTACGCACAATAAAAGGAGAATGATTTTAAACACAGTATATCCTGAAATTACTCATCACCGTTGAATTATTTTGGTCATTGAGAAGTCTTCTTAGATTAGGCTTGATCTTTCCATTAGATCAATTGCTAAATTATTGACAGGCAAGTAATTAATCCTAAAATGAGGGTTTAGACCTAAACGTCTCTACTTAACATTTTATTATACTTAGAACATTATTGTATCTTTGAAGACAGCTTTGTTTTCTCTGATTATGTTGATATTTATGAAAATCGATATGGCTTACATAGAACTATTCAGGAATTTTTCATACAAATTTCTTTCAATCTGCTCTTGTCCCTCTCTTTCCATCATGGGGGATATAATGGATAGTTAATAATTCAGTGCTAACCAGTGACAATGTATGAAAGACTTCCAGAATTCAAGTAGCTTAAACTAGTCTTAAAGGATTTCTGAACTCCATCGTATTTGGAAATTACTGTATTAAATTAGATAAATTTTAAGCATACATTTTTGCATGCTATTGTCTTAATATATAAAATTTTCTGGTAATTATTTTGTCTTTAAGGAAAACTGGTACAAAAACCAAGGGACTATGAGCGATGGAGTCATTGACATGACTGATTTCAGTGTCTCTAAGTAAATTAGTTAAGTTATGCTTGTCTCTTTCATTAAAAGCACTATTACACAGGCTGATGCAAAAGATGACTGTGGCAAATGGGTTTTCAGGTCATTTCTGATAAAGTTAAATGTGGTTGTCTTTTCAATTGATCGTTCCGCATCTTTTCCAGAATGTCCATCCATCTCTTGGAACAGCCTGTTCAATAAGCTGTACAGGAAATAATTTGGGCAATTTTAAAGAAAGTGCATCTTTAGATTAAATTGCTTTGGAGTGTTTTTATTTCCTGCCAAGATGGATAAGAATATATTTCAAAGGGTGTTAATTTCCTGTTTTATAATTATTCAGTTTCCGTGGGAAATAAGTATTTAAATAAATCCCAAATAAACATCGTGCAAGTTCTTTGAATCTCAGGGGAGACACAATTAATTCAACTAAGTTTGATCCATGAGAATCTGTTGTTCCCATAACTCTGCATTTCCATTTGCTAGATCATGTTGTTAATTAGGATGAATTTATAAAAATTTCATATTATTCAAGTATTGAATAATACTTTGGAGCAGTGCAGCAGAAATGCTATTCAATGTGATAACAGCTATCTATCTATCTATATAGTGATAGACACTTTTATTTCATGGAAGACTATTTAAGAGATAAGCAATTTCATGATCAATGGGCATTTGTGTTCTCTAAATGAATCTCTAATATGACTCTTTTAAAAGATACAAGAAAAAAAAGAAGAAATTTAACTGAAGGCATAGAAAGGGATTTTACAGGCAAGGGGGAGAGTAGGTATAGACATTTAGGGTAAAATAGAAGCACATCAGAATAATCTCGGTGTGGCATACAGACCAAGAAGAAAGCTGATGATAATAGCACAGTGTGATAAAGACCATGATCGAGGCCGTGCAGGAAGTGTTGAGGATCTAGGGAAAGGTGTATAACCCAGTCTAATGAGTATCTGGAAAGTGTCGGGGGACCATAAGATTAAGCTGAATCTGATAAATTTCAGTAGGAATTAGTCACACTGTTGTGCTGATGCTCATGAAAAAATTCTGAGCACGTACTTAATGTTGAAAACAATAGTAAGAAGAAGTAAGCTCACTGCTTGGGAGATTTTGAGAGATGCTAAAGTATGATGGGGAAAAAAGAGCAAAAACAGATCCATGAGAAGAGATGGTTGGGAAGCTGGAAAAAGTTTAAACAACCCTGCAAGATAGAAATTACAGACTGAAATAAGTGAAGCGAACTATACAGGAGTGCACAGCCAAACCAAATGACGTTAGTCTCTAGAACCTGCCATGTCCGAGGGTATACTGCGAGAACTTGAAATTGTGCTTTCACTGAAAAATGATGGAGACCGTATGTTTTCTTTGATTTCGAAGTAAAAGAAATGATGAGACTCTAAAAACAAAAAATAAGTTGGGCTTATCTAAAGTATATGTGTATTTATAATCCTAAGAAGAAATTCAGAATTTGGACAAAGATTTCCACAGAGAGTAAGTCCTTGTGGATTGTTCTAGGAGAAAAACAGAACAAAGCCAAACAAAGGACACCATCAAAATGATGAAAAAGAGACAAAGGCATGGAACGTAAGATATACCCACATGATGGTTTCGCATTTAACCATGAACATTAACGTTCATGAAAAATTCTGAGGCTGTGGGAAAGTGCTTTATTGTTTCTTAATTGAATTATAATTAACATACACTGTTATATGAGTTCCAGGTATACAGCAAAATGATTCAACAGTTCTATACATTACTCAGTGCTCATCGTGATAAATGTACTCTTAACACCCTTGATCCATTTCATCCATCCTCCCACCTCTCCCCTCTGCTATCCCGCAGCGTGCTCTCTTTTTATTGTCTTTTGGCTAATTTGTTTTGTTTCTTAAGTTCCACATATGAGTGGAATCATGGTATTTGTCTTTCTCTGACTCGTTTCACTTAGCATTATACCTTCCAGGTCCATCCAGTTGTGGCAAATGGCAAGATTTCCTGCTTTTTTATGGCTGAGTAATATTCCATTGTATACATACTCTGTATCTTCCTTATCCATTCATCTATGGAGATACAGTTGTATTGCTTCCATACGTTGGCCATTGTAAATGCTGCAGTAAATGTAGGGGTGCGTGTATCCTTGCAAACTAGTGTTTTTGCTTTCTGTGGGCAAATACCTCGTCGTGGAATTGGTAGATAGTATGACATTTCTATTTTTAAGTTTTTAAGGAGCCTCCGCACCGTTTTCCACAGTGGCTGCATTCTCAGTCAGTAGTGCGTGAGGATTCCTTTTTCTCCACGCTCTCACCAAAACTTGTTATTTCTTGTGTTTTTGATTTTAGCCATTTTGACAGCTGTAAGGTGATATATCATTGTGTTTTTTATTATTATTTTTTTCCTTCTTATTTTTATTTCTTTACTGTTTATCTTTGAGAGAGACACGTGCGAGTTGGGTAGGGGCAGAGAGAGAGGGAGACACAGATTCGCAAGCAGGCTCCAGTCTCTGAGCTATCAGCACAGAGCCTGACACGGGGCTCAAACTTGTGAACCGTGAGATCATGACCTCAGCTGAAGTAGGATCCTGAACCAAATGAGCCACCCAGATGCCCCATCTCATTGTGGTTTTGATTTGCATTTCCCTGATGTTTGGTGATGTTGAGCATGTTTTTATGTGTCTGTTGGACATATGTATGTCTTGTTTGGAAAAATGTCTATTCAGGTCCTCTAACCATTTTTAATCAGATTATTTTTGTTGTTGTTGAGTTATATACACTTTATATATATATTGGATATTAACCTTTTATTGGGTATATCATTTGTAAACATCTTCTCCAATTCAGTAGATTACCATTTTGTGGTGTTGATGGTTTTCTTTTCTGTGAAAATCTTTTTATTTTGGTATAGTTCCAGTAGTTTAATTTTGCTTTTGTTTCCTTTGCCAGAGGAGACACATCTAGAAAAATGTTGTTAAAACCAATGTCAAAGAAATTAGTGCCTATGTATTCTTACAGGAGTTTTATGGCTTCGGGTCCCACATTTAGGTCTTTAATCCATTTTAGTTTATTTTTGTGTCTGGTTCAAGAAAGTGGTCCACTTTTGTTCTTTTGCATGTAGCTGTCTGGTTTTCCCAACGCCATTTGTTGAAGACCCTATCTTTTTCCCGTTGCATATTCTTGCCTCCTTTGTCATAGATTAATTGACCACGTAAACAGGGGTTTTATTTCTGGACCCTCTGTTCTATTCCATCCGTCTATTCATGCCAATACCATACCATTTTGATTCCTATAACTTTGTAGTATATCTTGCAATCTGGGATTGTGATACCTGCAACGTTGTGCTTCTTTTTCAAGGTTACTTGGGCTGTTCAGAGTCTTTGTGGTTCCATACAAATTTTATACTTTTATAAAGCATTTTGTTATTATAAGTCATAGGCTCCATTCCAATTGATCTTCAAGGAAGGACCTGCTGTCCCCGCTGCGGGAAATACTGTCAATGGACAGCCTTCTGCTGTCAGCCTCTTCAAGGATAGCCTCAACTGCATAGCATCATGCCATCCTGGGGATGGCTCCCCTCTGATGCCTAACAAGGCAGGATGTAAAGGCCTAGCCATTTCTGCCTACCATGGACAACTCTGCCAGCTCAACTCTGGAGCTCCCCATGAGTTTGGCCAAAGATGGCAGACCTGCATCCTGGCCAGCTTTCTCCCTCTGCACAATCCTGCCGTCCTTCCCTCTTTTCCCTAGGCGTTGATCCCAAAGGGAAACGCCAGTCGACTTCCTGCATGCTAACTCCATCTCAGAGTCTGCTTTCCAAAGAACCCACCCCAAGACCATGTTTACAGGATAAAACTGATGCCACTCGCGAATTTAAGAATTAAAATACAACCATCTCCTTTGAAGCCCCATGCAGAGTGTCTCCAATGTCCAATCATTGCCGCTCATCCCAGAGGTGACCACTCTTTTAAATGGCATTTAAGTTTACCATACTCTGTTCTCTTTTATGAATTTAATCACATGTTTGTATTTGTAAATGTGATGTTTTCTTTTGCATAGTTTTGAAATTCATATACATGGAAGTGGTCTGTTATATTATTCTTCGTTTTGTTTTTGTTGTCAGGGCATCTGAAGTTTCAAGGGAAAAAAAGATGAGCTCACAGGGCAAAGTAATAAGACAACTGAAAAATTAAGCATTATTAATGAAGGGCAGAGAAATAACTTACACTTGAAAAAGCCTGAGCACATACTTTTCTCACTATCTGATTTGCCCCTGCCTCCTTTCTCTACCTGGCAGAGACCTTGCCTAAATACCATCTTTTCTTTCCTCAGTGATTTTTCCCACTTCTCCTCGGTTGAGTTTCTTGCCGTCTCTCTCCCTCATTGACATATTTTATTTTATTACCTGAATCCCAAGTATCTGTTTTACTAAATAATACAGCCAGATCGGAATAAGCCTGGCTGAGTCAGAATTATCTAAATGCCCTCTCTACCGTGACCTTCAGGATCTTGGAACCAAATACCGTGTTTCTCTTTGCAACTGTACCGATCTGGGTTAATGAACAAATTATAAAGCCCACAAAATAGGAATGGAATGAGAAGAGCCTAGTATTTCCCACAGAGTTAGATAAACCTTAAGTTACAGTGAAAACAAACTACAGCTATAATATTGAGGAGATCTGATAAATATTTGAATTCCTGTTTACTAGAGAGCTTGGTGAAACCATTACCCAGGTGAGTTCTTGGCCCTTTGCATTGTCTGTTGATCTTCCTCTGCGTGTTCCACGGAGTCTTGTTTTCTTATCTGAGATAGATTAAAGTTCTCTTTACCGGCCTGTAAGCTGTGTGTTCCTGTAGGTCTTGGAATACTTGGTTCTCTGCTTCTGTGCTGCGAAGCATTCCAGCTGTGCATCAGCAGTGAAGGAATACCTCCTGGGCTTAGTCAAAGCTGAAATTCTTTTTCTGATGACAAAAAGGTAGAGTTCCCTCCATTGGCCCTGATAACACTCCTTGTGGGCTCTTTTCCACACGGGCTTGCACTAGCATAATGACCTGCGTGTAATTATCTTTCAGTTTATGGGTGGAAAGTCCATCAACAATGAATGCCCAAATGAAATCTCTATAAGGTAAATTGCATGTTTGGATTTGTCATTTAAAGCAAATATATTTGAGGTGCCTGGTGCCTTCGTTGGTTAAGCATCTGACTCTTGGTTTCAGCTCAGGTTATGATCTGGCCGTTTCATGAGTTCAAGCCCTGCGCGGGGCTCTGTGCCAACAGCACGGAGCCTCCTTGGGAGTCTCTCTCTCCCTCTCTCTCTCTCTCTGCCCCTCCCCCACTCAGGCTATCTCTGTCTCTCTCCAGCTAAATAGATAAACTTTAAAAAAAAACTTTAAAGAAGATACACTTAACATAAAATTCTTTTTACGAGAGTCATTGAGACAGTTTAGGCACATTTCTAATTATCCAGAGAATTGACTTTTAATTCCTATGAGTGAGTGGTGGCTATTACCTATACTTGAGAATTGCAGGGATTCTGTGGAGAGCAAATGATCAGAAATTAACGTCCATCAATCATTTATCGTGGGACATGGGGGCCAACTTTGGTCATTGAATAAATAAAATTTCAAAAGATTTTGTCACATGCTCAGATTTCTTAAGAATCTAAAATGGACTTGCCAGTTTAGAGGAAAATGACCCCAAAGGAGTGAAAATAAAAGCTCTCAGGGGTGTGTTGGTTTGGAGAAATATTATAAACATTTTATGTAGCTCAATTTACCATCCCTACATTATCTGCATTGTGTAAATGCACCGTAACATAGGCCACTGTTCTGTACTGTTTCAGGTAATTCTCCTTCACAATGGGTAGATATGACTATTCAGTTCCACATCAATATATTTATACCTGATGCAGGGGATATGGAGGGCTGTGCTATATGTGGCTCATAAATCAATACAAAATGAGGCCACGTTCATGCACCATTTACAGTGAAGTTTTGTATATCCTGCATCCAAATAATTACACCTATTATGTTCCATGTTTTAAAGAAAAAAATCACATCTTTTCTGCTGTAGAAAATTGCCTTCTAAGTACATAACTGATTTCTGAACCAAACGTAATAGGCAGCCTCAAAGTTAGAGCAATACTCTTACTCTGCACTTAGATAACCACTGGGATCTCAGACCATAGTCATTCTAATTGATTTTGTTTCAGACTGTTTGTTCACTATTAATGTAAAAATGTATTGGGATGTATTATGACCCAATACTTATCTATGCAATAGTATGAATTAGTATAAATATTAGAAGATAAATAGTAATAATTGATAGGAAAAGTACATACATATATATAAAACACGTATGCAAACCTTTAAACAATGCAGATTCTTACAAACAAGTTCAAATGCTTTATCTTCCATCTGTGTTGGATTAAACAATATTTTTTACAACAACGGTGAAGATATTCCCTTTTCTTTGTCATATAGTTGATACTTTAAAAAGTCAATAAGCCCAACTGAGACTCTGATTAGTTTGAGTAGATCATACTTTAGCAACCAAATGCCGTTGTAATTCTACTCCTTGAACCTAGAGCCCCTTTTAAGATTATCATTGTTTTATATATTACCTTTTTACACCCTTTTATTTCAAATGAGTAATAATGTACCCTAAGGGCATTAGCAGTGGGGCGATAGATAAATGACCTATTTATCTGTCCATAATCAACATAACACATCTACCCAGCATTATTTGCACAATATCCTTTAGAGAGGATAGGGAAGAATGATATTCATGTTGAGAGAAATGCGTATATGTATTTTGCATGAATTTTCAAGACCTGAGCTGTAAAGAAATTTTGACTATAAACCCGGTCGCCACACACGCGCAGGCCCTCTCCTGAAGCGGAGACAAAGAGAAGCTGGGAGCCGAGCAACACTTTGCTGCGCCCTTTCATTCAGTTCTCCATGTGCAACTTGAAAGTGAGAGTTCTAAAATGTATGTCAGATCTTCTTTCTCAAATCCCTGGGAGGGAAAATGCCATTCATGCCTTGACAGGCATTGTCTCTTGATGGACCCTCATAGCACGTGTCCCTCACCTCCAGCCCAATACTGCTGCTTGCCTTTATGGTATTTTACAGTCGAACTGAATTTCTATCAGTTTCCCAAAATGAAATGCTGTATGGTGATGTCAGGCATATGACTTGCCTCTACAGCCATCTTACCCATCCCTTGTCCTATTCTTTAGATGTCTGCTTAGCCGTACATATGGGATTTGTTTCAAGGCAATGGTACAGAGCATTATTATCATTAACTGAAAGGAGAGCTCATCATAGCTGGGTGCCATTCTAGGAAAAGTGGCCACCAAGAGTTACGGCAGAGTGAATGGGAAGCTGGAAAGTATCTTGACTAAGAGGTATGCTGAGAGCACCCATTGAGCATCCCATGGGAGTTGTCCGTGAGCTATCATCTCTGAAGGGAAGCCCACAGACCCTGTGGAGAGAGATCATTGTGACTAGATGGAGGGGGTGCGGAGGGAAACTTTGAATTCCTTTAACACCCCACCCAGGGGCATGTCTTATTAGGTGATTTCCAGGGAGACTGTGTACCAAGGTGCAAGGCCCCTTGCATCATCTCATTTTGTTGCGTGGCTCTTTTCTTTACTTCCTTCCCTCCCTTCTTCCTTTGGTGTTTTCCTTCTAATATAAAGACTTCAAAAGTATGCCTCTCTTCTATCTTTTTTCTTCTCCCTCAAGAACCAAACACTTCATTGGATGTTTGCTTGTATTTTGCTGGAAACAACCTTTTGATTGATTGCCTGGCCGACAATATCCCTCCAATCTTTCTTCCATGGATACTGTGGTTCTTTTAAGGAGATGCTTCTCAATAAATTCCCCTTGATTTTAAGTTATTTTTTTTTTATCATGATCTACCTATGTTCCGTTAACGTTCTTCCCACCTGCAACTAAAACTATTCAGATCTGAAGCACTTAATCATTTTTCTGATACACTCGATCTCTAAATGATGTTTGGACTTCTGCTTTCCATTATTCTATTCAGTTCCGTCATTCACAATGAGATCTAGCCTCCTGAATCCTGCTGGTTTGTTTCCAGCATTACTTTGTTCTTTCAGTATTAGCCTCCCTAAAACTCCTATTTACATTATGGCTTCTCCTGTGTTAGAGAGAGAGAGTATCAGGATTGTATCCACAGTACAAATACTAGCATTTATTTTTACTAGGCACCATCTGTCAATCAGAATCTCACCTAGCTGACGGGGTGAGCGGCATGGACTATTTTACCACGGTTGACAGGTGTAACTCCCTCTGCTCAGTACAGAGGCCTGGGTTGGGATAGATTCCACGATTCAGATGAAGATGGAAACAGCGATATTGGGAGATTCGGGGTATTAGATCAGTGTTTTTGCCTAACATTTTTCAAGGTATTTGGGAGCTTCTGTGTAGGAATTGTTCCATTTTCTGTGTGTATTTGTACTGGTCTCGTTTTATTTATTTCGCACTGTGGACGTTTGCTTTTGGAGGGGGGCACAACCCAACCCTTCAAGCTGCTTTTCCAAATAAATGAGTGTGTGTGTGTGTGTGTGTGTGTGTGTGTGTGTGTGTGTACAGACACGTACCCCACAGGGGAGGGAGGATGCTGTATTTTTCTGCATGGTTGGGTCTTTGGCACTTGAAGAAGATGACATTCTCTGCTGTTCTCTTTCCTGTGTCATTAACATTGCTCTGTTATTGCTAAATGATTCGTTATTGATTTTATGTGAACTGCAAATCATAAATCAATCTCAAAATAGCAGTCTTAGTATCAGCAATGAAAATGCCACATCTTTTTTAAGGCTAAGACCATCTAAATTATTTTTATGTTAATTGCATTTTGCCTGATTATTGCATTATATGTATTAATGAAGCAAAGGCAAAACACAGCTAGACCTGGATGCGTCTGGATTACGGAAAGAAAGACGACATTTTTGTCTAGTGGAGGTAGGGTACTTAATCTGTTGCAGCTTCTTGTCTCTGCTTATCACTGTAAATGGAGATTTGGGTTTGGTCCCAACTGCCGAAAATGTGTAGGTTTAGGCAAATCATTTCTACTGCCTGGGTTTCACATGCCTAACCTGTAAATTACGGAAGTGAGATTATATGGGTGTCTTTTGAACTGTAATATTCTGTGATTCTGTCATTGGCCTGACCCATACACACACATGCACACACACATTTGCACATGCATATATACATATGCATACACACTCAATTTATTTTTCTGCAGACTAAATGTAAAAAAAAAACCCACAACAGCGTATGTTTGAACATTTTGAACTTTTGGGTAACAAATTTACGTGATGATATGATCCCACTGCATATACTTTCCAGCTGTTCTTAGCTTGCTGGGTTCAGCTGTCCATTGATCCACCTGGCATCAAGAGGCTTCATGGTAGAGAAGAGGTTTGCATCTTAAAAGGAGAAGGTGTGAGGGGCGGGGTGCCTGGGTGACTCAGTGGGTTAAGCATCTGACTCTTGGTTTTGGTTCAGGTCATGATCTCATGGTTTCGTGGGTTTGAGCCCTGGGTCGGGCTCCACGCTGACAGTTTGGAGGCTGTCTGGGATTCTCTCTCTCCCTCTCTTTCTGCCCCTTCTTCACTCATACTGTCTCTGTCTCTTTCAAAATAAACTTCAAAAAAATCTTTAATTAAAAGAAGGGAGAAGAGGATATAAATTGGTGGAGCAGGGGAAAGAAGGCAGTCTAAACCTAGTAGAAAAAGTTCAGCATTAAAATTATTACAGCATCTCCTGAGGATGATGGGAGACTGGTTTAAATGAATGGAGGTATTCTCATTGGGGAAGAAGGGGAAATAAAGTCAGACTAAAGAGATCTTTAAAGACCAGGCAGAAGGTAGGACTAGCCATTGGATGGTTTTGGATGGGAGAGTATATTGATTATTTTGAAGCTGGGGAGTGATTGTTCTGGCAGTGAATGGTGTGCAGTCTAAATTTGGGAGCCCGAGATTGATAGACAGGATATCAATGGGAAGCAGTTGTAGCGATCTAAAATAGGAGGTGACAAGAGCGTATGTCACAGTGTGACAAGAAAAATCTGAGATAGGTGGCAATGAGTAACTGACAGTGTATGATCATACTTTGACTCCTCCCAGTATCCTAAAATATCATACGCATTTCTGGCCAGGGAGGTTGAGCTAAGGATGTAGTCACAGAATGACAGCAGTTTGGAAAAGGAGAAGTCTCAGAGAAGAGAAAGAATTTAGTTTTCCACCAAACTTGTGTTTCTTAGGTTAGGGAACTTAAAGTATCCTAACGGTGCTCTAAATTAGAATGGAGCCCAAATGAGACATCAGGTGAATAGATATTGATTAGGAAGCCATCTCTGCCTAGGTAGTAGTTGAAATCAAAAATTGAACCTGCTCTCACTGAAAATTGTTTCACCTTAGGGTTTCCACTCTTTAGTATGCAAATCTGGGCAAGTTTATTGGTTTCAGATAAAGTGAACATATCACTTTCACCTCCCCCTGCCTGTTCTTTTACCTGCAAGTATAAATGCAAGTCTGTTCTTCTTTAGTCACAAGAACGGATTTAGAAATGGGTATGGAGGGTGGGGGGAGAGGGGAAAGTGGGCGATGGGCATTGAGGAGTGCACCTGTTGGGATGAGCACTGGGTGTTGTATGGAAACCAACTTGACAATAAATTATATATATGTGTGTGTGTGTGTGTGTGTGTGTGTGTGTGTGTGTGTGTATGCGTATATAATTAAATTGTATAATTAAATTATATATAATTAAATTGTATAATTAAATTATATATAATTAAATTATATGTAATTAAATTATTTATAATTAAATTATATATATATATATAATATATATATAAAAGAAATGGGTCTTTAGTGTCTGTCACCAAGGGATTACATTATGCACCAATGGAATCTTGTAATGTCTCATTCATTAGCAATTCCATTTTATATCCAAAACTTCAACAAAAGGAAAATTATATACTTGTTCATCCAAGCTGCAGACTTTTGAAGATACTACAAAATTCAGAGCTGCTATGGAAAATCAAAGCAGTCTAATGCCTGGTATTTATTTTCTAAAAATAATAGATTTGAATCCTTTTTCTCCGTTTTTTTGTGTGTGATTGTAATTATTATCATTATTTTTTAATTTTAGGGGAGAGAAAAGTTTTTGTTATGAACTAAGAGTGGAGTTATAGAGAAACATTTATTTGTTTTCATGGTCCTTTTCTCCAAAATGTGTGCTGGAATGTATATGAAAAAGCTACAAAGACCTAAGAGAACCTTCTTTGAAACAAGAAGATTAAGAGTAAAGTTTATTTGGTTATTTTGAAATACAACTAAGACTCTGTGGAATCTAATAAATTATGAGACACTTAGATATGAATATATTTTTAAGAAATTGAAATTATCATACAACCTCAGGCATAATCTCATGATCTAATTTTTTTATGTAAATGGCTCAGATTGTAGGTCAGCAAAGGGTATGTGAAGTGTAGATGCTCTCTATAGACTGTGGCCCCACCACGGCTGCTGCTTTCAATATTTGTACATCAATCTTAAGCACATGTAAAGAAGCTTTCATACTTTAAGATGGTTTTTGTAAAATGTAAGATTTGCTGTATTATTGCCCTGCATGAGCTGCCTGTTTTCCCAGAATCTTCTGAGTGAATCGATATTTTATTTCATGAGGAAGGTAACACATCAACCATGATCTTAGAAAAAGAAAGAGATTTCAGTTAGTCAACAGGATCATGTTTGTTACCAGTCAATTAGCAACAGTTCCCCTGTCAGCAAATCCAGGGTTTAGTTTCAGATGGAGTATTAATTGGTCATATGAAATGGAGGAAGTAGATTTATCACTCAGAATTTTGGTTTGCAGAGTAATATTTATTCATAGAGATTTTCAAAAGAAATGAAACATGCGTAGAAGAGAGAGGGCAAGAGATAGAGATGAGGAGACTGTGGACACTACTTGCTTTGTGAATTTGCTACTAAGATAATTATAGTTTTATTATTTGTTTCTTGGAGAAGTCCACTTTATACATTTTATTAAATGATTTCAGAGGCCTTTGACATAAAGATTTACTATAAAAAGGGAAGCTGATTGTTACATAATTTTTACATGATATGTAGAGTTGTACTGGATTTACCTTAGTCAGTTTTTAGTAATTACTAAGCTTCCTCCATTCAGTGATTCCAGTCATCATTTTTTTCTTCAGGAATCATACGCATGTGCGTGCATACACACACACACTATCTTCCAGATTATATACTAAAACTTCATGGAGTTTGGACTTAGATTAATTTTTACTAGAGAAGATTCATCATTTAGAGACCATGTGAGTGCCCACAGATGACTTAAGTTTTTGAGTCTTCCAAAATGGAGACAGTAATACCTAAATTAGATAGGCGATGTCACGATTAAATGAGATAAGAAGCTGAGTGAGTGATACAGTGCCCTTGAAGAAGTCCTGAATGGCTATGCACGTGTCTCCCCATCTCCTACAAACACACATGCCTCTCATAATACAAAATAAACATGAATGTAGAAGTCGGTGTCTACTCTTTCATAAGCCTAGACAGAGAACTTGTTTTGGGGGTGACATAAGAAAATTATCACAGGTGAGAAAATGGTCTGAGGCAGTTTCATGGGGCAGTAAGGATATTTATTCCAAGTTCAGAGATTTTATTTCCTCATTCATATCTCATCAACGAATTTTCCTAAGGGTCATCCAAAGCCTGGGTGAAGAATAAAGGAGCAGTCCAAAGAAAAGGATGGAAAGACAAAAGAAATAGAAAGGTTGGAGGAATAAGAGAAGCAGAGACCTAGCAGATAGAAAGGAAGACTGAAAATAAAGAGTAACAACCTGGAAGAGGGTGACCATATTTCACAGCTCTGAGTTCTAAGCCAGTTTAACATGTTTGCCTCCTGAATACAAATGTCCTCTAAGGTGGGCATCTTTGATTGGGCTTCTGTGGGCCTTGCCGGAAGACGTAGGTATTAGCCTGTGTGCAAAGATATAGGTTCATTTGGCCTAGTAATTTGTACCTCTCCACACCAGTGAAGCATCTAGGTGCCGTATCTGATACCCATCACCTAATGCCATGCTGGGCTTCTCTTCCTTCCAGGGCAGGGATCCACATGGCCAACCCCTCTCCTCATCGCACAACACACACACCTCCACACCCCTAGGGGGGTTCATTACTCCTCACTAGGGCCTTCTGCCTGTTCTAGTCACTGTGGATCCCCACCAAAAAGAACTATAGTATGTTCTGACCACTATGTGTCTGGAAATGATGAAGCAATGTTAACGAATAGACAGGAGAAAGCCAGAGGTGTCGGTGGGTTAGAGACATTTGAAAGGTAAAAGGTTGGGGAGTTTGGGTCATTTGGGAAAGATTTATATTGATGTGTTTTTGTTTCAAATTGTCTTCTTGTTCTGAGTTAATCTAGTTACCTATTAACCAAAGATGGGGCCCTTCCTGGGGCGCCAGGTTGGCTCAGTCAGTTGAGCATCTGACTCTTGATTTTGTCTTAGTTAGGTCATTGTCTCAGCGTCATGGGATCAAGCCCTGTGCTGAGCATAGAGCCTCCTTGAGATTCTTTCCTTCCTCTCTCTCTCTCTCTCTCTCTCAAATAAAATGAAAAAACAAATCATTAAAAGTTAAAAAAAAAGATGGGGCCCTTCCCTAGGCCATTGCCATAGCAGAAAAGGAACAGATTGTTGGAGGTACATTCATTAGTTTCTTGTTCTTTGCTCAAAGCCATATACTCTTCATTTTTGCTTATTTAATATTCCTGCAAGAAAACACTGAGTAGCAACTTTTATACAATACAGAAAAAAAAAGCTATTTCTGAATAGTAGACAATAAAATCTGACAGAAAGGGGCACCTTGGTGAGTCTGTCAGGATACCACCCCACACCCCCAATCTTTTCCTAGGAAAACAGTCCCATCTACCACCTTTGTTTTTGAATGGACGCTGCTGGATGTTACTCATTATTGTTTTTAGAACAAAACCTTCCATGGGAAAGATGTCGCATTATTATTACCGTGGCAACAGACACCCTATAAAGATGAGTGATCTATTGGTTGTTCCGCAGTTCAATAAACACATCCCCAAAATCCATCAGGAAAAAAGGTCTAATAGAGGCTGTTCTATATTGTGCTATTTCTTCTTTTAAACCTCTGTTCGACAGTAAATATGCATTCCACAGAAATGTTTAATTTAGGTGTATTTCATTTTAGCTGGAGTATACCTTTGCAATGGTTTTCTGAATTTAAAACCATTGTTTTATTATAAAAATAATACATGGTACATAAAATGACTTTTAGGCGAGAGAGCATAAAGAGAAAAGAGTACTCTCTCCTACTTCTGTGTTTCTGGGTTTAAGCCTAAATACAATTGGTAAGCAATTAATTTTACCAACTTTCTAAATAAGTAGCTTTATAAACATTATAAGCATAGTCAACAATTAATTGTAAACTAAAAAAAGAAAATTATTTTAAATTAAGCATTTGTAAAGGAATGCACGTAAATGGGTGGACATAATACCCCAAAGTTTTAGTCAAAAAAAGTTGTACCCATTTCAGTGTCACCCCCTGGTGTTGAGGTAACAAGAATCTATTTGCAGCAAAATTTTGTGGGACCTAGTCATGCTCTCTAGTCATATATAAAAATAATCGGGGCACCTGGGTGGCTCAGTCGGTTAAGTGCCCAACTCTTGATTTTGGCTCAGGTCACGATCTCACCCTTTGAGAGATCAAGCCCCATGTCGGGCTCTGTGCTGACAGTGTGGAGGCTTGCCTGGATTCTCTCTCTCCCTCTTTCTCTGCCCCTTCCCCAGTCGTACACGCATGATCTCTTTCTCTGAAAATAAATAAACTTTAAAATAAGTAAACAAACAAATAAATAAATAAAATCGCCAAAGTAGGTAAATGTAATGCAGAAAGGCAAATTTGTTTAAAAAAATGTAAATAGAAGAAAAGGGGTAAGTCTGGAGGCTAGAAAACAGGCAATAAGCAAAATTTGTTCGCAAAAGCGAGAATGATTTGGTTGTAGGTAACCGGTCCCCTGTTTTTAAGAAGTAGGTATGGTCTTAACAGATTGCCCCAAATATATACACGTAATTAAATAAACTAAGAATATTCAACTTATATATATTCCCCACTCTGGATCCATAATGAGCTTTGTCTTCTGGCGCGATTAGTTCCTAAGAAGGATGTGCCCCTTTGCAGGCATTCTGGGCCCCACGTTACAGAAAGCAAACTTCCACTGTTGGTCAGTCACTAGTGATCTCACAATTTTTGTGACTGTGAAGGAGTTTCTCAGAACCTTGGTGTACTCATGAAATGGATTTTTGAGATTCCTAAGGTTAAAGACAAGATCTAAGAAATCTGGTTTCTTCGCCCATATCTAGCCAGAGTGGCCTCACCAGAACCTGCCAGTTAGTAGTAAATATTTCCTATGAGTGGCGTATGAGTTCTGTCCAAGCACTAAAATGCATCAGTATTCTGGCAATAGGACGAGGTATTCTGTAGATTAATTTACTGTGTTTCTTAGTACCCCTCACTTCCTTTCTTTGGTTCTGTCTAACCCTCCCTCCTCAAGCATCTTCTTTACTTCTTACACATTCTTGACATTTGGAGAAGTGTTTGGTAATATCTGTACACAGAGAACATGCTTTCAAAGACCGCTTAGCAGAGTGGCTCTAAAATCAGACGCATCTGGAGTTTATGCCACATCAACCACTGACATGACCTTTGGCAAGTTACCCACTTTAATCGTTAGTTTTCTCGCTTGCAAAATGAACTGAATACAAACATGTACCGCATGGTGCTTTTTGAGACTTGAATAAGATAATACTGTAAAGCACTTAGCACAATTCCTAGGACATAGTCATTGCTCATTGAATGTGTTCCCTCCTCCTCCTCCTTGTGATAATTATTATGGTTGTTCTTTTCAATGATTATTCAGATTCTTTTCAGTGATTATTCAGATTCTGCTGGGAGATTTAAGCACTGTAGGAAGATACATGCAGTGAATTTTACTGTTGCTTGGAGTAAAAATTTGTGGAGTTCCTTAGTCATAGCTCTTTGCCCTCATACTATTTTGTAACTGTAGCAGTTTTGATGGGGAGCGGAGCCTTAAATATAGCCAACATCCAATGGGCCACACTGTTGGCAAGAATAAAGGTGGTGGTAGGGGCGGTGTCTTGTAGAGCAGGATACATACACCCATTTATTTGACATTGACTTTGAATAGAGAGGAAAACTCAGCAAGAATGTATTGTGGAGTATCCCAGATGGATAGTGCCCTCAAAAGTCTGCCAGAAGCAAACACAAATCTTCTCTGGAGGAAAGCACCTTCAATCCAAGTGTCCAGATACAAAGCTTCATGCACTATGCATATAGCAATCAATAATAAAAGTATAATGCTAAATTAAAAACACAGAAAGTAGGTGTCGGCCACTGCAACAGGCACAGAGTCCAGTCAGAATTCCCAGTGGATGCTCATTGGCAATTGCCAGTCTGGGGGCGTCTGGGTGGCTCAGTCGGTTAAGCGTCCGACTTGGGCTCAGGTCATGATCTCACAGTCCCTGGATTTGAGCCCCGCATCGGGCTGTGTGCTGACAGCTCAGAGCCTGGAGCTGTTTCAGATTTTGTGTCTCCCTCTGTCTCTGCCCCTCCCCTGCTCATGCTCTGTCTCTCAAAAATAAATAAACATTGAGAAAAAAAAGAAATTGTCAGATTCTAATATCTATATGGAAGAGTCAAAGACTAAGAATAGAAAAAAATACTCATGTTAAATTAAAATAAAAAAAAGGAAGAAGTGATTGCCAGACAGTAAAGAAAATGTAAATTTTATCTATGCATATAAATTTATATAGATGCAAGTTAGACATATATGTTTTTGTGCTGTGTATACACATGCGTATAGGGAGATAAGAGTATGTATACACACACACACACACACACACACACACACTTGTCTTAATTTAAGCAACAAATATTTTTCTAACATCAGATATATAAGAAAGATCTTACCTGAAGAATGGATATAATAAGCTAGACATTCACTGTTAAGAGATGATCATCTTTTAGAAATGAATATATTTGGTGGACATAGATATCTAAACCATGCAACTGTTTTTCATTTATTGGTTTCAATATAGCAGATTTCATTTGCCACTTGACAGTTAAAGAGCACAGCGTGGAAAACGTTACACATTACTGCATACTGACATGTATGTATTATTACATGATTTTGCAGCTGAAGAAATGAAGTCCTAAATATGGCTGATGAGACAGCTAAGACCTGGTTTCTGGCACAGGTTTTATTTTTATAGCCTATGTTTTTGTTTAATTTGGAATTTAAAAAATTGTGATTTTGTTTTCATTTTCTTTAGATAGACTATTCCAAGAATGAAAATACATTCACTACGTAAGTCTTTATAAACTGATTTCTGTTGGTTGGAGGGACCTTAGGAGTAGTAGAGAGGTTAACAGATCTCTGCCTTACCCCCTGGAGTATACCCCAGAACCTGACCATTTCTCAAACTATTTAAAGATTTTGGTTGGCACGCAGATGTGCAATGCTGCCAGACCAGGAAAAATAATAGTCAGATGAAGTATTGGTGTAATAGCCCAGACGTGATGCTCAAGAAATCTCAGTGAAGAGTTCATTCTGAGTACCATTCAGATGCGGCCACCTTTTGATAAAAAAGTTTGGAGCCCGTTGGACTTTGGGGCACAAAAATGTTATTATTAGAAAAGATCATCTTGGAAAGCCCGAGTTTTATCTGAAAAATGTAAGTATTGTAAAAAAAAAAAAAGCACTTAGGATTTTACGTGCTTTGTGTATGTGTACATTTTTGTCTTGGAGTTTTCCGTTTCCACTGATCGGATTTGCAGGATAACATAAATGTTCGCTTTGTTTATCCTTGTAAACACAGGCATCTGGGTATGGTGTAGGAGATTTTACGTATTCACAAAAGAGTCTTTAAATCCTTTTCATATGAATAATAATACAAGTGGACAAAAAGGTCGTTGTGCTAAAAAAACATATTTCTCTGAAGCTAGCAGTAAAACCATCTGTCTCCATGCTTTGGAACCAAAGTGTTTTGGACTTCTAGAAGGCAGATGCTGCGTTAAATGCTGCAGTGTTCTTCTGTCTACACCTCACGGATAGAGATGAATTTGACATACATCGTCTTGATCCCGTTAATGATTCTTCAATCTGCAAGTTACAGCATTGTGTCCCCATGGCTTTCATATTCTTATCTTTAACATGCAATTGTTCATGTAGCCCTTTCCTCTTTTCTTTACTCTTAGTCCAAAAGTCATAAGGCAATTTAGAAAATGATCATGAAGACAAGAATACAGTGGTAAAGGAGGACAAAGGTCTGATAGCATCCTAATCATTTTATGTATGTAAGAGAGAAAGAGAATGATTTTTTTTCTGATTATTCCAGGTAACCTTCCAAACGGCACTAATTATCCTTTTCTGTTGACTTCAGACTTTTAGGAGCTTTCAAAAATATGGCGAAAACGGGGAAACATCTGCTAATTGCTTATCTTTTTGCAAGGGTGGAAAGTACAGTGTGGCGATGTTTCAAAACAAAACACAGAAAGGAAAAATCATCATTACCACCATCAGACAACCTGTCTTAACCACTTGCTCGCTGGGGGATGCCAGGGCTGACAGACCAGAGGGAAGGTTGTGAGATGTGTTAATGATACGTCCTGTGTGTTTCATATTCCGTCTCGTTGAATGTTCGCGCTTCGTCTATGAAACTTGGGTAATTATACCAATGCAGAGATGAGGAAAGTAAGATCAGAGATAGAGCAAGCTTCTCATGCTGTATACTTAATGGTATGTTGTAGAATTGTGATTTTACCAATTCAGAATCTGATTCCTGAACACATACAGTTGCCTTGGTGCTTCCTGGTATCATAGAGTGCAGATTCCTTTGAGAGATGACAGTTCCTGGATACTTTCCAAGTGGAAAGATACTCCTGTGGAGCTTCTATTCCTTTAAATAACTAATATAGAATGTACAGATTTCTAATTAGACTTACATCTGCCTGAAAAATATGCCTTTCAAATTTAAGATGGTATGTGTTTTGTTTTGTTTTCTTTTGTGTGTATCACATAGTATTACGGTCATTACAAGTGAACCAAAAAACAACAACAACAAAAAATGCCCCAAACCACAACAGCCCTGAGATAAAAACCTGTCTCGGGGCGCCTGGGTGGCTCAGTCAGTTGGGCGTCCAACTTTGGCTCAGGTCATGATCTCAAGGTTCGTGGGTTCGAGCCCCGCATCAGGCTCTGTGCTGACAGCTTGGAGCCTGGAGCCTCCTTCGGATGTTGTGTCTCCCGCTCTCTCTTCCCCTCTCCCGCTTGTGCTCTGCCTCTCTCTGTCTCTCAAAAATGAATAAACATTAAAAAATATTTTTAAAAATCTTCCTCTTTCTAAGCTTTAAGAAGTTTCAAGATAATCACTCTAGGGATGGTGTCAAGCTACCAAGGATATCTGGGACACGGGCATCTTCTGTCTTGTCTTGTGGGTTCTGTAGTCTGGAAGAAGTCAAGCGTGTCTTGGGGTGGGGTTGGTTCTGGCCGCCATAGTGTTCGCTTCATGTGGACACACCCACAGCGGGTCTGGGAGGGTCACCAGCAGGCCATTGTCTAGTCATCAAGACCATGGATATCATGGAAAATCAGAGTAGTGGTGGAGGCCCCTTGGGGGAAGTTTACAAGGGTAAATGTGACAGGTCTTAGATCACATTTAATTGCCAGGAAGATCTGGAGAGCTGGAGGCATGTTTCTTTTGGGAGAGCCAAGAGAGGTGCCTGACAGATGGGACTTTGCCTCAAGCCTCAGAGAATCAAAAGGCTCCTGTCTCATTTTTTCACATCTGTTCTTGGCTCCCTAAGTATTACTCTTCGGTGTATTCCCCTCACCAAATGCCAAGTGTTTTTTCTAAGAAAACATTGCATCTTTTCCAGCTGTACTGTAACACTGAGCTGACTTGAATTTAACACAATTTTATTGCAGATAAAAATGGAGAGGCTTTCAGATGTCTCTATCATGTATGCATTGCCAAAGTGATATTTTTAAACTTAGAATAATATTTTTCTTCAGAGAGTGAAGTTGCTAGGACCCACATTTTCTGATTAAACGTCAATACACATAAATCGAGAACTCACTGAAATAAGTCACCGGTTTGTCTCCCATATTAGAAGGTGACAAAGGTGATTGTGATAGACTGATAAACTAGAATGTAAATTCTCAGTGCTCCAATGCCCAACAACGATCGGTACTTAATTTTATTAGAAATACTAGACTAATTCTCAGCTTATTCTGACAGTCACATCCAGATTTATTTATAAGTAAAGAGGGTAGTTGATGGGGAAATTCAAAGGACTCTTGAAAGCGCTTAAGAAACAAAGATCTTTCCTAAGAAATGAGATCGTCGTATGTCTTTTTGTTAAAAAGGTTGTTTTAAAAGGGGAAAAGTGCGATGCCCTCTTAAAGGCGCTATGGCTCTCTCTTACTAGAGTGATGTACGATGTAATGAAGCTAATGTCTTTAACTTATTTAACAAATAGTTGCATTGGAGAGGGCGCAGTAAAGAGAGGAGTGACTTGGTGATAATTTTTCCAACGGCCAACTGAGCCTAGAAAATGTTATGGGTGACATTGGGTCTGTCCTAGAAAATTCAGAGTCTGTGTCGCTGTAGAGTCTAGGCACTGTCTGAGGACGTGAGGCCCAGGCAATGGAAAGAAGTGAAGACAGTGCGAGGTAAGTGGGCTCTTGTTTAAAAGGTGGTGAGGCAGAAAGAAAGTATGGAAGAGGCCCAGGTCAACTGGCTTCGTTCAGTCTTTCCTGGAGCTGCCCTCCTATGGGGCTGAAGTGGAGAGGCCCAAACAAACCTGAAGGGACAGTCAAAGCTCATGGAAACACAGAGATTTCCATAGATATTCAGAGATTTTCAACAGTTTTGACAAGTGCTAACAGAAGACTGAGGGCTAAATGCCAACATGACCATGTCCCCAAATCTGGCCTACCACCCTGATGGCTTGCTTTCTTTCAAATTTCTTAATTCCTTGGCTGTGAACATTTGGAACACATCTTGATTTGTTTCACCCACACTGTCTCAGAATGTTCTCCCTCCTTCTTTCCTTCCTGTTCTTCCTACTTTTCCTTCCTTTCTTCCTTCTACTTAAACACACGCATTTATTATTGAAAAATTATAAAGGAATAGCATTACATCAGATTGATTTAGGTAAGGCATAAATCCCCTTTATGGAAGAGGAAGATTATGTTAAATCAGGGCGGCTGGGATCTATGGGCTGCGTAGTCATTTTAAAACAAAGCCCTCCGTTGGACGCGGGCTGCATTACCAAGAAGTGTCACAAGGAGCGTGAAAACTGTAGGGATTAACTTTGAGCGACTGTGCCCACACAGAAGTGGGGACAAGAAGCCACACTCTCTGAAATATCTTCAGTCACCATCCATCTCTCAGCAGCTTGGAGTCAGTTTCCCCAGATCCGCGTTTTAACGAACGATAGTTTTAATACTTGATTAGTTGGGTCTTAGCTCCAAACCCTGGAGCTCCCCCACCATTGCCTTTAGGATCTCCTTTCTCCTTTGAGAATATTAAAGTGTTGTATCGGAAAGAAGTAGGAGATCTGAGGAGAAGGATACTTAAGGCCTTCAAAGAGGAAATCATTTAGTTTTTAACTTGTCTAATGGAAACCAATTTTTTTTTATTGCTCTTACAGTAGTAATAATATTGTGTGAAGTAATGTAGAATAAAAAGTTATTTTACTTTATTCTCGTGCCAGAACTCTGAGTGACATCTCCTAGGTTCTAATAATCATTTTTCCCCATTCAACAAGTATTTATTTATTTTTTATTTTTTTTTTCAACGTGTATTTATTTTTGGGACAGAGAGAGACAGAGCATGAACGGGGGAGGGGCAGAGAGAGAGGGAGACACAGAATCGGAAACAGGCTCCAGGCTCTGAGCCATCAGCCCAGAGCCCGACGCGGGGCTCGAACTCACGGACCGCGAGATCGTGACCTGGCTGAAGTCGGACGCTTAACCGACTGCGCCACCCAGGCGCCCCAACAAGTATTTATTGAACATCTAGATGCCAGGCACTGCTCTAAGTTCTAGGGAAAATACACAGCAGTAAGTAAAACAAACATGTCTTCTCTCATAAATATTATATTCTAATGAGGGAAAGAGGCAATAAACAAGATAAATAAGAAGATATATTGTGTGATAGGCAATAATAAGTTATAAAGGAAGAAAAATCACACAAAAGGCATATAAAGTGTTAGGGGTAAGGGTTTCAGGAGAGTGACTAGGATGTCTTCCTGGGATAGGAACTTTTTTTTTTTTAAATCTTATTTTGAAAGAGAGAGCAATCAGGGGAGAGGCAGAGAGAGAGAAAGAGAGAGAGAGGGAGAGAGGGAGGGAGGGAGAATCCCAAGTGTTTATATACTATTTTCAGTGAAAACAGTCACTTAAATACAGTCAGCTTAATATTTTCCTGTTGGCTGGTCAAGAACCTTACATATATAGGAGTTCCATAAATATAACCTTAAATTGAATTCTTCACTTAAATATCTTACTGTTGTCTTTTTATACTTGGTTCTTTCAACAAACGTTCATTGCTCTTTACTCACAAGTTCCTTATCCTGGGGCGCCTGGGTGGCTCAGTCGGTTAAGTGTCCTACTCTTGATTTCAGTTCAGGTCATGATCTCACAGTTTGTGAGTCGGGCTCTGCACTGAGTATGAGCCTGCTTGGGATTCTCTCTCTCTCTTTCTTTTCTCTCTCCCTCTGCCCTTCCCTCGCACATGCACACACTCCCTCAAGTAAATAAACATTAAAATAAAATGAAGTTTTGTGTCTAGATTGTGTACGTTTTGAGTAAGATCTTGCAGATTTCTGCAAAGCAAGAAAAACCCAAATAAGACACATTATAAGGAAGCGTTCCTACGAAAATAAATTTTTAATGTACGATCACAATGATTTGCGTCCACAAGAAGTCTTGCGAGTGGCATTCAGTACATGGGATTTTATCGCAGAATGGCATCTGGTGACAGATCCTTTTAACCCACACCTATGTGAGCGTTACAGGGTTGGGTTCTGCTAATTTCTCTTACATAATAACATAATGACATTCCTAGGAAATGCATCCTTGTTTTTCTTAAGAACAAAGAAGTATTCTAAAGTAAGGAGAAATCAGAGAGTGAACTCCTTTTCCTCTAATATATTTCTTTTTTTTTTTTTCCTCAAGGGGACCTTTTCAGCTCAGATTAGCATGTTTTAAAATTCATATCTGAGCTGCAGCGTTAACAGATTAACACCCTAAGGGATACGTAATAGCGACTCGTAGGAGGGCGCCACATGAAAGGCTCATTCTCTTCAGTAATTTAAGGAGGCTGCCGGAGAGGAGGCCAGGCCCGGAGGCTTTCCTCCCACTTACACAGCCGATGCTGCTAAATGAATCTTCTTTGGATTCATAAACTGAAATGGAACTACTGCTCCTTACCTGTGGATACAAAGGAAATGAAGACAATATCCGCTCTTGCCCTGTGAGTTAGAAATTGTACATACCCAGCCTGCTCCCTGAAACAGAATTCCTCACAATTTGCAGAGGAAGGTGGCTGCCTTCTTTTTATTGCATGTCTTCTGGTGGCACGTCTCCGTAAGCATGCCCCAAATGGTACTGTACTGAAACTCCGAATCCATAATCTAAGGATGCGAGGCTGTAACATTGGCACTGTGAGAAAAGTGGGAAAAGTAGCATGGTGTCTTTCTTCTTTCGACACCCAGATGGATCTCTGAATGGGGAAACGACTACGGTTTTCTGCACCTAATGAAGGCAGGCTGTCTAAAAACATGTGTTTGGAATGTGAGTAACCAGTATCCAAACAAAAAAACAATGCATCTTGCTAGGTGTCATGTCATGTCAGTTGAAAATGTTTGCTAAGATAAATATAGAAAAGCCAGGAAGGAGGGAAAGAGGAAGGAAGAGAGGGAGAGAGGGAGGGAAGAAGAGAGGAAGGGAGAGAGAGAAGGCACGAACACCGCCATGATATCCGCAATATAAAAACAGAACTTCCTGGGGTGCCTGGGTGACTCAGTCGGTTGAGTTTCTGACTCTTGATTGCAGCTCAGGTCATGAGCTCATGGTTCCTGAGATCGAGCCCCGCATCAGGCTCTGCGCTGACAGCACAGAGCCTGCTTGGCATTCTCTCTCTCCTCTCTCTCTCTCTCAAAATAAAGAAACATTACCAAAACAACCCTCAGAACATCTTGACAAACTTCTTGGCAAGTGCTTGTTCGTAAGAATGTCTGTGGAAAAATTATTTTACATAGGTTGGGCATCATTAATTAATCCATCCTTAAAAATTTTTTTTTCATGTTTATTTATTTTTGAGAGAGAGACAGAGAGACAGAGTGTGAGCAGGGGAGGGGCAGAGAGAGAGGGAGACACAGCCTCGGAAGCAGGCTCCAGGCTCTGAGCTGTCAGCACAGAACCCGACGCGGGGCTCAAACTTACAGAACCTCGAGATCATGACCTGGGCCAAAGTTGGCCGCTTAACCCACTGATCCACCCAGGCGCCCCTAATCCATCCTTAAAAAAAAAAATTGAAGTTTGATCCTGGTTCTTTGCTTCTTCCTTTGGGTTGTTTATTGCAAACATCAAATTTTAAATCCTTTCGCATCTTCCTTGGACACGTGTGACTCCAATTCCTTTGGCAAAATTCTTTGTAAGCAACTCTGGAGCAGATAAGCAAATGCGAGACTCACAGCTCCCTCTCTGCACATGGGTCTGGGCGGACTTCTCGTCTCACAATGTGCCTTCAGGGAGAAAGAGCATTTACTAAATGCTTGCTAGTGGTAGTTGTAAAGGCCCCTGTTTGCCTCATCTTGCAAAGATTTTATTTAAAGTGGTTAGTCGACAGATATCTACTAGGCCTTTCTTTAATACTGTTGCGTAAAAAAAACAAAACAGAATGAGATTTGTGATATAATGAACACTTGAGTAATCTAAGCACATTTTAAAAAATTTCATAATTTAATTTTATAATCCAGACAGGTATATTTAAATAATACCCCTTGTAAATAAAGGAATAAAGGACACCACGGTGTATTAACTTACTTTCCTTGCCAAGAACCCTGTTTGAGATCAGTCTTACATATGACACATTTTCTTTTCATTTATGTACTTCTGTTCATTCCCATGTGTCACGTCAAAGTTTTTAGTAATAGCAAAAAAGAAACCTAGGTTTTATTTAATAATGTCAAATCTATTCCTGCCAGATGCTCCCCCCCCTTTTTTTGCTGTTCTTGGCTTATCATTTTCAAAAATTCTAGAAAACAAAATATCCTGTGGAACAGAAGCTTCATTGTAGTGAATCTGTGAGATGAATACGTTGTTTTGGACTCATATTTGTGTCCCGTCTTAAATCGCTTCAAGGATTTTGAAAATAAAATTTGAGAGGTTTTCCAAAAGGTTGTGTTTGCAGCATTGTCTGGAGTGATTTAGAAGGAACCTAACTAAGAGGAGATGGAAAAAGATAATTAGGGAGCAGAAAACAGCATGTTGGGGTTTCTGGGAGAGATAAGGAAATAAAAAGCCCAGGTCTAAAAAAATCTATATCGAATAAGAGTTATAAAAGGCAGTCAGGGGAGTCTTGGGGGGGTTCCTCTTATCTGCCATCCTAAGCCATCCATCATCTCTGGGTGAGTTCCTGCTAAAAACAAACACTGATAAGGTCATTATTGAGGAAAAGAAGAGAGAGTAAGATGAAAATATACAGCATTTTGAAAACTCTAACCAACTTGATTTATAAAATTCACCACGCAGGGGCTCCTGGGTGGTTCAGTTGGTTGAACATCCGACTTTGGCTCAGGTCATGATCTCAAAGTTCATGGGTCCAAGCCCCGCATCGGGCTCTGTGCTGACAGCTTGGAACCTGGAGCCTGCTTCGGATGCTGTCTCCTCCTCTCGCTGCCCCTCCCCTGCTCACCTCTGTCTGTCTCTCTCTCTCCCTCTGTCTCAAAAAATGAATAAACATTAAAAAAATAAAAATAACACAAAATCATATTCACCATGCAATCCCGTATAGAATAGGACAGCATTAAAGCAGGTGATATGAGCCCCAGAATGCCTTGTATGAAGCAAAACAGTAGAAGGTATGAAAAGGTTAAGTAATAACTATTTTTTACTTTTTTGTCAAATAAATATTCTTAAGAGGTAACAATAAAATGGTTTTCCTGGAGGTATAGAGGAGACCGCCTCCTCAACTCTGTTACATAATACTTTGTTGTAAAGAAGTTATTTTGTTCGAGGAGATGTAGTGTTGATACCCTGGCAAAAGAACAGGATGGGTCTTGAATATGAAACGCAAGCAACCTGAACTTGGGAGGAAAGAGCGCTTCGTGATGCATGTATGTGGCTACAGATCTATGTTTGCTGACCAAAAGGCATGTTGCTTAACCAGGCAAGATTTCAAAGGATTTGTGTTTAATAGTTACGCGGCAATACATTGATTTCACTTTCTATTTAAATGTATCCCCTTTAAAAGATACACTGCTTTTCAATGCATTTACTGAACTGGCTATTTGGTTACATTTCTCATTTCCCTCTCAAAAATAATTAGGTGAGCCATTTTGTGAAGGCAGTTCACCTGCACAGTTAAAGGAATACGTTCAAAATCTTGTGTGTATTTCTGTGTGCATTTACCAATTCCATATAATGCTCACAGCAAAAGCTCAACTAGATTACTGCTTCCCAACTACCAGAGGATAAAATCAATTTATCATCCATTTTAGCAGAAGCCATGGAGTTTTTATAAGTTATTAAATTGAAGGAGCTGCTTTAGGCAACATAGAAATAGAGCATCTCTTGATAAAATTATGACCGAGGTTGTCAAATCTGTGGTAAGCCTGTGATGCGGTTAGGTGGGGTCAGCTCCTCTGGGACCCTTGTTACAATGACATTTTCTTATTTTTGACTTGCCTCTGGATTCAAAAAAGGAAACAACTTTCTTAATAAAACTCCTTATTGTGTTCCCATTTCCATGTTGAGTAAGGGATACAATGCATATTTGTGTGTGTGTGTGTGTGTGTGTGTGTGTGTGTGTGTGCGTGCACGCGTGCATGTGTCTAAGTAAGGTACGTGCTAGCTGATCACAGATTAGAGACCATAAAATTTCATGAGAGCAGTGCCGAAGTGGCAGAAAGTGAAGATTATTCATTCAGGGAATTGTCCATGCCCCTGGCTTTGCCTCTGATACTTAGTTACCCTCTGACCTTAGGTGAAACATTTCACTCCCTTGTCCTCAGACTCCTCATTGCAAACTAATGGAGATTGCGCTCCACCTAAGAGTCTGGCCACTTTTAACATGCCCTCCCTTTTTGCTTCAATGAGTACATTAAAATATAAGCATTAAGTTGACTTTTGTATCATGTTTCCAAGGGTGAGAATGACAAAGAGAGGAGGATATATTAGGCTATTTGAGGTTGAATAAAATGCCTTATTATTTCCATTTGCATTCCAAAAATACATATTATGTGTGCAGAAGTGTAGGTAGGGGGTGAACAAAATTGGGAAGAAGGTAGAATGAAAGCATGAAAAACCCAGCCAATTTATGGGGCTGAGCGGTAAGGCTAAATTAAAAGGTAGACTTGAAAATACACCTGCCACGTTTGCTGGCTCTAAACAGCAGCCCATGTGTGCCTTGCGTGAGGATGGCAAAGAACATGTGCCATATTGAATGGGACCTTGCCGTAGGTCCCATGCCTATGACAGTAGAGTTTATGAGCCTACCTTTACCGTGGCTCTCAGTGTAGGTGGTTGACGGGATTCTGACTTTCTTGAAAGCTCACAGCATGCATGCACACGGGCTCAGGCACGCGCATACACATGGATGGGAAACGTTAGAAAGGATAAGAAGCTTTCCATTTATTTGGTTGATTTCCCAAGTCTTTTTTTTTTTTAAGGTTCATTTATTTATTTCAAGAGAGTGTATGAGCAGGGGAGGGACAGAGAGAGAGAGGGAGAGAGAGAATCCCAACTCAAAAACCGTGAGATCGTGACCCGAGCTGAAACCAAGAGTCAGACGCTTAACTGACGAGGCCACCCAGGCACCCCAATTTCTTGAGTCTTAAAATTGGGCTTTTCATGAGACAGTCACTCATTTACTAAACGATGATAAGTAGTTAAAACCAATCCTTCTTGGCTTATGGCTGTCAAAAAAAAAAAAAAAAAAACAGAGGGAGACACTCCATTTCTCTTGTGATTAGGGAAAGTTTTACAAGAGAATGATTAAAATAAAATAAGCAAATTAAGAACTGTGCTCAGCTGGGGGGGGGGGGAGGAAAGCCCACAAATTAATTCTGCAAAGCTAGAAATGCAACATCCCAAGATATCCCGTGGGCTCTTCACAGAAGGGTTCTGTCCCCCAAGGGTCTGACCACTGGCCAGAACCTATTGGCCTCCTGATTTTCATTTACGTCAGCCCCTAAAATCCTTCTTTTTCCCACATCAGGATCAAACGCGAAGCCTGTGTCCACCAGATACCTCCCAGGTTTTATTCTGCGTTTCATGGGACGGAACATCGTTAGGTGAGGATACACGAGAGGAACAGCCTAATGAACATGTTAGGCCTTCTGATATCGCAGAAATGGAGGCAAGTGGCAATCTCATGGAGGCAATCTCATGCCCTACATGTAGTTATATCATCAAACTACAGAACACCTGTTAATAAATCTTCAGTGCTTTCGTTGCACTTAACCTAATGCCACTTGCCTTGCCTTTGTAAGGGGAAAATTCAGAAACTGACCATTTGCATCATACAGTGGGTATTATCCTCTAATGAATACCTACTGTATATCAGGCACATGGTGTCTAATCTCTTTTCTTCTCTGCGATCCTGTGAAGCAGGGTTATTTTTGTGTTCATTTTACAATTGAGGAAACTGAGTGAATGATGTCTTAGTCTCTGTTCTTTCTCTTGTGTGAATTTATCACTTCTTTCCCATAATTTTTTTAACATTTATTTATTACTATTGAAAGACAGAGAGACACGGAGCGTGAGCAGGGGAGGGGAAAAGAGAAAGGGAGACTCAGAATCTGAAGCAGGCTCCAGGCTCTGAGCTGTCAGCACAGAGCCCGACGCGGGGCTCGAACCCACAAACCGCGAGATCATGACCCGAGCCGAAGTCAGTCACCCAACTAACTCAGCCACCCAGGCGCCCCTCACTTCTTTCCTTTAATCTGGTCTCAGAACTTAGTCCTTTGTCTCTTCTGTTTCGAAATGCTGGTTAAAGTTGTGTCTATTGATGACAAAATAATTGAGTTTTGAAAAAAATCTCCATTTAAGTAAATCCCCAGTTTCTTAAAGGATTTCACTGTCTTTCTGATTAAAGCATTCGTTATCCTTACCCATTGTTTGTATAGTACTTTTTATTGAGAGTTCAATGGAGGGTATGCTCCAACATGAACGGGACAGTTTTCCAAATACTGTTAATAAATAATGCCTTATTATCTTTATTCCTTCCAGTAAACTTTCTTTCCTTTAGAAAACCCAACAATTTCAGGCAACTTCAGCCTTCTTAGTACCTCCTTGTACAATCCACCCCCCCAAACTTGCCCTCCCATGCAAGGGCCCATAATCCATATTCAATCTCTATATACTTCCTGCCCCCCATAAAATTCTCACCTTCCCAATGCCCATGCCTCCCTCAGAATGAAAATATGTCTTGTCAGATTGACTCAGAATCAAGACCTCATGCTTTGTAATTTCTCACCCTCTCCTACCTGAGTTGTGTGTCTTTAAAATTTTTTTTATTTGAACAAATAAAAAATGTGTTATTGCAAACACATTAAAGGCCAGGCATGGCAGGGTTTTTGGAGTGAAGACACAGAAATAAGAGAAATTTACAAGTTTGTAAGAGAAGTTAAAATTAGAAAGTTATAAATGACTCACAGTTGATGTAGATAAAGAATTGAGTAAACAAGCAGAAATTACTGCTATCTAGATAGTAACTTGGAGAGCCTCATAGTCCAGCTGACATTTGCACTGTCTAAAAGAGGAAGGATCTGGGGCGCCTGATTGGCTCAGTCGGTTGAACATCTGACTTCGGCTCAGGTCATGATCTCGCAGTCTGTGAGTTCGAGCCCCGCGTCGGGCTCTGTGCTGACAGCTCGGAGCCTGGAGCCTGCTTTGGATCCTGTGTCTCCCTGTCTTCCTGCCCCTTCCCTGCTCGCACTCTGTCTCTCTCTCTCTCAAAAAATAAATAAACATTTAAAAAAATTCTTTGGAAGAGGAGGCTGGGTGGCTCAGTGGGTTAAGCGTCCGGCTTCCACTCAGGTCATGATCTCATGGTTCCTGAGTTCCTGGTTCCAGCCCCGCATCCAAGTCTCTGCTGTGAGCCCAGAGCCCCCTCCATATCCTCTGTCTCCTGCTCTCTGCCCCTCCCCCACCTGCACTCTGTCTCTCAAAAAAAAATGAATAAATAAACATTTAAAAAATAAATAAATGCAAGAGAAACGATCTAGAAATTGAAAGATGGGCAACTATGTTTGAGAAGGAAGTCTAAGGTGAGCCTGCTTAGACCACCTACACATTTACCCCCGAAGAGTAGGATTTCACGGACTGGGATGGAGAATTTGGGAGCCTTCCTGGCATGCTTTCAAACACTTCCTAGAGGAACACATTAACATTTCCTTCACAGTTGGCCACTCCAGTCTGCATCGTTGTTGTTGAGATTCCTACATTTTAGCTGAAATAACCAGGGATTATTTAAGAGCATGCTTTGAATGGGACTCACTGTGTCTCGTGAAAAATGTCTGTTGTGAGATAAACCAATTTAATTCACGTCGCTTAAAATTCTATAGGCTCTTTTCCCCTAACGTCAAGATCGTGGATCAAATCGGCCTCTAGGGGCAGAAGTGTTGGTTTGCAGTTATATTTACTCTGGTAATGACATCAGTCATTTTCACCTAGTTTTTTCTTTCATCCATTGATATACATGGTGAGCAAAAATAATAATAAAATAATAAAACTGCCAGAAATATCCTGTCAGTTCAGAGTTCATTTCGATAGGGGCCTCCTGAATCATATTGTGTGCTTTCTGGAGAGGGAAAGCTGATTTTACGCCAGTGGATGCTTCATACATCAATTTAGATAGGGAAAATAGCACAGAAACACATTTCCACAAGTATGGCTGCTGCAAAGTCTTAGAACATTAATTTTCTGTCAAGAGCACTAATGTGCTAATCCAGTCAAACACGATCGGCTGAAGTACAGAATCAGAAAATATGA
The DNA here is from genome assembly GCF_018350155.1 of Leopardus geoffroyi. Lineage (NCBI taxonomy): Eukaryota > Metazoa > Chordata > Mammalia > Carnivora > Felidae > Leopardus > Leopardus geoffroyi. The sequence goes on from NC_059331.1 coordinate 160,226,040, forward strand.
TGTGTGATGTCACATTTTTAAAAGTATACACTGTGCTGAAGAGAAGTCTTAATAACCTCAGAGCTAGTCCGCTGCACTTAGCCTTCCATACAAATCCTCATTGTCTATGCCTACGTCATACTCTATCTTTTTTTTTAAATGTTTATTTTTGACAGAGAGAGAGAGAGAGAGAGAGAGAGAGAGAACGAGCAAGGGAGGGGCAGAGAGAGAGGGAGTCACAGAATGTGAAGCAGGTTCCAGGCTCCAGGCTCCGAGCTGTCAGCACAGAGCCCGATGTGGGGCTCGAACCCACGAGCCGCAAGATCATGACCTGAGCCGACGTCGGACGCTTAGCCGACTGAGCCACCCAGGTGCCCCCATCATGCTCTGTCTTAAATAGATCATCTGTACCTTATCAATTTTTGCTGATCTATTGATATGAATTATAATGTGTCATCCTGACTTTTATATATGCAATCCATTTATCCATCTCTGTATCTCTGTCTCCATGTCTCTCTCTCTCTCCTTCAAATTGGAACCTGTTTAATCTTACACCTTGGCCAAACAGTGTCCATCTATGAATTCTATACTTGGTGAAGCCGTGTCACATCTAAAAAATTAAGACTTTTTTTCCCCCTTACACTACCATTTTAAATACTCACTGACAGAAATTATCTTCACATTAGTAACACATAGTCGTCCAAAATTTCTTCTTTTGGAAGAAAAATTTATTCCTAAGGGGGAGAAAAAACCACACATCTAGAATTCAGGAGATTTTTATGTTGCCGTGTGATTCAATGAAATCTTTATTGAGATCTAATTCACCTACCCTAACTTTACCATTTAAAAAAAATTTTCTTTTTTAATTTAGAATTTAAAAAATGTCTGAGAAAGACAGAGGGTGAACAGGTAAAGCAGAGAAAGAGGAAACACAGAATCCGAAGCAGGTCCAGGCTCTGAGCTGTCAGCATCGAGCCCCTTGGGGGGCTCGAACTCATGAACTGTGAGATCATGACCTGAGCCCAAGTCAGACACTTCACCGACCGAGCCACCCAACACAATTCATTGTAATTGTCATTGTCATTGCCATTTGTTTATTTAGAGTTTTCCAGATTGTGTGAAGTCTGTATTCTTTGTTGTGTTGTTGAAGAGTACGTTTGATTAGCTGTGTTGTCAGGTAATGATTGGACGCCGATTTCCTTAAATGCTTTGGAACGGTGAGTCTCCAGGCCTTTGCTGAATGGCCCTGTGTGTAGGGGGCGCCTGGGTGGCGCAGTGGGTTAAGCGTCCGACTTCAGCCAGGTCACGATCTCGCGGTCCGTGAGTTCGAGCCCCGCGTCAGGCTCTGGGCTGATGGCTCAGAGCCTGGAGCCTGTTTCCGATTCTGTGTCTCCCTCTCTCTCTGCCCCTCCCCCGTTCATGCTCTGTCTTTCTCTGTCCCAAAAATAAATAAACATTGAAAAAAAAAACTTAAATGAATGGCCCTGTGTGTATTGGAGCGTGCCTTCTACTTGCCTGCATTCAGTTCACAATTCGGCCACCTTTACTTTCTACTTGTGAAGAGCCTTGTGGTCAGCCAGTGGTGAGAAATTAGGGTCATTATACATCTTTTCTGGGCACACACACACACACACACACACACACACACAGTCCTGAGCATGCAATGCAGACTTCTGGATTCCAGGGAATATGTCGGAACTTTTCAAAGCCTTCTGTGGACATCTCGTTTTCCTTGGAAATGTTTGGATGAGTCTCTTATTAGACCCACTGGGATCCCTGCCTCAGCCACATGGGATGTTAACCAATTGCCATTGATTGCTTATGACAGATGTCCTTGGGATAGTGATGTTTGTGCAAAGGAGGCTCTCAGATCAAGTAAAGAAAAACCCTGAGAATGCAGTTTTTCAGGGACATGCCAGATGGGTCAAATAGTGGCAGTTCTCTGGGTGTGGGGCTTTTGAAGAGCTCCAAACTATTTCTACCCCTCTAGTTAGCGGTTGATAGACTGCTAGTTCTCGTGGCTATGTGACTGTGAGGCTCCTGGTTTTGAGTCTTCTGTGGAACTAGGGTTGGGGGTTGGAAATACGACAAGCTAAAATGTCACAAGGCTTATTATTGTTCTTGCCACAATGTAGCCAGTTTTCTTGAATTAACACTCTTTGAATTGCTGTAGTACTTCCCCCGATGTTTAAGGTACTGAAAATGTTGCTTTTGACTTTTTTTTTATTTTTGCCAATCTTCCTCTTGTTTGGATGGATGAGTGGATTTTCAAAGATCTTGTTACTGTCATTTGGGAAATATGAAAGGAGACAGGTTTTTAACAGGTGTCCAGTGAGCCACCAGTTAGCAATGTGGCCTCCTAGCTCTTAACTCGGCCTGTGAGTCCTTGTTGTTGTCATCTAGAAAGTGATCGTATTGGATTGTGATCTCTATGGTTTCATTGAGATCTTAAATGTGATGAGTCATTTCTTAATGACTGTAAGGCATGGCCAAGAATAGGCTTTTAATAGTCTTTTGCTTAAATCTCTTGATCTTCAGATTTATTTCCCAGTACTCGTTCCTTTACAACTTATTCTTTCTTTGTAAGTCTTCAATTTTCTTTAAACATAAAAAAATATTTTAAATGTGTATGTTTACTATGACGTTTAGTATGTGATATTCCATTATTAAGAGAAACAGTAACTACTTTAAAAATTGCCAGCTCAGGGGCGCCTGGGTGGCTCAGTCGGTTGAGCGTCCGACTTCGGCTCAGGTCACGATCTCGCGGTCCGTGAGTTCGAGCCCCGCGTCGGGCTCTGGGCTGACAGCTCAGAGCCTGGAGCCTGCTTCTGATGCTGTGTCTCCCTCTCTCTCTGCCCCTCCCCTGTTCATGCTCTGTCTCTCTCTGTCTCAAAAATAAATAAACGTTAAAAAAATTAAAAAAAATTGCCAGCTCAGATATGAGTGATACCTTTGCTAGAAGACACCAGATCAAATACACATATTTTTATTAAATTCATTCAGCGCTCAGTGTGGATAGCTGTAGCAGCAACCTTTATATTGATGGCTAAAACTATGACTCGGCCATCAAAAAGAATGACATCTTGCCATTTGCAACAACAGGGATACAGCTAGAGTGCACTATGCTAAGCGAAATAAGTCATTCGGAGAAAGACAGATACCATACGATCTCACTCCTATGTGGAATTTAAGAAACAAAGCAGATGAACATAGGGGAAGGGAAGGAAAAATGAAATAAGATGAAAACAGAGCGGGAGGCAAACCATAAGAGACTCTTAACTATAGAGAACAAACTGAGGGTGGCTGGAGGGGAGGTGGGTAGGGGATGGGCCAGAGGGGTGATGGGCATTAAGGAGGAATGAGCACTGGGTGTTTTATGTAAGTGATGAATCATTAAATTCTACTCCTGAAACCAATGCTACACTTAACTAACTTGAATTTAAGTAAAATCTTGGAAGAAAAAAAAAAACCTATACATCCTTAAAAAAATACTATAAATCCTTTATGTTGTATTTTTTTAATGTTTATTCTGAGAGAGCGAGCGAGAGAGAGCAGGGGAAGGGCAGAGATGGAGGGAGACCAACAATCGCAAGCAGGCTGCGTGTGGGGCTCAAGTGCAGGAACCCCAAGATCATGACCTGAGCCAGTATCAAGAGTTGGATGCTTAACCGACTGAGCCACGCACGTGCCCCTTTTTGTATTGTATTTTTAAGGCTCTGGAGAAACATAGTATTTTTAAAAATAGGAGACTTTTTAGCTATTGTGTATCAGTTCAGCCTCTAGCCAGAGTTCAGACAAGAGGAAAGACACAGCACAGGCTTTTATTATTAGCAACAAAATGCAGCGTGGCTTCTCTGGAGTTCTTCTCCACGTGATCTTGTTTCGGAGACATTTGACTACACATAATTGCATTCTAGTCCTGGATCAGACTGAAGTTGTAATTTTTGAGGAAGATAAGAGGTAACATAATTGCATTTTCGTCTGGTATTAGATCAATTATAAATCTTGCTTTTATTTAGAAAGAAAATAATAAAGCAATCAGAATCTGATTTAAGAGACTGTTACTCCAAAATCTTCAGAATCACAAACTCTATGCATATTTGCCCATAACCAAGATTTTAGCCCCAAATACAGTTCTCATTACTCTTATTCTTTAAACTTATTTACAGACACTGTGTTACAGAAAAGCATTCAACATGCAGTTTTTGATCGTCAACAATGTGCCAAATACTGGATTTGGCACAAAGGATATAAAATGAAGTGAAGTGTGGTCCTTTTCTCCAGTAAACTTTCAGTCTATCAGGAAAGAAAGGCATAGAAGTCAATCATCTGTTTCTAGAAACACAATGAACAATGACTTCAGGCGTCAGTCGGGACCATATATTCCTGGAACGGCCATTGTAAGATGATTGGCTCAAAAGCTGAATTTGTTTTAATATCTATTTTCTGAATCTCTTGTTTATGTTACGCTGTTTACAAATGCTAAAAATGAGCTTTGTGTTAAGAGTTGTGACAAACAATCCTGTAGCATCTCAGCACTAATTAAGCCACAACGTGATCCCACAAAGAGTAAAGCCAAGTATTGTATATGTAACTAAATGAGAGAAGAACGAAATCTCTGCAGAAAAGGAAATGATGTCATCAGATTCTGCTTTGCTAAATCAGGTGGAAATGCAAGTTGATTAGTCTTGTCCTAGTGCAGCTCAAATTATCTCATTATTGCACATTACAGGAAAATAAGCTAACACCATAGTCCAGCCCTCTCCTCATTTTATCTTCCAGAGCTGAAAACACTGCGATTTAATATGCTAAGTGGTTCCTACCCAGCATCTGTAGATTTCAAGGACTGGTGATCAATATCAGGTTCCGTGTTTTTGTTTTTGTTTTTGTTTTTGTTTTTCCTCCCTCCTCCTCTCAAGGTACAGCCTAACCAACTTAAGTAGCAAGTGTTTTCAAAAGAGAACTAACAAGGGATCATCTAAATGGAAACTCTGAATTTAGAGTATTTTAGGAACATTCTTCAAACAAACTATTGGTTAGGATATTGTTAGGATTTGCTCGTGATTAAATCAGAACTTACCTTCTGCTTGAGAACTGTTCCAAAAGGTCATTACTAATATTTAGGGAACTAACGATGGTAAGAAAAAGACAAAGAGGGATGACAGGACTGTGCTCGGCGGAAAAAAAAAACGCATTGATTTTTTTTCAAACTTACTATGTTTTTATATTTTATGAAAAGTGGATGTGTTTTCCTCTGAATTTCATGGCATAGGCAACTTTTTGTCATGTTTAGAGTACCAGAAACTCCATATCTAAGCAACTTTTTAAAAGTGTGTAATTAATGTATCATATGTCATAGGTCACCTAGTTATGTCTCATTGATGGATTGTGTCACGCATCAGACTTGTAATAAATACTATGACATCACCCAGCATGAGCTAAGGAATTGGCTCTGGAAAGAATGTACAATCTAAAGGTCAGCAGAAGAAGACACAAGTTCCCCAATCATCCTGACTTTGCAGAGAAGGGCAGCCTGGAAGAAGAGTCCTCTGACCCTTTTGGTGTTCTCCCTGATTATAAAGGATACGTCAAGAGCAACCTAGAGTATTGAGGACCACAGACATTCTTGATTACTAGACAGTATGGGTCCTTCGGATGCCCAACACCTAAAGACCTTGGGCCCTATGGGGATTTATTGTGTCTACTGCTAAGGCAAGGGAAGTGCTGATCGGATGGGAATCTGGATTTGGGGGTAGTTCCTCCACCTGCTGAGGCGTGAGGGGAAGGCAGTCGCAGCTGGTTCACTGTCCAGGCGACCCAGAGTGAACTTGGGCCGTCACTTTTGGACAACTCCATTTGCTGCAACATTGTTGGTTACTGTGAATTCCTATCACGTTATGTGTCACCAAAGTTAATCGACTGGTCCTTTCTAAACCACTGTGCAGAGTATAAGTATATAATAATAACATAAATCATTTTCTATGTTAGCTGAAGAAAATCTTAATCATCTTACCACCACGTTTTTTGCAGGTGTCTGTATGACAACTGCTATTTTTACTCCAGCTTCAGCATGGTGGTAGTGGGGGGAATCATGGCACCTTGTGTTCTGGCCCGAGGAACCGACAAAGCAGTTTTAAGAGCCTTTTATTGTCATCGGGAGAAATTCGATGTACAAGGCTCAACATGATTGGTTATGAGAAGACAACTCACAAAGCCCAAATTTTGTCAAACGTTCACATTGGAAACGGGAGCCATCCATTTTTTTTTCATTGGTTTATGCATCAGAACCCGGATTTCTAAGTTAGAATAGAACTCCAGAAATTGGTAGCCACTTCAGTCCTTTTTATTGCCTGTTCTTGCTAAATGAAAAAAACAATAGGTCTACCTTATTTATACGAAAGGGAGTTTTCCTCATCTGGAAGCTTTTAAGTTCTCGAATATTCTATAGCAGGGCGGAGTTTGTGGGAATATTTCATTTTAACGTGCTATGGGTACGCAGTGTGTGAGTGCATCATAGTGTTGGAAGCACAAGTTCATCTTGCGGTCAGTCTGTGCTGGTAGGTATAGCTGTCAATGGCAGTTTTTCTCTTGACTCGGCAGCTATCATCCCAAGCCCCCCAAAATAGTTCTCTGCCCAAATTCTAAAATACTCACGGGCGCCTGAGTGACTCAGTCTTCAGCATCCAACTTCAGCTCAGGTCATGATCTCATGGTTCATGAGTTTAAGTCCCACACCAGGTGAGCACAAGTCCTGCTATGGGTAAAAACATGAGCCCTGGGTGAACCCCACTTTTCTCTCTCTCTGCCCTTGTTGGATTTTCTCTCCCTCTCTCTTTCTCTCTGTTTCTCTCTCTCTCTCTCTCTCTCTCTCTCTCTCCCTCCCTCACTCACTTCACCCTCTCTCTCTCTCTCAAAAATAAAAATAAAATAAAATAAAATAAAATAAAATAAAATAAAATAAAAAGGAGTAGGATCAGATTTAATTCTAAAAGGAATTGGAAGAGATATAGGAGAGATATAGGCAGCTGAGTGATATAACCTGATCTGTGTTCAGTAAGTTCACTTTGGGGGCACCTGGGGGGCCTCAGTCAGTTAAGCGTCAGGCTCTTGATTTCGGCTCAGGTCATGGTTCTCACAGTTCGTGAGATCGAGCCCCCTGTCGGACTCTGCGCTGACAGCACAGAGCCTGCTTGGGATTCTCGCTCTCCTTCTCTCTCGGCCCCTCACCCCCGCTTGTGCATGCCTTTCTCCCCCACCAAAAATAAACAGGTAAACTTAAAAGTTAATTTGGGCAGCTCTGTAGAGACAAGGCTGGTTGGCGGACAGGAATGGAAGCAGAGAGGCTTCTGTTCTAACCGAGGCCCCGAAGTTAGTGCAAGTAAGAACACATCAGCAGAGAGGAGGGGCGCAGTAGTGGAGGTGGAGAGAACTGGCCTGATTTAGGATATTTTGGCGCATATCCAAAGTGATTTGGATACTGTTTAGCAGCTGCCTAATAGCCCATTATATGGATGTAACATAACTTATTTAAACATTGGAAGGAGGAATTCAAAATCCAAGTAATCAATGCATATTTTGAGATCTGCTATTAAGTTCCTATTCACCAAATTGCCTTCCTTTACAGCATTCACATACCCTGTGACTATCCATTAAAAAGGAATAAGCTAGAACCCTTACTGCACTAAAGAATGGTATTTTATTCATCCTACCTTTTTAAACCATTATCCTCTAACAGTACAATTTTGATTTTTAAAATAATTAATATAATGTATGAAGAACATTCTGTATATTATTCAAATGTAGATTAATGTGGTTATAGAACTTAATGTTACCATTTTATGGCTTTTCATTTTTAGATATCAGTAGGTTAGACTTGAGGAAATGTGGGATACCTGCAGGAATCAAGGCTACTTGACAATTAAACCGCTCTTGGACTTGAATTCAAAATTGAACTCAGGAGAGTGCGAGTAACTTAAATAAACCAATAAAAACTTTGGCTTTGTAATTCAGAGCTCAACTTAATATGAAAAGTTATGCATCCAGTAAATTTTTCAATAGGCAGTTCATTTTTATGCTTATTATTAACTTTCATTATATTCATTAAAATGTTAAACTTTATCTTGAATTGCCTAAATCTTCCATGAGCTCTGCATGTGGAAAATAACTTGGCAGATGCTTAATTTGGGGAAATTGCTTACTTTTGCATAAAGCCATTTTTTTTTTGTAAGAGAGAGGAAAATATTAGGAGAAATTATTTATGTGCCTAAAAATTCAAACACTTGGGTCATGAATAGAGTTATAAAGAGAATACATCACACATGCTTGGAAGAAAGCCTTAGATATATGGAACTCAAAAGGAATGAATAATGGCAACTTAGTTGCTGGTCAGGATTCAATCAGGTCTCTCTTATTTACTGAGATAGGGAACAGGAAGAAAAGAGTAGGGTAATTTTCAAGTAACACGATGCACAATTCTTGTTCACAGTATATTTATAATTCAGTTGGGGATACAAGGCCACCCATAGATGTTTTTGTGACTTGCTTTGGTTATTCCTTCTGTGTGGAATGACTGTCTTTACCTTGCTGGCCACACAATTACTAATTATCTTTCAACTTACTAGTCACATCTGTGAAATATTTCTTCCCACATCAAACAGAATTGATGATAATCCTTGTTATTTATACTTGTTTGGGTTCACCTGTCTGAGCCTCTGTGATACCATGAGGTCCTTCAGGGAAATGACTATACCCCAAGTGCCCAGCACGGTTTCTGAACACCGTAGGGCAAAGTCAATGTGGATTATTCATAACTGATTAATAATATTGCAAGGCAGTTTATGATGTGTTCTAAGTATCAGGGGCTGATAAAAATTTTGTGGGGGTAATTTGCATTTCTAAAGAGAAAGTGATCACAAGAATCTCTAGGCCTAGTCTTAGAAACAGAACCTTATGGGCAAATCATTAAGTATCTGAGGCTTCCCTGGAGTCTGCAATAAATCAAGTTGAGGAGAGCTACCGATAGATGGGGGAGGGAGGATGGATTGGGAAGCCTTCAAGAGATCATCAGATCCACTGATCTATGTTTATACATTTCAAAGTAGGAATTTTGTAACAGGTCTATTTAGTTCTCTTACTTGGTGATCTAAGAGTAAACCAGTAAAGTCTGCTTAACATAACAGAATATACTGGGTTGAGGTATTGTTCACATCCGGTCAATTCTTCACAATATATTATAGGAAAAGGTTACGGAGTTTTCTTTGCGTTTTGAGAATCCATTTGGAGTTCATTATTGCAGATCTTCTCATGCTGACTTGAAGTAGTGAATTGAAATGTAGGAGAAATGTAGAAATATAGTAAAGATGAGGGCTTAAAACCAAACAGTAAATAAAGACACAAGGGAGATTACTGAAGTATCTCCCTGAAGATGCTTGAAAATCTGAAGCTAGCCTTTAAATAGCATAGGCAGTCAGTCCTTTGGTTTATAAATTCAGGAATCATGAAACCCCGTGATTTCAGCATCAACATGACAGACTATATCTTCATTAATATTTTGCACTGTTACCTTTGTAGCTTCTCTGAGGAGTTCAAGGACTTTTATGGGGGAGACAAAATCTTGCAACTACTAACATTGATATAAAACTTCCACAGAATGAGTGAATGGAGTATATTAAATATACAGACTTTTATTTTTCTCGGATACGCTCAGAATATCAAATGAATGTTAATGCCCTGTAGCCAATAATTAGCCATGGAGATCCAAGCAAGCGTTAAGTACAATTTTTCATTTTGCCAATTTCTACAGTAGCTTGAAATCTCCAATGAGGGGGAAAAAAGGGATAAGCCAAGTAATTAAATAATTAACTTGGCAATAGTATTATCAACTTAGGCAAAATTTATTGATTTTCATCTTTCCTATGTATATGACTTAGTATTTGAGCGTTGTGATGTGTACAAATATATCTTAACGTAATATACATGCAATTTTTATTTTTGTTGTTTTAAGGTTTATTTATTTTTGAGAGAGGGAGAGAGCGGGCAAGAGGGGGGGGGGGCAGAGGATCCAAAGCAGGCTCTGTGCTGACAGCAGAGAGCCGGATGCAGGGCTTGAACTCAAGAACCGCGAGATCATGACCTGAGCCAAAGTCAGATGCTTAACCGACTGAGCCCCCCGGGCGCCCCTTATGTATGCGACATTTAAAATTAAGACACATGCCCCTAATGATAAAAATGGCATCCATCATCATGGGGAAAGAACAGTAGTGGGTATTCAACATATGCATGATGATATAATTCAATGAGCATAGTCTTTTCTAAATGGACAGGAAGACTGTAAGCAAGGAAGCTGCACAAAATACAAAATTATGTGAGGAAAATAAGGCAGTGCAATGAATTCTTCCAAACCACAATGTCTTCCATAAACTCAATTCTCTGTTGATGAGCAAAGGTGAATCTGTTTTTGTAGTACAATTGCTTCTTCCTAAGTCCTATGTAAGCTGTAGGAACTAGTCTTTTAATCCCCAGAATCAATTCCGGTACTCGCAATTCTATTGGTTCCTTTCACAATTAAGTAGAGAGATACGGTACGTGGCAAAAGAAATAAGTGTAAACTGTAACACACTCTGTTAACGGTTAACCCTTGGTGGAATTTGGAAAAGGCTTCAAAAATTTAAAAAAAAAATGTAAATTCTCTTTTGATGTCTCCAAGAAGAGACTGCGTTACCCCATTACTTTACTAAATTAGTGTAAGAGTAGACATTGTTGGCCTCTGTGGTTCCTCCAATGCTAGACTGTACTTCTCATGACTTTATCTTACCTCTGTGTTTATTTTGCTAAGTTTAGCTTTCCATGTGGATAAAATTAAAAGACGGCTTCCACATTTGAGAGTGTCAAGGTTATTAAAAGCAAAATCAGTAGAATGATAATATCTAGAGTTGATTCTCTAATTCACTGGAGCAATGAAACAATAGTAAATTTAAAAAGGCTTTATATGCAGTGATGGTATTTATACCAGAAATTGATACAACCATTTGACCTTTTTGCCCACAAAACAGGTCTTTCTCCAGACTTTCCTATATTGAACAGACAGAATTAAAGTCTTGGACTCCTCTGAGACTCTTTTTTTTTTCTCCCTACAGTCTGTCTGTAACCAAATCCTGTCACTATTTTGTTCAATCAAAATAAATCCTGGTTTATTTATTTGGTTGGTTCAATCAACCAAAGCCTGTCACTATTTTGTGTCTTCTAGAAGGCCCCTTCTGGTCAGGCAGCCAGTTGAGCACTGTGCTACATGCTGAGGGCCCAACATTAAGTGCAAGTTAGTCATTGGCACCAGGGTCCTTTGGATTTGCTCATCACCTCATGCTAGGACTATTCTAATGCTTTTATTTTTCGCTGTTCTTTTTGAAACTATTTTGTTCCCTTCTTTCTTTCTGCCCCTGCTTAGTGTAATTCAATTATAGGTTTGCCATAACAAAAGCCAAAATGCTTGTAGGGATACAACCTATCCTTATATTTATTTCTTCACAATATGGTTCTGACTAATTTTCAAAATTCTTTTATTGAAAAAAAATTTTTTTACATTTTTATTTATTTTTGAGAGACACAGAGAGAGAGCACAAGTGGGGGAGGGGCAGAGAGAGCCTGAGACACGGAATCCGAAGCAGGCTGCAGGCTCCGAGCTGTCAGCGCAGAGCCCGACGCGGGGCTCGAACCCACAGACTGTGAGATCATGACCTGAGCTGAAGTCGGATGCTTAACCGACTGAGCCACCCAGGCGCCCCATGGACAACCTGTACCTCCTATTTGGTTTGTTTCCATTTTCTGCATCTCTTTCATTTGGCTCATGCTATGTCCCGCCGAGGAAACTCCTGACTCCTCTCTCCATTGAAGACTCTGTTCATTTGCTGCCTTCTCCTTCAAGGCTGCAATGACTGTCTCAGCCATAGTCACCTCACTCTCTTGAAAGACCTTACGTTCTTGAATGGCTGTCTTGTGTTGTTAGCTAGCTATGTTCTAAGTTAAAAAAAAAAGTGTATTTAGTGTAATGCTAGCTACTCTATCAGGCTCCCTTGAGAATGTTCTAGTCTGGGCATCGTCTCTACCCCCACTGAAACCACTCACGGGATACCAGTGTGCTGCCAAGGGGAACTTCTGGGAGGCCTGTGGCTTCTTATGTTCCGGTAGGATTCTGGCACAAACACCCTTATTCCTACAGTCCCTAAAATTTATCTGGAGTATTAACTATCTTTTATAAAACTTGACTTTTATGATCCCTTGTTTCTCCCTGGTTTAGGAACAAATGGGGCGGTGGGATGAGAGAGAAAGCAGCCCGGGTTCTTACTCAGTAGTTATTTCCTGCCTCATCTGTGGTTTGTGACAGAGGTTGGGAAAGGTTTTCTGGAAAGGGCCAAAGAGTAAATACGTTAGGCTTCTCAGGATATCAAGTCTCTGTCATAACTACTTAACTCTGACACTGTATCCTGAAAGTAGCCATAGACAACAGGTAAAGGAATGAATGTGACCATATTCCTGTAATGCTTTGGATACAAAACAGGTGGCGGCCTGAATTTGGTCTGCAGGGTGTAATTTGCCGACTCTGAGTTTATGGCATACACTTTTGAGTTTGGCATACAAAAGATCTTTCTCTCAGCCGATTTTTCCTGCCAGGGATTTCCAAAATCCACTTGGAGGGATTTACCTACACCCTCCTCCCCCACCATTTGTTCTACTATAAAAGCTCTAGAAGCTGGACTACAGTAACTACCGCATGAAATAGACAGGACGGTCGCAAAAGGGAACTGTCAATACTAAATAAGCATTGTCTGATAATAGGAAAATCTGATGCTAACTGTATTAAACTCTGGAATTGCTGCGTTCCTATAGACAACAGCCTGACCGTCAGATACTTACAGAGCATTGGATTAAACAGATATTTAATCTAATTGTTATAACTATCCACCATTTCCCAACTGAGGGAATTCAGATTTAGAGACAGAAAATAGATCTCTTAAGTAGGAAGTAGCAAAATTAACATTTGAACCTTGACCATATGCTTTCAAATCTTGAGCTAAGAAAATATCAGACTAAAAATTCTAGGGGCACCTGGGGGGCTCAGTCAGTTGAGCGTCCGACTTTGGCTTAGGTCATGATCTCACAGGTCGTGAGTTCGAGCCCCACATGGGGCAGAGCCTGCCTCAGATCCTCTGTCCCCCTGTCTGCCCCTCCCCCACCTATGCTCTATCAAAACTAAATAAAACATTACAAAAAAAATTCTAAAACACATTCAAAGCCTTTAATATTATCCGTTGCTTTCATACCAAGGAATTACCAAAGAATTTTGTCATGTGGGCAATGGCAAAACATACACATGATGATAATTCTCATTGCTTTTAGTAATAAATAGTAAATCAATGCAATTCTCATAGTTGTTTTATTTAGTAGAACACCTTGTCAAACAAAACAACTGTGTTCTCTCATGTCCAGTATTCTCTGATTTTAATTCCAGCCTCTCCTCACAGTTTCAAAGTTGTCATTCTTCTCTTCAAGGGCAATTTAATGAGGTGCTTGCAATAGTAAAAATTACCAAATTTAATGTTTCAATATTTCTTTTCCTAAGAGTTGTCCTAAAACGATGTTTTCTGAGATTATGAGTTCCTGTACAGACGGATCACTTAGGCACCTGTTGTTCATAAAATACTCTGTCCTACTGGAGACAAAACTATCAAATTTTATTAAAATTTAGTTATCTCAAGTCAGGCTTTAGATTTCCAAATAGACGTGGTGAACCGCAATATGTCAGAGCGCTAAATTTCATTACCATAGCAGGTGTCATGAGCTGATGCACATGTCTAGTGTTTGTGATAACTACATCATGCAACCCCAAAGGAAATAGCAGAAATGCTCATTGAAAGTACCTCTTCTGTGTCTCAGATAATAACATTTTTGAGCAGCTCGGCCTCAGAACACAAATAGGTATTGAAATCTTGAGGTCACGGCAGAAATAATTTTCATGGTACAATCAAATTTTGAAATTCTAGAAAAAGCACTTTAGATATTACAGTACAGGGGGTGGGGGAGAAAGGAAAGAAGATGAGTCCATGTTGTTAGAAACTGACTTGGGTCCGGGAAAATTGTTCAATGCAAAATAATGTACTATTTTAAGGATAATGGCTGGCATATAAATTCAGATGACTAAATATTTATAAATCACTAGTTGATAATAACCACCAGGAAATAAATACTAATCATTAGTTTGTGAATAAATTCAGTCCGAGTCTCAATTTTTGAACACTTTTACGTGTTGTGGAGTCTCTTAAAGAAAAAAAAAAATTCCCAAGGATTGGGAGCATGCCATCTTTATGATTAATTTTTTTTAATGTTTTTATTAAGTCAAAATGTGACCTCTTTTTGACTTTTGCTCCTTGGACCTGTTACCATATCAGAGAGTGTGTATTTCCTTCTTATCACCAGTTTTAAAAATATTAAAATAAGATACCCAACCATATCTTGTCCAAAATAACCTCTCTAGCCTCTTCTAATGGTTTTTCCTACTATATGATTTACAATTCCTTCTTGTCATTACAGTTTTGGACATGCACATTTTTTTAATCAAAGTCTTTCTTAAAAATTGTGCCTTAAACTAAATAGAATAATACAAATGGAAATGGCAAAATGGACTAATACGTCTTTGCCCTAGTTAACGCCCATTGAGAAATCCTCATACCATAAAAGCTGTCATAGCAACCCCATCAAATTATTGGCTAATACTTACCTTTCTCAATTAAATCCTCAAGGTTATTTGCTTTTAATTTGAGGAATTGTTGACCCACTAGTCTGCTAGATTCCATATTGCGTAACTGATATTCTAATCTAAATATAGTGCTTTGCATTTTGAAATAAATGCACTTTGAATTAGATTTATTTTTGCCTGTTCAGCCTGTACTTTCGATTCAAGTTGTTTATTACAAATCTAATCAGAAAAAGTTCCAGCCGTTTTGTGACACATTCCCAATAAGCTGAACTCTACGTGGGCATCAAGCATTGAATCAATATCTCAGTGTACTCTTACTAAACCTGATAAAACTCTACCAAACTTTTTGCCATTCTGTTCACAAGAGTATCACGCGAGTCTGTCAAATGCTTCGTTGAAACATAGACTCACTATGACTATGGCCCATAGGAGGCCCATAAAGAAAATTCAGAGCGCTTAAAAAGTTGCTATGAATCTGTAATCCCATCATTTTTCCTGATCTCTGGTAACATATCTGCTCTCTCTCTTCCCTCAAGTCATATTAGAGAATTTAAAAATGGGTGACAGATATCTGAGATCATCTTTCCTCATTCATAGGAGTCTCAAGGTAGAGATCGTAGTGACCCTATTTCATTCTTTCCATGTCTGTGCCCTTGTGTGATAACAGTGTATTTGCATGATAGCATATTGAAGGGTCTTCGTTCCTCCCTGCAATTTGCTGTTTTGTCAGAGAACTGGAGAAGATTCTGATTGGTGCCATCAGAACACAATTGCATCTGACCTTTTCTTCTGTTTTTTTCCCCTAACAATTTATGTCACTCAACATGAAATACTTATGCTTTGTGCCAGTCTCCTGTCAAGGAATAGCTTCTTCTCCACTCCATTGCCTGGGAGAAGAGCAGCAGGGGAGGTATGTCACCAAGGGCCTTATATTACATCTCGTGCTATTTGAACTACAGGACTCTTCAGGAGATGGAAGAGAATGGCAAAATACAGGGTGCAAAACTTGGAGTTCTGACCCCTGAGAATCAATTGGAAAAAAATCACATGAGATAGAATTTCCCTGATACAGTATTATCATTCCTTCTACAAAAATTATTTCAATGGAGGAGACCCCTTTTCAAGAGCTCTCCTGGCTTCTGAGTAGCATTCTGAAGATTCCTAGGTTTTCTAGCTTTAGAAGCTATTTTATTGGAGTCCCTGCAAATGATAGTCTGCCTTGTAATCGGGAAGCTTTCATCTGAAAAGGAGAGCAACTGAGAAACAACTAAAATTTTCCACTGTTTTCAGGAGGAAAGCGTGTACAGGCCAGTGACTCCTGGAGATTGTTTTAGCTCAGAAAAAAAAACAATAATCAGAAAAGTTGATCATGGGTAAGTAGATTATAATTTAATCGTTATTCCATAAAATGGAATTGGTGGGGCATATCCCTGTTAATGCTGGGCTATGATTAATACACACACAGTTGAAAGCTCCTGGTTCTCCTGTAACCCATCATAAAATCGTGATTTTTTTCAAAGAAAGAAATGAAGCTTTTTGTCCTTGCCTCTTTACGTAGGACAATATTTAGTCCCGGTGCCACTTCATAATTTCATTCGACCATGTTTACTTTGGAGAATTAATGGGGGGAAAGACCAATGACGTAACTGCGAAGAGTGGGTTTCTCAACCAAACTCAGCACGACTCTGCAGAAAGTATCAAAAAGAGAGAAAACAAAGGAGGGTGGGTGATGAGCTAAGCCAGTGAAAAGAAATAGGAGTAAAACGGAGTAAAAATGATTCTTTGCCCTCCTCCTCTTCCCACCCTTCCCCTCTCCTCCACCGCCCTCCCCCCTCCTATCTATCTATCTATCTATCTATCTATCTATCTATCTATCATCTATCATCTTTATTGTGGTAGCCATCAGCTGACTCCATAAAAGAAGATTGGTTTTCACTGCCATTTCTTTTGCCCACAAGCAAAAAAAAAAAAAAAAAAAAAAAGATTCTCTTGTTCAGGGTCACCCACAGGCCACCCCCAAGGCATCTGGGGATGTGGGGTGGAGGATGTGCCTGAGACCAAAGTGGAGACACTATTGGTTGTATAGGAGTTGTTACTGCTTCACGTTTCAGCACCTTTACCTCATCGTCGCCAGCCTTGCCCAGGAGTCAGTGTTTTACATACATGTGACACAAATGTCATGTTTACATACATGTGATCCCTGCTTAGGCTGGTCACTGGAGCCATGGCGTGGATTACAGCCACATGGGTGGGGTACCTAGGGGAAGCAGCCATGAAGGGACAGCCAAAGTATAAATAGGGAGAGAGCAAACACAAACTTTCTAATTGGTTTTCCTTATTTGAAAAGAAATATATGTCACAGTAGAAATCAGGAATATAAAGAAAACTAAAAGGATGTGTAGGTATGACTTATTAAAGGGACCCAGAGTTTCACCACCCAAATTAAACTATTGCTGAAGTTTGGGCCGTGTATCAGTCTTTCTTTTTGATGTGCGTGTGAGTGTCTGAATGAATGTGTATGAATGGCATTCTTGATGATGTGCAGTAGTTTGAATTTTCGCCCAATGGTGGCTGATTCAGGTTATTCTCAATTCTTTGATATTATGACTAGTATTCTAGTTGACAGGCCAAATCATTCAACCATTTTGTGATATTTTCTCCCGCTAAATTTCTGGGGTGAGATTTATTAAAAATTTAAACATGTTCACACTCATTACATGCATTTCCAAACTGCTTGAGAAAAAAAAAAAAAAAGATTGTATCAGTTTACATTTAGCCATAAATACAGTAGTTTTCGTAGTGAAAAAATCCTCTGACACCATTTTTTTTAGGGAAAAACTGCCTCTACTCCTTGACAAAATTTGTCATTATTTGCTTCTTTAAGCTTCATTCGATAACATCATCTATATGAGTACAAAAGCACCACAACTGGAAAAATATAATGAATAATACTCGCTACCGGCAAGGACCACAAAGAAAAAACGCTTAGAATTTATAGACATGTTCGTAGCAATCACCTACCTGCTTTCTAGGAGATCATGACTCTGAAAACATGGTTTGTTCTTTTGCTCAATAAATGTGTATTAAATACCTATTATATTAGCACTTTTCCATTTGCTGGGAATGCAGAGGAAGGCAGTAGACAGGGTTGCGGCTGTCATGCATGAGACAGAAAATAAGCAAGAGAACCATGAGGACAGCAGACTTGTGTCAATGTCTAGAATTTACCTGTACACAGATGGTATTTATAGGTGCTGTCTATACACCATAAACATAAGGCAAATTTGGAAAGTGATGAATTCACATTAATTTTCTGATTGTCACATTTGAGGATTGAATTTCACTTACTTCAAGGATGGATTATCTCTTGAAAGTTTAAGCATCAGAATCCCATAAAGGAAATCACGACAGAAAAATAGTATAATTTTTACCATTCCTTTCTTTAGGTGTTAACATCAGATCACAAAAGCATAATATTAGACAAGTGGCTAAGGCTGTTGATGGAATATTCAAGCTACGTATTCAGCATTTTTTAAGCATGATTAAATCATCTGAATTTGAAATGTTGAAGTCTTATTTCCATAGGAGTAAAATTGAATGTTTTAAAGGCAACAGTGTCCAGGATAGATTTTCGTAATCAGAATTCTCATTAGGGAAATTTAACTCTCTATATTACCTGTTATAGCTTGTATTATTGTAAACTGCTGCTATACTCCGTAATGAAAGGCAAATGAATAGAAAGAAAAAAGTTGTCTTTTTATTATCTTATTTCTATTGATATCCTCCCCAGGATCAAAGGAAAAACACTGGAAATGTAAACATTATGGGCTGTTAAACAAATTTATATCCAACATTATTGAAAATGTCCATTTTGTGCATGGCTGAGGGGAGAATTACAGTCTTAAAGAAAAAGCAATTGTTCCTGGTAGGACAGTAATTTATGGCAAAGCACACAGTCTTATGAATATGGCCACTGGATGGAAAATAAGATTAGATTTGTGCCCCATGATTCATCATATTTACCCTCGTTCCAGAGCCAACCCTGAAAAACCACCATAATCCCAGGAGCGCGGCAGGGTCGTCTCATCCTCCCCGTGTGGCATCCCTTCTTGACCCCACCACCAGGGCACCTTGCTGTTGATTCTAAGTGAACAGGAAACTCCCTTCTTGGCTGTATTTTGGAAAAGTTTATATGCACTGTCCATTTTGTTTGCTTCGACAGTGTTTGCTGTCCCCACCAGGCTACTGTATATGCAAAGTACGTCACAAAGTTTGCCCTCTCACCCTTTCTTAGCCCCAAATTGCCAGCCATCTTTCCTCAACAAAGAGCTATAAATTACCGATCGTGTACTAGACATTGCTGCAATAACATAAATAAAGAGTGAGGGAGTATGAAAGTGGAGTTAGGAATGTGGTTTAATTAAAAAAGAAAGAAAGAAAGAAAGAAACTAGGGGCACCTGGGTGGCTCAGTTGGTTAAGCATCCGACTTTGGCTCAGGTTAGGATCTCACAGTTCGTGGGTTCGAGCCCCACCTTGGGCTCCATGCTGACAGTGTGGAGCCTGCTTGGAATTCTCTTTTTCTCTCTGCCCCTCGCCTCCCCACACATGCTCGCTCGCTCTCTCTCTTTCTCTCAAAATACATAAATAAACTTAAAAAAATACTTGTTGGTGCAAAATTCTAATCTTACTGGAAAGAATCTGGCCTAAAATAAGGTTCTACTCATAAGTTATCTGTCATTTGAGATGATGTATCATAAACTAATTTCTGCTATGTCCGTAACTAAGAGTGTGTACTAAGAGTGTGTGAATATTTGCCTTTTTTAAGAGGATGATCCCATGGCTGACGCTGCATTTGAAGGACCTCTAGTACTAAGACAGATTTAAAAGATTCAGGGGATCGAGGCCTTTCTGGTAGAAAGTAACAATTAGGATTCAGGATAAGACTGAACTTAATTTTTCCCCCCCCTGTGGATTGTTTCTCATATTCTGGAGACAATTCTCTTGTAATGCAGCGAAAGGAAGTAAAATATGCAAAGGGACATAGACAGGGACAGAAATTTCCAGCCCTCTGAGGCTGCAAGAATACCTGTCATACAAGTGGACTTGGCTGACATAGAAATAACAGTGATGCAATATGAGTGCCTTTTATTTATGACAGTCTCTGCATTTATCAATTGCAAATGTACCATGGGTACAGCCAGCAATTTGTCGAGGAGTGCAGTAGAAATGTGTTTGGCCCAGATAAAAGGACATGTAGAAAGAAAAGTTCTGTTGATCTAAACAGCATGCTCGATAATCAAAGGGAAATACAAGCAACACGTGTCTAATCTTCCCTGACCACAGAGAGAGCTGTTGTAGGAAAACCGGCTTCATATTATTACAGCATGCATGTGCAAACGATCTCAAGTAATAATAAATCTTGCTTCCGGGCCTCATCTCCACGTAAGAAAACGTAGACGTTACGAACAGATTTCTATTACGGTCCATGCGACAGAATCAACGCCTCCTGTCTGTCTGTCTGTGCTTCACACTCAAGACTTGGGTTCAGGGGCACCTGGGTGGCTCAGTCGGTTAAGCAGCCAACTTCGGCTCAGGTCATGCGGTCCGTGAGTTCGACCCCCGCGTTGGGCTCTGTGCTGACATCTCAGAGCCTGGAGCCTGTTTCAGATTCTGTGTCTCCCTCTCTCTGCCCCTCCCCTGTTCATGCTGTCTCTCCCTGTCTCAAAAAAAAAAAAAAAAAAATTAAAAATAAAAAAAAAAGACTTGGGTTCAAATCTGGGCTGAGCAACGTACTTCTTTGATGTTCTTAAGCAATCCGAAATTCAGGGTTTTCTTTTTTTCTTCTGTAGCACCTAAATAAAAAAGTAATAACATTTAACTCAATAATTAGGCATAATTTTGAAGAGTAATGTAATGAAATATTTTGTGTAAATTCTAAGTAGGTGATACACACATTTAAGCATCCAGCTTTTTATCTTTTTTTTTTTTTTCAGTTTATTTACTTAATTTTAGAGAGACAGAGACTGCGTGAGCAGGGGAGAGGCAGAGAGAGTGGGAGAGAGAGAGAATCCCAAGCAGGCTCCGGGCTGTCCCTGCAGAGCCCGATGCAGGGCTCGAACTCCCGAAACCCATGATATCATGACCTGAGCCAAAACCAAGAATCGGACACTTAACCAACTGAGCTACCCAGGCACCCCGACTGTGTCCAGCTTTTTAATTCACTTACTTTGTGGGGAAAGAAAAACAGCTGTGGGGCACCTGGGCGGCTCAGTTGATTGGGTGTCCAACTTCAGCTCAGGTCATGATCTCACCGTTTGTGAGTTCGAGGCCATGTCGGGCTCTGTACTGACAACTCAGAGCCTAGAGCCTGCTTCAGATTCTGTGTCTCCCTCTCTCTCTCTCTCTCCGCCCCTTCCCTGCACATGCTCTCTGTCTCTCAAAAATAATAAACATTAGAGAAAAGTTTTTAAAAAAGAAAACAACCGCTGTTAGAATTAAAAAATAAAAACGCTACCATGGCCGTTACTCAGAAATATTCCTGTATGGATAGCCATGGCACAATATCTACACCAAAAATCCTATAAAGACACGTTTAATTAATTAAGTACCCTTGGGTATAGTTGGCACACAATGTTACATTAGTTTCAGGTGGGCAATTTAGTGATTTGATAAGTTTATACGTTACGCTGTGTTCACAAGCGTAGAGCTATCCTCTGTCCTGTTATATCGCTATGGCAATAGCATTGACCATATTCCTCATGCTCTGCTTTTTATTCCTGTGATTTACTCATTCCATAATTGGAGGCCCATATCCCCCTGCCCAAACCCCAGTCTCCCTCCCCACGAGCAACCATCATTTTTTCCTGTGCATTGATGATGCTGCATTTTATTTATTTATTCATCAAAAACACACTTCAGAAAAAATGCATCTCACGTGGATCGTGTTGACTACATTGAGAGCATTCAGCATAGGTGGACGGGGTGCTTATTTTAAGTGGAATTTAATTATTCCCATAAGGAACTATGATAAAAATTAAGGTTAAAACAGGAAACATGAAAGGTAACTCTTTCATCAGGACCTTCAATGAGGTAAGGTGTGGCGTGTGGATGCAATCACGAGGGACCTCCAAACTGTTGTCTTTGCGGCTGCACCAGTTTGCGGTCCCATCAGCAGTGCAAAAGTGTTCCCCTTTCTCCGCATCCTTGCCAACACCTGTTGTGTCCTGTGTTAATTTTAGCCGTTCTGACAGTGTGAGGTGGTATATCTCATCATGGTTTTGATTTGTTTTTCCCTGATGATGAGTGATGTTGAGTATCTTTTCATGTGTCTCTTGGCCATCCGGATGTCTTCTTTAGAAAAATGTCTAGTCATGTCCTCTGCCTATTTCCTAACTGGATTATTTGATTTTTTAGGTGTTGAGTTTGCTAAGTTCATTATAGCTTTTGGATACCAACCCTTTATCAGATATGTCACTTGCAAATATCTTCTCCCATTCCCTAGGCTGCCTTTTATTTTGTTGATTGTTTCCTTTGCTGTGCAGACAATTTTTATCTTGACGAAGTCCTAATAGTTCATTTTTGCTTTTGTTTCCCTTGCCTCTCATTTGCAACAACAAGAGTGTATTATGCTAAGTGAAACAAGTTCGTCAGAGAAAGACAAATACCATATGATTTCATTCATGTGTGGAATTTAAGAAACAAAACAGACGAACATAGGGGATGGGGGAAAAAGGGAGGGAGGCAAACCGTAAAAGAATTAACTGTAGAGAACAAACTGAAGGGTGATGGAAGGGGTATAGATGGAGGATGGATTAAAAGGGTGATGGGTATTAAGGAGGACACCTGTATCGAGCACTGGGTGTTATATGTAAGTGATCAATGACTACATTGTACTCCTGAAATCAATATTACACTATATGTTACCTAACTAGAATTTAAATAAATTAGAATTTATTTAATTAGAAAAAGAAAAATATACATATTTTGCATATATATGTTGCATATATATCGCATATATATATTGCATATATATCGCATGTATATATTGCATATATATCGCATATATATATTGCATATATATCGCATATATATATTGCATATATATCGCATGTATATATTGCATATATATCGCATGTATATATTGCATATATATCGCATGTATATATTGCATATATATCGCATGTATATATTGCATATATATCGCATGTATATATTGCATATATATCGCATGTATATATTGCATATATATCGCATATATATTGCATATATATCGCATGTATATATTGCATATATATCGCATGTATATATTGCATATATATCGCATGTATATATTGCATATATATCGCATATATATATATATATATATGCAATCATGAGACGACTACATTAATTCTTCTCTTCCTTCTTCATTGTGTAACAATGAGAGAAAAGCAGATAGGTGTGGATCCCAATCCATTTTGAAGTTTAGCCGCTTGATGAAAGACTGTGATTTGGAACGATGTTTACCAATAGGACAGTGAATCGCATTCAGAATTATGAAATATTCATTGGAATCTGTACCTTTCAATCTAAACATCTTTCCCTTCTGCAGTTGTTTACTGGTTAGAAGCAATGCCTGCCAAAGCTTATATGCATATAAAATAGAAATTAAGAGTAGCAATAGGATTGTATGCGGTTTAATAGGAGTATGGATACTAAGATTTTCTTTTCCAACTTGGGATTTATGTCTGAGATTTCGGTATCGGGGCCCAAAGGAAGAAGAGTCAGGGCATTCTTGAAGCACATTTCCCTC